>NC_140777.1:72537295-73214657 GCF_044657685.1 Stegodyphus dumicola
CCTTAGAGACATACTGTAAGTTATTTATGCGAATTCAGAGCTCCAGAGTTTAAAGTTTAACTGAATTAACACTTGATAATAAAAATATCATTTAATAATACTCTCCCTTTTCCTTTGATTTAAAATTTTGCATTGATATTCAAATAATGTTTTTCAACTTTTGTTGATAATATGTATTTTAAGATTCAAAAGTTTAAACTATTTTCTTTGTTTAGTAAATTTAATTTCCATTAATTTGATAAATAAGTGTACTTTTGAAAAATGCGTTCTTAAATTTTTGTTTGCCATTAAACTCTGCTAGTATTCGAAAGATCTGGGATTCAAAAGATTCGAAAATTTTTTAAGATATGGATTAGATAAAACTTGTCGTTCCTATCATCTCTTGAAAAATTACACACATACATATCTAATGCAAAACTGAACATCTTTTTATGCATGTTCCAGAGTCATTAAGTAATATCGATGCAGGAACAGGAAAAACGCACTTTGCCCTTGCCGGGATTTCAACTTCAGACCTCCCGATTGTGCGACCGACGTGCTTCCAGTTACACCACTAAGGCACGCAAAAGAGAGGGAGAAAATGCCTTATATACCTTCCCTTTTAAAAAAACGACTGGGGATGAAGTGACCCATTCGCCAAACCCGGATTCGTAATGGCAAACCGCACATTGAGTTGATCAATGTTAACGAATTTCGTTTACTGCGCATTTGTGTTGTGTACCGTTGGCGCAGTTGTGTACCGTTGGCGTGGCAGGAAGTACTGGGGACTAAGCATAAGCAACCATTACACAAGCCTGTTCACCATGTAGGTCTTATCGACTATTTACAATTACAATACTACCGAAATTTATTTGTGCTTAATGCATTTGCTTCTGTTTCATTTCATTTTGGTTTATTTTGTTCATAAACGTTATATTTAATATCAGTTGTTTATAATAATTTCGTTAACTTTAATTCAGCAATTTAAACTGGATTTATTCTTTAATTTGTTAAAGTATATACGAATGGAACATATAGTTATTTACCTTATGCAATTGCTTTTACTCTTCACAAGTATATCAATAAAGATTCAGCTAATATATCCAGTATGATTCCTGTTTTGTAATCATTCTTAAACAAAACTTTGACTAGTTTACAATCGATAGTTATCCTCTAAGTAATAAAGGAACATACAAACTAACAAGTTTTAAAACCCCGAACTCTTTACGCCCAGATAACAAAATATCAACCACACACCGTATTTATCTTCTTTTAAAATTGTACCGTAAGTCGTAATACGTCGAATTCTCTTCTGGGCATGCGCAGCATACGAAATTCGTTTAACATTGATCAACTGAATGTGCAGTTTGCCATTACGCAACCCGGATGATGACGAATTATTATCCTCGCCTTTTAGTTCGGTCGCCACTTTTGGAGTCATTGGGTAATATGGATGCAGGGATATGGGAAATGCACACAACGTTCGCCGGGATTCGAACTTCGGATCTCTCGAATACGCGTCGGACGTACTATCAGTTACACCCCAAAGGCAAGCGGAAAGGAGAAAGAAAATACCTTATAATTTCAGAGAACAATTATGTATATGCGAAAAAGCTATCAAATTCTTAGCTATCAAAAACGTATTCTTAGCTATCAAAAACAAGTTTTCTTTTATCCCCCTCCCCACGCTTTTTTTTTTTTTTTTTTATATGTTGATAAGAATTGGAGATAAACCAGTTTTTTTGATAGACGACAAACTAGTTTTAGGACGTACCAGACCCACAAACCGACCAATAAGTGATCTTTCCGCGGTCTTTAGAACCACTAGGTTCGTAATTTGTATATTCCCGTAGCCGAGACTGCCTAAGTACAGATCCTAGCCAGTAACTTCGCAGAGTTCTCTACGTCAACCTCCGGAGGGGGGATAATGCAGAGTAAAAGTTAAAAAATTAGCCTTATAGAATTTAAATTATATAATTTTTCCTGTGTATGCATTTTGTTTAAAATTTTTGAGTGATCACTAATATATTTGGCCATACATTACTAGTGAATCAATATTTTTCAATTATCCTACTTTATGTATGCTTATGATATATAAAATAAAATCAGAAATATGTTTTTATTATCATTATTTTCTTATCAGTGATGGTTGATGTTTTTGTTGATTTCGATATAAAATATTTAGTTTTTTGTAAAAATTTCACAAAATAATGAGTTTTTATCGCTTTTGTAGTGATTATATTTAAGTGTGAGTGCAATCCAATAAAAAAATTTCATAACTTCAAACATATAACAAGCATTTTGGAAAACGCCCTTCGAACAAGTTAGCTACCTGATGCGGTTCTGTAAAAATGCAAAATATTCATAACTCTTCAGAAAGTGAACGGGTTTTGAGTCTTCCTATATTAAACTGCCTACATAGGCATAGAGTTTAAATTAATGCATAGTAAAAAAAAGTTCAAATGCATCATTTCAACGCAGTTCTTTCCTTTGTTAAAACTTATATATCGGTTTTCAAATATGTAGCTCATTCCTTGTAAACGTTTCTATTGTGTACAAAGTTTTGATATTTTTTAATAAACTCCTATTTTACTAATCTTATCCCTCCAATAAAAGATAAGGAAGAAATTTTACGTATCCCTCCAATAGAAAATAACGAAAAATTTACTCACATATACCAAGGTTTATTTGCGATCACTTAACGTTCACAAGGAGAGCAGGCGGGGTGATAAAAAATCATCGTGATCATCACCAGTCTTCTTTTCTCTCCTGTGAGAGAACAAGGTGAAAAAGACAACTTTTAATTAACACTTAAAAGCATTTCGGAAGTCCATTCTCTGATCAGAAATTTATAGGCGATGGAATTCTTTTCCACGCTGAGGCTCGATATATCGCTTTTAGAAGAGAGTGAGGAAAAAATGGAGACGCATTATTCTAAAACAGTGCCCCGCGAAATAGACTTTGAAGTGGTGAAGTCAGGGAGGCGCCGTCAAGTGGCACCTGCTCGTGACATTCTCCTCTCCAACGTGCGGTTCCCTGAAAGGAGGTCCGACATCTTGGGACACCACAGGACTGCTCTATGTCGGTCTCTACACAAAGGGATCCATAACATTGCTGATGATTGCATTTCCGCTCAACAGCAGAGATCAGCCGCTTCCAGTTTCAATTGTTGTTCTGGTATTGAGATAACAAGTTTTCAGAGCGCAGATTAAATGAACAAATAAAGTGACTGGAAATCATCAGCAAATGCTTTCTAAAACGCCCAATGTGTATAACTGCAGAAGGCATTGATTAACAAGTTATTAGGATTTGAATCGTTGGTTTAAATTCTTCATCCCGTAGTTCTATCAGAATACAAATTAGCCGTTATGTATTTAAACCGAGAGTTTGAATCTTTCAGAGTTAGAAGTCCTGGCAGCCTCGGACTGCAGTTACATACTATCGCCAGCTCTGACAGAGATTTATTCTGCCTTTAGGCACTTTGCTAGCCGAAGTTTAAATATGCGCCGTTAATTACTTGAACTAACTTGAGTACATATTGTGCGTAGTCACACACTACGTTACTTTAATTCATACTTCATCTTAACGTCATTTTAAATACTCGCAAATAGCGGAGCTATATTCTGTAGTACAAAGTGGTGCCTGCCTCTTGTTATTTTAGAGAGTTCAATAAAAGGTTATTCTAACTCTTTTATTGAAAAAGATTATTCTAACCTTTCTAAAACTTCGTTACTTGAATTCAAGCTAGAGCGATAATTCGCTTGCCAGTCTAATAGGGCCTGCAGACCGCTGAGTTAAGTTTCTAGATATAGCAGAACCATGCGTAATTACTGATGAACTCGAAAGTAGACGGAAACAAAACTGTACTGTAAAGATTTTGTGTCTATAAGGATGTAAATCTTTGCCGCATTGTTAATAATTTAAGTTTTCTCTCGCTCTTACACTCGTAAAAAGCTAGTTTATTAATGTCGCCATCACCATTTTGTTTTCTTCGTATTTCAGGCTGTTCGAATCCATCTTCCGCCATGCTTTGGTCTTAAGGATATCAACCCAAAATGGCCTAGATCTAAAGATCCAAAATTTAAAACGCCCCCAAATCCTCCTTTAATTCCTTCCCCATTATTATTTTTTTCCCTTAAAAACAACGAAAACTAGCTTATATATTCCTGAAATAGCACCGTATCTAAATCTCCAGAGTGAACCATACTGGGCAAAGAAATTTCCAGTCTGGACCTCCATCTAATTTGGTGCCAATTATATCCTGAGCCATATGTAATACCTACATAAGGAGCAAATTCTGCAACTAAAAGGATTGTATTGCAATTAGGATTGTATTCCAACCGCATTTGTGTACCAAATACAACACGTAGTTATCCGCCAAATAATTCATGTACACTCATGTCCATAAATTAAGGATAATACAAAATCAGGCAAGGGAAGAGTTAGAAGCAAAACAAATTTGACTAATTTGTAAAGCTTCTTTATTAAACAAAAGGTAAAGAGCAAAAAAAAAAAAAAAAGGTGCTATATGTTTGATATTATTAAAAAAAATTAGCGATTTTTCTCCCTGGAGCAAATTACAAAAAACACCTATTTACAAAAAACCAATATTACATGGTTGGTATGATTGTTAATACATTATATGTCTCACAGACGATGCAATACAGTCCGTACAATGCCTAGGCATGCTGAGTATCAAATTATCGATCTGATCTTGGGGGACATTACACCACTCAAAGAGCAATGCTCTCCGAAGTTCCGGTAGACATGTAGGAGGAGGCTGATGGGCTGCAACTAGTCGGCCAAGCATATCCCACACGTGCTCTACTGGATTCAAGTCCGGTGAGAATGCTGGCCAGTCCATACGGGTGATAACCTCCGATTCAAGGCATTCGCTTACTATGTTTGCACGGTGAGGACGGGCGTTGTCATCCATAAACACAAATTGTTCGCCCATGGCGCCCCGAAACAAACGTACGTGTTGTTCCAGAATGACGTCCCGATAGATTTGGCTTGTCATGGTTCCAATTCGAACATGCGAGTCAGTTCTGGAACCCAGAATAATTCCACTCCAAACGAGCACTCCTGCACCACCGTAACGGTGTCGTTCAATGATGTTTTCTTGATGGTAACGGGTACCTGAAGCTCTCCATATGAAAGTCCGGCGAGAATCAGACTGCAAGCTAAACCTGGACTCGTCGGAAAACATCACACAAGCCCACTGTTGCGGTGTCCACAATGCATGCTCTCTACTCCAGGCTAACCGCAGGCGACAGTGAGTTGCAGTAAGTGGAACGCATCTGACAGGTCTACGAGCATATACACCAATCTGCCTAAGCGTCTGTACACGGTCTGCCTTGAAATTGTCGCACCAGTGGCTGAAGACAGCTGACGAGACAGGTCTGAGGCTGCGCTCCGCCTGTTTCTTTTGGCAGTAAGTCCGTCATAGCAAAGTATACTACTGCATTCTCGTTTTCTATTACCTATCGCTTGGGCCATGCTATGATTATAATTATAAAGTTTTATGTTAATTATTATGATTTGACCTTTACTACAACTTCTCTTTTCAGTAGTCCTCACCAGAATTCAAATTTGTTATATGTGTATTTAAGCAGAGGGTTTGTTTGTTTATAATAGATCACTCTTCATCACCTCTCTCTTCGAGAACCATGGTTCAAAAATCACTACTGTCATGAGCACCTCGCGGCACTGTCCCATATGAGCCTTAACAAGTCGTACCATCTGTACGGTATACGCTGCTAACCAGCGTAACTTGTTTAGAACAGAACTTCTGGTAACATATCTTGCTGTTAGGTATTATCACATTGCCAATGGTTAAACAATGGGTGTCCGCTGCACTAAAACCTGAACCAGTTAGGTATTATCGCCATCTCTGCGTAAGTTTATTTCCGGCTTTAGCGTCTTTTTAGTTATCGTTTAAAATACGTAAAGTACGAATTGTCTTAAGCCAGCTTAAGTAGTTTATTTTATATTGTAATCTCAGACTACCTTACATTTGAACTAAACTTTATTTTATGTTAATTTAAATATTCGTAAGTAGCGAAGGTTCGTCTGTCGCACAAGCAATGACTTTTTGATCATTTAAGAGTTAAATAAAAGGTTATTTTAACCTTCTTAAGACTTAGTGCTTTCTTTCAGACTAAACGATAACTCACTTCTAGTCTAGTAGGATGTGCAAAACAGTAACACAAACTTCTAGCTATAGCAGCACCGTACACTGTTTGAAGCCATTCTAACGGCTTGCTTCAATTATCATTTAAATTTATGACCTCTGACATATCAAACTTATGAAATGTTACACAAGCTTAGCTAGTGAAACCTATATCTTTGATTTCTTCATCTAAAATCATATTATATTGGAAGATAATATAATCACAATTTTCAAAATTATTTTCATTCACCCACCACGGGGGGAGGAAACTTTAGATTTATTTTTACTTTTTTGTATGTCTCAAAATTTGATAACGAGCGTTGAAAATTGGCTTGAAAGCAGGAAATCACATTTATTAAAATTATTTTCAAATTTTTACTTTCAAATTATTATTATAGATAACTACTCACAATATCTGCTCTAAGTATCTACGTATGTCAATTTGAATAAGAATATCTTTTATTAAATTCTATACCATTGCAAAGAATTCTTCTGTAAGATGTTTATTTATAACTGATTTAGCATAATAAGTATATATTTTAAATACTTTGCCACTAATTTTTGTAGAATTTTTTTCATAGGATATCTATGCTCAAACACTAATTTATTAAGTTCTTCAAGACCAAATGAGTCAATGCAAAACAACTACTTCCTCTCTCATCTCTGAAAATTTTACTCAGTGGTATAAAATAATCGTAGTATGATGTCTTCATATTATGGGACTGTGATAATATGAAAAGACCGATATATGTTCGATGCTCTCTGTACTTTTATCTATGCAGCTATTTGTCGTCTCGTACTCGTATAAGTATCAAAAACGTCAGAAACCTTGTGTAAAACACTCTCTCTGTATCAAATGCTTGCTGTTTTGGGAAGTCTAAAATTTCTCTACCAATAAATGTGAAACTGTTTAGATTTCTCTTCTCTCTCTCTCTCTCTCTTTTTTTTTTTTTTTTTTTTTTTTTTTTTTTTTTTTTTACTCTGAGATTCACTAAACTTGGTCAATGGTATAAACATTCTGTGAAAAATTATGTGAACAGCATGAAGTGTTGATAATGATTTTATCTATGAAAAAATTCTTTTAAAAACATGTTATGATGCACAAAAGGCAACACTGTGTTTCTTTAGCCCAAAGGGCGTTAGCTAAGAACGACTATTACTTTCGTTTTGGCATTTTGCGTCGCAAACATTAAATGGCTGTTTCACTTTTAAAATTGTTGCCACTAAATACTATCGCCCTGTGTTATATTTAAAAAAAAAAAAATTATATAATAAAGAATCTGCATAAATGTGTGTATGTTTCTCGCACTGTGATAAAACAACGATACCTAGAGCTATCCAATTCGAATAACGTAATGTTCCACCGAATTTGAGCATCTGGAAGCCCTAATTTGTTATTTGAAATTTTTTTTTATTATCGATTTCATATTTTGTAACACTTTAACGAATTTTTGATTAACAAACTCAATGATTTCAAAGCGAGCGATGGCAACACTGTATGGAAAAAAAATACATTTTTATCTCTAGCGCGCGAGACTGTGTATCGGAAATTCTAAAAATATGCTCATTTCAAAATTATTTTGCGATGTTGCTGTTGAGTTGAATTTTATGCTTTAAGTGCGAAGAACGTGATATGTAATAAATAAAGGTAACACACAAAACGTTAAAAAAATGCCCCTTTGAGCGTAATGTAAAATCTGAAAACTTTATTTATTTTTTTTACTTGCTAATAAATCAGGAAATAAAAAGTGCAAGTGCGAAATTAATTAGTAATAGTGGGATGAAAAGCCATAAATTGACAATAAAAGAAAGTATTTTAAGTAGTACCCCAATTTAAAATTAAAACTAGTGTTGTAAAAAGTGCAAAAAAGAGAGGTTATATTGTGAAGAAAATCCTAAATGTATTATATTTATACTTACGCATGTTGGTGCTTTATAAACTAAATAGTCTTCCAAGCCTGTGTGTTTTTAAAGATGAAGATCCAGAAAGGGAACTGCATTTTAATCTTTTAAATTTAGCTTTCAGCTTAACATCTAAAACTGCGTGAACTTGTATATTTGCAATGCGAAATGAGAAACCGATTTTTCTGATCTTTTTAATGATGATAAATAATATTTTAACACCGAAAAAAATAAAATCTGAAATGTTCCAGATTTTAAATTACGTCCAAAGGGGCGTTTTTTAACATTTTGTGTGTTACCTTTCTTTATTAAATATTATGTTCCTCGCACTTAAACCCTTAAGATCCATTGCAACAGCAATATCGCAAAATAGTTTTAAAACTAGCATATCTTTAGAATTTCCGATACAGAGACTCACGCGCTGGAGATAAAAATGTTTTTTCTGCACAACGTTGCCATTGCTCGCTTTGAAATCCTTGAGTTTGTTAATCAAAAATTCGTCAAAGTTTTAAAAAATAGGAAATCGATCATAAAACAAATTTCAAATTTCAAATTTGGTCTTCCACATGCTCATAATCGTTGGAGGATTACGTTATTCAAAATTCGATGACTCTATGTACCGTTGTTTTATCACAATACGAGAAATATACATACATTTATGCAGATTTTTCATTATTTAATTTCTTCAAATATAATGCAGGACTCTAACATTTTGTGGCAACAGTTTGAAAAGTGAACCGACATTTATGAGTCCGACGCAAAATGCCAAAACGAAACTAATAGTCCTTCGGGATTCAAATCCCTTTGGACTAATAATGATATGCAGCAACCAAAATAATTTAAATACATTTTGTAATAGTATTATGAGGAAAATATACTCATGCATTCCTACGATATTTTTAACACTGTGAGAAATGCTTAATCCTATTTTTATTATAATAAGAAATCTTCACACGATAACGAGAAATATTTGTAAGCTCTCATTCACTGAAAATTCACTTACAAATGAATGGGAATGAGGTGTTTTCCAATAATAACAGCGAAGGCTGTGATAACATTCTCTTTTTATACAATCAACTTGATTCGCAATTGCTCTTTTCTAAATATATATTTCCAAAATTAAATCCAAACGATTTATTTTAGTATTGCTGACCGTAAGAAAAATGGAAGATTTTAACGTTCTGTCGAATATATTTAACATTTCTTACTTTAAAATTAACAACTTCTTAATTTAATAGGACATGATTTTGTTCGAACTTGAATCTTTTCCTGAAAGGGAAAATGGCGATACCTAATTCTGAGGCTTAATGATAGAGTCTATTGGAAGAACATGAAATTTAGGGGGAAAAAAATATTAAATACAAAAATTTTTAAAAATCTGAAAACTTTCATAGTGGCGTTTCTTTAACGTATTGTGTGTTACCTTTATTTATTAAATATAATATTCATCGCACTTAAACGACATAAAATTCAATTCAACATCAATATCACAAAATATTTAAAAATATCACAGCTTTAGAATTTCTGACAGACAGTGTCGTGTGCTGTAGATTAAAAATATTTTTTCCGTACAGTGTTGCCATTGCTCGCTTTGAAATCGTTGAGTTTGTTAATCAAAAATTCTTTAAAAGTTTACAAAATATGAAATAGATAATAAAATAAATTGAAAATTCAAATTTAGGGCTTCCAGGTGCCCATGTTCGGGTGGAGGACTACGCTATTCAAAATTTGATGGCTGTAGGTATTGTTGTTTTTTTCTGAACGCTAGAAATATGCATACAGTCATGCATATTCTCCTTTATTTAATTTCTTTAAGTATAATACGGGGCGATAATATTTGGTGTCAATAATTTAAAAAAGTGATATGCCGTTTATAGTGAACCAACGCAAAATGCCGTTTCGGAGCTAATAGCCTTCTTTGCTAACACTCCTTTCGGTTGAAAAACTCTTTAAAAATATATATTTATTTACGGACAAAATAAATTTATTGCATTTCCTCCACCTTTTTCTCTCTATGTTGTGCGTGTGGATATATTCACATCTTGTTCACAAAATTCTTTACCCGGATTTTATTTTCGCAACCATTGGTCGTAGACAGAACATAGGGAAATGTTTTAAATAATGCAAACTACCATATTTTGGCAATTTAGTTTAAAGAAATAATTTAATAGAATTTAAATTTAAAGAAATCAATTTTAAAAAAAAATTATGATATCTAACATTTTATACGTTTCTCCGATCCCTCTACTTATAAAAGTTATTTACTTATTATAGAAATAAAAGCGAGATGAAGAAAAATGAAGGGCGAAAGGTAGCGTTTTTCTGAGTTTTTAATCAATATCTTTCGCTAATTAACGTCGTACAAAGATGAATGTGGTCGAAATGTCTTCTCACGAATTTTTGGAATTCTGGGGGTACCTCTCTCGAAATTCAACTCCCCGCCACTCTGGAGAAGATAATGCCACAAACAAACAAACAAACAGACAGACCCGCACAGATTTCAACAGTATAAATATAGTCCAGTGTATTTATTTATAAATTCCAATTAATTATTACCGCAGTAGTGAATATTAGCCTTCTAAATTACCAATTATTTTTAACACAATACTGCACATCTGCATTCTAAATTTCCCTTTGAATTTCTTAGGAGATTATTTCTTTTAAATTCTCTATAACTTTATTAAATTAAATATTATTTCTGAGGCAAATGCGCAAGATTATACTTCAAACTGAATAGGTACAAATTATTTCTCAATCGTGGCTGGAGTGATGTTAGAAGAAAGTAGATGGAATGATGAACTGGTAACGCATATCTACATAGCTCCAAACAGATGTAATCGTTGTGACGATAACACATATTATTTCTGAACAAAATAATTCTTCAGAAGCACATTGCCATTAAAAATCACTCCACTACAAATGAATATTATCTGCACTCTACAGTTCTATATACATTTATTACATTTTGAAAAAACGAACAATATAACATAAGAGCGAGATACAAGTCTGATAAGAAGAGGGGGGAAAATTGAATGCGCACTTCAGGAAAGCCTTACAAATAAGCTCGGAATCGTTTGTTTGAATTCTGAACAGCGACTGGGCCGGAGCTTTCGCATTGCAGGTCATTGCAGATAAATTAATGACGTAATTACAGCACTACAGATTCTTTGAAAGGGTACGTAGCCAAAACAAAACCAGGAACTAAAAGGGCTATTGACAATTAAGTTAGTAACTTATTAGAAATGTTCTTCCGTATTTTTATATTTCACATATATATATTCGTAAATGTTACATATATGCAAGTTATATATGTTTTATATATATATATATGTAAGCTATAAAAATATGACGGGAATTTATTAATAAATTAACCTTAATTGGGACAAATTGATAACAGAGCTTTAAATTTCTAATTTTCAATTGAACTACATCCCCTCTTCAAGGATGCGTAATAATAGCAGTAGTATTTATAAGCTTTGAAAGTCTTCGTTTTAATCCTGAGCAGCGACTGGGCAGAGGTCTGCATAGTATACATCTTCTGGGAAAGAGTTACTTAATAGTCGACAGAATGTCGTTAAGTGTGGGTACACCAATGGAAAAATTCATCACTGAAATTTTAAATCAACAACATTATAGCACCTTGCAATTTAATTACTGCTTTGCAGTTAATGAGTGATTCAAACTCAACAGGAGTATTTCAAATCAACTGCAAAAGATTCAGCATTCCTGTCCTCTGTTTCTATTTATAAAATGTGCTTTCAACTACCATATGTGAGATACTTTCGTACACTTCCGTTTTGGTATCCTAAATTAACAGAGGTCATCAAAGGTCATTTACTCCGCACGTCTTGAACTCCAGGAAATGCTTTTCATCCATTTCTGGTTTAATATACGGCTTTCTAGATGTTTTATCTATAATTAAACGTATTTTCTTTCAGTCAAAGTGCATGAAACTACTGTTTTTTCATGAAAACATAATTACTGCTGCTGCAGTGGGTTTTAAATTTTGCATGAAGTGTTTCATTAAAAATTTTTACATGAAGTATTTAATTAAAATTTGATCGTTTTGAGAAGACATAAAACATAGTGTTTGTTCAAAGAATGAAAACATAAGTATGCTTATATTTTCATTTAATGCTTTCGCATTTATTAATTTTGTTGGTGCATTTTTATTTATATTTTTTGCTAGAAGAGTGCCTTTAATTTTTTCATAACTATAAACAAATTAAATAATTAATGTTATTTCGAAATTTAAAAGCGTAATACTATTTCTTCTTATATTGGATTAAAAGTATAACATTATTTCATGAAATTAGAAGATTAAAAGTTTTATGGTATTAAAAATATAAATTAAAAAAACTGTTTTTGAATTAATTAAATAAAGGATTTAAATTTTTTTTTCAGGAAAGATTATTAAATTGTGATGTTATTAATCATTGTATTTTTTAAATTATTTTTAAAATGTTTGAATTAATGCTAAGAATTTTATAATTCTTCTGAGCATGAAGTGAATAAAAAAAAAACTGAAATAATTTTGAATTCTACTACATAAAATGAATATAAAATAGTGTTCTTGAGTATACTATAAAAATATTTAACATTTTGGTAGTGAATATTGTTATAATGAATATAAAAACATAAATAATTTTAGAAATTGAATAATTATAATAAAACTGATTTTAAGTAATGTAATTAAAAAATGAAATTAATGCAAATAAGTAATACGAAATTATGGAAAATCAGTGTTAAAATTTATAGACGATTCCGTGTTAGATATAGCGTACGTTGAGAGAGTACTGGTTCAAAAACAGAGGCCTGTTATTACCTCTGATGAAAGTTCCTTTCGCTCTCCTCATGTAAGATAATGTTGAAATCATTTTATGTTTGAGTGCCATGCTTTATGAATTATTATTATTGTTCCATGTATTTTTTTATTATGTATTAGTGCAGATCACAAAGGTCTGTTTCCTTATACAAGCCTTTTTCAGTAACTGCCATAGCAACCTCTGGCCACTGGTGCAGAACAAACACACCAGTTACTCAAGTGGATATACCCTATTGATAGAAATGTTTATTTAGAAGTACTGTGGGGCCTTTCAATGTAGTAAAATAAGGAATTGAAAATGAAAGATAATAACAGTGAAACTATAATTTCTGCAATGTTACTCCTATATTTATGATTTCAAAATGTAATTTATCGCTATGAAAATGAGTGTTATAAATTTTTATATGTGTTACATCTAGTTTTAGTAAGTAATGGTTATGTAAAAATTTTTATTTGTGATACTCAATAAGAACAACAATCTTTCCTGAAGAATTATGATTATGTGGACTCTAAAACAGTGGATTGAAATACTAAAAAATTTAATAGGGCTCTAAAAATTACATTTATCTTCAACAAACCTTATCTTAAAACTTTAGAATTAATTAATTATATTAGTCAAATTTTTAAGATTTTAATTTCTCTTTATTTGTTACTGCTTTAATGTTTCTTCTTTAAAAAGACTTCTCTGTCGCTAAGCTTTTTTCTTCTTGAAGGCGGGGAACAGGTAAGGCATAAAAATATGAAGGAAATTTATTAACAAATTAAACTTAATTGGAACAAATTGAAAACAGACGTTTCAATTTCTAATCTTCAATTGAAGTATGTTCCTTCTTTAAGGCTGCACCATTCTACGTCAGTCTTTTACTGCAGTATTTGCATTGGTGTAGACTTTTGCCCAGTTGGCTTCTCAGTATTAATCTGGAAACTTTCCATTATTAAAAATACTACTACAAATTACGCATCGCTCTTCAGTTGTTTGGTGATATTAACCAATATTAATTACACACACATATATATAGAGAGAGAAAGAGAGTATGTACTTTTGTCTTCAGCTGTTTCGATAATATTAATAAACGAGGAGAAAAATATACCTCAACGAAATCAACGAAATGTTTGTTTTACCCGCAGTATATTAAAATCATATAAAAACGAGTACATACTTTAACATGAGATTAATTAGAAGTAAAATTACAAATTCATTAATAGTTGAATGGTAATATTTAACCGTTCATTATTAATATTAATAATAAAAACGCAATATTGCACAAAAATAAATATAACTCAAAAAGTATGTGTATAACCCTTTTATTTTCACAGTGTTCCTAGAAACTGTTAACCGAAAATAACTTATCCCTTATCGCAAGGTACGGAACTCATCTTTTATCTTCGCACTTAACACACCCTGTGAATTTATCCTCTATGATTTGGAGGATTTATTACTCCAGTACATTCCTCATCCATACAATTGATTTATTATCTTTATCGCATTTATTTACTTATCCCTTACCGCAAGGTACGGAACTCATCTTTTATCTTCGCACTTAACACACCCTGTGAATTTATCCTCTATGATTTGGAGGATTTATTACTCCAGTACATTCCTCATCCATACAATTGATTTATTATCTTTTTCAGAACATGTGCTCACATGTTGTGCATAGATATATTTTAATAAAAGATTATGCGCTTTCTTAACCACATTATTCCAGCTTCAATCTACCTAAAAAAGTTTCGATGATAAGGATTTAACTGTGGGGTTCAAAGCATAGATTATCTGATTAACTATCACAACTCTCCAATTTCATGATCAAACTGCAACACAGAATTAACTTCGAAAGAAGCCTCTTTTTTCCTCCGCCAATAATAATAACTTTTTTTTTTTTTTTTTTTTTTTTTTTTTTTTTTTTTTTTTTTTTTTTAAAGTTAGCATTTCTGTATGTAGATGGAGAATTAAATATCGAAGTAAATAATCCTGCTTGTCAAATTTCAGATGATTATGAGATAGATCATCAGTTCGAAATGAACAAGAAATCGAGGAAAATAGATATGATTTTTGCAACTAGATTGAGACCCGTTAAATTACGAAGTCTTTAAATATGTTCAAAAACAAATAGGAAATGATTCCAATAATACCAAGATTCTGATCTGAATCATGTTCATTCACAGTATGACTTCATGTGAAATAATATCTGCTTTGAAACAAGAAGAAAAATTACCATTTTTTCTCCACTGGTAATTAAACCTAAAAAAAAAAAAAAGCGATCATTCTTATAAAAAATGCTATTCGACCGGTGGAACTCATGGAAAGGTGAAAGTATCATTATTTTTCTTACTGTCCAAATGGATTGCTTGGCGCCAGTTTGGAATGAAATTTAGATTGCCTGTACAGCTAACTATTCATCTCTTGTTTATTCAGATTAAAAATATACAGGAGTTAAAATCCACAGAGATCAGAAAATGAGTTCAAATAATAGGGGCTCTATTTAAGTTAGGGTTACTTGCTGCAAGCAAATTCTTCAAAATGTAACAAGGAACCGAAAATGATTTAATCAAACAGCTTATTATTATGTCCTATTATTGCTATTTATAAATGAAAATAGTTTCGTAATCGATGTGGGGATGAAACTATTTTCATTTATAAATAATAATTAAAAGAAAAATAAATTTGATAATGAAAGATATGCTGGAATTGTTCTTGGGGATTACTTCCAAAAATGATAGATCTGTTAAACGCGGTGTTCCAAAATGGTGGTATGGCTGCAAAGCGAGTTCCGTCATCGCGGGGTATTTGAAGGAGGTTTTGTTCCGAACTCCGCCTAACCTGCCTAGACGTTTATTGGCCGAGACGATGAGCATTTCGCTCGGGATGAATGCGCGTGACGTTTTCTCCCTCTCCCTTTCATCCTTTCATCCTGATCATTTCATCCGATCTCTCTATTCCTCCAGAATAAATTTGCCGCTCTATTCGATAGAAAGGCATTGAAGGAGAGAGTGAATAATAATTAAAATATTTTCCGACTCCCAACAGGAGAATGTCAGGACAATTAAACGATATTTGCTGCATTGTTCGATGGGGAAGAACAGACAAACCTTCTAGTACTTGAGATCTGATCACTTGGGATACGGTAGTTATTCCTGCAATTTACAGTTTCTGGAGTTACGGTAAAAGCGCTTATAATAATGAATTCCAAAACGAAGGAAAGCGCATTCATTTGCGTGACGGATTTTTTTTAATATCTTTTTTGCAATTTAAATAAAAAATGATCTTAACAGGTTGCTGATCAAAAAGAAATAATAGGCAAATATTAAAATGTCGTGCGCTTTGGTTAAACTGTGGAGGTTGTCTGGACTTAAATTACTACTTTTATTTATGTTTTTATACATTCGAAAGAGTTTCATTTTGAAGTTAGTGTTCGAAAGGATAGTAGGTTCATTTAATTAAATTTTAATAATTTTTGCTATCGCATGCTGTTTCAAAAATAAATGTTCTTTGATATCTGTTGAGTTTGTAATCCATACCCTTCATTAGTGAAGCAAATGCGAAGATCAGTAAAACAGAACTGGAAATGTTTTGAAAATAATATGTGCAAAATCATTAGAAATTTTCTTCCGAAAATTGCGCTGATTAAAATAAAATAGTGATATCATAAAATTTAGTTATTACCTCTATGAAAATTGTCGTCTATTTAGTCAAAAGGTTTATTTAATCAAATTAGGCTTCAGCTTAAATGAAAAATATAAGGCACATAAATATATTTGTTATAAAAGCTATATATATATATGTGATGTATCAGATTTTGTCCAGAATAAGTAGATCGTTGAAGAAATATAGATGTAGTCGTAGCTTAAATAATCAGACGATAAGTTTAAAAAACAAAGGATCCATTTATTATTATTCAGTAGAAATAGCAGTTACAAAATCAGATATCCGGAGTAAATAAAAAGAATTACTAATAACTTTTTGTATGAAGTTTACTGCATCGTTGCATTAAAAGAAAAAGTCCCGAGATTCCTTTTGCGAGTCTTTTTATAGCCTCTGGGAAGGCGGAGCTTCCAAGAAATGACATCATCCTCGTCAGCCAATCCAGTTCGCTTGAAATATTTCCAGAACATTCTAAACTGTACGTGTAGAAAAGGCGGGAAAAACAACTTGACTACGGGGCTGTGGATTTAATTCCACGTACTTTCAAAATAAGAGAACATCGCCATTAAAAATGAAAAGAACATATAGTTAGAATTTTAAGTGTATTCTTGACTATGGAATTTTATTATTACAAATATATATGTGAGTGTGAGTATAAGATATAAAATATGAAAGACAATTTCTAATTTAATTTGGAAACAGCTATTTTAATTCCCGATGTTAATTAAGATACAACCCTCTTCAAAGAATCTATACTGCGTCACTTACGTCATTCTTCATCCTGTAGTGCTCTATTTCACATATACATTTAAATACCTACTTTTATCCTACGTCTATACACATACTTCTTGAAAAATATTCTTCATAAAGGTCGTCATGGTGAAGATGACGTGTGGGGGGTTACCCTTTTTACAATTATTTCTATAATGCTGCGCTTCAAGTTTCCAATTTATCTAGAACTATGTCTGAAACAAGGTGCGATATTCATAGTAAATAATAAAAGTGTTTAAACCCAAAATTAGCATAAATAGTTTTGCATTTATTTGCATTAACCTTAATTTTAACTGGCAAGCAGCGCAAAGTTGTTTTCTCCATAATAACTATGCTATTCAGGGTATTACCACTTTTGCTTCAGAGCCATTGCTCAGTATGATATTTTAAATTATATCTATGCAGTTTATGCAGATCATTCTTCTAAATTTACATACCTAAATACCGTTGAGGGATGTGATAAAAAGTTTTTACTTGGGCTGATTTGTTTCTAGATAAAAGTGTTCGATGGATTTTTTTATTTTCCATTTAGAAAAGGACAAACGAATATCAAAATTTAAAACACTAACGTTTACAGTTATTTGCACACTTTGATTAATTTAGCAGAAACCGCCCATTTATATTTTTCTGCAAAATATTTCTCCTCCAGTTTTAAATATGCTAATTGTAAGTCGTTGAATAAAATTCACAATTTCTTGCTTAAAGAGCGACATTTTCCCCTTTGATTAGGCAAATTCTTGCTCTGCTTCCAGGCATCTGGTTCTGAAAATTTCCTATTAAACGAGTTTTGTGAAATATCAGTTCCCTTCAGAAATACTCTTATTATAGAAATTTTGTCATTTTTCTGTTGGGAACCGATAACAAAAGATATTTTAAATAGCATCTCACATTACTGTTCTATTTCTTTCTAGGTTTGGTTCAAAAACCGACGAGCCAAATGGCGGAAGCAACAACGAGAAGAACAAGAAAGGCACAGACGAGAGGATCGTGTCTCTAATCAGCCAAGGTACAACGACGATAGCAGTGATGGGGCAAATCCTTGTTGGCCAGATCGAATTCCAGACTGAAAGTGATTCTGCTTGTGTTGCGCAAATGGAAACAAATCATAAAACTGCCACTTCATCCTCATCTTGTAGCACAAATAAGTCAGTTTTTGAAGAAATTCTGCTTCAAAGAAATCCTTCATTACTGTAACTTGCTTCATTTTCTAGATTGTAAGAATGATGGAATATATCATTAGTTAATCTCAGTTCCCAGAATAATCATACCTAAGTTTATTTCTTCCTCCTGGATAAAGAGCTTAAAACTCTGGAATTAAAATAGCATACGATGCATTTGAAATTTGTGTGTTTTAAAAGCAAAGAATTCGAAAGTTTTGAAAATGAAAGCAAGGAAATTGATAGAATTTCTACATCACATGTTTCTTCAAGCTTTTAAAAGAAAGCATTTGGGAGGGGGAAGAGTATTTTTGTCAAATACTAGTTTAAAAAATTGTTTTTCAAGCTTATTTTATCTTAATATTTTGTTCAACTGTTTTCTATAGACTATGATTTACTTCGTTTCATGATTAAGACGACCGGAACTTATTCTAATATTTTTAAATTCCAAAAATAACGCATTTTATAATATCCTATGAAACTTATCAAATGGAGCAAGTTTACAAGTTTATTATTGTTAGTATTTACAAGAGTAAGAATTCCGTACAGCTTTATGTTCTATTTAAAAATTAAAAATTCAGGTTTAAAGAATAAATGGAGATATTTTCTCCAATAAAAAATTAATTAATTTTTCTTCAAATTCTAAATTCTAAATCAGGTTTTCAATGTAAGTATTAATGGCCATTAATCCATCTATTTCACTTACATTTCAATTATCTGTTCAACTTGGTGGCTTACAATTAAATGAAAAATAAAGTATCTTTTAACACTGCTTTAAATTTAAAATTTCGTTAAAGAAGAAAAAGTTATTCATACACTTCCTATTTTTGTATCAATTTAATGCGAATTAAGTTTAATGGCCACTATGAAATTCGAATATTACAAATTGAATTTCTGTCAGAGTTACATAGGTTATAAAATAGATAAAAATTCTGATAATTAATTATGAAGTTCATTGATTATATTTAAATTTTAAGTTTAAATTATAATTAAAATACGACTTCTAAAAGCAACAAAAAAAATATATATATAAACCATTACTTAAGTCTTTTCTTAGGAAATAAAAATTTTACTAAAATCCTAGTTATAAAAATAATTTTAAATTCCTGAAAATAATTATACAAAAATAATAATTATTCACAGATATGTATTAAATATAGATGCTTAAAGAATGCTATGGATATCGAAAACAGAAATTCAAAAACATATTATAACTAGAAAGTTTAGAATTTATATTACATTATAATACCACTTTTAAGATTTAAGAATATAACAGAATACCAGTTAATTTATATACGAGCCGTTCTTGTTCCAAATAATCACTGTTAATGTAAAAATGAGTCTCAGTATTTGCAGGGTTAATTTCTGTAAAAAATAAGATTTGAAAAAGATAATTTAAATTTACATTTTTTTCGAATATAACAGTAACACTTATATTTAAATTTATTTGTGTAAAAGTGAACTGAGCTAAAATAGCTCCGAAAACGTAAATTTCATATTATTAAAAATGAAAACATTTAATTTTGAAAATAATAATTATGATTTCGTGTTAAAATTATAATACCAATTCAACATTGCCGATTTCTGTTTTAAAATACCGTCTTCAGATAACAATTTCGAGGGGAGGGTAATTGTAATTGGTATCTAAGCACATGAGAAAATAGTTAGTGGGTGCTAAATCTTTCATTTTAAAAATAATTTTATGAAGTTAAAACTAATTTCATAAATATATTTAATTAAAAAGAAAGACAGAATAAAAAAAATACTGTTAAAGCAAAAATCCTATTTAAGAATTTATCCATTCCTTATTTTACTACAAAATTAAGTACTAACTTATCAGTTTTCTACTACAATCTGCAATACGAATTTATTATAGAACTATGAAAGTCAATGGTGTATCGAACAATCAGTGTAGATAAACATATTGTTAAAAAAAAGAGTGATGAAGATAATGGAAACTAAATACTCCTAAAAACTTTATCCTATAATAAGGTATTAATTTGTAAATAAACTGTATGTATTAAGCAGTCGTAGCTAATCTCTCAAAAGAGAAAAAGCACATTTCTAAAGTAAATTCATGTTGTATAGACATATGTTTTTATCGAATTTTGTTTCTGATATTTGTGTAGTTTGTATTTCTTGTAAAATATGTTCATGTAAAGAAATAAATGTATGCTTATAATGAGGGTTTTTTTTTTTTTTTTTCTTTTGAAGTAAAAGCTAAAATGTTTTCATTTATAACGTTTTTAAAGTGAAGTTTACATAAAACACAGATATGGGGAAAAAGATCACAGACTGCAGTTTAGCAGTTTATAATTACGTTTTCAAGCCAAGAAATCATAAGAGTAAATTATTCGGTTTTATGATCAATTTTGTTGAGAAGATTTTTTGCTGAATTAATTTTGTATGTTTGTTTATTTTTATGACAAACACGTACTTTACGGTAGGATATTATGTCGTTAAAATAGGATTTAAGATTTTTAGGCAGTTTTTCGTTCATGTTTGTAGAATTAAAAGGACTGCTTTAAATTCGTTTCTAGAGAAAATATAAGAAATTCTTGCGAATTAAAATTTACAGTTGCAAAGTTAAAAAAAAATTATTTTCAATATATACCTCAGCTTAATACTAGTTCAATTGCATTATGAAGTTAAAGTTATAAAATGGCTATTTTTAATTTTAAAATCTTATAGATTACGCATTATAAAAAGCTCCTTTGACATTTTTTCAGATTACTGCAACATAATGAAAAAGGTTTACATGATGGTGCACTTACACTACAAATCATATGAGGCTATGCTCAATAAGTTGATTTTTGTGCTGAATACAGACAGATTTGTGCCCTTTCTCTCCTTTTCAACATAAAATGGCGAAAACTTCATAAACCCTTTTAAAAAATTATCACAAGTAAGTTTAAGCTTCTTAGATTCAACAAGAGAACCTTTTTTCTACGACGGAAGATAAATTCGGGATTGTCGTCTAATACCGAAAGAGCAAAGGGGAAGAGAGAACGAGGAAGTTAATACAGAGAAGTAATAGTAGGGAGGTGGAAAAAGGGAGAACAAAATTGGAATAGAACTGTTCATTTGATGGTACAAAATGGGGAAATCCGAGCAGAAAACATGTTTTGTGATGTTAATCTGTCTCGACCTCTGGGGAGGTCCTGGGGAAAGATTAGCGCTCAGGATTTCAAGTCTCCCTGACCAGATGGTCTGGGGTTCCGTAAAACAAAAAGTCAACAACACATGATCGTCTTTTTACGCTGCTACCGCATAATGTTTAATCCGGGAGCTTAAGAGTGTGCAGGAAACAGCCTAACATATTGTTGGTCCCTCAGACCTACCTGAGCGGCGAATATAAAGGACCAAAGACTTCATTGTGAGCAAATAGATTGAGATTTGTCGTTGTCGCTGAGTTTTGCATGTAATTGAATGAAGAGAACGAAACACCCTATCTCTTTTTCCGAGATATGTCTTTCTTTCCGTTTTCGTTAGCAGCAGTTTAATGGCTTAATCCAATTCTTTTGAAATTTTTGAATTAATTCCTGATTCTGTATTAATTTAGTAAAATTTCCTGTCAGGTAATTCTTCTGATTAACTGGTGGAAAACAAAGTTAAAATGCATACAAAAATTTTTATCAAAATTCGAATCTTCTGTAGAAGAATTTCAATTATCTGTATTTCAATTCCTCCACAACAAAATAATATAGATGAGTATTTTTAGATGTATTTCTTACTGGTATTGCTTCAAATGGCAACATTATAATTTTATTTAAATAATATATGCTGAAGTATTGAAATCAGTTTATTGCCACCATTGCCACTTATGAGACATTAATTAGAATTTATCTTTTCAAATTTGATTACGGATTGTTTTAACTGCAAGAGAAAGCTATTTAAAAGCCAAACTTGTTAAAAACGTCATTTAATAAAATTTCTTACAGAGGTATTGTTAAAATAAAAACATCATTGAGCAAATATTAGTATGGTGACTGTACCGCACATTAAAACTTTCATCTGAAAATTGCCCCGCTTGATTTCTGGATTTAGTAAAATTTCATAAATGAATTTTTCTTTCTTTATGTTTCTTTTCTTTACTTTTTTTAGTCCAAAAGGGAAATTTGTCCTGAAGGACTACTGTTTTCGTTTTGCGATTTTGCGTTGAAATCTAAGGCTGCATCACTTTTCAAAGCGTAGCCACCAAATATTATCGCCCTGTATTATATTTAAAGAAATTAAATAATGAAGAATCTGCATAAATGTATATATGTTTCTTGCATTGTGATAAAACAACGTTACCTAGAGCTATCAAAATTTGACTAACTTAATCTTCCATAGAATATGGGCATATGGAAGCCCTAATTTGAATTTGAAATTTTTATTATCGATTTCATATTTTGTAACACTTCAACGAATTTTTGATTAAAAAATTAAACTATTTCAAAGCGAGAAATGGCAACGTTGTACAGAAAAACATTTTTATCTCCAGCGCGTGAGACTGCGTATCGGAAATTCTAAAGATATGCTCGTTTTAAAATTATTTTGTGGTATTGCTCTTAAACTGAATTTTATGGTTTAAGTGCGAAGAACATGATATTTAATAAATAAAGGTAACACATAAAATATTTTTAAAAAACGCTTCTTTGGACGTAATTTAAAATCTGAAATCTTTTAGATTTTTTTTTTTCCCCCTAGTTTTCTTACACAGCTTAGAATTATACACTTTTTTTAACTGAAAACGGGGAGGGGGGGAGATAATTATTTAATCAAAGGCAACACATTTCTGACTATATATTTAAAATTCTTCTCTTTAATCTATTAGTTCTTAGATATTCTGGAGATCAGTCTACTCTGTTCATCTGATATTGTCCTCAAACTACCATGTTCATCCGCATAATAGTCGCACCCCCGTTTTGAAGGTGGAAAAAATCGTCAAAAGTGTACAATATTGTGTAGCAGATTTCTCCACATAATATAATAGTCACACCTAGACCTTTGACAATGAAAAACTTTCAAAAAATGTGCAACTCAATAGTCGCATTTTTTTTTTTTTTTTTTTTTTTTTTTTTTTTTTGCTTTGAGTAAACACAATACTCTGAAACAATTTTTTTTTAAATATTTTCTATTAATACAGATATTTTGATCAATTTGTTTAGAAATCTAAAGCACACTCCTTTGAAATTCTTTTCAAATTCAATGGAAACTGCTCCCTTTTCTTGTAAGCTTAAAAAAAACCAATCAGCTGTTAAGTGCGGCTTATAAAAACCTACCTCTTGCATAAAATTTTACTAATATTTAATTTTTATAAGTAAAATATTCTAATTAAGATCTGAAATTCGTCTGACGTTTAATACCAGAAATATTTCCTTATTAACTTCTCAAATCTTGAATGACTGTAGCTATGACTTGCCATTCCCGAATTTAATACAATAGAATAAACAAAATGTTAAGTGCAATGATGGATGATGAAAATAACGCTACGGTTACGTGAGAAATATTAAAGTAACCACTTAATCTTATAATAAGATAAATGCACTAAATATTTTAGTAAAGTGAATCTATTGAACTAAAGATATTGAAAATAACGGCATTAGTTCATGATTTTGTTTTAACAGCATTTTTGTTATATTGCAGATGAACAGCAGTTTAACTGTCCGATCCAATTATTAGTCCAAAAGGGCATTTTGCCCAAAAGGACTATTAATTTCGTTTTGGTGTTTTGCGTTGATTCACTTTTTAAATTATTGTCACCACATATTAGAGCCCTGTATTGCATTTAAAGAAATTAAATAATGAAGAATCTGTATAAATGTGCGTATGTTTCTCGCACAGTGATAAAACAACGGTACCTAGAGCCATCAAATTTTGAATAACGTACCTTTCCACCCAAATATGGGCATCTGGAAGCCCAAATTTGGAATTTGTTATATTATGGTTTCATATTTTGTAACACTTCAACGAATTTTTGATTAAAAAACTAAACGATTTCAAAGCGAGTAATGGCAACACTGTACGGGAGGGGAAAAAAAATATCTCCAGCGCGCGAGACTCTGTATCGGAAATTCTAAAGATACGCTTATTTTAAAGTTATTTTGCGATATTGTTGTTGAACTGAATTTTATGGTTTGAGTACGTAGAACATGATATTTAATAAATAAAGGTTAACACACAAAAGGTTAAAAAAGCCTCTTTGGGCGTGTAAAATCTGAAAGCCTTCAGATTTTATTCTTTTAGTTCTATCGACTTTAAAAATTTTGCTTTATTAGTTTCAGGATTAAGTGATTATTTTATTAGTTGAAAGCCTTTTTCATAACATTTCCGTTCCAGTAAATAAATTCAGATTAATTGCAAAATTCTATTTCGGTATCGGCCAGTTTGTTTAGGAAGTGAACACTATATTTGATGAAGTCCTTGTACAGAATACAAAATATTTTTAAACGTATCAGGGCTGTCTCAGAAATTCTTGATTCTTCTATTAGTTGAAAGCTTTTTTCATAACGTTTCCATTGGGCTTATCATAACATTTCCATTCCAGTAAATAAATCCAGATTCATTGCAAAATTCTATTTCGGTATCAACCAGTTTGTTTAAGTCCCTGGTAAAGATTACAAAATATTTTTAAACGAATTAGGGTTTGTTGATGAAAAGCTTCCTTTTTTAAATCAACCATTCAGCCGCACTCTTCACATTGCGCTCTTGCTTTGTAAAACCAATAAGCCGATTATATACCTCACGCCGACTCTGATACAAGCCTTTTAAAAATGGGTGGTCCGGTTGAATTTTGGATTTTTGAGAGATTATTGTGATACAAAGAGACAATTTGATAGGTAATCCCTTTCTTTATAACTAACTTTTCTTTAGAAAAATCAGTATCTTAACATTTCTGTTGCGACAGGACACATGATGACGGAATATTTTTTTCAAATTAAAATGAACAATCTTCAGCAAAAAAAATAACAACTGCCTGGTCGGTCATAGCTTCTACAATTTTTTCATTATTCCGGGCATGAATTCACCTTCAAAATATATATAAAGACATCCGCATTTCATGATTGTACCCTTTTCTATGCACATATTTGAATGAAGATTCTTTGTATAGCATTTATAGTCAGTACTAGAAAAATGCTTCAGCAACACGCAGTTAGGCTACATTGCAGAAAACTTGAGACAATCTTAAAATAAACTTAAAACATCTCGAAATTTCGTTAGCTGATTCACAATTCCAATTTGGATTTTTTATTTTAACTTTCAGATATATTAAAACATTTTAACATATCGTATTTAATTTATCTATTAAATTTAATATATCTGTCAGATTACTTCGATTTATATTGTTAAAAAATAGTGATACTATTTTATAAAGTTAATAAAAAAATTTAAAAGCTTACAGATTTTATATTGCGCCCAAAGAAGCGTTTTTTAACGTTTTATGTGCTACCTTTATTTATTAAATACATGTTCTTCGCACTTAAACTACATAAAATTCAATTCAATAGCAATGTCACAAAATATTAAAATACAGCATATCTTTAGAATTTCGAGTAGACAGTCTCGTGAACTAGAGATAATTTTTTTTCCGTACAGTGTTGCCGTTGCTCGCTTTGAAATCGTTGAGTTTGTTAATCAAATTTAGTTAAAGTTTTACAGAATATGAAATAGGTAAAAAACAAATTCGAAATTCAAAATTCGAGCTTCCAGGTGCCCATCATCAGGTGGATTAGTTTTTCAAAGTTTGATGTCTTCTAGGTACCGTCTTTTTTTCACAGCACGAAAACGATACTTTTCATGCAGATTCCTCATTATTTAATTTCTATGAATATAATACAAGGCGATAATAAATTTGATGGCAACAATTTAAAAAGTGGTAGGCTTGTATAGTAAATCGAGGCAGAATGCCGTTTCGAGACTGAATTCTTTTCAAATTCAGTGGAAACCCTCTCATAAGATTATTGATGACCGAATATTATGAGTCTATGGTCCCTTCTTTTGTAATCTTAAAACACTAATTAGCCATTAAGTACTGTTTATAAAAACCAAAGTCTTGAATAAATGTTTATTAATTTAAGTTTTTTAAGTAAAATATACTAATTAAACATCTGAAATTTGTCTGACAATCTAATACCAGAAATATTTCTTCACTAACTTCTCAAATCCTTAATTAGTAATTAATAAACTGTGAAAAAAATGCACAATTTACCAGTATATAAGAATAAATAACTGAGCTCTTCTGGTCTAAATTTCCTTTGGGTTATGATGGAAAGTAATTCTTTTGTTTACTTAACTAAATTCTTACTTAAGATTACGGAATTACTTAAGATTGCGGAACTAGAATGAATAATATTTGCTTTGATACGAAAGCCTGAATGTTAGTTAGCTAAGAATTTAAAACTAGTGGACAGTATTAGATTTTTTACGAAAATTAATAAAATGGATTTAAATCGCCTCTCATTTTTTTATTGCAACCATTCCCTTACTAATTAAAATTGCAATTTAGCACATTTAAAATTTTTTTTCTAGTTTCATTCAGAAAGCAATACCAATCTATGTTATAAAACCTTGAAATAAGAAAATGAATATCTAATTCAGTTAACTTTTTCATTATTTGCTTGACTTTAATTGTAATTTTTAATAGAAACAGTGGTTCACATCGAATTTTCCATTTATTTCAAAGTGAACCTAATATATACGATATTTTTTCATTTTTACTTTTGAATAAGCTGTACCTTTAAGGTCTAATTCTCTTCCTCACTTCTCAGGAACTTTCAAGTACTACTTCATAACACCATGCATGTGACAGTCAAGATACTCCATTTGCATAATATTCAGGCTCTACATTTTATGAAACATGTATGCATTTATGAACATATGGACAATTCGAATACAAAATTTGCTTAGAAATCAAGAATATTACATGCAGAACTGTATAAAGTGAACAAATTTTGCATGTAAACCACAACGAAATTTACGAAAATTATAGACTCATGCAAATAATAAAGCAAAATAATTTAGTCAGTGAGGTAGCAGAATTTTTGCATCCTTCATTGAGAATTACTTTGCTGTAGCTTTGTATATTATTTACAAAAGGGACTCTTACTTATTAGCATTAATGAAGTTTTCATTTGATGATCAAAGTGAAAATAACAACACATTAACACATAATAACATAATTAAGACACAATAACACACCGAATAAATACTAATTCAGAAGTCAAACAACAAAAAGCAGCGTTATATTTTCAAAATTTTCACAGGACTAGTTTCGATTGTGTTAATAACATGTTAACACATTTACGGCTGCGCTTAATTTTGTATGTTTATGATCACATATGCAAAATGTATGAGATTTGTTTACAAAATTACGTTTGTTTTACTAAATTCATATGAAATTTCAGTTGAATTTTTTAGTAAATAAAAGTACCTACCCAGTTAGAAATTTAGTAATTTCCAAGTTGCAGAAAAAAAGTTTATTATTAAGTCTATTAGGAATAGGAGGGAAAACGAAATTTACTTTGTGAAGCAGTAGAAGAATTTTTGTATAATTTATACAGAACTGTTTTGTTCCAGATTTATTTCTTGAAGAGTGATTTCTTGTCATTGCAGTATTAACTTGAAGATATGTAGCCTGTTTTGCCAACCAATTAGCTTTTCATTTCCTAGATTGTCAGTGTAGCCACATACATGAGAGAAAATGAAATCAACACTTTTATAACAAGAAAAGATATTCGTAAGAGAACATAAGGATGAAAAAAAAAAAAAAAAAAATCAGTGGACATAAGGAAGTTATAAAATGAAGAAAAATTATTAGATAGCCATTTAATTTATTAACTAATGCACAGTAATTCGGTTTTGTTGCGTTCGGATAAATGATTATTCAGACAAACAAAAAATATGTCAATGTAAGAGAAGAGAAATAACAGCAAGAGAAATGCAAAATATCAAAATTTCCTTATTCTCCCTCCGTTGACGATGATTCGTCCCGTCTCTTGGAAAAGTCTCTCCAAAACGCCGCGTACGAATAAAACCTCTGAAACCCGGTCGGGTTCTGTCGTCGGATCGCGATTTAAGCTGATTTGTGTCATGTGCATGTGTAAGCACAGATTAACGGGGTCCCTCGATTGCCACTTAATCTGTGGCCCACCCAAGCCGTTGTACAGCTATCCTCCTCCCGCCCTTTGTCGCTTCCGGATTAGGAACTCCCCTCACGGCTGCTCGTTTTCTATCCTCACTCCATCGCCAGTCACGGCCCGCGGGCAGGGCAATGGATATTCGAAGGCGCTAACAGAAGGGCGGGATTCCCAACTGTAGTGTCGGTGGCATGTGGGGAAGGAAGAGTGAATGAGAGTTCTTCATTAACTCTAGCTTGTCCTCTGCAGGTCCTCCATCGTACGAAAGCCATCCCCCATGATTTAAATCGTCGCTTTACGTTCAGAAGAGTTGAGGTGTTGAGAAAGATTATTATATTCTTGTATTTGGACCAAGAAGCTTCTTTTCAAAACAAGAAACGGACTTGAATTATTGTAGGGCACTGTACTGCACATCATACCCTGGTTCCTTGAGGAGGATTATAAATTCAAATCACGAAATATTCTTGCATTCGCGTAGTGAAATTTGACTGATCTCAACGTCAGGTGGTTTTTCCTTCCATAAATAACATAGTAAGAATATATTCCATAGGCAAGTTCGTACAGTATTCTTGAATTGCAAATTGGAAATCTCAACGTGAAAGAAAAGAGGGGCTAAATCCAGTTTTATCAGAAAAATAATCTGTAAGCTTTCTGATTTTATATAACGCCCAAAGGGAGTTTTTTGTTTTTCATTTACACATATAAAGTATTTCTCCCGCCTTCTTGGTATGCCTTCGTGGTGTAGTGGTTTGCACGCTGGACGCGTATTCCAGAGGTCCGTGGTTCGATTCTTGGCGAAGGCGTTGCATATTATTTATCTTTCCTGCTTCCAAAAATACCTAATGTCTCTAAAGTGGCGCCCGAACTAAAAGCGTTGTGGATGATGACTCTCCACACCCAGGATTTGGCGATTGGGTCCCCTAAAAACCCCAGTCGCCCTTTAAAATGTGGAGTGTATATGGTACTTCTCCCGCCTTCCTAGCGTGCCTTCGGGGTGTAGTGGTTCTGCACACTGGGCCGTTATTCCAGAGGTCCACGGTTCGATTCCCGGCTAAGACGTTGCTAATTTTTCATCTTGCCTGCTTCCAAAAATACCTAATGTCTCTACAATGGCGCCCGAACTAAAAAAGGGTGTTAGATGAGGATTCTCCACACCCAGGATTTCGCGATTGGGTTCCCCAAATAATAACATAATGTCTCTACACACATACAGTAAGACCCCGCTTAACGCGGGGGATACGTTCCATCAAAGTACAGCGTAATGCGAAACAGCGCTAAACGAGGCTATCTTTACATGTAAATATTGGGGTTAGGGGAAGATGGCTAGGAAATTGGTTAGGTATTAAATTTAAAAAGTATGATTTTTTAATAAAAATAAAACCAAACATTTATTTCTTAAAGCCGAAATTAATACCACATTATTATTTCTTGCAAAACTAAAAACAAAATATAAATAACAAAACGAATATTCTTAAAAAAAAAAAAAACAAATAAAATTCTCAGTCAGTCATATTTAGTTAGCCTTCCGCGTTTTCAGTGTTCTGCCTTTTTGTGACAAAAGCATCTAATGTTGTTTGCCTTTTTCTTTTGCGTTGTTCTCTTAAAAGTTCTTCATAAACGGATAGAGCATCTCTAACACCACGCCTTATTTTTGAGCTCCTGTCAAAATTCGGATCATTTTCAATGAATTGATCCATTATTTCAGTTATGGTAGACAAACTCCTTTTTACAAACGCCATCGAAAGTTCTTTTTGCTCTTCTTCTGAATCACTGCTGTCAACATTTTTGTTTTCTTCTTGTTCAGTTAATTCCTTGAGCTCATCATTGGAAAGACTAGCCGCTGCTTCTTGAATTATTTCTTCGATATCTTCCACATTTACCCCTTCAAAATATGTCTGTACAATACCGCACCAAACAAGAAATACAAGTACACTCTTTCGGATATGTATTTGAAACCTATCGCTGCATAATATTTCGGGGAATCCCCGTATGCTGCGAGCGATTTCGTGGAATCCCTGGGTTGAAATAAAAGAGCGCTAAACCGAAACAGCGCTAAACGAAACAGCGTTAAGCGGGGTCTTACTGTACATACACGTTTTGAGAGCATTTGGGCTGACGCCACTTTGGGCTAAAAATATTTAAAAGCAGCATATCTTTAGAATTTCCAATAGACAGTGTGGCGCACTGGAGATAAAAATATTTTATTCCGCACAGTGTGTTGCCACTGCTCGTTTTCAAACCGTTGAGCTTCTTAAAAAAATTCATTAAAGTTTCAAAATATGAAACAGATAATAAAACCAATTTGAAATTAAAGATTTGGGCTTCCAGGTGCCCATATTCGAGTGGAGAACTACGTTATTCAAAATTGGATGGCTCTAGGTGTCGATGTTTTTACACGATGAGAGAAACATGTATACATTCACACAGTTTCTTCATTATTTAATTTAACAGCCGTTTATAATGATTCGATGCAAAGCCTCACTTCGAGACTAGAAAGGCTTCAGAGCGTTGTATTTTAACATTTTGATTAGTTTAAAGTATAGCTACTGATTACATTGCGTTATACTGTGATACTGTACGAATACCTCTGAGAAAAATTCCAGTGTTTTGTTGTATTTCTTGTGATAAGAATAAATTTTATTAACCTTTTATCGGACTTCTGCATTCAATCTATTACGAGGCCGGACGCACGCAACAGTTTTTGATATCAGAAGTGGGCTTGAATGCCAGTAACAAGAGCGATGAAAAAACAATTTAGGTAGTTGATGACTGCATTTGCTACATTCCAAGAAAAGATGGAAGTTGCCGTCAGCTCCGTTAAAGAAGAATAGCATTTGAAAGCAGGCCAAGCAGTGAAAGCTGGTAGAGAATCAGTTAAAGCAAAGATGAAAGCTGGCCAAGATTCCGTTAAAAAAGAGATGAAAGCTCGCCATCTTAAGAAAGAGATGAATGCTGTTAGAAGCAAATGTATGGGTTCCCCAAGCTAAGGACTGTCATCTCACCTCTTCTTTGAGAGCAGACGCAGCGGACTCAGACTCTTCCCGAAAACAAAAGGCTAGATTTCGAAGCTTTGTCTGGCGCTTTGGAACTGGGCTTTGGGGAGAAGTGTTTGAAAGGCTTCAATTAAAATCCCGTCAACAGAGACCCAGGGAAACACTCCAGGAACATGCACGGGTGTAGAGAGGCTGTCTTATCTCGCCTTTTCGGAATGTCCGACAGAAACAAGGGATGTCCTGTCCCTTCAGTATTTATCGATGGCATCCGGGATCCCGAAATACACAAAGCTTTGAGAAGGGCAGACATCAAGGATTTAAAAAGCGCTCTAGTGTACGCCATGAAATTCGAGGTGCCCAGCAAGCAACTCTTACAGAGCGCCACCCAATCAGAGCTGCTCATATCCAGGAGCCAGTTGATCAAGTCACTGCTCGTCTATACGATTTAACGACACAACTCAGTAACTTGAGACTGAATATTACATGGAGGTAGGAAGTAAGATGGAGTCGCCCTAAACAAGTTTCTCCCGTACCCTGCTCTGAAGCACCGGCGATCCCTACGTGGTGACCAAAACATTGGGTCATTTACTATTGAGTTCAATGGGATTTGACGCGTTCGGATGTAAATATTTTGTAATTACGTCGTAAATATACATATAAATGTATATATTTTCTTTTTCTACAACACTTCAGAATCCTAAGTATGTGAAAACAACATATTTTTAAACAACATTTCATTCTGAACGGAATTAAATGCTATACTTTTCACAGGACAGTTTTCTCAGAATGGTTTAATTTGAATGAAATATTTTCACAAGTTTTCGTTAATTACATTAGAAAAAAAAATTAAGGTAATTCGATTTTATTCGGTTAACGTACAAAAATTAAGATCAAAGTTTATTGTATTATTAACATTAAAATTATGCATTATTTCTTTTCTATTTATAGTATCAGGTTCAGTGTTTCTTCTTACTTGCTTGGGGAACATTCAAGAACCTGACTCGGAACAGGGAGCTTACTAAAGCTATGCTCAATAAATGTGGGAAGTAGACAAGATACACAGGAAGGGTATACGAAACCCTTTATTTTTCACTCTTTACAATAATTTCCGTACTTCGGAATACAGAGACCAACCACTTGTGGTCTGAACGTAAGAATATAAAAATATTAACTAAACTCTAATTTAACTTTGGAATAATAAACAAGGGCCTACGTGGAAGATTGGCCGTATATTAACAGGAAGCCGTATGTAGTACAGAGAACTGTTAACACTACAATACGTTTAAAATTATTAAGAGGATTAAACCTCTGGCCTGGAAGGCAACCAGCAACCGAGTAAAACTGCTAAGGCAAGCGGCCTGCTTCTACTAGCTCCTTCCTCTCTCTTGCTTGGCAAAAAGCCACAACTTAAGTACTTGGCGTTCGCCAGACAAATTTGCATAAATAAGTTAAAGCTTTTAATTCTGGCCGGAAGTAGAAAATAAGAAGTGATAGTAAAGATTTAAAATAAATTAAACATTAGTAAAAGTTAAGATCCTTACAATAGAGCTTCTTCCTAAAATACTTTCTTAAATATGACATGATTTTTTGGCTTCTGAGGCATCTTTTAAATCGGAAAATGTAAGTCAATTTATAATTAATGCTCTATTCGGTTCATTTTAAATTAGAGAATTATTAGGAATTAGCGAAATACTTTAAATAGTACTTGACTTTCTCTGAACATTTCTGAAAGGGAATAAAATAAGTTTTTTTTTTTTTTTTTTTTTTTTTGGAAGTATTATTTAAAACTTGTAACTGAGTTATTATAAAATGTAAGGGGAATAATTCTTTTAATTATACTTATCAGATTTTTTTTACCCTTCATTTCAACAATACATAATCCAAAACTCTTTATTACGTTCTTAAGTGCGCATCTGATAGCATTTGCTTTACAATACCTTTTAACAGATTGCTTTCGAATACGAACAATTCTTGCTTAAATAGTTTTATAACGTATTTGTCAACAGGATTTCAATTTATGTTTACAATTCAATATTAAGGTTATTATATATTTAGATAAAATTTATAATTATTATAAATTAGATACATTTAATAATTAAATTTCTTCACAGTACTTTCACAGTTGTTTATAAGTGAATAAATTCTTCATTTCAAATACATTTATAAATAATTTAATGAATATTTATGTATTTTGTCAAAGGCAGATACATGGTTTTTGCAATAATATGCAACAATAATATATGGATGTGAAAAAAATTTGTTTTATTTAAAAACATTTTGGCGTTTGGAAAATAAAATAAAAGTAGCGAATACTCTATCAAGGGTATCGAAAGACGTATACAATTTTAAATGTACCGTAAGGTATTTTTCATTCTTTAAGCATAACATTTTTCTTAAAATCTATATTTTTGCAGTTCAACAGCTTAGAATTTTATAAAACAAATTCATAATCAAAATCGCTGTTTTTAGTTATCGAAAAAAAAAACCAAGATGTGATTTTTGCGTAAATGTCACTAAACTATACAAATTGCTATTATCGATCACACTATGAATGTTTCTTTCATGCGAAAGTGTCCCCTTTTCGATTTGTATGGAACTGTCGTGTGTCGAAATACTATCAGAATCCTGTCAAGCGAGCTTCTGAATGTAAACAAAGAACATCCCATCTGGTGACCCAAGCTTCAAAGCAGTGCTTCACTTCTAGTGTCGATTGGCCCCTCCTTTCTTTCCTACCTCCATGGAATATTAATGACAAGAAACCGACTCTAAAGTGCTGGAACTACAGTGCTGAAGGTCACATGCGAAGAAACTGCAGAACACCCCAGGGCACGGATGTTAATACCGCTCCTAGCAAGATGGAGGGAAACTAATGAATGGCCATCTCGTGGGGAGGAGGTTGCCAAATAATGAAAAGCCCCAGTTTAAAGCGCTTTCGATTTCCGCAATGAGTAGCGGCAGAAATGGACTTTTCATCATGGGACATATCAATGGAATTCCCTGCAATATGACGATAGATACAGGAACAAACGTTACCATCATCCGAAAAGATTTGGTTCAACAGCTCGAAAGTAAATTTATCTGGACGCCGCCCTGCGTTACCCTCTAGACTGTGTCCGGCGAGGAGATCGACATCAAGGAAGAATTAAACGTTAACATCACGTTTGGGAGTGCCGCTTAACATATGTGGCAGATATGACAGATCCTTGCATACTTGGATTGGACTTTCTAACGAAATGCAATTTTCCCTTGGATTTTAAAAGTAACAAATTGCATTCTGCTTCTGAGGACATAGCCCTATTCGAAATCAATGGGGAAGGAGTTGAATCTGTCCACAAAATCATAACTCAAGACGATATCACAATACCAGCAACAACAGAATTTTTATTTCCTAGATCCATAACCGCTGCCATAGAACGAATACATTCCGCTGCCATACATTTTGAATGTAAACAAATATGGCTGCTATGGCACAAAAAAAAAAAAAAAAAAAAAAGGACTTAATAACGCACTTAAATTACTTTTAAATTGTTGATAACTCTACAACTATCGCATGCAGATTAACTAAAAGCATTAAAACCTTAACCTGAAGATAAAAACAACATAATTCAATCATTTTAAAGCAAAAAATGCGCAATTTACCCGCATATAACAATTTTAAAAAAACGAGTTCACGGAGCAGAGTAACAGAGTGGGTATATATATATACATATTTATATAATTTTGGTGCGGCAGATTGCAACCAAAAAGGAAGGTGCACTACATGTTATAGCAGTCCTATGTACAAAATTTCAACGTTCTGAGGGGACTCTTTTTGAGTTATGCGAGATACGTACATACATACGTACGTACGCACAAGAAGGCACGGAACGATGGGAAAAAATCTCTTCTGAATCCATTTTAAATAGTTCGTTTCGGGAAAAAGTGCCCTTTATTCTGTCCTTACGTAGAGATGTCACACAAAAACATCGTTAAATTACATTCAATAGCTGTCAAAATGGATATTTTCGTTGACATATGATCAGGGGCGTAGCTAGAGGGAGGCAAGGGGGCATCTGTCCCCGGGCGCAGAATCCAAGGGGCGCCAAACTGATGTTACGGCATTTTAGAATTAAATGTTTTCCATCCTTGGCAAGCAGTAGGGGGCATGAAATCTTCAGTTGTCCCTGGGCGCTGAAAACCCTAGCTACGACTCTGCATATGATATCCGGAATTAACAAATAACATGAAAATTGTAAGTATTAAAAGTAACTAAAAAGAATAATAGATACTTAAAAGAATAAATGAGTGTAAAATTATTAAGTGCTTAATACACAAAATAGTAATTTCAGCTTAAAAAATCTGATGTGTACACCACATGACTTTCTTGTACGGAATATTAAATTATACGCTTTTTTTCCTGCATTTCATTTAAACTAATTGAATTGAATTAAATCTACCTCGTGGATAGCGCATAATACACAATAAAAAAATGCACTCTTTAAAATTCACTACCTTCTTTTACCATAATGACACTCTGGGGCTAGGTTTACTTAACAGCGTTACATCTCATTCATTTTATAACTTAGCATGCACAAAAATTATATCAGTTGAAGAATTGCCTAATCGTTGCCACATGTTCTATACAATTACTATAATAAAACTAAAACGATGTTGAAAAAAATCTGATGTATACACCACACGACTTCCTTGTACGGAATATTAAATTATACGCAGTTTTTCTTGCATTTCGTTTAAACTTATTAGATTGAATTAAACCTACTTCGCCGACAGCGCATAAACCACAATAGAATAAATGCATTCTTTAAAATTCACTTTATTTTTTTACTATAGCGACACTCTGGCGCTAGGTTCCCTTAACAGTATTATATTTCGTTCAAATCGTAACTCAGAATGCACAAAATTTATATCATTTAAAGAATTATCTAATCTTTGCCACGTGTTCTATTCAAATACTATAATAAAGCTAGAACGATGTATAAAAGAAATTAAGCAAACAAAATAAAAAAGAAACTTTTCACAGACGATTTAGTATTTCTCATTCAATTAATTCAGTTCTCACTTCGCGACAAGGCAAAAATGCATAAAAACTCAAAATATCTGTATTAAAAATTACACTTACGTAAATCTTAAACACTTATTTCCTCGAAAAAATTCCAGAAAGGATTAAGCATGATTTAATTGGCAATAATAAATGAATGCGTTATCTTTGTTGTTGCGAAACTAAGTTTCTCTAGATTGGCAACAAATCCACTAGTCTCCTGTTTCAAATGTAAACATTAATGGCCGCCATTAAAACAGGCTTAGCGGCAATTAAACAACTTGCTGATAATTCTAAAATTATTGCAGACAGATTTACTAAAGGCATAAAATCCTTAACCGGAAGATAAAAACACTATAATTCAATAATTTTTAAAGGAAAAAAAAAAAAATGTACAATTTACAAACATATAAGAGTAAAGAAACTGAGATCACTGAGCCGGGTAATAGAGTGGATATATATATAAACATATTTATATACGTTTGGCGCGGCCGATTGCAACCAAAATACGAGGTGCACATCTACATGTTATAGTAGTCCTATATACAAAATTTCAACGTTCTGAGGTTACTTGTTTTTGAGTTATACGAGATAAGTGCGTACATACGTTCGTACAGACGCCACGAAAAATTCTCTTCAGAATTCATTTTAAAGCTGTTTTATAATTTTTTCGGAGGAAACGAGTCTTTTATTCTGTCCTTACGTACAGATATCACGCAAATACATCGTTAAATTGCATTCGAAAGAGGTCAAAATGATATTTTTGTTGAAATATGCTGCCTGAACTTTTTGAGATTACAATACTTCCTTTTTACTTCGTACAAGGAAGTAAAAATTAAACAAATCAAAAAGAAACAGTTTTTCAGGGACGATTCAGCGTCGCTTACCTAATGCGCATGATCTACTAATTAATTCACTTTTCACTTCGCGGCAAGGCAAAAATACATAAAAATTCAAAATATTTTCATCAAAAATTGAACGATATAGAAAAACATAAAACACCAAGTACAGTTAAATTAATTTAAAAAATCCATTTTTACAGTTAAAATTAGTTTCTACGCAAAAACAAGCTAATACCTTAAATGATAATTCCAGATTGAATTAAGCATAATTTAATTGGCAATAATAAAAGAAAACATTACTTTGTTGTTGCGAAGCTTAGTTTTTGTAGATTGGAAACAAATCCACCAATCTGCTAAGTTTCGAATGTAAACAAATATGACTGCTATGGTAATAAAAAATTAGGCTTAGCCGCACTTGAAAAACTTTTAAATTGTTGATAATTCTACAATTATTGCATGCAGGTAAAGACATAAAATTTTAACCAGAACAACATAATTCAATCATTTTTAAAGCAAAAAATGCACAATTTACAAGCATATAAGAAAAATGAAACATCTCACTGAGCCGAGTAACAGAGTGGATAAATACATATATATTTATATATTTTTGGTGCGGCCGATTGGAACTAATTTAATAAATAAAGGTAACGCACAAAACTTATAAAAAAAAATTTTAAATAAATCTGAAATGTTTCAGATTTTAAATTACGTCCAAAGGGGCGTTTTTTAACATTTTGTGTGTTACCTTTCTTTATTAAATATTATGTTCCTCGCACTTAAACCCTTAAGATCCAGTGCAACAGCAATATCGCAAAATAGTTTTAAAACTAGCATATCTTTAGAATTTCCGATACAGAGACTCACGCGCTGGAGATAAAAATGTTTTTTCTGCACAACGTTGCCATTGCTCGCTTTGAAATCCTTGAGTTTGTTAATCACAAATTCGTCAAAGTTTTAAAAAATAGGAAATCGATCATAAAACAAATTTCAAATTTCAAATTGGGTCTTCCACATGCTCATATTCGTTGGAGGATTACGTTATTCAAAATTCGATGACTCTATGTACCGTTGTTTTATCACAATACGAGAAATATACATACATTTATGCAGATTTTTCATTATTTAATTTCTTCAAATATAATGCAGGACTCTAACATTTTGTGGCAACAGTTTGAAAAGTGAACCGACATTTATGAGTCCGACGCAAAATGCCAAAACGAAACTAATAGTCCTTCGGGATTCAAATCCCTTTGGACTAAAAAAAAAAAAAAAAAAAAAAAAAAAAAAAAAAAAAAAAGCCCCTTTTGACGGAATATGAAATCTGAAAACTTCCGGATTTTACTTTCAATTTTCCATTGTAAGGGAATCCTGCGACAATCATAAATCCCTTACTGAAACTTTCTTTGCCATTGACGGAACTAGGTTTATACATTTTTATTTATTTATTTTATTGTTATTATTTTCGATTGATATGTTTTCATATTATTTTCTGAGGAATAAAAATAACGAATGAGAAAAAAAACTCCATTATCGTTTTCCGTAGAAAATAATGCTAATAGAATTTTGTCTACTAAATGATATTAAGCCAATACGTACAAAAAAGCAAAAAACGAAACATGTTTTCGGTAAGCATGCTTTTGGAAAAGATAAGGTTATTAGAGGGATAAAGCTCGGTACCTTCGGAAAGCGTGTTTAGAGAACGAAAATACCAGTAACTTATTATTCGTTAGAAAGCCGGGCAAGTGCAGTTGCTTTCCTAATACGATCAACGATGGGCATTAGCCGCATTGAGGCTCGGGTCACGGCACTTGCTTGGCTTCGTCGCAAAGAGGGGTTAGCTTCTTGCAACCATTTGGCGATGTTCTGCGAACTATGCGGCGAAAATATCTTATATAAAAGTTAGATTCTCCACATGATTAAGAAGAAAGATACATAGTCTTAACAATACTCATCATGCGTTTTCCCGCCGATGAGAAATTTCAAAATAGAAATAAATAAGAGGTTAGTAATAAAAAAGTCAATAGAAAATTATGCGGTTCCGGTGGATGTACAAATTGATTTTTAATTATAGGTTAAATATAGCCCACTTAGACTAAACAGAAATGACTATATACCTCACTTGCATTAAACTATATTTTTTTACTTGTATAATAGTCACAACATATTTTGATATTACATCCTTCATCAAGATGAAAATGCGAAATGTGCAGGAAGAATTATTCTGTAAATACAAATTTGTTGCTGCCACTTGCAATAGAAAAAGTCTAATCCAATACACAAGTTATCTGGTAGTATTTACTGACATGTTTATGTCTCAAACCATGATTATAATGTATTGTTACGAATTTGGTATTTAAAAAGCTAATGTTAGTTCAATTATAAATTGTTAGTTGTTCAATTAAATGGTTTTATTTCTCGATTTCAATTAGTTGTTCAATTAAATGGTTTTATTTCTCGCGCAGTGCAGCGCGTGACGAATATTAAAAGAAAGCTAAGCAGGAAAATTGAAAATACAAGAGCGCGTGCATTAAATAAATAAATATCTCTTTTTGATTTCGAGAAAGTACTGGAAAATTCTAGCGCGTGATTTTAAAATCTTATAAAAGGAGGAAAACATCTCACTTCGTAGTTGTTGCTTAGTTTGTTGTTGTTTAGAAAACTGCTCTTGTTGATTGTAGCGAATTCGCGGATTAGCTTTCTTTAGCTGTTTTGAATGACGTTCTATTGGACATTTGAGTAGTTAAAAGGTAAATACTGTGAGATATTGTAATACTGCATGATAATTTGAGAAAATTTAAGCATTTTTGTTGGGATAATAATAAATTTTTGTTCATTTTTCATCGGACTTGTGCATTCATTTCATAACGAACCCGTACGCACGCAACAGTATTTAACAATAAGATTATTTTGGTATTTAAGAATGATTACAATGTATTTAAAAATATTTATAACGTATTCTCAAAGAAAATAAATTGGGTTTGAGATTCAACCTTCGGCACTTTTTAAGTAGTAATTCTATATTATATGCAGATGCTCATCAGATGACACTGTATACCAGCCTTTGCAAACTAAATGCGAGAGATCTAAGTAATTGTTGTTAACAAATATATAGTTAAATCTTGAGTGATTTAACATAATATAGAGGAAAATGTATTTAAGCAAAAAGGAAGCTATTTTAAACTTTACAGATCACTGATACAATCTTTTTCGCATCCCTTTAACTCTGTCTAATGTTGTTGTCTTGTCCATGAATTTAATGAAAGAATGGTCAAGGAGGTGATCTGAGAGTCTCCCACCCTTCTCCCCTACCACCAAACCACACGAGAGGACTTTCGGCTCGCCATGGATTTAGACTGCCCCCATGCCACAAAGACATTATACATTTACAAACATCCATGCCTTCTCCGGGATTTGTACTCTGGGCCTTCTGTACCGCAGTAGGCTCGCCTAGCCACTATACCACCCGGGCGGCGAAACTGTCTAATAAATTTCTGATACGTTAGTTGTAAGTAAATCCCAGATCACTGTGGCTTCGATAATATTTTCGAAATAATTGTTAGTATTTTTGAGTTAGTTTTACTAATTGCTTGTGCAACTGGCACATCATTGCTAAGAACACTTACAGGATCCTTAAACATGTTGTCATCGTAATCATCTGAATAAATTTGCAATATATTGTGATATAGGTGATATTGGGATATAGGTACAATATATTGTGATATTGTGATGATTGTGATATATATATATATATAGACACAGAGCGAGATAAATAGATATATAGATAGATATAAATATATATGTACAGTGTGGATTTATTAGGGATTTTTTATGCTGGAGACGTAAAAAATGTGCAGTACCCTCTCTGGGACTCGAACTCTAGACCTCTCGAATACGCGTCGAGTATGCTTCCAATTACACCCCGAAGGTATGCGGAAAGGAAGGAGAAAATACCATAAAATAGTTACATTAAAAAGGAAAGTGGAAAAAGCAGACTCTTAGGAAAAAATAATGTAATAATAAAATAATTATGAATATATATTAACTATTCACACCGAATTAAAAACTATAAATGAAGAAACAATTATGATTCATTTAATAATTGTATATTAATTAATAATCATAAATTAATTCAGATTATACAAAAAAATAATTAAAACATCAACTATTTTTTGCTGCCTTCAAAAATTGCCTCCCAGTCTAGTGCTAGGTTGCAATTTACATTTTGAGAATCTCTGCAGGGGATAAAGACATCTTATGCTTTGCTGTTTGTAAAAAAAAAAAAAAAAAAAAAAAACACGATTCTGGATGGAGGTAAAATTTAAGGGGGATGAGAGCGAAAAGAAAATAAAACTTACTCAAAATTCCGGCATTTTAAAAAACACTGCGATTTGGATAGCAAGAGATCACAGTACCAGAATCCAGATTATTACAGTTTTATTGTTTCCAAAAACTTTGTAGAATTCTAGATTAAACCGTACATTTTAAATATAACAGTATACATTACGTCAGAGAGAGATTTTCTAATATAGAAGTTTTATATAAAACTGCTGCGCAAATAAGGAAAATAAAAATACGTCAAGAAATTTATTTTTCTAATCTATATTTTATGTTGAAGTGTTAAAAATTCAACTTCTGCGGCAATGAATTTCGCCACAACATGGACTGAAAATCTGAACTTCGAGAAATACCTGTAGCTGCCCTACCATGAATATACAGAAGAATTTTAGAAATTGTCCATTTTACATATTTAAGTTGTTGTGACATACATAGTTTTAGTAGATAGATTCTTAATTTTCACCATTTTAGAATTTGGAAACACGTGTAGGTTTAAGCAAAATCTTCTAGACCGGAAAGCGGAAGTAGTCATTTCCAAATACACATTTTCCCTTTAATTTCATTAACAAAATCTTGGACTAACTGCATCATTGCTATTGGGTGAGTGTTGCTGTATAATGTAAAAATGCCATTGATTTGACGTTGCTATCTGACTGCAATATTCTACCGAAAACTCTATTTAAACAAATAAAAACTAGGTTTAATCTTAAAGTCGGGGTAGATTGGATTGGGTTATTTAGATTATGTCCAAGCATTTAAGGATTATGTGCCTAGAGGAGAACACTTTCATGGAGGTCACTTTAAGGGAATCTGGTTCTTATTCACGATACACTTAGGGAAAAATAATGAAAACTCCCATATCATTAGCCTGTTTCCCGGAATTTGAATCCAGATCAAACTACCAATGATCAGTAGGTCTGTCGCTCAAAATAATCGGAATTTGTTTGAGAAAAAAAACGAGAAGGGGAAAAAAAGGAAAGAAAAGTTAAAGTTTTTTCGAAAGTTAGGGACGCCCGTGCCCCAGCACCACTGACGTCTGACTCTCCCCTGAAGCTAAGAAGATGCAGTGGGCATCGTACACCAATTCGAAACAGGAACCATTCATTTTTCATTCTGCAGTCGTTTTCTTTTATCAGTTCTGGTCCATTCCTTCCCTACAGTCATCAATGGTACTCTCAACAATAATTTCGATAATTGCCGCCCAAACGGGAAAATGCTTAGTGTCTCTGACAAAAGAATATAAATGGGAGAATACGAAACTCTTTCATATTCTTTGCTCTGATTTCCCTGCCGAAGGGCCTAGGTTCGAATTTCGGAGAAGACATAGATGTAGATTGTCATCCCGTCATAGGAGGCAGCGGTGGCCCACCTATTAGGTGCCTCCATAATACAGTAGCCACCACTTCATTCTGGTCACCGTCTTCTCAAACGATGACCCAGAAGATGACACGATAGAATAACGAAAGATCCACGATAACACCGCCATTCCTGCGACACGTCCCGATGTACTCTTTAACGATAAAGAAATCAAACAGCTGTTCCGTCCCCTTCCTCGAAAAAAAAGCACCAGGACCTGACGGCTTAGATTATTCAATCATCTATACAGCTTATAAAGCACGCCCTTCCTTCTTTAAGACCTACTTCAATCAGCTTCTTCATCAACAAATCTTTCCAGCAGTCTTCAAAAGAGGACATGTCGTTCTCTTTCTTAAAAAGAATAAGAACCCACAAGACCCAAGTTCTTACCGGCCCATCTGGATCCTCTCTGCTTTAGGCAAGATTTAGGAAAACCTCCTCGTTAACAGGCTCAAACAAGACCTGCACAGAATTAACCATCTCAGCCCCAGGCAGTATGGATTCTGCAAAGGATTTTCCACGACACATGCCCTTTACAATATTCAGGAAACAATACTACGCAATAAAAACAGCGACATGCACACAGCCTTCATTTCTATAGACCTAAAGAGTGGGTTCGACACATTCTGGTGACCAACAATAAAGAGAGCACACTGCTCCTCCAACCTATTCAACATCTTCAATAACTACCTCCAAAACCGCCATATCCAGTTTGTAAATAACGACGGTACGACATCCAAGGCACAAGAAAAAGGTTGTCCGCAAGGGTCCTGTGCAGGACCGATACTCTGGAACATCACCCTTCAATTCAGTCCTTGAAACCAACTGTCCACAGCATACAAACATCACCGCTTATGCAGACGACGTAGCCCTGCTCGTAAGAGGACGCACCAGGAAAGAACTGGAACGCAACAGCACAGAGACCTGCACCTTATTTACCACCGCATGCAACAAACTAAAGCTCACGATCTCCATAGGAAAATCGTCAGCAATAATAATTCCCAGACGAGGTACCAATCCAACGCGTCGTCTATGCATCAAACTCCTAAGCCGAAACATTAAACTTGTGCGGAATCTCAAGTATTTAGGGGTAGTATGCGACCAAGGTCTCACCTGGATTCCACCTATCATGGAAACCAGAAACAAGACGTCAGTTATCGCCCCATAGCAAGACAATTTCAAGGTAGAAACTGAGGCCAAAACCCCCATATCCAAAAGGTGCTATACCTCACAGTTGTAGAAAAAATAGCTTTATACGCTGCAGTGATCTGTGTGCAGCCAATGGGAACTCGCAAGATCAGGCAACTTACAACGCCCCTTCGCCCTGCAATTAAACAAAGCTTACCGCAGAACCGCCACCAATGCAGCAAGAGTTCTAGCCGGCATATTACCACTCCATATAAAAGTAGAGATGGAGGCAACTTTCACTAAATTGATCCACCTACTCAAAGATGCAACTTTTTCAAATACCAGCTACAGTCCAGTCCAGTTTGAACGCCCCTTCACTTCTATTCATATCCATCCAACTTCTCAGGGAAAGTGAAATCCACATCAAAATTGACAAGCAACAGACTCACACCCCGACACACGCACTACGGATTGGGGACCAGATCTACACAGATAGATCAAAGCAGGAGAATGGCAGTGCTTTTGTGCACTATGAGAATGGCAAAATTGAATACGACTGGCAAAAACAACTTTGCACTCCCAATAGCATCTTCCAAGGGGAAATACTGGGAATTACTGCAGCAGTGCAACATCTCATAGATTACCAGATCCCACAAGCAAATATCTATACCATCATCATGTCTCACCGCTCATACTCAGTCTCCAATATCTTCTTATGCAACACCCTCATTACCATCTCAGTCTCGTCTGGGTTAAAGCCCATGCGAATAATGAGGGAAACGAGGCTGCTGACACATTGGCCAAAGATGCAATTTTCAACCCGATAGCCCAACCCATCACCGTACCTGCGCCCTTATCTAAAGGGTCTCCTACGAGAGCAAGGAATGCACTAATAGCAACAAGAGTGGACCGAATGCAAGACAGGCAGACGGACTTTCATCCACCTTCCGAAAGTTTCCACCGACCGGCTCTTTGCCGTAGCACTTCTCACCTACTTCATCACGGGTCACGGTCCATTTCCAAGTTATTACAATCGCCGTAGTATCTCAAATACCGATATCTGTGTCTGCTGATAAGATGGGTCACCAGACCATTACGTATTTGAATGTCCTTTGACGGCTACACACCATCTCCTGTTACCTGCAAATAATAGGGACGGTTATCACCTATTCCTTATAACGCATAAAGAAGCAGTTAATTCGATCTCCAAGCATCATGAATACCATCGCGGCATTGGGCACAGACTTTTGCCTACCGTGCTAAAATGCCGCTCTGGTGTACTGACGATAAGCTCTAAGTCTTGTCCAATGTATTTTACAATATCTGGGCTTCACCACAACTGTATGTTTAAGCTCCCATGCCCACAAATCTAAAGTGGCAATACTAACAATTCGCAAGTACATGACATCTCCTTAGTGAGATATGTTAACGCCTCCTCAATGATATATGTGTAATCCCTTCAACAGCATGTGAACAAGCATCTTCTTGTGCAGTGTTAGTGAACGCTTGTGTGCCTCACGGTGCACTCATTGCTGGAGCACTGCCCAATAATCAGTGCTACAACATCCTCGTGCTATTTTAATCAGTATTTTTTATCTATGTTCTTAGCGACGCTACAATAATCAACGCCTTAGCAATCTAACTGCACTCTTCTGCACGAATGAGTATTCATGAACGCATCATTCATCATTCAAGATGTACCTATATTTATATACAACAGAACTGCCCAACACTAACCTTGCGCTCCAGCTTTCATGTGACTTCATGTACTCCATTTGTCTTTTTGTGCCTTAAGTGAGTATGTGTATGTACCTGTTTTATGTGTTCTCTGTTTATGCATTTTACGCGTTGTGTTTTGTATATTGTTTGCTTATGTGTATTTATGTCTTTTTATGTGTACGTCTTGTGATATTTTTAGCTTAACTACCTACCATCTGTAACACCACAGCTTGCCTCTGCAATCTGTAATACAATAATACTAATGCCCTTGTGAGGCCATGTACTTCCCTTTGACAACCTCAATAAGCTCCTGGTGCAGCCTCTTGTGGCTTCAGGGAGCTTTTTCTGTAGTTAGAGGAGGGTGTGGAACACATGCCTGTTTACCTCTGTTAGACACCAGGAGTTCCAGTGCTCCGTAACCTAACTACCTACCTATAATAAAGTGGCCACCGCTTCCGCCTTTAGTAGTGGCCCACCTATTAGGTGCCTCCATAATAAAGTGGCCACCGCTTCCGCCTTTAGTAGTGGCCCACCTATTAGGTGCCTCCATAATAAAGTGGCCACCGCTTCGGCCTTTAGTAGGGGCCCACCTATTTAGGCTCCTCCATAATAAAGTGGCCACCGCTTCCGCCTTTAGTAGTGGCCAATACACTAACGTCTAGTGCTCGCCGTTGGAAATACAAAATAATAATAGTTTCAATAACTTTTCAAGTGAAACAATGGTTTGTTATATTAGATGTTAAGAAAGAACTAATGCATCAAAAGCATGGGGTTTCAGTTTCTATAGGTACGTTGTTTCTATACATAAAGTAATTTCTGTTTTCCTTTTTGCTAGTGTTGTTTCTGCTGCATTACATTTCTCTAGGTGTGGTCCTTTTGGCTGTAAAAGCATCTATCTATTGTCTATTTTGGAACTAAAATAATGATATAATAACGAATGTGATGTTATTCAAATGTTATTTCTTAACCTTAATTTTATGTATATTACTTTTATGTAATATACATAAAATCATATACAACAGTATGGTTGAACTATGATTTTTTGAAAATAAAATTGGATTAATTTTAATCACACAATTTTAAATTACTTAAAATTAGTTTTTGTACTGTTTAATTAATTTAAATTATTATTTTTATGAGCAATAAATATTTAATTTTTGATAGATATTTTTACATTAAAATGAATTCAACTTTAAGTATTTTAATTCGTTAATTTTCAATCAAGTTGCTTTATTTATTAAAGATGCGAAATTCCGAAAGTAAAATTAAGCAAGTTTTATGTTATATGTATTATTAGTTGATTATCATCATAAAATATTAATGAAAATTGTGTTTATACTCAAAAATTAGTTACATTTAATTATTTTATTGTAACATCTTAGGAGCTATACAATGGATTTAACCTTTGCACCTATTGAAACAGTTCTTTTAAAATTAGATGTTTCTTTTAGGAAGCTCCGCAATCAGCCCTTCATTGCTGATTACTCCAATACATTAAAAAAAAAAATCTGATGTGTACACCACATGACTTCCTTGTACGGAATATTAAATTATACGCATTTTTTCTTGCATTTTATTTAAACTTATTAGATTGAATTAAACCTACTTCGCCGACAGCGCATAAACCACAATAGAAAAAATGCATTCTTTAAAATTCACTTTGTTTACCATAGCGACACTCTGGCCCTAGGTTTACTTAACAGTATTATATTTCATTCATATTATAACTCAGAATGCACAAAATGTATATCATTTAAAGAATTATCTAATCGTTGCCACATGTTCTATTCAAATACTATAATAAAGCTAGAACTATGTATTAAAAGAAATTAAGCAAAGAAAACAAAAAAGAAACAGTTTTCACAGACGATTGAGTATTTCTCATTCAATTAATTCAGTTCTTACTTCGCCAGAAGGCAAAAATACATAAAAACTCAAAATATCTATATTAAAAATTACGAAGTAAATCTCAAACGCTTATTTCCTCGAAAAAATTCCAGAAAGAATTAAGCATGATTTAATTGGCAATAATAAATGAATGCGTTATCTTTGTTGTTGCGAAACTAAGTTTCTCTAGATTGGCAACAAATCCACTAGTCTCCTGTTTCAAATGTAAACATTAATGGCCGCCATTAAAACAGGCTTAGCGGCAATTAAACAACTTGCTGATAATTCTAAAATTATTGCAGACAGATTTACTAAAGGCATAAAATCCTTAACCGGAAGATAAAAACACTATAATTCAATAATTTTTAAAGAAAAAAAAAAAAAATGTACAATTTACAAACATATAAGAGTAAAGAAACTGAGATCACTGAGCCGGGTAATAGAGTGGATATATATATATAAATATATTTATATACGTTTGGTGGGGCCGATTGCAACCAAAATACGAGGTGCACATCTACATGTTATAGCAGTCCTATATACAAAATTTCAACGTTCTGAGGCTACTCGTTTTTGAGTTATGCGAGATACGTACGTACGCACGTACGTACATACGTTCGTACAGACGCCGCGAAAAATTCTCTTCAGAATTAATTTTAAAGCAGTTTTATAATTTTTTTGAAGGAAAAGAGTATTTTATTCTGTCCTTACGTACAGATATCACGCAAAAACATCGTTAAATTGCATTCGATAGCGGTCAAAATGGATATTTTCGTTGAAATATGCTGCCTGAAACTTTTCGCGATTACAATACTTCCTTTTTACTTCGTACAAGGAAGTAAAAAAAAACTAAGGCTTTTTATAAGAATGTATTTTAAATAAAATTTAAAAATCTTGAGACGAAAATGGCTAGGAGTACACAGTTATGCATTATGCAACGTATGTCACAGTAAATACGGTTGATACATTGCATGTCTGCAATAATGAAATTCATTCACATAATATATTGCCCATGCAATTACACATACAAATAACGCAACATTTAACAAATTATTTATGGGATACCATTACAACGCATTATTTAGCAATATAGGACAGCATTTGTCATCACTAGAATGACCTGCTGTTTTTCTTGTATTTGATCGTTTAATATGAGAAAAACAACAATAAAAAAGAAAAATAATAATCTGATGTGACCAGCAAATGACCAATACCATGTTAAGACGCAGAAATGGCGAAATAACAATGAGGTTTAAGTAAACTATCAACTTCCGGTTGATGGTTTTTAAATGAAATCTAACTGGTTTATAAAATCTACTGTTCAATGATAATTATAATAATAATATTAAAAAGTCTGAAAGCATTCAGATTTTATATTACGTCCAAAGCGGCGTTTTTTTTTAACGTTTTGTGTGTTACCTTTATTTATTAAACATCCCGTTCTTTGCACTTAAACTATAAAATTCAATTCAACAGCAATACCACAAAATAATTTAGAGAGAGCATATCTTTTAGAATTCCCGATACACAGTCTCGTGCGCTCGAGATATTTTTTATTCGTTAAGTTTGTCAATCAAAAATTCGTTAAAGTTTTAACGAAAGAGATAACAAAACAAATTATAGATTTGGGCTTCGAGGTGCAGATATTCGGGTGTAGGACTACGTTATTCAAAATTTGATGCCTCTAGGTACAGTTGTTTTTTCACAGTGCGAGAAAAATACATACATTCAAGCAGATTCTCCATTATTTAATTTCTTTAAATATAATGCAGGGCTCTAATATTTGGTGGCAACAGTTTAAAAAGTGGAGCGCCGTTTATCGCGAACCAACACAAAATGCCAAAACGAAATTAATAGCCCTTCTGGGCAAATTGACCCTCTAATTTATCTTCAAAGTGTTTTGTTTGTTTTTCCTTTTAAGAAATAAAAACATACTTTATATTAGATACTTTATATGAGATGGATTATTTTGCTTCCTTTATTTATACAGACATTATTTAGCTTAATTTTACTAAGCAAACGTGTAACTACTTTTATTCCATGCAGAAAAAGAACGAGCCGCTTTCCTGATTTTACCACAATGTTCTCGCAGCTGCATCGGCAACGGGCACGTCTTCCCATCGCGTGGATTTCGCGAATTCGCTGGCAGGCGGCCAGGCGGCAAACCCTTGAATAGGCACTTGTACAGCCTCCGTATGATTCTGTAAAGCGGCTAATAGGTGCATATTAGGTGGATGAAACAATGTATTGCTGAGAAGCCTTCCTTCTGTTTACAACCGACTAACCCGATCAATTAAATGCGCCGAAGCCTTGTCGAATGTCGTGTTTTGAATTGAAATTGGTCTGTGTTCACTCTTTACTTTGAAGCACTTGTAGTGTCGCTAAGGAAATGAGATTTTTTTTTAAAGTAGAAATTTGCTACTCGGTAAACAAAGTTATTTGTGTCAGGATAAGCAGGCCATTAATCTAAATTTATCAGCTAATCCTTTCACGTTTTAATGCAACATTACCGTCATGTTCTCATTTACATGACAAGATAGCATTAAAAACGCATTTCATTTGCGAATGTAGTATAACATTAGAATTAATGATTAAACCTGATTAATGCATGATGATAATAAGATATAGTTGAATAAAAACTATTAGCCCGAAAGAGAGTTAGCTCAGAAAGGCTATTAATCTCGAAACGGAATTTTGCGTTGAAGCATTATAAACGGCTGAATCAATTTTCAAATTGTTGCCACCAAATATTATCGCCCTACATTACATTTAAATAATACAGGTTATATTTGAATGTATGTATGTTTCTTGCATTGTGAAAAAGCGACTGTACGTAGAGCCTTCCAATTATGAATGACGTAATCCTCCATCCGAACATGGGCACCTGGAAGCCCGAATCTTGAATTTCAAATTTGTTTTATTGTCTGTTTCATATTTTGTAAAACGTTAGCGAATTTCTGATTAACATACTCAAAGATTTCAAAGCGAGCAATGGCAACACTGTATGAAAAAAAAAATATTTTTATCTCCAGCGCGCGAGTCAGTCTATCAGAATTCTAAAAATATTCTGTTTTTAAATATTTTGCAGCATTGCTGCTGAAGAAATTTATGTGGTTTAAGTTCGAAGAACACGATGTTTAACAAATAAAGGTAACACACGTTAATAAACGCCCCTTTGGCCGTAATATAAAAACTGAAATATTTCACATGTTTTTTCCTTCTTAACTTTTGTTCGTAAATAAATTTCACAGCCCGTACTAAAAATATTACTTGATTTACTTATTAAAATGTTACTAGATTACTAATACGATTATACTATGATCCGCGCAAAAAGTTTGCATGGAAATTCTTCAGTCTTCCTAATATAGTGCGTCTAGTATTATAATGATTATCGTTAAGCCTTTTTTAAGTTGTGCCTAACACAGATCGGTTAAAGCAAAAAATTAGTATATGTGAATGATAACCACGTCATAGAATTCTTCAATAAAAATAGAAAAAACGAAAATGACGATCCTGCAATTCGAACCAACATCAGTATTGCCAATAAACTTTGAAAAAAAAAAAACATATCTAAAATAACGTAAAGAAATTATCGAACAGGAAAAAAAAATAACTTTTTCCATTTTTAATTTTATCTCCTTAATTCTTAGGCAGTAAAATGTTTTACGCATTAAAAAACCCTGCCTAAAATAATGAAAATATAGATAAATTCTAAAAAAGAAAAAACAGATTCTTCCAAGACTCATATCCTTGAATCCCACTCTACCCTTTCCTTAGAGACATTTCTTTATTTGATGGTTGAATTAGGTCATCCTAAGACAGCTCGGTTTTATTTTAACTCTCATTAAAATTTCTTTTAGTTCCTCATCAGAAGAATTTCTTAGCTTCATAATCTAGAAGTTCTTGTTAGTGAAACGCAATCGTCACTTTCAGTCAGTGTTAGCAAAGCTAATTATATTCTAAGCACCTGTGATAGGCTCAGATACACAGATGGCAGGGTATAATGTGTAAAGGAATGTATATGTTATCTCATTTCCAATGGCAATTCAAAGATATATGAATCCTTAAAAGTCTGTGTGACACTCCGTTAATTTGGCATCATTCGCATTTTTACACCGTGTTTACAAAACGCCGAATAATCAGCTTACTTTACCTAATCTTACATAACTTACGAATAACCCATAGATTTTAACGCAAAGCATAAGGATTGTGCAATTCGACTAATTTTAATCGGGCTGCTATACAGTGTACAGTCATTGAGTTTTTTTTTTTTTTTTTTTTAAATAGGAGTCATGAAAAATGTGCATTGCTCTCAGTGGAATTAAAACACCGAATCTCCCAATTGCCAGCTGAATGGGCTTCCAATAACAACACGAAAGGCACGCAGTAAGCAGAGAGTTAATACCTTACAATATCTGTTTATTACTCATCTTCTCTTTATGTTGGAAGTGCGTGCTTACCTTCTTTTCCACAGTCTAACCGTATAAGGTTAGATGTACGTATCCAAATGATCAGAAGGTTGTTGATGCTTGTTCCTTGATCTATTGCACCAAGATATTTTACTGTACATTTATTTACAATTTATTTACAAGTCGTATGCCACCTGGCATATTTACAAGCGTTATGCCTCCTGGCATGTACATGATAGACATATTCTGCCACCTGGCATGTGAATTGATACATCATACTAGTTTTCTGCCACCTGACAGATACGATGCAATTACCTCAATTAGCGGTAATACGCCCGACATTTTGGCGTGTCCGCTTCCCTTACGTTCTGTAACGCAACTAACTTTTTGTGCGGTGCGCCCTCTGGGCACAAATCACCGCAATCACCGAGGAGGCCAAAACATCCTCCCCCCCCCGATGAATTACATTCATCTTAATACAATCTTCAATATATGCAAACAAGTAAATGAAAAATATATAAACTGAAAACATACAAAAACCTTAAGACATCCTTCTCCTTCCCTGATCTCTCTACCACAGGTTTTACTTGGAATCACTCTACTTTTCTTCGTCCATTCTTCATCTCCACAAATCAAGTCCGGTGTCACCAAAAAAAAAAAAAAAAAAATGTACGTATCCAAATGATCAGAAGGTTGTTGATGCTTGTTCCTTGATCTATTGCACCAAGATATTTTACTGTACATTTATTTACAATTTATTTACAAGTCGTATGCCACCTGGCATATTTACAAGCGTTATGCCTCCTGGCATGTACATGATAGACATATTCTGCCACCTGGCATGTGAATTGATACATCATACTAGTTTTCTGCCACCTGACAGATACGATGCAATTACCTCAATTAGCGGTAATACGCCCGACATTTTGGCGTGTCCGCTTCCCTTACGTTCTGTAACTCAACTAACTTTTTGTGCGGTGCGCCCTCTGGGCACAAATCACCGCAATCACCGAGGAGGCCAAAACATTAGACATTCTGAACATTTTCATATCTGCAATCAGATTTTCTGTGGCTCTGAAAGTTGAGGATTCTCTCACAACTGATTACGTCCTTGCTGTTTTGCTTGGAATTTTCAATCCGATAACTGCGCATAAAAGAAACTGGTGACAGGAGACTTTATTATAGCCTGTTAGACCCCTCACTTTAGTAATTTGAACTCTAATGATTACACTAGGTAATTAATAAGTAGACCAGCAAGCTACAGAATGTATTGAATATTACTATCAGAACTGTAAATAGTGACCAAGATACCGGTTCTTTGCCACAAAACATCAGAGGAAACATAATATTGATTGACTGAAACAGATAATAATAGACTCAGGAAAAGATACAACAGGCATTGGAATTTAAGTATAAAACCTCAAATGAGTTCCCTGAACCAAAGCATTAAATAAATAGAGACATTAGGATTGTTTTGGAAGCAAGAGATGTGAAAAATGAGCAACGCCTTCTCCGGGAATCGAACCACAGACCTCTGGAATACGCACCCAGCGTGCAGACCACCACGCTACGAAGGCATGCTAAGAAGGCGGGATAAATAGCTTATAGCTTCTTCAAAGCGAAAATGAAACTCCAAAGTAAACAAAATCTCAACGATATTATTTCTTCTGGTCCTTCGTTAGGAGATTAAAAAGCAACAAACATGTTAACATGCCCAATCCTATTAGGTCAGGTTGGTCTTCACGATATAAGAGTAGAAGCATTCGAGAATCTGGAACAACAATTCCTCCCAGATTCTGAGCCTTCTGATTCAGTTACAGAAGAAATAGTCGTGGAGGAGTATAGTTCTAGCTATCAGCCCGTATAGTTAATAACTGTTCCAGATTTGACACACCGGAAGAGATCAGAAACGTCATAATGAAACTGGGTAAAACAAACACCCTGGATATAGATACTGTCAATAACAACTCCCTTACCGAAATTTGCAGCATCTTTGACGCGTGAAGCATCAAATTATGTGTCCCATTATTTGCTTTTGAAAGTCAAAAACATCTTTCTCTTCCTCGAAGCAGACAGGAACCTTGCATTACCAGGTGGTTATAGAGCAATTATATTATTCTCTCGTTTTGAAAAGCTTTTAAAGGACGTCGTTCTGAATAAATTAAACACCCTGTAGAGTTCCTCACTTTGGAATTCTAAGTTAATGTTGGAAGTGAAGAATCTAAGAACTGATAAGCGAATAATCGCTTGAGTTCCGTGACAAGAAACAACAAGATAGAAGGGTAACTAACCCTTTATTATTCCAATAAGATTTAACAAAACTCCGCCTGGGAGTGTACAAGCAAAGCCCACACTTGGACTTGAACTTAAAAGACTAAGAATTAAACTAAAACTAAGATTAACTAAAGAAGTGTAGCCGAAGCTATCAAGGTTCAAATTGAGTTGGTCCCTTAACTTATTTGACTACGAAGCTTAGCAAGGGCCTGAGTACGGTCGAGCTTTATAACAGCTTTGAGAGAGAGAGTGGCCAAAAAGGCAGACGCGCGTAAATCAGAAACTCTGATTCTCTCTCACTCAGTAAGTAGCTTCGTGGTTTAAATACCGCTCCTCCTCATTAAATATTCAGCAAGATTCCAAAACTACGTTCTGGCCGGAAGTAGTAAGTTGAAGTTAAGAATTTGACAGGAAAGGAACTTTAACTTAAGATTTAACTGTTAATAAAATTAACATAATCCTTACAACCCATTTCAAACAAACTGTGGTCTTCCTCTATTGATTCAAGAAATTACTTTCCACCGAAACTCAATTGCACAGAATCATTAAATTATCATATTAATTTCATTAAATTATCATATTAATGAAAGTATTCACTCATTATGACTGACGTCACCAAAGCTTTTGATCGCGTCTGATATAAGGAAATCATTTACACAGTTATTAAGCTGAATATTGAGATAAAAAATATTGAGAAAAGAATTTCATCCGTTTCCGAAAAAGGATTGTTTCAAGTTAAGCATGCGGTCCGTCAGGGCATTAGAACTCATATTATATCCTCGGTGAACGAGCTTTATAGACTTTAGATAAGACAGACACTACCGACTGCTTGTTACACCGATGTTCCCGCCATCAAGACCAAGTCCAAGAACCCTAACTATGTTATAACAGGATTGAGGGAAAAATTACTCTTATGCAGGACTGTTATAGAAGATGAAAAATATACATCGATACATATAAATTATAGCTTTTTGTTATTCTTGCAGCCCAGCAATTATTCCTGAAGTAAGAGCAAGTCATTATTTATAACAAGTTACCCTTTTTGGAGGTCTAGTACCACTCGTAAACAAGTCAAATTATCTGGGATTAATCATCAAAGAAATTTTCTTAAACGAGCGTGTCAACAATGTGAAAAGCAAAGAGTTTGGAGTTATTATTAAGCCACTGACTGCTAGATGACAGTTCATAACTTGACATGTACACAGCTGTAATTCACCTGGTTATCACATATGCATCCTCAGCTTGTATTTCTATTTCCAGCATAAAGCTATGTCTTTTGCAAGCACTGGAAGATAAATTCATGAGAACAATTACAAGCGCTTTTTATTTATAAGAAGCTCTGCACTCCAGAGAGACTTAAGACTGGAATACCTCAATAATATCTTTTACAGAATCAACGAACAGTTTTGTCAAAAAGCAGAGAACTAAAATAAGCTTATTAACTCGCAGATTTTCGATTAGGAAGCTATACTTGAAGATTAACTTTCACTTCCATGTGCTAGACACCTTCTCAGAGGTCTCAAAATTGTGTGGTCTCCAACAATTGCGGTATAGTTCACTTTGTGATCACTCTGATCAACCAAGATAAGCTTTCAAGAATAATGAATGATGATCTCAACAAAACTAATGCGGCTTTGATAAGTCGGACTGCATTATTAGGAAGAAATTCAATCCTTGCAATCGGTCCCAAAATTCTGCTATACAAAACAGTCATAAGGCCTGTCTTCATATATACAGCAGCAGTTTGGGCAACCTCGCGAGATCCATTGCAAATGGTTTCAGATATTCAAAAGGAAATGCTATGTACGAGAATGATCACTAAAACGCTTTGATCTGCGGAAATTTCTGATCCTCATAGCGACTTTAAAAAAAATTCATATAACTTCACTATCTCTCTCAATATCTTTTCCAAAATGAAGAACTCTGATTTCAAAGAAATTCAAGGTATCCTTAATTATGACAAATTTAAGGATCAGCTTATTAAGAGCCGAAAGACTATCTTTCATAGTTCTCATCAGTAACTTATAATTGTTGCTTCCTCTTGTTTTAAGTGCTTGTTAATCAGCTCCATCCTTCTTATCATCAGTAAGGCACATATTTAAGTTTCCTGTGCTTTGGGTTTCACTGCTGAACTAACGTTACCATCTTAAGGCACTCACACAATGAAGAGTAATAACAGTATTACTGAATCCTTTGTTATATTTCGATCTCTGATGTCTGCTAAAGCTCTTTTGTAAATTGAATACCTTCAATAATTAAGTAATAAGAAGCTTTTATAATATAATTAATATTCACAAGTGACCGAGGAAACTTATTTCCAAATGCTACCATATGCTCCTTGTTGTGTTTTGACGTATCTCAGTTGTCTCACAGAAACATCAGAATAAGCCCACGAAATTCATTGTGGCAAGAAATACAGGACTGAACTTGTCGTTGGCAACAGCCTTGAGCACCATTGAGGGAGAGCCCCCCGCGGAAGAAGGGCTCCGAAGGTCTTCCACCCCTTCTTTCCCAACAACCAACATCTACAGAGGACTTAGAGTGTGACTAGTAACTAGGACGCATAATTAGAGTGGCCCAATGCCGCACGGACACTATACATTTATAAACTTCCATTCATTCTCCGAAATTCGAACCCAAACCCTTCGGTACGGCAGTCAGCGTCGCTAACTACAATTTCAGTTGGATGACGCCATTTGCTTAATGCAGATAATGAAAAGAATGTTTTCACTACAGAAGTACTTAATATGATGATAAAAAAAAACTGATGTGTACACCACATAACTTCCTTGCACGGAATATTAAATTATACGCATTTCTTCCTGCATTTCATTTAAACTTATTGATTTGAATTAAATCTACTTCTTCGATAGCGCATAAACCACAATAGAATAAAGTACTAGTCTTTAGAATTCACTCTATTTATTTACCATAGCGACACTCTGGCGCTAGGTTCACTTAGCAGCATTACATCTCATTTATTTTATAACTCAGAATGCGCAAAAATTATATCAACTGAAGAATTATCTAATCATTGCCACATGTTCTATTCAAGTACTATAATAAATCTAAAACGATATATAAAAGAAATTAGACAAATAAAAAAGCTGCAGTTTCTAATTCAGAAGTTAAACAACAAAAATCAGCGTTATATTTCAAATTCTCACAGGACTAGTTTCGACGGTTTTATCGAACCACCATCGTCAGTTGCAAAAGTGCAAATGAACGAGATAGGATATAATGATCAGATCAGAGAAGAAAGCCTGGACAGAAAATAAGCTAGTGGCGCCATCTGTTGGTGAAACCAGAACTAAAACATAATTTCTTTAAAGGCCGAAGGCAAAGATGGATTGGAATTAGGATCGTTAACTAGAACAGAAAGATTCTTTTGAATATTAAATGCCTCTAGAAAATCCAGTTCTCCAATGGAAGATGTTTTTTGAATAATTTTGGCACCAGAAAAATTGAAAGTATGATTTTCGGACCAAGAATGTTGGGCAACAGAAGACTTCTATGTTTTCTTTTTTCTAACATATGCCTCATGTTCCTTGACGCGAAATTTTAAGGCTCTCTTAGTTTGGCCAATGTAAATTAAACCACACTGGCATGGAATCCTATAAATACCCCAGGAAGATACAGTTGTTGTTGCGAAGCTTAGTTTCTTTAGATTGGCAACAAATCCAGTATTCTGCTAAGTTTCAAATGTAAACAAATATGGCTGCTATGGTAAGAAAATTAGGCTTAGCCGCACTTAAACAACTTTTAAATTGTTGATAATTCTACAAATATTTCATGCATATTAACTAAAGGCATAAAAAGCTTAATCAGAAGATAAGAACAACATAATTCAATCCTTTTTAAAGCAAAAAATACACAATTTACCATTAAATAAGAATAAAAACCTGACCTCACATACGACCTCGTATGCGACATACATACGCACGTACGTACGTACGTACGTACAGACGCTACGAAAAAATCTCTTCTGAATCCATTTTAAATCAGTTTTATAATTTTTTGAGGGGAAAAATATAAGTCCTTCATTCTGTCCATATGTACAGATGTCACGCAAAAATGTCAAATTGCATTCGATAGCTGTCAAAATGGATATTTTTTTTTTTTTTTTTTGAAATACGGTACCTGGAATTTTTCGTGATTACAATACTTCCTTTACTTCGTACATGGGAGTAAAAAGGGCAATTAAAGCCATAGCCAATTAACAACAATTAGAAACAATGTGAAGCTCGCTTAGAAATATAGGTTATAGGTTTATTAAGCGTCAGAACTCTTTTTAGAGCACTGGAATTCTTTTTTAGAATAATCCCTGAAAATTCAGTGAATGAGTTATAGCTGTAAATTAGTGGAAAATGGCATTTATTTTCTCAAAACTTTATCAACAATTTTAAGCGTTTCATTGCTGACCAAATAGTTAAGCTTCAGAAAGGACAGCAAGCAATAACACGATAACAAGAACAGAAGTTGATACACTGTTAGCGAAATACCTGAAATGCGTTAGTCTCTTAACCCAGTCAGTAGCAAAAACAAACGTAATTCTTATGTATGGATTCTGCAACAGGAACTTCTCATCATCAACTTATTCACGAAAAGATCTCTTATCCTACACTTAATCCTTCTCAAACCACTACACGAAATCCTCATCGAAGAGGACGAGTTCAGAGCACATAAATGAATAAGTGTATTAATTTAGAAGTCAAACAACAAAAATCAGCGTTCAATTTTCAAATTTCAGCTTTCTTATCTTATCTTTTCTAATCATTATATCTTATCTCGTTCATTTGCGCTTTTGCAGCTGAGGATGATGGTTCGGTAAACACCATCGAAACTAGTCCTATGAAAATTTGAAAATATAACGCTGATATTTGTTGTTTGACTTCTAAATTAATATTTGTTCGGCGTGTTATTGTATCTGAATAAGTGCATGTTTTTAAGTAAACGCTGAGAATATTCACAAACTTATTTTTCGGTCTAGGGGAATAAAAAGAGGGATTTGGGGAATTTTAAATATAACAAGTTTTAGTTAGAATTGTACGCGATTAGTAGACGAATCCATTTAATTTCCAGCTTAGTGCTGTAAAACCTTCTATTAAATTACACAAGAACATGTCAAAATTTCTCCAAATAACTCGATAAAAATTGCATAGAATAAGATTCGGAAGCACTAAATAACTCTAATTTGTTCCTAACAAACCAACTTTTGGCCATATGACGATAATATTATCAGGAAAATTGGTAAAAACGTTAATGACTATCTGCCATATATTAGACCAAAAAATTCTCCAGTTATTGCAACTCGAGCTAAAATCTTCATCATCTCTCAATCATCAAAAAGGCTATAGAATAGAAAAGCATCATCATCAAATGGAATAAGAAACAAGCCGCTTAAACATCTGCCACCTAATGCCACCATCAAAATGACTAAAAATATTTGATAGGATACCACATGATATCCTTGTACGTTCTATTAAATTATGCACATTTTTTGCTGCATTTCATTTAAGCTTATTTCACTGAATTTCATTAAAGACATATTTCTCATTCAATAAATTTAGTTCTCACTTCGCGGCAAGGAAAAAGTACATAAAATCTCAAAACATATTCATTAAAAATTGTCAAATACAGAAAAACCTAAAACACCAAATAGAATTAAAACCGTTAATTCTTTTTACAATTAAAATGAGAGTTTAAATTAATAAAAATTAAAGGCAGATCTTTTGGTGCACCAAACTTTAGGCGCCACTCGCTAAAAAGGCACTGATGTTGGTTCAGAAACTGACTTAATTCACTATACTATGTTTCAAATGTAAACATATGGCAGCGTCGTTAGGCTTAGTGAAACTTATATATTGTTGATAATTCTACAACTATTGCATGCTAATCTGCAGGCATAAAAATAATAAAGGCATGAAAAGCTTAACAGAAACATAAGAACAATATGATTCAATCCCTTTTAAAGCAAAAAATGCCCAATTTACAAACATATGAGAATAAAGAAACTGAGCTCACCGAATAACTCTAATTCACCGAGCCGGGTAACAGAGTGGGTATATATACAGATATATTTATATACTTTTGATGCGGCTGACTGCAACCAAAACGGGAGGTGCAAATCTACATGTGGTAGAAGTCCGATATATAAAATTCCAACGTTCTGAGGCTACTCGTTTTTGAGTTATGAGAGACACATACATACATACGTACGTACAGAAATCTCTTCTGAATCCATTTTAAACCCATTTCACAATCCGTTTTGGGTAAAAGAGTTCTTTCTTCTCTGTCCGTATATACAGATGTAACGCTGGAATCGACAGCGGTCAAAATGGATATTTTAACTGAAATACGATACTCGAAATTTTTCGCGATTACAATACTTCCTTTATTTCGTATAAGGAAGTAGTTAGTACTTCATGCTTACAACATAGCTATTTCCCTGAAAAGTAAAAGACTTCCATAAATATCCCCTTTCCAATATCAAATAAAAATACCCGGTTCCCCAGAACTACAGACCTATCAAGTCGGTTGTCGTCTTGTCTAAAGTCACAAAAAGATCCCTCGGCAACATATTGCTTTACAGCTGCAAAGTCGTTAATTATTTCCAAACAGAACCACTCGGGTTAACTAACCAATAATCCATGCATCAGCTCTTTCGTATAATTCATGCAGCTATCTAAGGTTATATATAACTCTAAAATGCTTACAGGCGCAGTGTTTTTAGATATAACAAAGACGTTTGACCAGGTGTGACATAGTGACCTCATCTACAAGCTCGTAGAACTCAAGATCCTGTAATCCAAATTCCATCATTCGCTTCGTTCTCTTTTTCCAAAATAATGCTAAATTCTGCCTTTGTGTAATGTCTGAAGGCTCTACCTAAGCAAGGCAAATCCACAGGTTTCCAAGACAGCGTATTGTGTCAAGTACTTTTCAATCTACAGCTCCAAAAACTTAATTAGCTCTATTAGTCGAAGATACTGTCGTTCTAACATAAGCAGCTAACGTAATATAGCAACGTAAATACAGTTAGATACCAGCTTCAAAACTAGCTAAAGCAACTAGTAAAAGGGTACACAGAACGCGTATCTCAATGAATATCCAAAATTAATGCATGTATCTTTCGAAGAGGAACATTTAACAGATAATTCGTCGAATTTCTCTTTGAACATTTAATTTCATGGGAAAACTGAATTTCGTGGGAAAACAAAACTTTATGTAAAGCATAATTTTATGGAGAGGCCGTATACCTCGGAACCATCCATGACAGCAAGTTGACATTCCACGAAATTCTGCTTGGATACAATACATGGATAAATATTGTGAAAAACGGTATAGTAACACGAAATGTTTCCTAAAAGCTTATATAGTAATAAACAGTAGTCGTGATAAATTTAAGAAAGTTCGTAGCACATTATATTTTTGCTACCTATCTACGAATTCATAAAACAGCGAAAAAATAATTTATCATGTTCGCTTGGTTATGGTATATTCCATTACCGTTCAAAACCTTTTTGCTCTTGAGTTGTAATACCTCTGAGCTTGAATCTTCAAAAAAAAACGAAATCACTATGATTTGTGAAATTCCGCCTAAGTATAGAATACAGTCAGCAAAGCGTAAAATTTTAAAATAAATAATGTGTTATAGATAAAAATAACATTAAAAGAACTTCATTATTTTTCATGCACAGTGCATGAACTTGGTTAAGGTTCTTATCTCTGACTTATCTCATTCAGAATATAAACAAAAAAACAATTTTTTTTTGTTCATGTTTTGCATACTCAGATGCTTAAATTTTGCTGTAAATGTGACATTTTCTTATTCCATTTTATATTTCACTATTACTGTTTGGCTTGAAGAAAAAGTCTTTTTCAATGGATATCGCATACTTATATACGTCTAGGACTGTTCTAACAATGTACATTAGAAGCTAGTGGGGATAAAATCTTTAGTTACATAGAAATTTTCTTAAATGTTTGCTTAATCATAAATGATACATGCAGAATAGCATGTGCAGAATAGAGAAAGTTCGCCAATGCCGTCCACTAATGCTTTTCTCGAAGTCCCTTGCATGCTTTGCTGTATTTATCAATTAAATTCATTCTTTTCCTATCTTTCCTGTAATTTGGGAAGTATTCCTGTTTGAATTTTTTTAGCTGACTTACGTAAGTGCATACGTATTTTGATCAATGCACGGGAAAATGAGGAACACTATCACTGAGTGGTTCTTAACTTTCATAATCATCTTTCATAATGCATTTTCTAATCTTCTTCTTAAGAACGCAGCCAGTTAAAAGATAAAAATATGTTTCACACTTCATAAAATGTATTTTATTTACTTATCATGTGTGATGGTCGTGATAAATGATAGGTCACAGTGTATGTTCGTATAACTATTTGGCTCAAGTGTTTAATTAATGCTTCCTCGAAAATGTGGCCTTTTTGGATTAAATAATACTAAAATGTGTTAAAAGTTCATTTTAGTATTATTTAATCCAAAAAGGCCACATTTTCGAGGAAGCATTAATTAAACACTTGAGCCAAATAGTTATACGAACATACACTGTGACTAATCATTTATCAAGTTCGTTTAGCTACCTATTATATGGATCATTATATGGAGTTCATGTCAATATAACCTGTTATGTATGATATTTATGCACGGTTTTATTTTGCTGTGGATGATATCCATGATAAATGTCAGATGTCCTCAAACAGCTGCAAGAGTTCTGTGTTAAATTTAAGTAATGTCTTTGCGTATCATAAGTTAGAATGAATATATTAAAATTGTTAATTAATGCTATACTGTATTATTATTTGAAATTCATGTCAATGTTACCTGTTTTGTATAATGCTGATGTATGATTTTATTTGCTAAGTATGATAAATTAAATGTCAAATATTCTCAAAAGTCAGTGTTAAATAAAATAACGTCTATTTGAAATGCGTTAGTTTAAATTAGAATGGATATGTTAAAAAGCTTTGGTATTTATACCCCCCCCCCCCAAAGGGATGATTATACCGATTGAAAAACGTATTCCAAGTTGGGGAAAGAAGACAAGCTTTCATTTTTGTAGCTAGATATTAATTCTACTTGTATTTTAGACTTTATTTTTAGTTTTCAATTATCTGTCACGGATCTGGCTATAATTCGAATTTAAATAATACATTATAGTGCGGATATTCTTCTCCATAATTACAATTTGACTTCCATGTACCTTGTTAAGAAAGCCAAGGCCGTGTTAAGCTCAAATATGGCAATTGTTATAAGGTTCCGAGTTTTAGATGGTGGAATGCTGTTATAAATCCACTTGAAGCTTTCACATGACGAAAATAAAGTTTTAGCTTATGTTTAGTGGCTTAAAGTATTGGAAACTTGAATTAATTCTCGCTGTTGACGGAAAGAAGGCAATAGTACTGCAGCACAGCAGACAGCGAAACGAGACACATTTAACAGTAGAAATATTAAGCTTTCAGATCTGTGTGTGATTCTCGAGTAGAGTAAAAACAACATACAGAAAGACCCCGCTTAACGCTGTTTCGGTTTAGCGCTCTTTTATTTCAACCCGGGGATTCCACGAAATCGCTCGCAGCATACGGGGATTCCCCGAAATATTATGCAGCGATAGGTTTCAAATACATATCCGAAAGAGTGTACTTGTATTTCTTGTTTGGTGCGGTATTGTACATACATATTTTGAAGGGGTAAATGTGGAAGATGTCGAAGAAATAATTCAAGAAGCAGCGGCTAGTCTTTCTAATGATGAGCTCAAGGAATTAACTGAACAAGAAGAAAACAAAAATGTTGACAGCAGTGATTCAGAAGAAGAGCAAAAAGAACTTTCGATGGCGTTTGTAAAAAGGAGTTTGTCTACCATAACTGAAATAATGGATCAATTCATTGAAAATGATCCGAATTTTGACAGGAGCTCAAAAGTAAGGCGTGGTGTTAGAGATGCTCTATCCGTTTATGAAGAACTTTTAAGAGAACAACGCAAAAGAAAAAGGCAAACAACATTAGATGCTTTTGTCACAAAAAGGCAGAACACTGAAAACGCGGAAGGCTAACTAAATATGACTGACTGAGAATTTTATTTGTTTTTTTTTTTTAAGAATATTCGTTTTGTTATTTATATTTTGTTTTTAGTTTTGCAAGAAATAATAATGTGGTATTAATTTCGGCTTTAAGAAATAAATGTTTGGTTTTATTTTTATTAAAAAATCATACTTTTTAAATTTAATACCTAGCCAATTTCCTAGCCATCTTCCCCTAACCCCAATATTTACATGTAAAGATAGCCTCGTTTAGCGCTGTTTCGCATTACGCTCTACTTTGATGGAACGTATCCCCCGCGTTAAGCGGGGTCTTACTGTACCTATTTAGTGCCTTGAACATGTCGATTTTTGAGCCTATAAAACAGCATTTGCGGAAAGTGTTACTCTTCTGCTTTCATCTTAAAAATTTTGCTGTGGAAAATCATCGTTTCTTACCAGAAGCGTAAGGAGAACATGGCTCTATCGGAAACATCATGCAGAGATTTGTTTCGAAGATTCAAAAATTTAAAATAAATAATGTGTTATAGATAAAAATAAGATTAAAAGAACTTCCAGGATTTTGAGGTGAGTACAAAATGTATCCTGGTCAGAAGAAATCGTTCGACAATGGACAGTTAGAAGCATTAATGGCAGAAGATTCAAGCGTTTAAAAGCCATGGGTATGACTCAGAAACTGATAAATTCGATAACACATTAATTGACAGAAAGAGACGTTGCGAAACCATTTGTGAGATAAAAACGGAAGTAACTTTCGCATGAAACCATGGCAGCATCACAGCAAGCTATCAATATCAACCTCAAAACAGGATATTCATCGCATGAAAATTATGCTCTGCAATCAGTGGAAAGATAAAGTCGGTGTAGTGTGCCATGAGCTGCTGCAACCGGGTCAAACGGCGAATGCTGAAGGCTACGAGGCGTAGTTACTCAAGCTCGCAATATGCTCTGAGACATAACAAAGTAATTCTGCTTCATGACAATGACAAACAACATGTTGCAAACCGAGTGAAGAAAATCTTGAAGGTCTTTGATGGGATCCCATCCACCATATCCATCAGACATCTTTCCATCTGACTGCCATTTGTTTCTGTCTATGCAGCATGGCCTTTCTGAACTACTTTAACATACGTCACATACTTTAACGATCTCTAAAACTGGCTCCATGAGAGGATCACCTTAAAAGAACCTTGTTTTTTTTTTTTTATCTCGGAATCCATTTCTTACCCGAAAAGTGGGAAAATGTTGTAGCTGCAGAAGGACACTACTTTTAGCAAATTATCTTATACCGTTCTTTTAAAATCAATATGTGTTTTCTGTATAACAGATATAAGCATTAAGATGCTGTTACGAAATGCGGTGAGATAGCTTCCCCGCAAAGCAGTTTTAGGGTTGCCATAAAATAGCAAGGGAAGGCAGGGTTGCCACATTTGGCGACAAGTCGCCCATTTGCGACAAAATTGGACAAAATGCCATGGACGGATGGAGAACCTTCTGGAACGAATTCTAACCGGTTTAGCCCAGAATGTTCTCGAACACAAGCCGAAAGCTATATAAACCCTGCGGGCCGCAGTCAGTCAGTGTGTGCTTCATCGAGAGGGCGAGTCAGAGTGCCTCATCTGGAAAGCGAGAGAGTTAGTATCGAGTTGGTGTCTCGTCTAGCGAGTCAATCCCTGCGGAGTCGATCGAGTTGACAGCCGGGCAGCGAGTGAACCGAAAGAGTCTCGTAGTGTATCGCGGTTAGTGCATCGTCGAGAGAGCGTGTTAAGCTCCGGGAACGACTGAACCGAAGAGTCGGGAGCTGTGCTCTGTGTGTCTTCGAGTGCATCGCGAGTTGCAGCGTGGAGAGTCTCGAGAGTACATAGAGTTAAGAGAACGACCAAGCAGAGTCGGGAGCTGTACTCTAGTGCTTTGCCGTGAAGCTGTCTCCACCGAGATTGCCTGATAAACCTGGAGGCTGTGTTGCTGATCGTGTCAGCGTGTTTACAGTAGTTCATCGACGACTTTAAAAACGTGTTTTTGAGCTGTCCTGACAATATTGGCGAAATAAAGTGTGTTTCGATACTTCATTATCAAGTGTCGTCATTATTCACTCCAAATCCTCACAAACCCCGTACGATTGTGAAAGAAGAAAATAACCTAACAACTGGTGTCAGGAGAAAAACGCAACAACTAGTTGTCACGTTTTCTCTTCCTTCACGTTCATACGAGGTTCGTAGATTTGGAGTGAATAACGACTACACTTGATGAAGTATCGAAACACACTTTATTCAGCCAATATGAATCAGGATAGCTCCAATAACACTTTTTGCAGTCGTCGAAGATCTACTATAAACACGCTGGAACAATCAGCGACACAGCCTTTCCACTGCCAAGCAATAACGGTAGAGACAGCTTCACTCAAAGCACCAGAGTACAGCTCCCGACTCTGCTCGGTCGTTCTCGGAACTCCACGTACTCTCAAGACTCTCCACGCTACAACTCGCGATGCACTCGATGACACACAGAGCACGGCTCTCGACTCTTCGGTTCAGTCGTTTCCAGAGCTCAACCCGCTTTCTCGACGATGCACTAAGAGACTCTTTCGGTGCACTCGGCACTCGCTGCCCGGCTGTCAACTCGATCGATTCCGCAGGGATTGACTCGCTAGACGAGACACCAACTCGATACTATCTCGCAGCCTATGCGAGGCACGCACTCTTGCACTCTCGAAGACACTCCATGACTGCGGACCAGCAGGGTTAGCTTTCGGCTTGTGTTCAAGAACATTCTGGGCTAAACCGGTAAGAATTCGTTCCAGAAGGTTCACCATCCGTCCATGCTATATCGCCAATTTTGGCACCAAATGTCGCTAAATGGGCGATTTCTCGCCAAATGTGGCAACCCTGCCTTCCCTTGCCATTTTATGGCATCCCTAAAAGTGCTTTGCGGGGAAGCCATCTAACCGCGCCTGTACATTTCGTAATTCTGCCCCCTCCTAAGGACTGCACGCCCCGGGCTGTACAACCCTTGGTCAAAAGCATAATTCGATACAAACAAAACGTAATAAAACAAACAAATAACATAACTAAAAAAAACAAATATTTACACTAAGTACAAGTTATATACACAAATTAAACACATAACAATTTTAAATTATACAAATTAAAGTTCATAATGAATTTCAGTCTCAGTCTTTTCATTAAGAATCAGTCTTTTCATAAGACCCGGGTCAAACACTTTTCCACTGCAATTCTCAGGTGTATTCCTGTTTTGCATATCACAATCTGAAGATATAGTACTTTCAGACTTGTCATCTACAGGAAGATGTGAAACAGTTTGTTCACCACTCTGTAGTTCTTTCGCAGCATGCATACAGTTCACCTCGGTATTTTTACCAATTGGTACATGCTTATTTACCTCTATTTCCTAAAAACCAGTTCCGATGTTTGCATTAGAGTCGCGAACGGAACCCGATTCTTCACAAGCAGAAATATCGGAGTTTAGAATCAAGTCCTTGTCTGCACAACCTACACTATGAGACGCACATATAGTTTGCGAAGTGGGTGAATTTTCTTGCAATAATGGAGAACACTGCGTAAGCTGTACATCAGCTTTTTCCACCTCAGCGTCACATGAATTTTCAGATGGTTCAACACTTGTTAACTGCTACTTTGTACGATCACATTATCACTTTTTACGATCTTGATAATCGCATTTTCACTTTCATTTATCTCTACTTCAGGCACATGAGAATCAAAAACTTCTTTTCCGTCTTTTATTTCTTCACCTTTTCGATCTTTGTTTTTAATCTCGTTACATATTTCATCCTTCATTTCTGGATCTCTATCAGACAGTTTATTAGCTACTTCCTCCATTTCTTCATCCCTTGATCTTCAGATGCCACTTGTCTCATTTCCCATCAACTTTTGTCTCCAGTTGCTTCTGTAAGCTCCATTTTCACCTGTTGGAGTTGCTCTCGCACCTTTTCTTGGCCGCTATTTATTTCTTCTCGTCGGGCTTTCTTCTCTTCCAGCCCGGCTTTGATCTCAGCTGTCATCTATTTATTTTATCTCAACATATCCGGCTTTTATCTCAGCCAGTCCGGCTTTTATTTCAGCCAGTCCGGCTTTTATTTCAGCCCTCAATGTAACATATCCGGCTTTTATCTCGGCTAAAATGTCCATCAAAGTCTTCATTTCTTCTGCTATGGCTTTCCTCTGCAGGCGGGTCACTGGCATTTACTCGCAAGTCCCACTTCTGAATAAATAACAGCAAAAACTAATTCCCAAATAGCAAATTTATGCTTCCTACTTCACTAGCACTTCAACGTAGAATGAATTTCGCCATCATAGACTTCCCAGGTATTTAAAGCCAGATTACGGGGCTAAACGTCCAGGAATGTTCCTTCCAGGAGAGTCTTGATGTCACAAGGACTGGCGTGCCTATTTCATTGTGCGCGAGTGCGTGCACAGGATAAGGGGATTTTTCGCATCTGGAGAGAACTGTTCGCCTCGTAGAAACGATATCCTGATGAGATGACAGTAAGTTAATTGTTTCTTTTAAGATTTTGATTGTTAATAGTATTTTGTTTTGTTGGCATTTTAGTCTAGAATACGTTTTATGTCTTTACCTTCGCACACCTCACTTTCATGATAGTCTGTGTTATTGCAGTATACTTCAGTGGGAATATTTCATTCATTTATAAGATATTTCTCCCGCCTTCTTGGCATGCCTTCGTAGTGTAGTGGTCAGCACGTGGGGCGCGTACTCCAGAGGTCCGTGGTTCGATTCTCGGCGAGGGCGTTGCTCATTTTTCATCTTCATTGCTTCGAAAAAAAACCTAGTGTTTCTACAGTGGCTCCCGAACTAAAAGGGTGGTGTATGATGATTCGCTCCACCAGGATCTGGTGATTGGGTGCCCTAATCCCCACTCGGCCTTTAAAAGGGGGGATTATATAAGATATTTCTCCCGCCTTCTTGGCATGCCTTCATGGCGTGGTGCAGTGGTCAGCACGCTGGGCGCTTTTCCAGAGGTACGTGGCTCGGTTCCCGGCGACAGCGTTGCTCATTTTTCATTTCTCACACTTCCTAATGTCTCTATTATATATTATTCCTAATGTCTCTATTATCTAAAAAAACCTAATGTCTCTATTATATACAATCTAATTAGTATATGTAACCTAATGTCTATAATGTTTATTATTATTATTCCGTCTGCTTCACCAAGGGCACTACCGGTCAGTCATATCATCCTGATCGTTGCACCAGCAACCTTTTTTGGTTGTTTATCTTTTCAAGCTTATTATTTATAAACAGATTTAAGATTAGTGTATTACTTTTGTTGGGTGCTCTAACTTGAAATGTTTTCGGTATATCAGTACAAAATTAGCAAAAAGGGTTAGTTTAGAGATATTTACATATAAACATGAATGAAGACTTGCTGCCTTTACATTTGGTCAGATGCCTAGACCTGGTTATCTGCTATGATTATGTTTCTCTTGGAGTAGACGTACTCTGCGATGGTTCTGACGCCCCACTGTCCGTAGTAATCCTAAAGAAGGTCTTTGAGGCTATGTGATCCTTGAAGCTGAGGAAGAGAGGCTCTGATGTGAGAAAAGAATGTACAGTCGTGGATATAATATGAGACGTCTGCCGAAGAAGCTGAGGCACAGCAGACGCATTTGACGTTTTGATGGTAGAACCTGTTGAGGTAGGTGGGAAACCTTCCGTGATTTGTGAAAACTTGTTATAGATAGAAGTCTGTTTTGAGCCTGTTGATGGAGACCATGGGAAAGATGGAGTAGGTGACTCGATCGGTGTCTGAGTCATTCTAGCGAGTTTGCCAGATGGACATGAAGGCGCAGATCTTGTGTTTGGCAGCGCTATGGAGAATGGAATCTCACAGTCGATGAAAGGGCAACTTGTGGCTTGTAGATGAGTCAGTTCTTTCGTTACCTTGGGTGCCTTGATGACTACATACCCAGCATAGAGACACTTGTCTGGAAGAAGACAGGGTAATAATCACTTCTTTTAATGAGGTGTGGAAGGCTTGCGTGATTTTCTTGTTTGGGGCCTGTAAGACGCTCATGCTGTCCGTGTAGAATCTGATGGATGAAAAATTCGTGTTGCCTGCCCAAAGAGCTGCCTTCTTTAATGTAAAGGACTCAGCCTGGAAAAGCGTGGCGTGGTCGCTAAGTCTGAACCGTGCTGAGTGAATTTCTGTATTGTTGTGGAACGCGACATAAGCTGTGCCTACTTGCTGTGAAACTTTGAAGCCATCAGAAAAGATTTTTAAGGTCCTTTTGGTAGATGTTTAAGACATTTTAGATCTTTTGTGAGAGCTGGGTGGACGGATGTATAGTGACATCATTGTTCTAAGAAGCGCTGGTCTATGAACGAGGGGTCCTCGAGCTGTAAGGAGTCCTTAAAATGAACTAACCTGTAAGTGCCGCATTCAGTTTCTGCTTTGAGATCCAAGGGAAGAACCCCTGCTAGGATTTGAAGAGCTGCTATGGATGAGGTAGTGAAACACTTAGTGATCTTGAGAAGGGAGAAGGCTTCTGACGAACCCATACCGTGGCAATCATGCAGATGGGAGAACTGTAAAGGATCATCCTTTCAATGCCAGGCAGATAAGAGTTCTTTCAAAAATTTCCCTTTTAGATTCCATTTATTTGTGACGATGCGATTTAAGCTATTGATAAGTCTGCAGGTTTTATTTCATATCATCGTTAAGTGTGGTACCCAGATGAGTTTTCTATCAAGTAAGAATCCTAGGTACATATTTTAAAGTATCTTCATTTTATAGTGCTCGGTCCTGCCATTTTATACGGGTAGGATTATTTATTTTATTACCCTTTGGAAAGGTGATCATTTTTGTCTTATTGATGCTGAATTTAAGCTTGAGTTTGAGGCTCCAGTTAGTGATAAGATGTAATGCCTTTTTCACTTCGTTTTCGATTTCGGTGCGATTACGTCCTTGAATGATTAGGATAAAGTCGTCAGCATAAGCCTGGCTTTGTGCGTTTCCTTCAAAATCTAGATCTAGTGCAGTATTCGCAATGAGATTCCACAATATTGGACCCTTGGTGGTAAGCCTCTGTGGTAGTCGTGGGTGACATTGACCCCGTCTAGCTGGTAAGTGACTTTACAATTGTGAAGATAACTGCGTATGATCCGAAAGAGATACTTAGGTCACTGAAGATGTTTCAGTTGGTCCCTGAGGGTTGGACTCCAGAATTGGTTGAAGGCTGAGGTCACGTCTAAGAAGATAACACACGTGTGGAGATCTCGCTGCTTGTTATGGTGTATTTGCTGTCGCTTTATATCAATGGGATAATAATAATATTGCGGGGATATGTCAGTGGGATGGGCAATATACTTCAAATATTACCCATTGCTGAATGTAACAAAAAAATATGATATAGATTGAAGTAACTAGAAGATTTTCAACGCAATGCTCGCTATACAATACACTGGGTCTTTTCGCAATACTTGCACATATTGTTTATAAGTAATAAACAAATAAACAGACACTGAATTCAGAAAGCTTTCAGCTATCGAACTGTTACATGTTCAAATTGCTATGTGAAAAAAAGATGGCACTACTGTTAACACACAATAATTTACATATGTTTAACAAAAACACAGTTTAACCAATAACATATATGAGAATAACTTATGATTCTGTGTTGCAATGGTTTGTAACCACTGACTTAAATTTATGGAAATATCAAATAACAGTCAAATTCTAACATGACAAGCAACATTTAGTTTTTTTTTTTTTTTTTTTTTTTTTCAGTTTAAACTAGGAAATGCTAATAAAATCTATTAAAAAATAACTGACTATGTTTGACGAACTTTATATATATTTATTACATCCTGATTTTTTTGTTTGCAAATTTTAATATAAAATTTTTTCTTGTGCTTGAATTGTATTGGAAGTTTTCACCGTTTGCATTAATGAATATTTTACATAACGTGCTGAATTAATGGTAGATCAAAAAAGCATGAAATTTTTATATTATTATGAATTTGATTTTATTTCAAATATATAAATAAAAACATAAATATTTATCAATTTATATACAAATCATTACATAAATAGTTTACAATTATTTACAAAAGATAACCATAATTAAAACAATTTATCGATAAATTTGAAAGAAAAAGAATAATATTCCCAAATGAATATATTTCCCAAATGATACCTGGAAGTGAATTGTTTCAAAATTCCACTGGAATGAGAAAAAATAAAGACATAACAATGTAAATTTCTTACAGCATAGTTATATTTCCCACTGACACCACCTATTCAAAATTCTATAAGCAGGTGCTTTTCTTTCACAACCATATATATAAATAGTTAGCATAGGATGGCATCTTTTGGCATGGAGCAGAAATTTCGTCATAAAATGCAATGTTTCATCAATATCAGCATTTTCTTGGGGTAATGCCATAATTTGTTCTCTTTTTTGTGTGTGTGTGTATTCTGTGCAATAAAATTTCAGTATCACTTGTGCAATGGCTTATAAGTTACATTTTCAACATTAATAGCTTCGTATGTTTCGGAACTTTGTTCACTTGACAATTAAAAATTTGTACATCTTGCTCTTCATGAGGAGTGAAGGTCAGTTCTTACGATTTCCAGTTTTCAAATTTCTGTAGTGAGAGGATTGATAGCACTTTGGAGAGGTGGACGAAAAAGCAAAGACATCAACAAACGTGCCTGAACATACAAACTCTTTGTCCCATCTGAGATTCGAGAACATAAAGCAGTGCAAATGCAGCATATGGAATATCTTTGCAATGTGATTTATGAAATATAAAAGCTAAACCCAATTGCACAAACTGCCAGTGCAGAGTTTGCAATGTTGGATTCTGCCTGAATGATAAGAAGAACTGTTTTCAACAGTATCATCCAAAAAAATCAAGACATATAGTCCTAGTGGTATTATACTATAACCACCATATTCCTTATAAAAAAATTCAACAATATTAATTATTGCCAATACGATAACCAGGTGACAAGCAAATAAACTTTTTAGTGATTACTTTTTAGGCAGAACCAAAGGGTTAAAGTTGGCTCACCAGCACCTCAGCAGTAGTTTTTAAACACAGATAATTCGATCCGCAGTTCAAATCCCAGCGAATGGGCTCGCTTCATGGGAGTTTTCATGGTTTTTCCCAAGGGTAATGTGGATAAGGGCCAGTTTGCCTTCAAAAGGCAGTCCTTTCTTTGGCGGATACCACTCTGTGAAATGCTGTAATGAATTTTTAAAAAAAGGTTGATTAGAGTAAAAGCTATAAGTGAATGTTTATATATTCAACTAAGAAATGATGCTTGAAAATTTGTAGTCACTGGATCAATGTAAATTATACGTTTTAAAAGATATCTTCTCATGCGAACGACAGTTTGAAAATAGATGCATGAGATCTTTGGATGGCCATTGCAAAGATGTCTTAATAAACTTTTGATAATTAGTTGAAAAGTTTAACACTCCTCATAATTTATTCCCAAGACTACAACAAATATAATGTCAATTTAATGTAATAGTGATGTCCTAATTTGTTTGCAGAAGATGACTACAGATTTGCTTCCTTAATTGCTGATTCTGGGCATATACTTCTAATTACACTTTTCACTTGATAAGAAAATTTTATGAGAACAGTTTCAGTGCTGGAAAAAGAAGAATTTTGAAAACATAAAATTTAACTTTTCATGCGGACATTGAATAGCAAAAAGGCCATCTATAAAAATGTTTTGTAACCATGTTGTATACAATCTAATGCTTTTCAGTTGAATACATATTTTTTAGATAGTGGAAGTAAAATTGATCATTGTTTTAAAAAATCTCTCTTTCAGGCCATGTTATCGCATGTTCAGATTTCAGAATAGAGTTTCAGTAGTGCCATCTATGAAATCAATAACTAACTAAAAGCATTAGATTGCACATTACATGATTAACAAATATTTGCTATTATTTTAAAAGCTCCATAGCTTTAAGTGCAAAATTTGTGAACACATTAAAATATAAGCTTACAGTAATATATTAAAATAAATTAAGTGAATTAAGTTTGCTGTAATATATTAAAATATAAGTTTACTTTGACCAAGATATATAATTTCTTCAAATTTCATTTACATTTTAGGAAGCAGTTACAAAATAAAAATTGTCCATTTAGTAAATAATAATTCCACACTGGATAAAATAGCACTATTTATGAACTTTGCAGCTGTCACCGAGATGAAATATGAATATTTCATGAAATTTTGCCTGTACAACACTTCTTGCATATAATTATTTAAAGTATAATAATTTTCTAACTGGCTTTATATCTTCTAAAAGAACCATGCCTGATACTCTGCAATGTCAAAACCATTTTACTTTAAGTGCTGAAAATTGAGCTCATAAAATTTACTGCCACACTAGAAAAAGTCTGCAATAGGAAGTATATGCACTGGGTATGTATGTAAAAAAGTAAGGATAAAGTGCAGAAATTAACATAACAATGAAAAAAAAAAAAAAAACAGAACCGGCTGAAATATTATCAAGAGAAAACTAAAATCAAATAGAGCATGGCTTGTGCATATGCACAGCTTGCCAAAGTGTGGGTGTATAGGAAAGGTATACAGCATAAGGTACGGTATTTTTTCAGCATTTCAGTGGAAGCTATTGCACACTTTGAATAACAGTGGGCTAATGCTACAGTGTGATACATACAACAGCATCTGGTCAGCTCAACTTACAACTGAATGACTGGTAAGGTGGGGAAAAAGTCAAAGGATTACTAGTGCAGCTGATGAGTTTTGAATTGTATACACCATCATATTATAAGCTCAGGCGACATTTTGAATGACATGAAAAACTGAACATGTGCCATTGATGCCTATTCATCAGAGATAGTGTTTTCTGTGATATTAGAAATGTAAGAATTAGGTAGCTGCACTAAGAGATCAAGCACTCACTGATTCTGGATTTTGAACATTTATAGAGAGCAAAAATACACAGTCATTCCTCCAACATTACCAAAAGACACCAGTTTCAGATGGTAAGTTCTTGTGCTAGGAAACACGCTGATCAGTAGCTCTATAGAGATCCACACTTTTTAAGGAAGTTTAATAATTAGTAACTGCTATAGTACTGAATTCTCTTGAGTTCTTCTCCATGTCTCATTGTATAAGTCACTGAAGTATAGGAGTAAAAAAATATTCATTGCACAGTCATCAAATCTAAATACAATCAAGCATGCATGAGATATATTTAGGAAGTGCCAGGCAACACATTGCCAGCTACCAGCAACAATGTTTTAAATGCAGCTGATGCTGCAAAAGAAATGAACATTCAAGATTTCATTGACAACCTCACATGAACAGACACTGCCCATCCACATTACAAACCCTACCAATAAATACACTTTCCTTGCTTATCATGTGTCAAGCAAACATTTTTGTCCTTTGTCCTGCTACACACGGAACTCACTTTTAGAATTAAAGTTCCTAGCATCCTTTGGATTACTTTCTTGGTCAGTGTGTTCTATCTTTTCCATAGCCATATAGCTTGATGATATTATGGAAAGTTTATAGTAATTTGAAACACTGCAGAGTGACGTTCCATAGGAAAACTTGTTCCATCCTTAATTTACGCATACCTGTGCATGTGCCTTATATTAATGAAAAAGCTTTCACCATCTTACATAAATATCCTGCATAAATCACAAACCATCACAATGCAATATCATATAAAACACCATTCTTTATGATATGTGCATAACCCTCTCAATTTTAAACATTATATTGCTTCATTTAAACAATGTGTGCTCCAAGGAAATTTAATTAAATTAGGAAAATTCAAAGCAGTATAATAGTTTCATCAAATGAACAAAGCACCTGAATAAAATTTGACACAGTAAAAATAATACTACAAATTAAATTTTGATATCAGCTTTTATAAAAGGATTGACTAAAATAAATGCAATAAGAAGAAATTATCCAACTAAGGATAAAAGATTGATATTCTATGAATTCCCATTTTAAGCATCAAAACTGTGATAAAAAATTAAAACTGCAGTTTTAATTTAAGGCAAAAATTGAAGACAGTGAAGTTATAACATTATGTATAACTATGTATATCATCCCTCCAACTAACATTATGTAAGTTATTATTAAGGAAATTATTATTATTAAGGAAAAAATATAAGAATATTTACATGCTACTGACTAATGGCATTCATACTTGGTAGTTATCATTTAATAATTAAAAATAACCTTCATTGTTTCTGAAAGCAAGATAGAGTTTTGAAAACTGAATGTCTGGATAAAGATAAAAAAACACACTGAAGCACTGCATTTAAATATCTTTGCTTAAAGCTGTTTTAATATTCATATATCAGTTTCATTCATATTAATGGCAACAAACCAGAAATGAACTACAAGGTTCTTAATACTTATTTATTATAAGGCTTGAAAGGAATAAATACTGATTAACCCTAAAATTTTATAAAAGAAGCAGACTGTTGTTGTTGAAAATTTATCTTCATATGATCAAAAGTATTACAGCGAGCATGTACATAGGAATATTATCTCATATTTTAAAAAAAAAAAAAAAAAAAAACCTTTTCTTTTCTTTTTTTCCAGACGTATCTGCTTTAAGTACAGGATTTAACTTAAATTTTCTTATTTACAAAGAATTACTAAAATTGTAATAATTATTATAAATCTTGAAAACATAATGTGACAGGTTTGTTTTATTCAGGATCAATAGTGATACTTTCCCAATACAGTTTAACACGTTTAAGCCATTCTTTCCAGTATTGTTGCATTGCATTTTCATCAATAAAAAAACGTCCTGCTTTCATTCCATTTTCATATGCAATAACAATTAAACCTTTATTTGCCTGAAAAGACCATAAAAATTATTTATGTATTGTATTGTAAATAACATTTTATATCACAATAACAGGAATTTAATTCATTAAAAAAATACAACAGAATTTTGATAAATCGAAATTTTCAAAAAGTTGAACTTTGTCAGTAATGAAAAGTGTTAAAATGAATGTTATTTTTAAAAAGCGATTTATGATATTTAGTTTGCCAACAGATGACATCTGAAAGATTCTGCTATTGAAAGAGATAAAAATTAAGTGAAAACAAAATATAAACTTAAAATTACACAAAAGCGTGACCTTATTATTAATTATGTCTAATATGCTCCATGCCCGATGATTCAGTATCCCTAGTTTCAGTTAGTTACCCATAGTTCCACAAATGTGGAGCAAAGAAATAGAGATTAAATGAATTAAAAAAAATACATAGTCTGTAAGTTAAAAAAATGCGAGCTAAGTAACAACACATCATAATATAACTGAAACACTGCCTTCTCATGCACCTGCATAATCATTTAAAACTGAGTATAGGGAATGGAAAAAATCATTGTGTACTTCAAATTCAAAGAAGATTGTTCAAGCTTTGGAAATATATCTCAGCTTGTAATCATAAATATGTTGGCTGACAAATTGCAGTTATTAGTGGTAAGAGAGTATTTGATTTACCTTTATTTCCATATTCAAATTTCTGAGTTTCAAATCAATTTTCAAACAAATTTCTGAGTTTCAAATCAATTTTTCGATTTGCTCTAATCTTGCATCTTGCACTTTTTCATTTTCATAAGTGTTGTGTCATCAAAGCTCTCCTGCTTCAAAAGTTCTTATTTGTAGTAATAAAGCTCCCAACCCAAAATGAAAAATAATGATATTACTAGTATTTAGAAACTATTATGCTATTAGTGCAAGGGAAAAAATTATTCTTATGCATAAATAAATAATGCATATGTTCTTGCACTGCATTTGGGAAAGTATGTTCTTAATGAAACAAACATTTTAAACTTATTTCATTGCATTGAATTTTCTTTTTAGGCACAACCAAGTCATTTCTTCAGATTTTCCTACCACAAATTATTTTAATTATTAACTGATATTAATAGCAATGAAAGAAAAAGCTGCATCTATGATAAAGCAAAAAGGTTTTTGATTTGCTAAAAAATAACACAAGTTTTTGGTAAAATTAATAATTGATTTCAATTCAGTCTTAATTCTAAAACAAGCAAGATGAGAGAGAATGTTCTGTGAAAAATGTGCAATTCAATGCATGAAAATTATTTAAAATACGCTGCCAATTTAGTCAGGTTTTTGCAACAAAAGTAATGGTTTAATTTTCTTTTACATTCAATGTAATAACCAATATACGAATATAAGAGCTAAAACAAAATCATTAAATTAATTCATTAAACATAAATAAATCTTTAGGCACACTTTATATTTCTTTTAATGAAAGTTACAACTAAGCATATTCATAGGGCCATTCAATATAATTAAGTGCACATCAATAACACATCGTGTTAGACATGTATTTCATTTTAACCAGTCCCAATAACTTTTTATATGTTTTAACAACAGTATAACCACAGTAATAAATTGCTAAAACAGATAAGATTTCAAAATTGTCTAAAATTAATATAATTTTAAAAATGAAAATAGTAACTAGTAAAAACTTTATCACAGCATAATTTCTATTTCATGCTGAAATTATATTTAAAAAAAAAAACTACTGCTCACATTGATGCAAGTTGCATTTAAGGAGCAAAGAATTATAGTTTGTTATGCTGATCAATTAGGTTAAAATATCAGAATTCCTTACTTTTACAGGTACAAGAGAAAGTATACTCCACTGAACACAATATTTTGCATTAATTTTAGGCAGTAGTGTACAAACTGCTTTATAGTTATCTTATTTAATGCTGTTGTCTCAGTTTGGAAAAATTATCACTGTAACTATGTACATTAGATGAATATTCCATTCTACATAAGTTTCACTATCATCAACTAGTAAATCATGGATCATGTTATTCCTTGTTACCGCAGCACTACTGTGTACATTTTTATAGCATTTACAAGGAATTGATCTAGCAACAACAAATGCAAAATGTCTTAACATAAATATTTATGCAGTTATAATGAAGATAACTATTTCCAAAATACAGATTTGAAAATGCTTCAAAATGATAGCTTGTTACGAGTAAAAATAAATAAATAGGACAGTACTTTCCTCTGATTTACTAGTATATATCCATGAAAACTGGACTATGATTAACAAAATCTTAAAAGCATGTGAACTTATTTTAAAATTAAATAACTTTTAATAAATCACTAGGTTGCTCTAAATTAATTTCATAAAAAGTTCTATATATATGCAACAAATCTAAATAGCCATGTACACAAATTAAACTACATTATTCAGAAGCTTACCAGATACTGGAATTTAGGATCAAAATTCAAGGCACCAACATATGCAGCTATTTGAAGAGGGTTATCATATGTATTATTAATTGTTGATTTGACCTTTTTTGAAGTTTTCCAATCAATAACTACTAAATGATCCCTGAAATGAAAGAATTTTATCATAATTTCTATAAAAACAGTGGAAAGCACAAAATTAATGAAGCCTGATTATTTATTCAGATGTTTTCAATACGCTATCTATATGCTTTACACCAAGCCTGGGCAAACTACAGACTGCTGCATATTTTTATCTGGCCTGCGAACAATAACCATTTTCTTAAAATAACTTATTTTTTCTCATTTGATGTCCTTTAAGCTTAAGTTAGTACAAATTTATAGTAACACATTTTTCAACCTTTAAACTGTTTTATAGCTTCGATTGTTGTTCAAATCAAGACAGAATTTTTTAAATCAAAATAGAATTTTAATCATCTTTCATTAAGTAGTATTATGCCTCAAAAGGACTTTTGTTTGCATATCATCGAGTAGTCCCTTGAAGCATTCATGATTAAAATAATACAATTCCTGCCTAGTATTTTGGATCAAATGTTTAGTTTTAAATCACCTTGCAACAACAACTTAAAGCTTAATAGCAGGCCTGTTCTCGTCACGAGGATACAGAGTGTAGAGAGAGTCTTAAATGGGGGTTATTTTATGAAAAGAGAAGAAGAAACGAGCCCTAATCAAGGAAAAAAAATGTGGTTATCATTGTAATATGGTGTGATTTGGGATTATGCAGAATTTGAAAATGAAACGTATGTGTAAGCCAGTAAGTGTAAAAATAAGTAAGTCATATGAGTCATAAATATAAATTACTCCCATTGTATGATGGTGCATACAATACATCACAATAGAATGGGTATGGTACAGAAGGGGAATGAGTATGGCTCTAAGCTCATATTATTGGTGTTAGCCTTCAGTTTGTTTCTTCACTCTGGTGATTTCAGTGATCATTTTAAATTTAGTAAAAATAAATATGTATAATTTTTATGTCTTTTAAAAATGAATAAAAAATGAAAAATCAAGCAGGTGAATCATGTATGAAATGTAATGTGGAGCACAAAGTATTATTTTGCTAACATGAATAATGTGGCAATTGCAAAAAGAATGCATCAATGTTTAAAGTATGCAATGCTTCACTGCTAAATATTCTGAATATGGTATTAATTTAGTCATGAAAGCAAAGGGAAAAAACAGTTTATGGATCAACTCAAAATCTATGCCAAATACAAGGTTGTTTCTTTATTAATTTTAGGTTTTGCGTTGACGTGTTTCTCTTCTAATTTGAAAACAAGCGTTATTTTACAAAATCTACCATGTTTCCCAAATGACTAGAAATCTAATTGGTGTATTTAATTATGGCAAAGCACACTAGGGCTATCTGCCTAAGGGGAGGGATGCCTTTGTGGAGTACTTTCTAAGGGAAACTGGCTCATATACACGTTACACATGGGGAAAACCATGAAAACGCCCATGTAGCCAGCCCGTTCGTGGGATTCGAACCTCGGACCGAATTACCAGTGTTCAGCGACTTTACTGCTCGGCCGCTGGTGGGCCCAACTAGAAATCTTAAATAATGAATTAAAAATCAGATTTATGGACTATTTCAAACTGCTAGGACCTCTGTTCTTTTGTTACAAATTTCCCTTTAATATGATGTATGATCCTTTCTGACAGAAATGCAGACTTCATGTAGTACTTCACTATATCTACCAAACTGTTGACCATGTCTTGTGGAACGGCATAACACTCTTCTGATAGCACACTTTTCACATGTAGGGGGCACCTGGAGAAGCATCCGATGACCTACAATTTGCCACCTTAAAATGAGCATTGTCATCCATTAACAAAAAAAGTCTAAGCCAACAGCCCTCCTAGACAGCCTCAAAATGCAATACCAAGACCTTCTTCATATATCTGTGACTGGTTACAAAACTCCCATCACACATATGTAGCTCAGTACAGCCATTTTTGATTATTTCACCCCATACCATGAAACATCTTCTGTGGAAACAGGACCTTTCTTGAACAAGGCAAACAAAGGCAAGTCATGCATTTCTTTCTACCACTAGATTAAGATTTGTCCAGAATCATGGTATAGGCTATATTTAGACTCATCATTAAACAGTACGTGGTTCCATCGTTAGCTTCCACTTAATATGAAAACAACAGCACTCTCAATGCATGGTAATGCTTAGAAGCATTTCATGATCTCTTTTTATTACTCTGTGTGAATGTAATGAGGCTATCCCCAAAGGAAGATTTTGAATGTGAAACCTTAAAAGCTGGGACACAGAAGTTGTATTTTCACCTAAATAGAAGCTAGCATTCAAAAAGGAACCATCACTCATTTACAGTAGCTCTTGAGGTGGTTTTTTTTATATATTTATTTATTTTATTTATTTTTTTTACATTAAGATAAGAAAACTTTGCCCTTCTAAAATCCAGTGAGAACAAAGAACTCTGAAAACAGTGTCACACTGGTGCAAAAGCCCAGGAGGGTAGAAAATTTTCTGTCAAACTTGTTATATTGAAGTATGAACTTCAATATAACAAGTACTACTTACTGTATACCTGAATGATAAAGGCACGATGCACAATACGTTCGATGAATGCACTATGAAAGGCTTTGATAGGTACAAGTAAAATATTCTGGTTCTGAAGAATCAATCTTCAACCACACGGAATTTAATAAGCAGAGGAGATAAGTTTAATAAACAGAAGTTTCTCTATTGATCAATATGTATTTGTTTTGTTTCTCAGAATTTTGAATATAATAAACAACTCAGTTTATTTACCAAAGAGTTCAATAATATGCTGCTTTTTACTGTTAGGCAATATATGAATATTTTACTGTTAGGCAATATAGAATTAAAAAAAAAATATGAATGCCCAACACATTTTTTCAGAATTTAGATCTGAAGAAATATGTAAATTGCACAGCATCATGACACTTACTCTGTGTTCTATCAGTTCAACAATATATCATGATTCTGGAGCATTTGACCAGTTCTGTAGAAACCCATCTATTAAATGAAGTAATTTTTTTAACTGCAAATATCAATCAGTAATATATTGTAATATTAAAATTTATTAAAAATCAAAACACAAGTATACTTGTTTCTGTGTGCAATTTTTACTCATTATTTGCTTTAACCCTTTGCAACACGCATATTTAAAATATATTTTAATCTTTAAAAAAATGCCTTAGAATAAGTCAGATGGACTTACTTAAGTGCCTTTAAGGCTTGGAAAAAATTCTGCGCTTTTATTTTTTACGGTGGAAGGTGGGATACCGTTTGTCCCACCATGCAACTAGCACATGTCTTGTAGCATATTGGTGTATAGCAGGAAAAAAAAATTATATGTGGAATGAATAAACAAAATAAAGCGTGCATTCTAAAATATTCATAATAAACACACTAAAATGCATTTTGTACTTATTGCATATATGCATGACTTGTAAAATTTTGCATATGCACATTTTGCATGTAGTATATATTTAATATTTTTAAATTTTAGGAACAAAAGAAAATATTTTCTTGAATATTAATTTAAGATTAAAATTTGATACTCGTACATATGATACTAAATAAAATATTAAAATTGGCACTTGATTCAAAAACATTTATACATGACTAAAATTGAAAAAAAGTCACTTTCATGAAACTGAACGTGTTTGAAAAACATGTTTGAACATGAAACATGTTTGAAAAACATGTTGTTTCATTCTTTTGTAAGCATAGAGGCACTTCACATGTTTCACACATGCCAAATGTTCGTCGTTCTTCTTCGATATGCTGCAATATGCACATCTTCTCCTGCTCGTTCTCTTTGGCGTTTTACTTACATTTTTTAGTGTCTTTTCTGGTTGTACGAACGGGTTTTTAGTTTTATTTGAACTAGGGATTTCAGTTTTCTTTTCAGCTCTTTCTTGCCTGCAAGTGCCATTAGACCTTCTGTAACTGAGAGAAGAAAATCTTTCATTGTTTTTACATCATGATCGGGTTCGCGAACAAACTTGAATAAATGTGTTTACTATACTCGCATCTAAAAAGTAAAAAAAAAAAAAAAACATGTGCCACCATTTCTTGCTTTTGCGGTCTATTTCATATAGTCCTTTCAGTTGATCAATCAGTCGACATATCCCATATTCTTATTGTATGAAATAATGCTGTTTGGGCACAGTACTTTTTTTTTTTTGTCTTTCCATCTCGTTCCTTTCTATTAATTTCTTTCATTTCAGTTGCCTTTTCCAAGCAAGACAGGATAGAAACGGATCTTTTATCCTTCCATTTTATGCAATAAATTGAATCATCGCTAACTGAAAAGTCTATATTCTCTTGACATAAATTTGTCTTTTAAATTTTTGGGTAGATACTTCCGATCCATATTTACAGTGCCACATGCATAGATGGGTCTGTGTCTTTAAAAAGCGAAACAAATTATGACTACTTCCCTTTCTTCTTCAGAAATAACTTCAACCTCAGTTATTCTCTCCTGGATTTCAATTTCATCTGAAGCATTTGAGTCGCAATCGGATGGCAATTCAGCAAAAAGATCCAAAGCTTCCTGAGTTGTTAATTTTTTCCTACACATTTTAGCACATCAGAGATACAACGGATGTAAAAGCGCGCGCAATCACAAAAAAAGTAGATGCAAAAAAGAAAAGGAAAAATAATCGTGAGTGCTGCACTCTATTGAGCGGAAATTCAAGTGTGTGGTGGGACAAATTTTAACCCACTTATTTCAACTGTAAAATTAATGTTATAAAATATTGAATACAATTAAGATTTTTGAAAATAAAGTACTTTTGAATATTAAAAAGTATCATAAATTGTATACCAAAATTTTTAAAATATTGAAAAATGCGAGATACAGGGATATCACTCTTGTGATCCTATTTTGAATATTTTTTGCTTATAAACTTAAGCCCTGGTATAGTAGTAATATCTACTGAGAAAAATAATAACTAAAATAGATTATTTTTAAAAGATTAGAAAATTTCTAACGGAAATTGCTAACTGAGAAAATAAATATTAATTAGGTGGGACATATATTGAGCCACCATGCCGCAAAGGGTTAAGTAACTGAAGGCATACACATGGGTTATAAGTACAAAAAAAAAAAAAAAAAAAAAAAAAGATATTAAATTGTTTCTAAGAACATTGTGTCATTAAAAGAATTCTGTTATTCAGGCAGGCATAAGGTATCCAGTTTAAAATTGCAACATTTCTGTCATATATGCAAGAGAAATTAGAGAAATATATGAAAGAGAGGTTTAACATTATTCTGAATACAGAATTTTTTAGTTTATAGCAGCAAGTTTTATCTGCTAAAAAGGGCACCCAATTTTGGTCACTAGATACAGAATATGAACAGTATTTATCATCTAGTTGCTTAATATGAACTTATAGTGAAGTAAGCTTTTACAGTTCCTAGAAATACTGAATTCAAGTTAACAAAAATTGTGGAAATGGAATATTTTATAGCATAACTTTCATTAAGGTGTATAACATTTCATTAAATTGCATTCATATTGCATAACTTTCATTAAAACATTTCTGATAAATTAAAGAGAAATATTTTAGATTGGTAGTTTGTTAGAAGTGAATCCAATTAACCTGAGAAGTGATATATAGTTAGAAAGAAAGTAAGGAATTTAATTCATTGTATATTAAATATTTCTCATTGAATAATAATTATCTTTTGAAAATATGCATGGTACTTTTCTGTTATTGGAACTGGATTCAGAAATGCACATATGTAAGAGTGTATGTGTGTACACACACATGACCTTTTGCCTGGAAACACCTGCAACAGGTTGTACCAAACGTCTCACTCAGCGGCCATGCAAAGTCAAGGAGCTGCTGCTCCATGATATACCAAAACGTTCTATCAGGTTAAGATCTGATGAGTTAGCTGGCCAGGACTTTAACTGGAATAAATCCTTATGCTTCTTGAACCATTCCAACAGAATTGTAACATGGGGTGTTGTCTTTCTGGAAGATTCCATTTCCAGTTGGGAAGGCAGACAATGGGTGCAATTGATTTGCAGTTATGCTCAGATAGTCCACAGCTTTCATAGTCTGTTCTACCACAACTAAAGGTCCCAGAACTACCTATGAGAACACTTCCCTCAAAGAATAACACCGCAACCATCAGCCAGTGTATGACATGCTATATGGGGGGTAGCAATTGTATGCCTAGAAGATGGCATACCCCAACAAGACCATCGACATAATCAATGAAATATCATGATTCATCTGACCAGGCAACTGTCTTCCACTTATACATGATCTAGTCTCAATGCTCCTGTGCCCACTGTAGGTGTAGTTCACAATGACACTTAGTCAAAGGCACATGAGTCGGCACACACAGTTCAGCAGATACTGTTGGATATGGGCTCCGCAGCCAATTTCCAACAGTATCTGCTGAACTGTGTGTTTCAAAAATCTTGCACTTTGACCTGCACTGTATTAGATTGTCAGATGAACCAATGTATGGTGTCGATTTTGTTGTGCCAATTGGGAGACTCTCCAACGTCCTTTTTCTTTGAAGATGCATGGGCGTCCAACACCTTGGCATCTACTGCTGGTTTCAATGTCATTTCAGACTGTCAACCACCTACCAGTTGTACAGTTTCAGAGATACTTGTTCTGAGTCTTTAGGTCATTACAATCTGCCCTCTATTTAATTCGCTCAGATCAGCAGCCTTTCCCATCACTCACAAAAGTAATGGCAAGAATAATTCCTTACCTTCTCCAGCAGCAGTTAAATACCATTTCCACTTAATCACGTGCCCTCCATGTCATTCAGATGAGTTCATTGAAAAATGCAGGGATCATCATAATGTTTTGGCTCGTCAGTGTATATGCATTGCATAATTGTTTTGGCAGGAGGATAACCCTTTCCTCATAGAAGTTTTTGAACATTTGTTAATCTAGAGTTAATTTTTAGTGCATTTTGCATCATATATTTACTAGATTTTCTGAGAAATGAAGCAAAGATGGTTGTTATATCCTCATGTGAGATATTTGACAACAAATAATGAGATTCTGAATGTTATGCAATGAAACTATACCACAAAAGATACATGATGAAAATTAATATGTTAAAAACAGCCAGCAAATTATTAGAGTGAGAAATAGAAATTGGGGCTAATCTTTGGAATATGGTAACAGGCAGTTTGGCGACATTTTGGTAGGCGATAAAGGTTACTACCTAGGACTTTGGCAATAATGTGAGAAGTATCCAGTTCCAATTACGGATTATTTTGTCTCAGAGAAATGAGAGATCATGAGATATGTCATGTGACATATATGGAAGAATCACAGTTCTTTAATCGGAAAAGGGGGGAAATCTGGAAAAATATCTGCAGTATTTTATAGCATTTTGTATTTAGCTTCATTCTGTGTTGTGTGAAACAGTGTTGATTAATTTTTGGATCCCATGGCCCTATGAAAAGTGAATTTGAAATGGGTATTTAGTGGGATTGAAAGGGGTAGTAATAAGTGTTTTTTTAAGGTTCTGCGAGATAGAAGTAAAGATTGCTTTTTAAGTTTTATTAAGCAGTATATTCTACCAGTACAATAATAATATCTGATTGCTGGAAGTCATATGTCTGTTTGGAGGATGAAGGTTTTCAACTGCTGTTAACCATAAGTAGCATTTTAAAGATCTTGAAACAGGTGCACATAAGAATACGATTGAGATTCTGAAGAAGATCAGGTAAGTTAGTATTTTTATCATTTGAGGATAGTATTTTTACGCATTGTTCTAAATATAAGGAATAAATAAATTAATATGCTATTATTGGAAAATTGTTATTAGCAATGAATTAGTTTAAAATAATTAAGATTTTAAGCTAATTTTTATTAATTTAATGTATGTGTTTATTTATATTTTAAGAAGTGTTTTTTAATTTAATTATATTTTAATTAAATGATAGTGATTTTGTAAATTATATGTTTGTAGTATTTTGGAATACGTTTCGGTAGAAGTAAACATGCATGGCAACAATTTAAATATTTGACACTAAGTATTTGCAACCATTTTTAATGTTTGCGTTATAAATTCGCAGGTGACGTTTATAATAGATAATTTAGAGGGAAAAGTATTTGGATATTTTATTTATTTTATACGTGCAAATGTTCATGCTTGGAAACGGTATATACTTTTTCGCGATAAGATAATTTCATATATGTCCTTTTTACCGACTTTAAAGATTCACAAAATTTTCCTGCATTTTCGTGCAAATTTTTCTAATTTATGATAAAACAAGCAGTGTACATGGTCAAGAGTGTGCACAATGCCATTTTTGTGCAATTCTAGGATGTTTTTTTAAGTAAAAATAGGTCGACGTGCACATGGTTACTGTGTATGTGCCATTCTGAAAATGCGGCAAGGAGTTTACAATTCTGCACTTTCTCCCAATTTTGCAGTTAATATTCGTCATGATTAAGCACTTTTGTTCCATAAAATTTCTAGCATAAGCGTAATTTGGCTAGCAGATTGTTGGAAAAAATGTTGAGTAAATAAAAAAGAAAGAAACCTGTCTTTACTTCGTGAAGACAAAATGGTGGCGAAAAAAAAAGTAGAAGGTTGCTGTAGCAGGGTTGCTTGCCAAATTTTTGCCAAAAATCGCCAAGTTACCATAATCCAAAGATTAACCGAAACTGGTTTGATAAAAAGTCACCATCTTATTTAGCAGAGTTTACATGCAGGCAGATACATATATTTTCTTGCCAAAGGGCACTAATAAATTTTTCGTAGCATACTTACAGGTATTGTCTCCCATTTTTCTGACATTATTAAAGTCTGTTAACGTATGGCAACATACTTGATGCAAAACATTTTAACTGTTTCACATCAGGCAACAGAATGAGAGCTCTCTTGGTTGGTAAAAAGTTTTTAATAGATGTATTATTCTTTTAAATCTTAGGAAATCTTTCATTAAATATATAATAACGCATAACTATAAAATGTTAAAGTGATGTTAAATTGGACATTCAATAGCTTTTATGTTATTAAATTTAATAAATAAATAATCTGTAATATGATACACTTTAATTGCTACAAAAGGTATAATGAGTTTTCTTGTACTTCCATAAATCACCACTGATTAGAGTATAAGCTGCAAGATTTAAAATTAAGTCACATCACAAATGTATTAATTTATTGTTATTAATAGTCACATACAGGGGTTGGACAAAAATATGGAAACACCTTTAAAAAAACATGTTTCTTTGCTTAATATGGTGTAGGAAACCCGTTGGCATCCAAAACAGCTTGCAGTCTTCTCGGAATGGATAAATACAGTTCCTGTATGTTTGCCAAGGGAATATTATATCATTCTTCCTGCAAAACGGTGGCAAGTTCAGATAAAGATGTTGGTGGTGGATAACGAGAACGCACTTTCCGTTCCAATGTAGACCACGAAGGTTCGATAATATTCAGGTCTGGTGACTGTGGTGGCCAGGGGAGATGGGAAAACTCATCCTCGTGCTCAGAAAACCAGTCCTGGACAATGTGAGCTGTGTGAACAGGGGCTTTGTCATCTTGAAAGACACCATCACCATCGGGGAACAAAGTTTGTGCCATGGGATGAACTTGATCGGCCAAAATGTTCACATAAGTCTTGGCAGTCATGCGCCCTGAAACATTTATCATGGGGCTAGCAGAGAACCACGATATGGCTGCCCAAACCATAACAGAACCCCCGCCATATTTCACTCTTGGCAACAAGCAGTCTGTATTATAGGCTTGAGATGGCGTTCTCCAGACGTAAACTCGGCCAGAAGTGGGAAACAATGTGAAAGAAGACTCGTCAGACCATATTACTCGCTTCCACTGCTCTATAGTCATGCTTTATGACTTAAACACCACCTTTTCCTGTTACGGGCATTAGCATCACTGACGAGTGGCTTCTCAATTGCAGCACGGCCAGCAATTCCCTGTTTATGAAGTTCCCTTCTAATTGTTTTGGTACTCACAGGGTTCGGTAATACAACATTCATTTCAGCAGTAACTTTTGCAGCTGTGGTCTTCTTATTTTTCGTCACAATTGCCCTTAATGATCGTCTGTCACGATCACTCAGGACACACTTTCGTCCGCGCTGTGATTTAGCAGATGATGTTTTTCCGCTTTTCAAATATGCGGATTAAATCTTCGATACAGTACCTCTTGAAACACTAAACACCTCGGCTACCTTGCTTACGGAAGCACCTACCATACGTACTCCAACAATTTGCCCACGTTCGATGTCTGTTAACTCTGTTATAGTGCAATGACAACCTCACATAACAGTACTCCGACAACAACTGAACTGTTTAGCACATTTACGAAGTTGTATAGGTGGCGTCAGTAGTCAAAAACGCCAGCGCCACCTACATATTTCATTAAAATCAATCTTTCTTTTCAAACATGCATTTCACAAGGTGTTTCCATATTTTTGTCCATCCACTGTACCTCAAAAATGTATTTTTCAAAATTTAGCATATACTTAAAATTACCATACACGTTATCATTACTTTCTCAAAATAAATATTATTTATAAAAATATTAAAAAAGACTCACTTATATCTTGCAAAACAATCAACAACACCCTTATATTGCAAAAATGGGTGAAAAACTTGCTCTTCTAAAAGCTTAACTTCTCTGATCTCTGGCAAGATTGCTTTCATACTTTTCCAGTGACCAAGATTCGCTTCCTCAATTTGAAGTTCTGCTTCTGGAGTTGAAGTCAAATAACTGTTTATACATTTATGTAAAGAAGAGCCACTTGACAAAATTCCTTAAAGAAGGAAAAGAATAAAATATTTTATTATTAATGGGCATTTTTCTGGTGTTCCAGCACAAATCTACTCAGATTACTGATGGATAATTATTAGGTTTAAAGCTAAAATTTATTTCATGGTAACAAAATAAAATAACTCAAATCACATATCAAACAAGATTTCAAACAAACAAAAATGAAGCAATGATTACAAATATCTTAAAAGTATGCAAAATAATCAAAATTTATACTACTTATAATGTTGAAAATATGTAAAACTAAAATACCTGCAAAAACTATAAAACTATTAAAAATAATAGGGAAGAAATTGCATTATAAGAATCATATTAATTAAAATAAATGTTAAAGGTGTGTTATAGCCATAGCAGACTTTGCATTGCTGTCCTTTGGATATGCTCATGAGATACTCTTGAGTGAGCTATCCATAAATGTGTTAAAAGAATTTTCTGCTCATAATTTTTACTCATTCTCCAGTTATAAAATCTTAGTCTCACTCGCATAACTTACTGATAACTTGTATATATCCTAAACTGCAGCTATCCGATTCCTGCTTGAGAACATTTAAACATTCATGAAGAGCATACCTTGCTAAGACCTTGCTTTAATCTATCCATGAAGAATACAATTTTGCATTTTCAAATTTAATGTCCCAACACACACAAAATTTCAGTCTTTTCCCCCCATCTCTAACTTTAGGAAGACTATTCTTGGTATGAAAATATTTCATAACAAGAATTCCAAAAAAATTATGAGTTCTTACCTGGCTTACCAGTGAAATCAATGTACACTTTTCTCCATGCATATACAAAAATCTGCTTCTTCTACAATCTATCATATGCAGAAGAGTTACTAATGATTTAACATACAGGTGCTTCTTTGCATAATCCACATCATCAGGAACAAAACAGCCTTGTCTTCAAAGTTCGAGTTTGGCATGGCAGAATTTGTTGAAAGTTTCTCTTTGAGCAGCTTATGAAGTAACAATTGATAATTTATTGCTACTACCCTTAATAATAGCAAATCCTTGTTTATAATATTTACTATTTATTTTCTTCTACTGACCTATTTCTCATCTTTATTCCAATATAAAAACCCAGATATTATAAATATTTTTAACATTCCAAAATTTTCCACTTTGTATAACTGAGAGATGATCTCTATTAATCTCTTCACTTTTGCTATAAGTCAAAAGACTGATGAAAATGTTCCATTATTTTCTTCCATTGCATTCATTTCCTTAAATTCACAGTTTCTTCTCATTTAAGGGTGTTTTTTAAAAGTTTTATAAATAATATAGAAAGTTTAACTGCCTGTATAGTGATCTCAAGGACAACTTTGACTGCACCATCAAAATACATACTCTCTTTTTTATTATCTTTTCACTAATCAAGCCTCGTCGGTGGCCGAGTGGTTAAGACTATCGAATACTGGTAGTTCAACCTGGCTTGGGCTCAATCCCAGGCGAAGGGGCTGGCTGCATGGCTGGTTTTCATGCTTTTTCCCATGTATAACGTGAATAAAATCCAGTTCCTCTTAGAAAGTTCTCTATGAAGGCATCCCTCCTCTTAAGAAGATAGCTCTTAAGGTTTTGCCATATTCATATAATCTAAACACTTCATTAATTACATCTAATGATGAAAACACTCACTAGTCCGAACAACCAAAAATGATATAAGGGGCCCAGACAAAGGAGAAATAACCTAGACAGGAAAGAAAAATTAAGAAACTGTTACTATTTAAAAATGTATTCTTAACTGAACCAGTATGATAGAAGAAACAAAAAGCCAGATGTATTGTCAGTGCTAGATTAAAATTCTAGCAAGTCCTAACAAATTTAAATTGGAACTTCATTTATATAAATTACTTCTAATGAAATCTTAAATAATGTCATTTGTTACAAACACTAACATAGTGATAACTGCACAGTAAGAAGAGTTCTAGTCCAATGAAAAATAAATATATAATTATAGGCATTATAAGCCTCTAAAAATTTCTTATTTTTTATTTTAGAAAACTGAATAATATTACTTTTGTAATCTAGCTGCTTCAGAGCATCTTTTCTAAAGCACACATTGTTAAAGACCCTAGCTTTACCTATCACACTGAATTTTTTAAATAACTTATAATACATTTTAAAACAGATGAAAATTTATCAGCATAACTTAAAGGTTTAGTAAATTCTTAACAATACTTTGACAACAAGAAAAGACACAATGTTGTTATTTTTTTATGAACTGGTATTTATCATTCGGGATTTGTATTTGTTTTCTCAACACTAAAATAAACGGGTAGAGTAGACTTTGAGGTACCCCTTGTATTATGGCGAAGTTTTCTTTGATTTATCGCGAAGTTGTTGTTTCATTTATGGTAGCCTGAGTAGTTGAATGTTATGGAAAACCTATAGTGAAGTAATCGGGTGCATGATTCTGGGAAATTTCGAATCATGGGATGTTTTGTAAGCGTTTTTGTGGTGTGCGTTGGTTTGATTCTTTAGACGGTAGAATGGCCGAATGTAGTAAGATTAATTTGAATTTTCTGTACGATTTGGAGCGAAAGGGAAAAAGAGCTTTAATTGACTCGTGTGTAAATGAAGGTTTACTTAGTAACCATTATAAGTGTCTTGTATGTAGGAAGGATATGTGTCTAGTCGAACATAAAAACCGTTTAGATGGATTTGAATGAGGTAGGAAGAAAGGTTTAGATGGTCACTATGTGAAGCATTACCTGGTTTGAAAAAAAGTCATTTGAGTATGACTGATATTTTTATTTTTACGTGGCTTTGGGTGTACGAAGCGAATTCGAAAATCATGGTAAGTGAATATTTGCTTTCGGTAGTGCTTAAATGTAAAACATGTTTTTCTTTTTTATGTTATTTTATTGTTTGGTTTAAAATTTATTTTATTGAGATTATGTATTTTTTGTTTGCCTATATTTTAGAATTTGGTGCTCCTTTGATTTTTTAAGTGAAAATACATCTATGTGTCTGTTGAGAAAGTAAAGGGAGTGCGCAATGCAAGTTTGTGCAATTTTGTGATTTTTTTTTAAGTGAAAATAGGTCGACGTGTACATGGATAAAGTCAAAGGAGTGCGCAATTCGGAGATTTTTTTTAAGTGAAACTAGGTCGACGTGTACATGGATAAAGTCAAAGGAGTGCGCAATTCAGGGAATTTTTTTAAGTGAAAATAAGTCGATCTGTACATGGATACCGAGTTTGTGCAATTGTTTGTCTTGTTTTGCCTTTGTGTAACGGCGATGTTTGGCGCAAAAATCGCCGCTTCGCAAGCCAAAATAACGAGTCAAAGAATTGCACAAAATCAGTATCCATGTACCGCCAAAAATCGCCAAGTTTTGTCAAGGCTTACCCTAAACTATACTTTTACCGAATAAACTATTAGTTCTTATATATAAATATTGCCAAAGTAAATCTTTTTACTTCATTCCTATAATCCAATACACTCTTTAAATCCTGAAATTCTGAAAAATACACTTGGCATGCTTTGTTAATTTATTAATATGTTTGTATTTCATATTAATTTTGCTACAAATTTTATCACAGATAACACAGAATATTTTAAAATCTGCTTGACCAATTAAATTAATACAGTACAAAGTCCGAAATCCGGACTCGTCGGGACTTCAGTGATTCCGGATTTTTCCGGATATTAGATCATCAGTTTAAATCCAGTAAGACAGCATGTAGAGATTATAAAATTAAAAATATGAAATCATAATTTATGAAATAATGAAGTATTTATAATCTACCGGGTATCAAAATTTACAAAAAAAAAAAGCTTAATATTGATTTGTTTACCATATTAAACATTTCTTTCAATGTAAGTTGCTTAAATTGCTTCATTTTTTGTGCTAATACTTTCTCTTTAATTCTGTAGACAGACATAATCTCTTGTTCAGCTATATTGTTGAAGTCCTGTAACTGTCGTTTCAAGAATTCTGACTAACTTGTCAATCTAAATTTTTCTCATTTTCAGTAACTTCTCTGTCACTTTCTTCACTATCAGTAGGGGTATTTTCTGGATCTAGAACCATACTACAGATTTTGCCATTCATTAATTGATTGATGATTGAGAAGCATTGTCATCACAATGAAAAATTCCTTTTATATTATCTTCATTTATTACCACTACTCCATTTTTCATTTCACTATCCTATTTTCATTTCACTTTGAGGCATAATTTTGTACATGAGATGCTAAAAATTAATTTACTTCAGCTAGAAAGTAGAAGAATACAATGCAGTTTCCATTAGATCCAGCTAATAATCTAAAATAATTATTATCAGTATGAAATGCAAAGGAATGTTTCCTTGTAAGTTTTTGGCTCGATTGTGTGTTGTATTGCAACTCTTTTGATGTTAAAAACTCTTCGATGGTTTGAGTCGTGCATGTTTTGAAATGGCCTATGTTGCAACGAGAGACGTGGTTGCAAGAGGGTCTGGAAGATTATTTTTAGTGGCTGTGCATGATAGAAATAAAGAAATGCTGATGCAGTGCTTTAAAGAGTGGATTGAGCCTTGTACAACTATTTTTTTGAATGGCTAGAAATCTTACAAGGATTTAGGAAAAGAAGGTTTTGAACATTTATTTGTGAACCATAGTATGAATTTTGTGGATAGCGAGTCTGGCTGTCATATAAATACCATAGAGAGTACATGGCGGCATGTTAAAGCTATGTTCTGCTGTCCGAAGAAACATCTACAGTACAAAGGCCGTAATCTGGACTCGTCGGGACTTCGACGATTCCGGATTAAAAATCATCAATTTAAATCTGGAAAGATGGCATGCAGAAATTATACAATTAAAAATATGAAACTGTAATTTATGAAATAAAGAGCTATCATGATCTAAAAGGTATCAAAATTTGCACAAAAAAAAAAAAAAAAAAAAAAAAAAGCTTAATATTTATTTTACTTTATTAAACATTTCTTTCAATGTAAGTTGTTTAAGTTGCTTTGCTTTTTGTGCTAAACGCGCATGCGTAAACATTAAATGTGCAAGCATAAACGCATTACGCGCATGCGTAAAAAAAAAAAAAAAGTTTGTGGCTTTGAGATCCAGATTATAGATCATTCCGGATAATGGACATCCAGATTACAGACTTTGTATTGTATTACATATGGTAATTTGTACTGTATTATATATGGTATATATGGTAAGTGCATTTTATTTTATTGTTTTCATGTCGTAGAATGCTATGTTCATTGATTTTTTACTATGAATTTCTGTTGGTATTGCTGTTTTTTGAATTATTTGTAATTTATTTCAGTTATTTTAGTTTATTTTGTTGATTTGTGCGCAATGCCTAGATTGTGCAATTTGTAGATTTTTTTAAGTTTAAAGAGAATGCTGTGTACATGCTATTTTTTGAAATTTATTGTTGTTATGTTAGTTTATTAAAGCGAGGTGTGCGTAGTTTGTAGATTCCTTCGCTGCCAATATTGTGCAATTCGTAGATGTTTATTTAAGTTAAAACATATCGCTGTGTACAAGGATTCTTGTCAAATATTTTTGGTTAGAAACTTTACGGTTTTGCTATCTAAATTTTTTGTCTTTGTTTTGGATTTTAAGCTTAAATTAAGTGTGTGGTTTTTGCATGTGCGAAAACCGCGATTTTGGAGACATTTTAGGCTTAAAGTTTGAAATGTAGACAAAAAATTTAGATAGTAATATGGCACTGTGGAGTTTCTTGCCAAAAATGTTTGGCGAGAAATTTGGCGGAGCATATAAGAGTAATTCCGAAAGGGCTAAATTAGCATCCACCTGAAGTCGTGAAAAATAAAATTAAATACTATTGAGGAAGTTATATGGAGAAGCTATGGGAAAAATTGACAAAAAGAAAAGACCTTCACATTTAAAACTTTACTGATCCAAAAGCTAACGCTCATAATAATGAAACCAAACTAGAAACTGCAAAGTGGAAAACTAGAAAATAATGTAGTATGGCTTGCCAACATCTTGAGCTCTATCTAGGGTTACCAAATGCAAAAAGAGGACATTTATTTTGAAACAGAATAAAATTAACTTTACATCAATATTTAATGTAAGAAAAATATAATTTCAACATTAAAATAATTTTTAGAACATAGTGCTCGTGCTATAGAGCTGTTACCTGTTTTAATCTCCTCATTTCTTAATAAATAATTATAAAAACAGGAGCATTGCCACATATGAACTTAATTAGTTGTAATTAGGGTTACCATATAGTATCCAAAAGGAGGAATTTCAAAAAGAACCTTAATAAGTTCTTCTTTTTTTATTAAATGACTGTGCAATATACAAGTATTGTTTCACTATATGAACATTTATTTCTACAGTCATACTATTTTTACAGAGTTTTACAACTTATAATCATATTGTTTGAGCATTATCACCTTCATTAATTTCCCATTTAATATGTTTCATTCTTCAGTCTATTGAGAGCTTATCACTGAAAAACCACTTCTGGGGTTTGCATTATAAGCAGAAATGCATAAAACAATTTATAAATTTTCAGTAATTTCAAAAAGTAATCAATATTCATTCAGATTATAAATTTTGATAGACTTAATCCCTTTGTGTAAGATTTCAGGAATGATGTCATGTTGTAAAATTGGCTGTGTAGTTTTCCACAAATCTGAACAACTCATGACAACTCGAACATAAAAATAATACGACTGTAAAAATAAATGTTCATATAGTGAAACAATACTTGTATATTGCACATTCATTTAATAAAAATGGAGAACATATTAAGGTTCTTTTGGAATTCCTCCTTTTGGATACTGTATGGTAATTACAACTAATTAAGTTCATATGTGGCAATATAAAGGTTGTGATAATATGGTGATGCCAAATTTGCTGTTATTCATAATTTATGGCATTTAAAAATAAATTATAACATTTTTAGCAAGGACTTATAATTTGAAAACAAATTGAAGTTCTTCCTTCAGAGTTTTTCCTTGGTAGTTTGGTATCCAGCGAAATCTAGGAGTACCAATGACAAATCTCATTTCTGCTACTTTACAAGAAAACTTATTTTGAGTATTTTTAAAATCCTTTCAAATAAAAATGTTTACTACTTCTACATCCTTATTACATTTTATATTTCCAACCTTAAATACTTGTTCAAATGCACATCAGAGATTATATTATTACAAGTTAAAATCTAATACCAAATTCAATGATATTCACTTTAATACAAATTACAAATATCACAACTCAGTACACTGAATAATAATTTGGTAAAATCCTAGTATACGGTGCAGCCTTGGCGCGACTTTGAAAATTATCGCCAACACCAAAAATGATCCAAAGAACGTCTATATATATATATATATACTATATACACATAGTATATGTATATACACACATAATATATATACTATTATGTTTAACTGTATATATTTTCTTTGAATGACCCGTTAACTACTCATCGTATATGTCCCGTTTTTACTGCTCATCATAAAGTCGCCAAAAGTAGCCAAATCCCGTGTGCACCGGATAATAGGATTAAACCCATAATTTTACTTCTACTAATCTTAACAACATTATAAGGGGTAAAGTGCAGAATCATCCACTTATTTGTTTGGCACTTTTTAACCAGAGTAAGAAGAATTGGATTTTGTCAATTTTCTTTAACTTTTTTAGTGAAAATAGGTCGATGTGTACATGGATAAAGTCAAGGGAGTGTGCAATGCCATTTTTGTGCAATTCTGGGATGTTTTTTTAAGTGAAAATAGGTCGATGTGTACATGGATACGGAGTATATGCAATTCTTAAAAACGCGCCAAGCAGTGGGTGATTTTGCACTTTCCCCCATTATAACATACTTGCATAATACTTTTCAAATCCTTCTTGTCCTAACTGTGCGATCATGCTACGTCTCCAACGCTGCAAAATTTCTACCCTATTTTTAGGCATAGTTTTTTCTAAAATAAGAGTAACAGTAGGAGCAGAAGATTTATTACTCATGGATTCCAAATATTTTCTCAAATAATTCATTTCCAAAATCGTACTCTTCACTTCAGGATCACTTTTATTCATTAATGGAAATTTCAACAAAATATTCATATCAGGTGCAGACGGCCTATTATGTAATGATTCTCTACTTAGCCCAATGTCGGCATTAGGCTCAATAACAGGTATCTGTGTTTTATGTTGAATTATTTCATTAGATGCCTGGATCTTATTATCATTATAAGAATTCCTTTCACCAGACTGCACCGGTCCAAATAGATATTTATTTTCCCAATTTAACCGCTTAATTACAGATGAAGCACGCTTCCATTCTAAGACAACAGGAGAATTTTCACCAGAAGCAGGAAATCGTCTCTTAATAACAGTGGCCTTCTGTTTGAAAATTTTAGTACATTTCACTTCTTTTTCTAAGATACAAGAACTACACATGAACAATCTTTGAAATGCTAACAAAAGCTTTTGATTTCTTAAACCGAAACTACACAAAACTGAATATTTAATAGCAAACATTTAATAGAAGTCGAGTAATCTACAAATAAAAAGAAAAATTCCACTAATCCTATAAGTGTTCAGTAGATAGCGTATTTCAAGAAAACACTGTAATGATAGTCACACACCGAAACTATTGACGCAAAAGCACTTACATAAACATTGCGGGGTTTAAATTTCTGACTACAGCAACAGTAGAAGTACCTTATCGGTTGAAATTATTAAAAAAAAAAAAAAAAAAAAAAAAAAAAAGCTTTCATTACATGGAAGCTAAATTTAGACATTTTAAAAAAGGATTTCTGTCAAAAATTTTCGTGAAGCATTTATAAAATGGTATTCTTTCATATAATCTGTGCGACACAATACGATGGATCATATACATTTTCGTATACTTGGATTTAAATGTACTCGCTCCCCAAAAGGCTTGTAGTTTTAATGCCATTTCAGTTCTTCAGGCAGTTTGGATAGTACTCATTTGTTTTTGAAAACGTTTTCGCTTGTCTTTGATGCTACGGGTGTCTTTTCATGAAGACAGTGTTCATCGTTCCGTATCATCAAAATCAAATGAATGCATTTTTTATTAATCTGTCCGCAGGGTATCATTTTCATAGCTATCCCTCAGTCACTGTCTTTCAATGAGAGCATGCTACATTCAGTTCGCATATACCCATCAAAGATATTGAATTCTGCTTACCTTGTGAACAGCAAAAAGCATAAAATTTAACAATTATCACTTTTATAATTGGGTTTTCGGTTGTTAAGTTCCATCCCTATTTGGATTTCTCATTTGTTTAACTCTAAAATTTCCATTTGTTATTCATCTCAATTTTGATGAAAAACCTCCAGGAAGAACAGACTCTAGTGTCTCTTACCCCTCTTCCCTCACCATTAAAACCGTGAGAGGACTTTCTTCTCATCGGTATTTCAAGTGCCCTTCATTGCAAAGATAACCAGAAACATCCATGCGTTCTCCGAGATTCGAATCCTGTCCCAAAGCAATGGCAGCCGATTTTAATACAATCATGACAACAAAGCAGCAACCATGAATACGGATCTTAAATGCCAAAGTCAAATCAAGCTGAACGTTGAAATAACAACATCTAATCAAAATAGTAATGGTAAACAAAGTTGATTATTGTTTACATGGTATTTTATCGATAAATCACATTTGAATAAACTTTCACTATTAATGTTAGGGGGCTTTCAAGTGCATTTTTGCCAGAAATAATTATTCCAAATGAAGACCTGGAGAGAAAACTATTTATCTCTATTTTCATGGAAGCTGAAATAATAATGACATCTACTCGGCAGCAGGAACAACTACTACATTGTGCATCTAAAAGCATTCATGTCTGTGTTTGTAACCCAGAAAAGATTTTGAGTACTAGAAAAAATAATTTTTGTCTACGCGCCAAGAGGGAAGAAACATTTATCTCTAACTTCGTTTAATAGGGTTTCCATATTCCTTTTTGTATCTGATAACAAAGATTTGTTGGTTTCGTCCATCAGTTTTTCCGTAGTGCGTGTGAACATGGCAAGTAAGATTTCAATCCAGGTTCCGATTCAGTGGCAGAGTTTTCTGCAAAGAAGAGAAAGAAAACAGGGAAAATCAGTGTTGTTAGCACGGAGTATAATGACTTTATATTTGAATTTTATATTTGAAACCAATTTTGAAAACAAAATTGACAAGAATTTTTTCTTGTCAATTTTGTTTTCAAAATTGATTCAAGACCTGAAAAATAAAATGACGGAAAAGAACGTTATTTAAGTAATAACCAATTATGACAGCAGAGATTTGTGTCCCTAAAATTAACAGAAAATTATGTAAGAGAATTTAAATATCTAAATAAAAACCAAAATTCAATTCTTTCTTAATTTGTGTATGTGCCTGTATATATAAAAATACGCGCACAAAATACATGCATATATACAGGGTGTCTTAGTACCACGTTTCAGAACTTCTAGGAGAAGTAGGGTGCACCTAACGACTCGGAAATGTATAGCAATGTAGGATCTGAAATGCTTTTCTGACACGGTAGATGGCGTTGGGCGGAAGTTCCGAGAGTTCTTGCAGGAAATTGTCACTTCGCACACGAACCCAGAGTTAGTTTGATAATTATACGAAGAAAGATATAAGATGAATAATTATACGAACGCGGAGTTAGCTGATATGAATTTGGCATATGGGTCTGCAGATTGTAGTGGGCCAGCCGCATACTGCTTGTACGCGGAACGATATCGTATGAGGCGTACACTTAGCCATAATTTCTTTGCAAGGCTGCACCCGAGGTTAACTGAAACAGATTCCTTTCAAACAGCTGCCATAAATCGGACACAATTAGCATAGACTCGGGACTTCGAAGAGAATGTGCTACATCTGGTACTTCAAGTTTGAGTCCACAGTTGTGGTTTCCTATTCCAGCAGCGTATCCAGGCATTTGTAACAGGGCGATTAAGCTCGTCGTATTGCTTTTGCACAATGGCATCTTGAAAAGTGTGCTACATATTGTCGTTCCCTGCTAATGTGTTGTTCACCGATGAGGAATCTTTCACAAGGGAAGGAATATTCAAAGTCCTTAACGCCCATCTCTGTGCTGCAACACGACGTCGTGCAGCACAGAGTCGGTTTTTGATTGTTTGGGCCGGCTTTGTGTATGTCACCTTATTGTATCTTACCTGGTGCCTTTTCGTCCTACTAATTGTAAGTACTTGATCCTTCTGCAGAAATAGCAGAAATGTAATTACTTGATCCTTTTGCAGTCATGAAACAACATTTAAATGACGAACAGATTTCTGCATCGACGTGACAGACAATGTGGTTCCAACACGATGGGTCCCTTGCCCGTTTTAGCCAAAACGCACACTTCCTTCCACCCTACTCTTTCTCCTCCCGCCTGATTCTTATCAGAAGTCGAGTAAAAAGATGTTTCTACACCTTGACACTCAGGAATAAAATACGATCTGTGTGTGTGTTCGTATCCACCTAGACGCCAGATTTGGCTAACAATGGATCGGACATGTAGTCCGGTGCATTGGCCTTTCGATCACCAAACCTATCATTTCTTAATTTCTTTTTATGGGAGCATATGGAAGACACTAGTTTATGACGCCGAGGAGCTGGTTGCCCGAATTGCAGTAGCTTCTGTGGAAATTCGAGATATGCCTGGAATACTCAGAATTCTATGTGAGGCGTGCACTGAAGTCGGTGGATGAAACTTCGAACACTATCTTTCACTTTTACTCATGCAAATTTATTGTTAAAACGATATTTTTACCTAGTGTCTTTTAATTTCTGATGTATTTGTGTAAACCAGCACGTGAGCAAAGCATTTCCGACCTGCATTGCTATATGATTCCTAATCACCCTACCTCTGCTAGAAGTTCTGAAACGTGGTACTGAGACACAATGTATATATAAAGGCCATGAAAAGGACAACGTAAAACAAAATAAGCAATGCAAAAAACTTATATACAAAGGAATTAGACATTTAACTAATATGAAAAGTTAAAGCTTTTCTTGGTCTTAATTTTTTCCCATTTTATGCACTATTATTATAAATATGTCCCATTATAGCGTCAGGTAAATGAGTCATCCTTAAATGCATATTTAAACTTTAAATTATCTTACTTTTTTGTTTTTCGATATACCAAAAATAATTTATTAGTTTGAACAGTAGAGTCTTGAAAACTTGGTACTCGATAACCCGGCAGTCTGGATAACTCGGCCACACCCTGGTAATCCGAAAATACCCCACGCGCAGACTCATTCAAAGTCATTGCCCGGCTGCTTATGTTCCCTTCTTCCTGCGTTCCACCACATGACTGGGCCGGCGCGCGTTCAGCTGTTTAGTCCAAGAGAAATATTTCCTAGCCGTTAAAAGTGAATAACGCTATATTTGGAGTTCTTGAAAGTGTTGATCTGATCAGCGGAATAAATGCCCATTGGATATTATATTTTATATTTTTCGAAAGCCCTTTAAGAGAGGATTCCAAAGATATCGCATTCGAGAGGGTACGGCCAGCAACCTGCGAACTGTCATCAAAAGAAAATACAAAATTTGTAAGTCCTAAAGCAATGGAAATTTAACAATGCCTATATATATGACTAACATCAAGGTATATGGTTTTGAGTTAAAGATTGAAGCAGAATTGATTTAACTTATATGACAAAATTATAGTGGATTTATGAAGGAAAAAATTATTCTACAATATGATATAGAATTTGTCCTATAAGTTTCAGTGGTATTCAAATTATAAGTTACATTAGAACTATTTAATATTGTAATTTCAATGTAGAACCTTCAAAATAACATTGTTTATATAGTTACATTTATCATTAATTGCTATAGTTTGTACCTTTCTTTTAGATTTAAAGGAGTATCTTATCCAAATTACTTACTTTATAAGACTATTAATTTTTAATAGTCTTATAAAGAAATTTTTTTATCTTTAATTTGATATAAGTTTCATTTGAAAATATATTACATTAGTTGAATTATAGCCAAATCTCTAATATTTTCATATTTAATTTAAATTTGAAATCTATAGAAACTTCATTTTTACAAAGCTCATGCAATAACTTCAGATCACACATTTTAAAAATTATTGAAAAATAAACTAAATAAATTTTTAAAATAAGATTCATATTTTGCAACTGATACTACTATACTCAACATCTGGCAATTACCACAATATCAATTTTAAGATTACGTCTCAAAATATTTACGTAAATCTACATTACAACAATGACTTATAATTTAATAAAGATTTCAAAGGACAACAATTAAAATTAAGGTCTCCAAATTTTAAAATATTAGCTAAATAGTGTTGCAACAATATAAAAGGACATCAAATTTCTTTTTTTTATAATAATCTGAATAGAACTTTCAGCATATTATTCTGCATATAATAACGATTCCATAGAGTGGTCATACTATCTGTATATATTTATTAGAGACTAGTATTAGATAAAGTTCTTTATTGATTATGATTATTATGATTTTAAAGTTATTATATTATTAATATAATATTTAGTATTTGTATATTATTTGTGATAATATAAATATTATCATAAATTGGATAATAATATTATTATATCAAATACTAAGAGGATATACTGTCGTATTATGAATGGGATAGTGAACGAAATCTTTTTAAGTGCTACAAACATCACAGAACTGCTATCCTCAAATTTACTCACCTGTGAAGAGAAATTAAACACAATCATCAAGGAGTGTGTATCTATTGCCAAGAAGAGGAAATCAAATAGATTCCTTCTGCCAACAGGCGAAAGAGAACAGTTACTTGCGGCATTTGCTGCCATCGAAACATTGACTCTATGAGGTCTCTATCAAACAGTATCAACAACAACCCAATGAGCAGAGACTAACACTCTATTGCGTAAATTCAATAGAGAATATTAATCAACGCGTAATGCATTCCAACAGTAGGTAAGAAAAATAGCACTTACCTGAATCACCGGGTTCGTCATGCAGGTATATCCAAAAAATACGCACAGGTTCAGCTTTTTAAAATTTTAATCTGTACACAAGTTATAAAAGAGAGGTTATTACAAGAGATCAAAAACTACGCATCCATTTCCTAAGGCATTCATTAAACCCTTAGCCTGTCGAGTGATTTTCTGCGAATCCCTTTAAAACTGTCGCTAGTTTTGGACCGAACTTCCCGTAAAATGTCGCGAAAATAACCCTAAACATCTGAAAATTGTCAAGCAGTTCTTTTGTTATTTCCCATCCCTCCCAGAATTTTACTTCAATGATTCCGCTAAGTGAGATTGATTACACTAGATATTGTTCGGTAGATGTGAGAGAGAATTGCAATCTCAAGAGAATTGCAAAAGGCTAGACTCTCCGTGATGACCGTCTTAAGGGTCAGGGTACAGCTGCGAAAAGTTTCCTTCCCTTAAACAATCTTATCTCTACATATCTTCTCTACATATAATAAAAGAAAGAGTCTGTCTGTGTGTGTGCCTTTCGTTCGCGCTGCGCGTAAGATAATAGACCCACGGCTACGAAATTTGGTACATAGGTACATCTACACAAGAGCCAGTGCACTTCGAAGCGATTTTTTCGAAATTCGAATTCGAATTTTTTTTATTTCATGTTTTGTGACGAAATCGTGTCATTTTGAAACATAATGGGCTATAGGAAAGCGAGATTTTACTCTACACACTCCATTTTTACATCGTCATGAAACGTAGGCACTTAGCTATTTTACGAACTTAAAATAAATTTCGTGTTTCAATAAATCGATTAAATACGAATTTATTTAACAAAGGGAGCTTAACACGTTTTCAATGGGATTTTTTCTAAAAAGGTTTATTTTTAAAACTGTACAGTTTATTTTTCTTTGATTTTTGGACACGTTAAACTTTCATCCTTGCGAATGCTTTTACAAAAAGAATTTTGGAAAAATGATAATATTTTGTATTTTTAAAAGATTTTTTAAATGAAGCTTCCGAGTACACTTCTCACATCTCACATCTTTAAAAATGTGATTTTGGCAGCAATTTTCCTGTCTTATTGTTGTTGATAGATTTTTGATGAAATCGCATCATTTTGAATAGTTTCATTCTTTTAGAAATATGGGTTTGGCAACAATTTTTCATCGTATTTCTTATGTCACTGTTTTTAAGAGATTGGTATATTTCATTTTCATTTTTATATAAATATAATATATTTTTATTGTTTTCTTTTTTTTGATAAAGTTGCTCTGCAGAGTAAAATTCTGCGCGGAATTTTAGGTTTTTTGAGTTGCTTTCATGTTATTTTTTGCTTATTTCCCTGTTTATAAGATATTGAAAAGTTATGCATGATTTTTGTTTTACGAAAAGTTGGTTAATTTTTTAATTAGGATAATTAATATTTGTATTAAGAGATATAGCTTATTTCATTGTAATTTTTTCCCTTGAAAACATAAGATAAAATATCATTAATTATACTTTTCTTTTCAGAATTTTTTGTTTTTTGCATTCCTTTATTTTATTTATTGCTCATTTCACTGTTTTTAAGATATTGAAAAGTTTTGACTGATTTTTTTAGGAAACAACGTTCTTAACCTCCTTTATACCATTTGAGTTCTTAAGATTTTGCAAAGGGAATTTGGTTAATTTATTTATTAGGATAATTAATATTTGTATTAAGGGATATTGCTTATTTCATTGTAATTTTGTTATACGTAATAACTTTTTTTTATGAAGTTGTTCTGCAGAGTAAAATCCTACGCAGTTTTTAAATTTAACGTTTGGAGTTCCCTTCAGCCATTTTTCCGGTACATTTAAAAGCCAGACGAAGGCTCGCAGCGAAGCTGCTAGTTTTCAAATAAATTGGTTTTAAAATTTACCCGGTTATATTTTAAATTATTACGCATTTTTAACCTAAGTAACTTAAATCTGTATGTCACTGATTATCACCGGAATTTCAATGCAGACTGATTAAACTGCTATCACTAAAATTATGTTCTGACAAATATCTGGTGCAACTTTCATTCCTTTTGAGATATTGCTGAAACATTTCGTATTATTTCCGATTTTCTGTATTTTTAAAAATCTTTAAAACCTTCAGCATTTTCCTATATTCTTCAACTGCATGCAACTAATAATTATTTTAAATAATTTCTTTTTTCCTTAATTATTACGTAGTTTTAAGAGAGTAATAAGCGAAACATTTAGGTGTTTTTTAAGGGTGATAATATTAATATTAAATTTGCATTTTACTTTTTCATATACATTCAAGATATTCAGAAAGGGAATTATAACTTGAAACCGTTTTCAGTGTATCATAAATTTATTGATTCAAATTAAAAATTCTTGCTTTCCTGTCCAAGAAAATTTGATCTGAAATAGGAAAGATGAGACATAATATACAAACAAAGCAATTAATTTGGAAGTCAAAGAACAAAAATCAGCGTTATATTTTCAAATTTTCACAGGACTAGTTTCGATGGTTTTACCGAACCATAATCTTCAGCTGCAAAAGCGCAAATGAAGGAGATAAGATATAATGCAAATTAGATTGTGAAAATTTGAAAATATAACGCTGATTTTGTTGTTTGACTTCCAATTTAATGTTTGTTCGGCTTGTTATTGTATCTTAATTAAACAAAGCAATGTTGTTACTTATTAGCTTGCAATATAATTTATTCAATATGATATTTTTGTAAAGAAAGAGTGTTGCTGTACATTTGGTAAAGTAAAAATAAGCATTTCATTTAATAATTATAAAAGTTATTAATTATTTAATAATTAATCATAAGAATATGAATAATTAAATATTTTTTCGGAGATATATTTTCCGGCGATATTTTTTTTCTAGGGATCCCAGCATACATTTTTGAAGCATTATGCTCTAAATAAATGTCTTGTTTGAACATAGCATTTATTGTTGACAAATCTCCAACCAAAGGAAATACCTTACTAGGGAGGATATTCAAACAAAAATTTTTATTAGAATAAATATTTTCCTTATTTTAATACTACTAATAATATACAAACATTAGTTTAAGTTCACTATAGTTGAGTGAATAAGATTGCTGGATGTTGGTAGTTTGTTGTTGGCAACCGAACAGTTTAGCTGCTTGTGGTCTTTATGATTTTCCCGATGCGTAACGTGAATTCAAGCTAATTTTATTTAGAAAATTGTACACGAAGGTGTTCTCTTAAAGCAGATAACCCATGACTTCTTAAAAACTGTAAAATATAATCTGTGGATATTTTCCGTTATACGATAACACGAAGAAAAAGATTTCCTATACGAAATATATGATCAGCGCTGTTATTGCGCGCCGTTTAATTAAATGCATCTATCTTATTCCTTACAATTAATTTTTCTTTTTCAAAGAAAGTTTGATTTCAGTAAAATGTACTATTTACAATGTATTTTGCTCGTTTTTTATCCAAATATTCAAATTCAGATAGATACTGCGTAAGTTCAGAAAGCCAACTAGTCTCCAAGCGGTAAGATAGCTGAGCACCGGTAAATTCTAGCGGCTGCATGGGAGGCTTAGGGGTTTTTCATAAGTACAATTGATTGTGAATTAACAGTTTGTTTCCCACAAAAAAATCTACCCTGAAGACTTCCTTTCCCTTAGACAAATAGGTCCTGTGTGCTTTACCATAATCCAAAATCTTAAGCGTATAAATCTTTTATCATATCCGATGATGACGATAAAATATTTTCTATCTGATGTGTCAAGTTAGCATAATTGTATATTTCTAACGAAAATTGTTTGGCTCATGTTACCCTATAATGAAAAAAAGATTCAAATCGGTTTTTAGCTTAAACAGTAATTTCATTATTAATTATATCACGAATTTTATCAATAGTATTCTTAGTATTAATTGCAAGCATGTATTCAAGAATATAATATACACAAAGCTGTGTCTAATGATTACGGCGAATTTTTATATAAAATTTTATAGTATAAAAATTTAAGTTCATAGGTCAGCCATATTTGAAAAAGTACTTGTGTATTTTAAGAAAAGAGAGAGAGAGAAATTTAAGAATCAAAAAATTTACCACGAAGTAATATAAAAATGCAATTAGAATACAAAAGAGTACAATACTATTTCATGTTTTGTGGATATACTTGAAGACAGAAATATGTTTCAGCTGTATTCGTTCATCGGAGAAAAACTTTTCATATGAAGCTATTTTTTTCAAATCTTTCACTATACAAGTAATACAAAAGCAGTATAGGAATTTCTTTTCTTAATACCCAACCGAAGAGCTGAGGGGACGTACAATGATTAACATACAATGGGTGCCTTGAATTATTTTGCTTTACATGCAGTTTCCTTATATATGTAAAACAAAATAAACTTTCACCCATTCCAAGATTTCAAGAACTCACAGAGAGAGACAGAGAAATATCTATAACAAATTTTATTGCTGTCTGATTGATTGCTTCGGGAACGTCTTCCAACTCAAGCTTTCAAGCTTCAAGCTATTCAAATTCGAACGCTTCTCAGAAAAGCCATTTGGACCGCATTTGCTTTGTTAAAGAAAACCTTTTGGGGGTAAAATCATCCACTTCATCGGGTTTTTCAAACAAAGCAGTCAGTGGTCCTGTTACTACCTACTGACCTAGAGAAATTTCTCAGTGTGTGTGTGATTATGACAAAACCTCGAGGGCTATCTGCCTAAGAGGAGGGATGCCTTCGTGGAGGACTTTCTAAGGGAAACTGGCTCGTATACACGTTACACATGGGGAAAACCACGAAAACACCCATGCAGCCAGCCCGTTCGCGGGATTCGAACCTCGGACCGAACTACCAGTGTTCAGCGACTTTACCGCTCGGCCGCTGGTGGGCAGAAATTTCTCAGAAACTTTTGTTCGTAAAAAACGAGTTTTATATTTTTAAGAATTTCCATTCTGACAGCAAGATTTTGTTATTTTTCATATATAGATGAAAAGAATATAATTTGTTTTTAATAAAGAAGAAAAAAATTAATAAGCTTATTTAAATTTTTTACACAGCACTGTGTAAGGAGACGAAATTTAATTTTCTTTATAAATATTTTTCTCAGACAATACTTTAGTGTTTTTCAAATTACGAGAATAGTGCGTTAGTGCATGCATTTTCAAATCAGATTTATTTAATTAATATATATGGATATGCCGAACAAGCACACTTTCGCACACATACACTGTATATTAGTACATACATAAAAATGAAATAAAATTTGAAAACAAGCAATTTAAAAACTACTGTATTGAAAAATTATTGAAAATTTGTTTTTATCTCATTTTTTTTTTTCGTTATATACACGAATATTACATTTATTCGTTATATATATAAACTATTTAGTATTCAACGATTTTACCGCTACTTCGTTGGCGGCCTTTTGTAGTATCTATAAGAAAAGTAATCACAAAGACACAATCATTGCGTACCGACGGATGAATTAAGTTACTTCAGTTTTTTACATTTACTTCAGTTTTTTTATATGCATTTACTTAATTTTATTTTCTTATATGCATCTACTTAATTTTATTTTGTTATATGCATCTGTTAGTCTTTTTGAAAAATTTTTAGATTTTTTGAGTATGGCAAAGGAAACGAGACCTATCAGCCGAAGGCAATGAATGTCTCCATGGACGACTTTCTAAGTAAAACGTACTCATGTTCATGTTACACATAGGGGAAATCACAAAATTCAACCAGTTCGTTTGTTTGGGTTCGAATATGAGTCGAAATAGCGATAATCAGATATCTTAGCCAGGAGGCCATTGATTGGGTTTGACAAATTTGGAAACCTAATAAATAGTATTTAATAAATATATTATTAAACGAATCGGATTTATATAAACCAAATAAAATTCTTATATCGAACACAACTAAAACTCGATATAACTTACACTGATAAACTGATGTGTAATAACACTGATAAATTAAAATACTAAACGGAATATACATTAATTCTACATAGATAATTTTTTGTAATGTATTTCGCTGGGAATGTCTGGCCGCAAAATCTTGATTATATATACCCTTATTTTAAGGTTGTCACATATCTGATGGTTTGACTTTTACCTCAAAACGCAAAGAATCCACAAAATTCAATAATATTAATAACTTTATTTCCCTGTTGAAAATTCTCTGAATCTTTTCAAATATAAAAGCACACGCGCCAAGCAGTTTGCTTTAAATAAATATATGTAGCAACGAGAAGATGCGCTTTTGACAGCAACTCGTTTCGAAAATCGAAAATTTTTCTAAATGTAAGAGATTTGTCGCTTAAATTAATTTTTCATTAAACAAAAAAACAAAATAGAATCGCATATTATTAAAAGAATTTTATTGATAATTCAGATTCTGAAAACAAGAACATTGTTGTTATAAAAAACAAAGAAAAAATAAACAACATACTTCATTCAACGGGGGCCAACTTCGGCGCATAAACTTTTCAACATAAAAATATTTGAAGCATATTATGGATAAAGGTTTATTTGATTATGGCAAAGTACTCGATGGTTATTTGCCTAAGGTGAAGGATGCCTTCGTTCGAGGCATCCTTCACCTTAGGCAAATAATTGAACGGAAATTGGCTTGCATACATGTTACACATATGGAAAACTAAGAATATCATCCTGGCAACCAGCCCATTTGCCGGGATTCGAACCCCGGACAGAACCATCAGTTGTTTCGTTAGACTCCGCTCAGTCGCTGGTGGGCTGTCCGATAACGGAAAAGTTCAAAATTTCATATTAGAGGAAAAGTGGTAGCAAAGTATAATTCGAAGTTATTGCCATTTCAGTAATGTGAAGAGATTTCAAGAATGTTTAATTATTTTATTTAGCTTATGACAAACTAAATAAAATAATTAAACATTCTTGAAATCGCTTCTCTTAACATACTGGTAGTTTGACCTGCATTCAAACCCCCGTGAACAAGCTGATTGCATGGGCGTTTTTATGGTTTTAACTTTTTGTAGTGCGAGATTGTTTCCCTTAGAAAATCTGTCACGAAAGCATACCTTCCCTTAGACAGATCGCCTTCACGTGCTTCATAATCTAACAAGCCAAACCAAACACAACCCGAGCGAGGACTCGTAGTCAAGGCACGTCATCATGAAAAGCTAACTAAAATTGGCTCATATTCACATTAAACATGGGCAGCAAAAATTTGCTAAAACTGGTATGCAGGCAATCCATTCGTCAGGATTTGAACCCGCTTCAAACTATTTAGTATTCAACGATTTTACCGCTACTTCGTTGGCGGCCTTTTGTAGTATCTATACGAAAAGTAATCGCAAAGACACAATCATTGCGTACCGACGGATGAATTAAGTTCGAAATTTAAAGAATAACTTGCATTCGTGCTATCGCTGTTAGCATTGACATTTGGACAGATGTTAATTTATTTTAAATTCTTTTAATGTAATTAATTCATATCTTTAAATAATTGATTTTCTGACTGTAATTTTTTGTGCGGAGTATATCTAACCCTTCCGTACACTAACTGTTTTAATTCATTTCACTCCATTAATTTTAAGAGATTTTATATCGATAGATTTCTTTCCAAAAATGTTTCAAGGATTACATATTTTTTCTTTAGATTTCAAACATTTTGGATTTAAAATCTTAATAATACAATTTTTAAAACAAATATTTCTAGAAATTCCTTCGGCGTATTCATTTATTCCATTTAGTTGAAGTTTCGAGTAGAATATCTTCCTTTCAACATTCATATAATTTTTATAGGTCAGTTCGCCATTTCTACGGAGCATAGAGCCACACATACGAGTACAAAACTCAGGCATGCTGAAAGCACAGTTTTAACATTTAAGAATGTAAAAAGAAGAATATACAATTATAATAACGCGCATTTGAAATACGAAGGCAAACAAGAAAGCTGGTTGCAACATTTTATATTTTTCCTGACGAATCAGAAATTGTAATCATTTTTCAATACAAAAATAAAATATTTGATTCTATAACATATAGGCATAAAGGCGTCCTCCGTTACAATTCTTATTTTTTCTTGTTTCCACTAAAATTCGGCAATGTACTATAAGAACGTCGGATCCTGTTTGACTTTCATTTGTATAAAGTACCACAAGGCAAACAGTTGTAAAACGATTTATCTTCTTTCGCAAACTTTTAGTCGGCACACAGATAATACATACCTGCTGTCTGACAAAGATACTTCACTCTAAGGACTTTTTCCTAAAGTGCTCTTTTCAAAGAGACTTCACACCCTATTAAGACCTTTGTGTCAACTGACAGCCGCCTGCAGAAAGGTAGGGGAAGGAAGACCAGATCGCGTCGTCTAAACACGTCTTAAGCAATCTTCGCGAAATTCGGGCTTCGTGTATACACGTCTTAAGCATTTTTCGTGCGATTTGAAATTCGTGTAAAGACGTCTTAAGCATTTTTAAAGAATTCCAAAAACGTTTAAACACGTCTTAAGTAGTTAAAGGGTTAACAAACTAAACTAAAAATAGAACACTGATTACATCATAAATCGTTGAGCGCGCGGTTAAAACTTACGTAATCAGTTCAAACCTTTATGCGCGCGCACAAGGCGGAAGTATCACATATCCAACACAATAAAAGAGTACAAAAGAAGTGGAGACAAATACACAGCATACGAAAATAACAGACGTGACAATAAATACACAGCAAACGACTACTTTGTAGAGTCACTAGGTTAATTGGAAGCAGAAAAGGTGAAAAATATGAAACCGCCTTCGCCGGGAATCGAACCACGGACTTCTGGAATACCGGCCCAGCGTGCTACCGTTACACCACGAAGGCACGCTAGGAAAGTGGGAGAAATACCTTATAACTTCAGATGTTGCAATAAATACCGCTTTAGAAGTGAAACAACAAACAGAACGTCCTCTAGTTAGCCACTTGCCAAAAACATTTGCTGACGTAGTTCGAGTTCCAGAGAAGCCAAGTATTATTATACAACAAACGGTAATATTACAACTGTTCCTTTGCGATAGGAACTTCAAGTCAAGGTTCCAATTACAAAACTACAGGTTGGTGTTGAAAAAATTATCAACAATCGTAGAGGAGGACTCGAGGTCTTTTGCAAAACTGTGGAAGATGTTCAAAAACTAAAAGAGCACATTCAGAAAGCCGTAGTTCAAGGAGAAATCAGAAGACTAATAAGACGAAAGCCAAGATGCTCAATCCACAACGCTCCTGAGTCCACTGACTCAAACGAAATCCTGGAGGAACTCTGCGCAGTTCCAAACTCGGCCAAAAGTAGCTTCACTGCACTCTTCAGACTTAAAGAGTGAAGGTCAAAACATGTCCAATGGATTGTTGAATGCGAGCCAACCAGCTTCGAAACAGCAATCAGAGCTCGAAGACTATTCCTTGGATGGCAAGTGCATTCCATCATAGAATATATTGCCATCAAGAGATGCTATGGATGTTAACAATTTGGACACACGCAGGATAAAAGTCAAAGCACAAAGCCTTATTGCTCAAGGTCTCACAGTATCCGAGAATGTCAAAACGATCAAGCAAAATGTATTAACTGCGGTGACAGAAACCACCGATACGGAGCACAGTACGATTTCAAGCATCCTGCCTACTACTACAACGAATGTCCATCATACCAGCGGACAGTGCGCTATGTCCGCAGTATCACTTAATATTAGTCACCATTTCCAAACGTCAGATCTCTCGTTCCAGCGAGATCAAGTCGGTAAAAATACTAATATCAATATTACTCAACTACATCGTTCTCAGGCAATTAACTGCCTACAAATAAATTTAAAGAAAGCGAAAGGTGCAATTGCGCATGCAATAGATATAAGATGCATCACAGAACAAGAGATAGTTTCATATTTACTCAAGAACCATATACACGGAATGGTAAAGCCGTAGTCTTCTTACTTAAATGGAATGTCTTTCAAAAGGAGAACAAAGATTTCCCTCCTCGAGCCATCTTAATTTGCATCTACTCAGAATGATCACCTAATATCATCTCATTGGAACGAAACCATATTGCTGTCCTATTAGAAAGACATAATCTGACGATTATTCTCTTCAATATAGACCCCACTCACATCAGAAATAAATGCAGCTACAATATTCACGGACAGTTTACTAAAGTATTACAAATAGATAACATCTTCTTACAGGTGACTTCAACGATCGTAATATAAATTGGGGATATGCCAACACAGACTCCAAGGGTCATAACCTTGAAGAGTTTCTCGCTGCAAATAACTTAATTATAATTAATACAGCAGATGATCTAACTTTTAATAATAATAACTTTTAATAACTTTAATAATGAGCAAGGTTGATCATACATTACCTTTGCGATATCACCCTGACCACACTTATACAAGATTGGGCGGTGGTCGAAGAAACTAGCTTATCGGACCATATTTACATCACCTACAAATTCGATAGAACTTTCACTATGACTTTTATCAAAAGATATTACTTTCCAGGAAGAAAGATTAGATCATTTACAAGAATATTAAAACTACGACTTCCCACATTCCACAGACACCTAACTAATATAAAATCTACAGCAGACATACAGCATTATATGGATGATATCATGACTTCTCTATATGAAGGATGTGAGGAACACCTTTCCGTAACAACTACTGAACAAGCTGCATTGGTAGAAAAGTGAGCTGCGCAATATAACAGAAAAACTGCCGTGCGCTGAGAAGATGTTGAAACAAGAAAGAACGAATAGTATTGAGTCTAACACTCTCATCATTTTTCAGAATTAAACGGCTTTATACAAACGGATGAGTATCGAAGCAAAAATAAATTCATGGAAAAACTTTTGTCTAGATCGCACCGTTACATATGGTTTTTACCACAAGATTGTAATGGATAAGCTGTAGAAACCTTTGCATTATTTTTAATCGGCGACTTTTGTGAGGGGGTCATGTGGCTCCTCATCCTTCCGCATAACATCTTGGGGTACTCTAGAAAAGGGGGACGCGATGCTATACCAATTAACCGCTATGGTAGAGGGGTGGTGCTCGCGTTCTCCGTCACGTCCAAAGCAAGTTCTTTCCTACACCTTTAAGTCGTAAGACGTGCTTTTATGGCTCTCTTAAATGATTACTTTGAACTGCGTAAAAAGTGACATTAAGTGGATAATTTTATATTAATTGAAAGTTCTCGAGGAGACAAGTCGTTTAGTTATAAGTTCGAAAACTGTGGGACAAGGCACTCAAATATTATTTACATTTGAATTCTGGTATTTGTACGTTTAGATTTTCTAACAATACTTTACCGTATAATAACATATAACTGTCAGTACTCTAACTTATATATTATTATATATTGTTTTAATTTATATTGTAATATAATAATTTTTATATAAATCAAAAGCCCTAAGCTTTCTCCTTCCAAACATATAAGTTTTACATAAAAATAATTTGAATTCTGTTAGTTACAAATTAAAATATTGAATTTTGTTGAATATTTATTTAAAAAAATATTTAAAAGCCATTGTTGTTCAAATGATAACATGAATTAGTAAAATGCGCATGCAAAAACCATTTTATAATAAATTGACTAAATAATACCTTACTTTATATATTTAACAAGTATTACTAAATAATATTAAAATAGAGAAGGAAGAAAACAACTAAATTTAAATCCTTATCATAATTTTTATGATACTTCAATTCGTTACCATTTTTACATTCACACTTATATTACGATGATATGTCGAGATCGTCCAGTCTCTCATCATTATATAACTATAGTACGAATGTCTCTTATCAAATTAATCCGACTGCTCAATTAAATCCATTACCATCACCTGCATCTTCGATATCTACAGAACAACGTAATATTCTCATAATAGCAGATAAAATTGACGAAAGATAAATGAGTATCCAAGATGCTTACGACAAATGCATAACACTGTTAAAGAGTGACGATAAGCACAAGAGATATCTATTAAAAGAACGGTGCTACTTTGGTAGACGGTTGAACGGATTTTTGGCGATTTAATTTGGCGCAATTGTTGGCGCGGTTTTTACAATCGTCAGCCATCTTGAAAAACGCTGTTTTTACGTTATTTTACGCACAGTAAAGTATTCGAAACTTTAAAAAAATAAATATCGTTAAAAATAATGGATTCAGTTTTGTTGAAAACGTTGTTTTTTAAGATGGCAGGCAAATGTAAATAAATACATTTACTACGAGTATAAAACACTAAAGTAAGGTTAAATTATTGCTTTCATATAGCACAGAAATAGAATAAAAAAAACTGCTATAAAACATTGCGCCAAAACGTTTAAATGGGCTAAAGTGCAGAATCGCCCACTTATTTGGCGCGTTGTGTTTGGCGCTTTTTACGAAATTGATAAGTGTGCCAAATGTGCTACCAAAGTCGATTTTGCCGTTCTGGAAGGCGAATTTCAGAGCGTAGTACAGTCAAAAGTCTTTAATCCGGACGTCCATAATCCGGAATGATCTATAATCTGGACCTCAAAGCTACAAACTTTCTGCGCATGCGTTATGCGTTTACGCATGCGCATATTACGTTTACGCATGCGCGTTTAACGTATAACGGATGGTGTAAGCTAAGCTAAAATTATCTAATTATCTATTTTAGTTAATGTAGCAGATCGCGTTGTTCCTTAATCTTCTAGTTAGATCCTGCTTATTATTTTTTGCAGACTTTCTTTACTTCTGAGAGTGGGGGAGGGAGAATGGGAGGGAGAGGGAATTTTTTTCCTCGCGTCAGCGTTAACACGGAGAAAAGTTTTGCGATTGTGAATGAACTTGGTCGCGTTAAAGAGATGTTGGTTGATACCGGTGTTTATTTGTAATGTCAGAAATGTAAGTGCTTATGTGTGTGTATTCAGAGAACTAACTCGTAGCAAAAAAACACCTCCCTAAGACGACCGCCTCTGAAAGAGACCATTATTTCTGAAAATATAAGTATATTTTTGTATTGAACATTCCCTCTGTAAGGTGACCATTCACAAAGAAAATTGTGCAAGTGTGGCTAATCGCCTTGGAGATTCACTTCGTAGATGCAATCTCCCTAAGACGACCACCTCTAAAAGATAACGTATTTCTGAGAACGTGAGTATATATTGGTATTGAGCATCACCTCTCTAAGGCGACCACTTGCAAAGATACATTTTTACTTGCGGCTGGTCGCCTTAGAGAGGTATCGTTGTGTGTGATGTATATGATTACTGTTATAGTTTCCGAAAAAAATTTAATCAAATAAATAAGCATATTTAGTAAAAACCTTTTCTAAAACGACCACCTGCGTTTCCAGGTTACTCTGATGGTCTTAAAGAGATCATATTTTCATTCTGTTAATTTTATTGTTTACAAGAAGTCTTAGCATAAACCCATATAAACCAACAACCAACAGAAGATTTATTATTATATTGATACTAGTAAGAAAACCAGTAAAAGTGAATATAAACCAATACAAACCAGTAAAAAGTTCGGACATTGAATGTTGGTTGTGTGGGTGTCAACTGATATCAGTAAGAAAAACCCACCGAGATCAATAGAAACCAGTAAAAGTCAGTAGAGACCATCAAAAATTCTATAGGTATCAGTAGAACGTTTTACTGGTTTCTATGAGTCATTTTAAAACCAGAAAGAAAAACCCACAGAGACCAACAGAAACCAGTAAAAGTCAATAAAAACCCATAAAATCTTATGGGTACAACGTTTTACTGGTTTCTATGAGGCATTTTTAGCAGGGAACGCTTCGTACACTAGAGCTAAAATGACAGCAATTAGTTTATTGCCGGTAAAAAAGGAGGCATGTCTAATACTTTTTTTTACCGTTACAGCGGTTATTTCTTCCACCGTAACCACAATACCATAATATACGGCCGTCCTCAGAATCGGCTCTTCTAACGATCTTCATCTGTGATCCACATTTCTCGCACTTCACTGAAGAAGCAATTAGCGAGGTTTCTCCAAAAAATTAAAATAAATTTCCTCTGACCCTTGTAGCAACTTATAAATAAATCTTTGATTAGGAAAGCCAGGTTGGTCAAAATAAGGTCACAAAGGACAATTTTTTTTTATTCCGATAACAATAATTCTTGGTACTTACCAATAATAACATTAATCTTTGAAAGGGACATATCCGTTTCCTATGAAATCTAAGGAATTCGGAGAGATGAATAATAAAATTTTAAAATGGCGCGGTAATGCAAAAATATTCAGTAACCAATCAGGGAGCTGATCACAGCTCGTTAATGCACAAATATTCTGTAACCAATCAGGGAGCTGATTACATCACGCCTACAATTAAAATTATTTAAATAATCAATCATAATATAATCATTTAAAAATGCAAAATTAAATTGTATTTTAATATTTAACAGCCATAAATAATGTTTAAAACATTAGATTAAATTTATAGATATTAAAACCAATTACTCTTAAAGCAAGGTGACGTCATTGATTACATCATCCACAACATAAAATTATATAAAATATAATAAACAATATAATTTTATTTCAAATAAAAATGTAAAATTAAATTGATTTTTAATATTTAGAAGCCATAAATAATATTTAAAACACGGAATTTATGCATAATAAAACGCATTATTTTTTAAATAAAATGACAACAATGTATCGGTTACCATAAATAACTTGTCCAGCAATGGGTTTACCATATGTTGCATCGCTCGCCAAAAAAAAATCGCCAAAATCCGTGCAACCGTCTGCCAAAGTAGCACCAAAAGAACTTTACAACAAAATTAAATCAATCGTTGAATTCCTAAAAGACTGTGGTTTAGACGTTTGCTCAAACAAACCAACAGTATGAGCACCCAATCTTCAAGATACTGCAATCGAACCAGCAGCTAACTGAAGGATGCTTCAGCATCACCTATAAATCTTTAACCTCTGCAGTTAAATCATCAGCACCCTGATATCATCTATTTCAAAGACCATACACGAATAATTGCTCAATCAGACCCTCAAGACTACAACCAATCATACTGATACTGCAAATGAACAGATTTCACCCATATTTAATGAAGCTTCAACATCACCTATCAATTCATCAATCAAACGGTCAAATTGCCATCCCCCTGATGCTTACAAAAACAACAAGAATCAGCACCATCTACCAACAAGGCTTCATATGCACAAGTCTTACAGCAAAAGAAAAAGTAACCGGTCCTCTTAATTTTTGCAAACGATGACAGAAATGTCTCAAAACTTCAAGAAAAGTTACAAGACATCTTGCCTATTGAAAATGTTCAGATCCAAAGAAAGAAAATTGTATTGATTAAACAAGGTCGGCTTAGCAGTATACTGCAACTCAAAGAATGATATAAATGAATTGAACAGCAAGCTTAACAATACAGAGCTGGCCAGCAACCTAATTCACACAAGAATACCAAAACTAAGGACCCCTAAATGCACAATTCATGAACTTCCACAAAACACAACAGCAGAAATGGTATCTGCTACATTAGCCAAAGCAACGAACAGCGACATCACCAATTTTCGACCTCTATTTTCAAATTTAAAGATAAATTTAACACGATTAAATGGATCATAGAATGTCAATCTGAACTCTTTCATAAATGCATGAATCTACGTACCTTTCACATAGGAAGGCATACTAGTTCCATCTCAGAATTCATTAGTGCACATAGATGTTACAACTGCCAAGATTTTAACCATCGTTCCAAAGACTGTACCTTTTACTCACACTGTGCACATTGTGGGGGCACACATCGACAGAATGAATGTCCATTTAACAGTCCTCATTGCATAAATGTGAACTCAGCAACAAACAAAATGGAATACACTATCCATGTGATCATCCTGCTTATGTAAACTATTGTCCAACGTACACAGATGAAGTCAAGAGAATAAAAAATCGAACGCAATACAGTGAGTAGTAGTCCAGACAATGAAACACTCTACCACTCTAATTGTAATAGCATTATCCAATTATTGCATAACAATTTCAAGCGCTCAAAAACTGCAACAGGTAATTTAATTAACATATCTCAAAATACTATCATGATATTGTATTTGTACAGTAATCAAAGTTGCCCTCGTAATCTGCCGCTTTCATGGAATGTCATCTCCTGAAAAGACCCCCAACCATCAACAATGTCCCAGAGCAGCTATTGTTATATTCAAGAAATCATGGAGGACAATAGTTATAAAATCTCACTGCGACGTTGTTACCATCTCAGTCACCACTACAAATGCTCAACTATACCCAACTAGCGCCTATGCCTCACCTTCTGAAGACCTTAGTGACACTCTTCCAAGTAATTCAATAAATCCTCCACAACTCTAATACCCCCACATAATAAATGGAGATTTCAATGCACAAAGCAGCACTTGGGGCTATCCATATACGACTCCAAGAGGCGCGGAGATGGATGACTTCATCTTTTCAAATAACCTCATTCTCCCCAATGACCCAGAAGACCCCCACTTATTGCACGGCTGGCAGACCTCACCCTAAGTACGCATCATCTCAACCAAAATATCATCGGACCTGAAAATAAATCATATATAAAATAAATGTCAGAAACCGAAAAATCACTGCAGATGAATCAATATCAGATCATCAACACACCACCTTTGAAACTAATATGCAGATGAAAACCACACATATCAAACGTTTTCGGATCAACAGCAATGGAGAGAAAAAATTCAAAAAATCTCTTGAATCTAAAACTCGTTCCCTCTTAGACACCATTACCCAGATAAACACCAAAAAAGATGTCAATAAATGTGCAGTATTTTTTTATCACTCAAACTATTCAAAACTGCTGTCATACCTCACTAAAACTAAAAACTCTTACCAATGCCACAAATATCAACTGGTGAACCAAGGATCTAAGGACCAAAAGACCAGGGCTTTACGAAGAAGACTAAAGACGCGCACAAAGGATGACAACAGAATAATTGCTTGGACTGAATATAATAGACAAAGGGCACTATACAAAAAGCAAACCCTAGAGGCCAAACTAAAATCATGGAATGCATATTGCACCCGCAATACTGACGCATACGGCACACCTTTATAAATTGGCAACTTCTAAGATCTTTCACGCCCCAGTCAATGCTCAGTCGTCTTACGATAATAACATCACCATTAATACCATCATGGGCCATGTCTTTCTTCCGGACCACACCGATCATCACACAACAGGAAATAAGAATGTCAACTGAAAATCTTAACTCAAACGAAGATGTACCTTTCACAAAGAATGAACTGCTACATATAGTCAAAGCACTGGACAATAAAAAGGCAACAGGCCCAGATGGTATTCTCAACAAAATACTAAAACTCATATGCCAAGTTAATCCTTCTCTATCCTTCTGAACCCTTGTAATAAATGTCTTAACCTCCACTGTTTCCCGAATTTTCATAAACAAGGACAGATTAACCTCTTTTCAAAAAAGAACAAAAATCCAGAGGACCCTCGTTCGTACCGACCCATAAACCTATTACCAGTCATGGAAAAACTCTTGGAAAGATTGCTGATCAATAGAATCAAACATCACGTGTACAAAGACAACAAAATGAATATGCATCAATATGGCTTTAAGCCTAAGAGCTCTACTATCCACGCACTCGATGCTGCACAGCGATGCACGCGATGGTGCACAGTATTCACGCACTCTCCCAAATTCACAGCGACGAAAGCAACCAAATTCATTCAGCCTTCTTCTGCCTGGATTTAAAGAATGTATTGACTCTCTCTGGTGGCCAGCTGTACGGCAAGCCCTCAGGGAAATGCAATGCCCAATAAATCTATACCTCTTGAAAACCGACTACCTACAAAATAAATTCAGCTAATTGTTCATAACAACACTGTAATTTCCAGAAAGCAAGCAAGATGATGTTGTCAGAAGTCGTGTATGAACGCAGACCTCTGGAACCCCATTACCTTCAATAGTATCATTGATCACAACTGGCCAAGCCACACCAGAAATGTCGCCTTTGCTGACGATGTAGCGTTCATTGTACAAGGGAGCACATGGGACCAGCTCCAAGATAACTGCAACATCACACTCCGCTTATTTAATGACCTCTGCAATAGTTTAAAGCTAAAAATTTCTCACATCAAATCCCAAGCACTAATTTTTCACAAACCTGGATAAACATTACCAAGGAAACCTATCCTGCGAAATGGCCAAAATAGATTAAATGCGTCAAAACTATCAAGTATCTTGGTTTAATTATCCCCTGGTGAAAAAAAATGAAGAGAAGTTGCATATTTGATCTACGATTTCCAGAACTAGTACTGGACAGATTTTAATAAAATTTGGTGTGAACTTCGGTTCATATAATACAAACAAAACAAACATTCAACAGTTATAATAGATACACATCTTCGTGTGTAATGCTCATGGGAGTCTGAAGGTCTGAAATAGCGGTTGCAGAAGATACAAAAGAAATGGGTTAATAGGGGGTATGGTCCCCCTCTTACAGCCATACAGGTCTCGCGGCGTGATGTCATACTGGAAATAAGGCAGTTATGAGTGCCTGCGGCAATTGATCCCACTTATTCAGCAACGCAGTTTTCAGTTCCTGGATGGTTCTCGGAGGGAGTATGCGAGTTGCAATTGCCCTCCCCAGAGCGTCCGACACATGCTCTATAGGGTTGAGGTTTGAAGACCTGGCTGGCCAATCCATACGGCGAATATCCTCACTTTAGAGAAATTCGTCGAGCAGAAGAGAACTATGTGCCCTCGTTACACGGGTTTCTGTGGCTGCATACAGGTCTCGAGAGAGCTGAGAAGCTGTAGCCCCTCTGTTACGCCTCGCTAAAATGGACAAATAGTGATCTTCTCTGGCCGTCGTGGCTCTTGGACGACCTGGCCCAGGCTTTCTCTCGATGGATCCAGTATCTTGGAATTGTTTCCACACGACGCTGGGGTTAAATTGAACTCTCTGCATATTTGGACTTGCGACTGGCCTGGCTCTAGCCTCCCCACAATTCGCCACCTCATTAAATCATCTAAACGTTGGTGGTTACTCATGTTTCTTGTTCCGATGTGAAATTAACTTAATGCTGCAGGATAACACCAAGAAATTCGCCGAGGTGTGCTAGCGAACGCAATTCGTCTTACCCTGCACGCGCTCATAAAGTATGTTTTTCTGCTGGCTCCACCTACACACAAGTGTACACTTACGCATTTGTGGTACAAAATTCGCATTTTATATAGAAGCAATGGTTTTTCCTTCAGTTCAGTTCTTTTCATGCAATTCGATAAAATATGCAAATTCTCTTAATTTATTTCACCAGTGTAGATCAAAAATTTATCTGGATACCTCCTCTCCACGATAAAAAATTAACAACCCTCAAAATAGCACAAGCACTAAGGCCAATGAGAGGTTATTCCTGGGGCCTCAACTCCCACATTATGAAAATGCTGTTGACAATCGTAAATAAGATCACGTATGGGGCTGCCATCCGGGCCCTGCCAATGACGGTGAGAAAACTTCGCACTCTCAATGCCATCCAGTGTCCATTCTTAACATCCATCACCCGCGAATTTAAAATGACCTCCACCAACGCCCTAAAGTTCTGGCAGGTGTGACTCATTTGCCACTTCAGGCTGAAATTGAAGCACTGTCCTCCAAAACTCTTCAGCTGAAGAAATCTGCAAACTACGATGATATCATCTTCAATTCTTAAGACTACGAGGATACACCACGGACGTACATTAGGTATCCGAGTAACTTTCTTCATAACTTGCACTGCAACTTCAACAACCCTCCACCATCTACTAAATTCATAGCATATACTGATAGATCGAAGATAGAGGACAAAGTAGGCTGCGGAGTCGTTATAAACTTCACTGAATGGCAAGGTGTCCTCAGACACGAAAACAGCGTATTCCAAGCTGAGCATCATGGACTAGAGGTCACAGCGCTTGTGCAGGAAATGAACGCGCTGACCTCTTGGCAAAAGACTCAGCTATCCACCAAATAGGCACTCCAATCTCTATCCCGTAGCCAATGTCAGCATTGAAATGCAAGCTGAAAAAAACTTGCAACCGCACAATAGCAACATCAATGGGACCACGGACAACAAGGAAGACGAAGGTATGAGTTCCTCCCTAAAAGTAGATGAAAACGTCACTTTTTCATCCTACTTCCTTTTCCAGTACATCTCGGGCCACGGCCCATTTCCACTCTTCTTATACAATAGACACAAAGCCTCCTCTGACAGATGTATTTTCGGAAGCAACGGGGACCCAGAGCACTACATCTTCAACTGTCCAATGACGTCTGTTCACCATATCCGTCATCCAAGCAACCCAGGTCTAGAATTCAGGCGATTTCTAATCACGCACTGAAAAACATTCAGTCAGATAAAGAACATTGTCGACTACCTCCACAGACAAGGACTCAATATGTAACACCTTTAATTTTCATTCTGCAATAATTTCAGTTTGCCAGTGCTATCTCCATCAAACACACACTTCTAATGTGCCTTCAGTCTTCATTCATATCCGTGTCTTACCTCAATACCAGGTAACAGACCTGACTCCAATCGAGTGCGATGCACTGAACTGACATGAACTATCTGGACTTATGGTTCAATTATCAAGTGTATCATATTGACATCAATAACATCTATATGACTTAATTCTCAATAAATACGGAAAGGTAGTACACCGGGGGCAATACTATTTTTGCTCATAGCGATGATATGGTGCCCATTGTACTTGTTCTTGTCCTGTTTAGTCCAAAGAATATATATTGTTACATAGACGTTCTTTGGTTCAGTCTATCTGCAGCCTTTGCCAGGGTTAGTCGATTTCTTAGCTGTATTGCGTAATTTGATGCGAGTGACTGTACTGTATTATTCAGAGCTGTTTCAAAGTTTATTGGTGTTGGACTGTACTCTGCAATGGCATCTTTCATTAAAAGAAAACAAATGAACTTGTCTATGGAGCAAAAGTTAGGGGCATTAAAGAGACTGGATAAGGAAGAAAGTGTCAGTGTAGTGGCTAAGGACGTGGGAGTTGGCAAAAGTACGATTGGAGACTGGAAGAAATGGACGGAAACTGAATTGTGGTGTGTTAAGAGAATGTGTGCAGAAACATTGAAAGAAAAGAAAAGTATGAAAGAAAGTTGAGTTTAATGAGGTAAATGAAGCGCTTTAAATTTGGCTTCGCCAAACAAGAGAGAAGGGCACGCCAATTAGTGGATCAATCTTGCAAGAGAAAGGCGTAAAATTTTATGAAGAATTAAAAAAAAGACAACGATCCTAAATTTGTCGCAAGCACCGGATGGCTTGATCGCTGAAAGAAACGATATGGAGTGCAACAGCTTAGTATTTGTGGGGGGGGGAGGGAAAACTATCTGGGGACACGAAGGGTTTTGGTTTAAGGAACTTTCAGAAATTTATCGAATTTGAAGGTTTGACCCAGGTGCAATCGTACAATTGTGCTGAAACAGGGTTAAATTATAACTGTTACTAAAGAAAAGTCTTGCTTTTAAGGAAGAACAGTCAATCCCTGGTTTTAAAAGGAGCAAGGAGAGGGTAACAATCTTAGTATGCAATAATGTGACTCGTGAAAACAAATTAAAATTTGGTGTCATAGGAAAATCAAAGAACCACGTGTGTTTAAAGCACATTAAAATGGATAAACTTCCCGTTTGGTATCTAAACCAGTCAATTGCCTGGATGAGCTGAGCAACTTTTAAAAAATGGTTCCATGAAGTATTTGTTCTATCAGTTGAGTGGTTTTTAAAATCTAAAAACTTGCCAAGGAAGGCTATTCTGATTTTGAATAACTTGGAACTCTTGGTACCCAGACATTGAAGAATTAAAAAACGGGCTCATATAAGCAATGTTTTTACCACCCAATATCACAGCATTATGCCAGCCAATGGACCAAGGAGTTTCAGTTAGTCTCAAGAGAAGATATAGGTGCAAGCTGTTATCCTCTCCTCTTTCTGCAAACAATGATGGTCAAAATCTTGTAGAGAACTAAAAAAAAAAAAAAAAAAAAAAAAAAAAAAAAAAAAAAAAACCTACCTATTATTTGGTTGGGTGATGGATGCCTGGAATGAGTTAGTCATTCACACTAGTTCGTTCCTAGTGAAAACTCCTTGATTACGAGGGAAATGAGTGCTGAACATGATGATGCAGAAAATGTAAACTTACTTGACCTCCTGCAAAGAGTTCCTGGATGTGTAGAAGCTGATGAAAATGACGCCGAACTGTGGTTCCAGAATGGAACCAAGCAAGACATTATGCCCGATGCAGAAATTATTCCTGCTATCACAGTTACTGAAGAAATACTGGAAAATGATAAAGACATTGACTTTGAAGACTCCACCGTACAGGCCCTTAAAATATCACATAGTGTGGGACTAAAGGCTGTCAAAACCTTTTTGAACAAGGTAAGTCGGTAATAAGCTTACTGTTCCTTTGTAATTAAGCAGCAAAACGCAAAGTTCAATGTGGAAGACAACCCAATATTAAACATTCCTTTTTAAAAAAGTACTGTTTTTTGCAAAGTCGGCTACTTAGTTTTCATAATAGACAGCTTTATGCCTTCATAAAGTATTTTTCTGAGATCTGTCTTATCAGATAAATTACTTATAGTATGTATTCATTAATTTTCATTAGTAAAGGCTGTATACCTTCATAAAGTATGTACTTTTCCTTTGTTTAAGAGTATTTTTATTCAAGTTACAATATTGAATTCTTTTTAAACTGTTGTATTCTTGAGCAACCAATGCATACAAGTACTGTACTTTCCGAGTTACTCGTACTTATACAACTTAAAACATTTCCCGATAACACGGCATTTTCATAACCTAAGCAGCTCTTCGGTCCATATTAGGCCACTTTTGGGACTTTACTGTATTCACGGATTGATTGTGATGAAACCCGTTATCCCCCAAATTATTGTGCCTCTGCTAAAGAGAAACTATTTCCCGCTGAAAAATTCAATTCTCCCCTTTGGCAAATAAATAATAATTATATTTTTTCCTTCTGTTTCTATAATTTTTTTTAAAAATCTGCTTCATTTGTATAATCTTATAATGTATCATTCATATGTTCATACAAACTTTAATGGCATTTTTTAATAGTTACTATTCATCAATCCAATTTAACTTTTATATGTCACATTCTAAATTAGTTGAGTTGTATATTAATTTAATTTAAGTTACAATAATACTGAATTTCTGTTCTTAGGAGTTAATAATTAAATTCTAATAGTAAATATAAATATATAATCTTAGCAGCAATAGAACAGGATTCTTAATTTAAAGTCCTTATTTCATTGTTTTTTAATATGTATGTATGCATGGATGGATATACGTACGTAAATAAATAAATGCAAAGTAAAATCAGTTCAAAACCTAATTCAATTACACGGTGATAGCAGCAACTAGTGGTGGTAATTATGCAAAATAAAATTTAAATGCAAGGAATAAGGGAACAAAACAAAAACAAAATGAAATTTGCATCTTTCGCTGCATCATCTTCACGGAGTTGGTGCAATGGAAGAAGTAAATGAATAAAATAGCCTGTTCCTGAACGCGGAAAGACACAAGGTTAAAAATTTCGAATTAAAAATTTATCTTTGAAAAATAATCAGAGTAATATGTGTCTTTATCAGTCCAATCCCTACAGGCCAATATGTCGAAAATTCAAAATAATTATAGCATCAAAAATATAGACAATTTAAAAAAAAATGCAAATTTATAGACAAATTTAAAAAATATTTTATGGAGATCAACATCGAATAAACAAAACTTGCAAAAATAATCTCTTACTTGAAAAAGAAAACTAATGCAAATTTTTTAATCCAAAACTAGAAATAACCAACCATATGAAAATTTGTTATACAGGTCGGATAAAAAAATAATATATTAAATCATAAAAATAATATTATAAACATAGATCATAAACAAGCAAAAAAAAAAAAAAAAAAAAAAAAAAAAAAAAAAAAAAAAATAAACCATCAAAATTACAAAATTTTTTCATCATCAATGGATCAAGTCGAAAACATGTAAAACATAAACCAGCATATGCAAAAATAAAAGAAATAAAGGAAAATTTGATCTAAAATATAGAAAATATAGAGTAGTATGTTCTTAAAATCTGTAGCACAAGAGCAACAAAAGTTTCAAAATGAAAAAATATATATATATATATATATATGCCTGTATATATGCTGATCCTATGAACTGAGTAATGAATTTAGGTAAACTATGAATTTTAAGCTAATTAAACTCAATAAAAATAATTAGAGAAACTTTTATTGTAACATAAAAAAATAAAAATAAAAGATGGAAGTAAAAATGTATAATTTAAAAAAAGGAAAAAAAGAAACATCGAAATACCTGGATTATGAATTCTAAAAAAGTGCCAATTTGAGATCAAGTGAAGATTTAATTTACTTCTTTTCAATGAATGGAAAAACTTATAGTGCTTAGTTCAACAAAAGAAATATGATGTAGCGTAAACTATGAATTTTAAACACATTAATAAAAATAATTAGAAAAAACTTCTGTTGTAACATGAAATATGTAGCAATAAAAATGAATAATTTGAAAAGGAAAAAGCATCGAAAAATGTCGCCCAGCGGGATAATGGTTAGTGACCCTTTACTGAAGGGTGCGGGTTCGAATCCTGGAGAAGGCATGGATATTTGTAAATGTATAGTGCCTTTGAGGAAGGGAAGCACTCTAAATATATGGTTAGCTGGAAGTCCACTCATGTGATTTGGTAGTAGGGGAAGAGGGGTGATACATCCTCAGACCCTTCTACCGAGTGCTGTGTCTTAAAGTGTGTGTATGTGTGTGTGTGTGGGGGGGGACTGGGCAAAATTGTACTGTCACCTATATTGTGCAGAAGTATGTTGCCAATGAGAGGCATAGTCCGAGGTCCATCCACTTTGTACATACATTTGTCATCTCCAAATCACAATTGCCTGCAATGTTCCTTGCCTCTTCCTGCATGTTGTTGAACGTTATGCGTCTGTTCGCCATGGTCAAATCCGACACAGCTGACAAATTTGTTGCTGTATGCGATGTTGCTGGTCATCCCGCGCTAACACCTTTGGCTGCGATCTCCACTCAACTGCAGAACTTGGCCAACCAACAGGATACGGTACCCTTGAGGGTGCTTTGTTCCTGTACACTGACATTATACGATGATGGATCTCGCTACCCTGTATCCCTCCCTTCCATAAAAACAACTGTGTCCAATGCTGACCGCGATAACCACCTTCCATTATTGCTGTCCACGCTCTCATTGAGACGACGGAACGAAGGGGGCTGACTTGAAACCGTTCACTTGCGGCCAGCTCCATCTATGCATTCTGAGTAGCTCATGCTCTTTTGTGTCTATTTTGCTTGATTTTCCTGAGCATAGTGCAATAGTTTCATTGTGTCAATCATTTCTGTATGATCCAAGAACTCCTTGCACAATAAATTTCGTGGGCTTGTTCTGATGAAGTCGGACAAGTGAGATTAATTACAACATTGAAAAGTCAAACAACAAAAATCAGAATATTATTTGCAAATTTTCACAGGACTAGTTTCAACGGTTTTACCGAACCATCATCCTCATCTGCCAAAGTGCAAAAAAAATGCTATTTTACCTTAACAAAAAATTTTTTATTTTACTTTAACATTAAATAATTCAATACATCAAGCCATACATACTGATCAAGCAACTAATCATAGTTCTCTACATTTGCATTTGCTCTCAGCATGGTTCCCCCCCTCATTTATTTCATCAGCTTTTACATTATGAAAACATATTCAAAATTTAGAGCACTTTGTTTCCGTTTCTTACTGTTCAGTCCATCAACTAAAACCAGCTTTGTAAAGTGATTCAGAAAAGTTTAGGGTAATTATTGATTTTTAGTTCTGTGAATGATATGATGAACATACGAAATATTTTTGGAGGTAGTTTTTCAAGTCTAAGTATGTGACAACTTGGAATTTACCCAGAATCAGTCAGAATAAATGTCAATTATTGTTCACAAAGTCCCTATAGTACAACTTGCTTTAAGGATCCTCAATTTACTGCACACTTTCCTTTTGTGGAGAAAGGCATAGTCATGAGAAATTTAGGCTCCTCTGAAACATGGGCTGAAATTTGGACATAATAGGCTAATCAGTAATCAGACCCTGTTTGATTTTTTTTAGCAAACAATTTTAAAACACATGCATATTTCTTGTGAATAATTATTCAAAACTCAAGTCATAACATAGTCCTGAACTTAATAATTTTGGAACAGATTTAAATAATTTATGTGGTTGAAACCATTATAATGAGGTTAATATACATGGGAAAAAATAATAGAGTACAAAGGTGTTTACTGAATTTAATCCACACTCATAGCCCTTTTTGAAATTAATAGTAAGTAAGAAATGAAACTAAATGTAACAAAATAACTTTCCCCCTCTTTTCTTCCTCCATTTTGTGTATTATAGAAACTGTGTAATTTTGTAAAGTAAAAATGTCTAATTGCCAATCTCTTTAAATTACCACACTTTATGCAAGAGAAAAGTGTGAAAACAACCTTCATAATATTTTAAAGCAATACATCTGATATAATTAACAGTAATTTAAATTTTTGAGCAATTTAGATGCCCATCGTTTAAAATTATATTCTGCTAAAATCGATGGATGAAATCTTTTGCTTCAGGAATCCATCACTGTTAAGAAGAATGTGATAATAAAAAAAATAAATGATTTTTTATAAATCGCCAACATAATTACTTTAGAATATCAGTCTCCAAAATGACACTTGCAAACTGACACCTGGAGATATGCAAAAGAAGTACACTCATGATCACTTGTGAGTGTATGATCCTATTACGGGTTTTTTAAAAAGGGATCATTAAAAATATTTCCATCATTGTGTGATTTTACTCCTGAAAATGAAGTAAATGTGAAATAAAACCAATTTACAGATCTTCCTAGTATTAAAACACTTTTAACGGGCTTAACACTTTAGACTCTGATAAAGTCTGTAGCCTTGGAGAGAAATTACTGGAAATTATCTGCATCTTGGATTGTAGATACCGACAGATCAATCGGGGTCTCTTCTTCAACTTTGAAAAAATAGTTGTTCACTTATAAATGTATTTCCAAATAAAACTATTATTTTTAGTGCAAAATCTATATCTTGAAATCTTTGAATAAGATTTATATCACATTATAAATTTTCTGGAACATTGTCCACATTCATTTTTAATGAAAATGGAAATAATAAAAACTCAAACTTCAAATAACTAAAATCTTGAAATCTTTGTAACAACATGACTACAGGCCATCAGTTTGACACACTTATTTTATACCATTTTGAATTTTAAAAGGTTTTACAGAAATATTAGACTTTCAAAATGCAGAGGTAAGCCTGTGTTTGTAATGCAATAAAAAAAATTAATATTGAAGCCAAAATATTTTCCATATTTTTAACAATATTAAATTAATGAAGAGAAAAAGGTCTGTCTCCTTTACTTAGCTCAAATAGAAATATACAAGAAACAAAATGAAGGTATGACACATAAATGCTTAATAAAAGTTGGCAATTTCAGATATATTTATTGTTACAAGATCTGTACAAGAGTTTTACATTTTTTTTTTTCATTATTCACAAATTAAACTAAGATGTCCTATATGCATTTTAGGAATCCTCAGTAGCTTCAAGTATTGATGTTCCATACACTAAGTCCCAATAATGTTCAACACCACGTTTCTTGAAAAATTCCCGTGCAAAAGACTCTGTAGGGCACAATTTGAACATTATATCTCCAAAGGAACGCTGTGTTACAGTTCCCTTTAAAGAGAGGGTAAATATATTAAATAAATAATTTTTGTTTTTGTTTGTTTGTTTACAAACGAATAGTTACAATAAATCAATCCATAATATGACAGCCAATTTGAATTAATATCTTAAGAGTGGAAACAAAAACTGGAAATGAAGGAAAATTTTTAATATAATGTTAAGTTTTCCAATTCGACCATTTCTGTAATTATGCATGAAAATATTTCATATTCCTATGATGCTCCTGCCAAATAAGAGCTTCATGCTTTTAATATATTTGTTCAAGTTGAAAACCAAACTGCAGCTAAAATTCATCATTGACAAATTTACAAGACAAATGCTTAATTAATAGAATTGTGCATGAGTGATAATGAAAAATGCTCAGTTAACAAAGCTATATATGAATGGTATCAAAAGCTTGGTGAATTTTAGATGCAAGTAGATACAGGCAGAATAAATTTAGCAGCATATTTGAATCTTGCAATTCAGCAAGACATCTCTGCATGCATATTGCATGAACAAGAATGGATGGATTGAACAAGTGTTACAAAAAATAACACATTACGTATCAATTTTTTTTTTTTCTTTTCCATTTTATTTCCAAAGTCTACAAAATCACCCCCCCCCCCAAAAGTACGTTTTAGAAATGAAACATTAAATTAATTATTTAAAAATATATATTAAGAACCTAAAAATTAAATATGAAACAATAATTTCTAAAATTAGTTTTATAAAATAATAATAATGAGGGGGAAAAACACAAATTAAAATAATTCTGCAATTTAAAGGAACTGTCTTTCAGAAAGAGGAATAATTGTGATTAATAATTATCACTACGAAAATTAACAGAATAAGATACAATGTATTTAATGGAAACTAAACTAAGGCAATGGCACTTTCAAAAGTATTAAAGGTTGTAAAAGTTTTAATATTATTTTTGAAAATATAAAATTTCTTTTTAAATGCAATTAACAAAACTCTTAATTTAAATTAATTATAAAAATTTTACTTAACCCTCTGACCGGTGCATGGTTTCACTAAGAAAGCCACAATTTTCAATAACTGCCATGATAAAGAGGCATTTTCTTGATTTTAATGCCAAAATGCCTCTGATACTTAGATTTATGAATTTTTAACATATTGTCTTAATTTCTTTGACATATTTCAGGATGCAAGCTATATATATGTATATGTACAAAACTCATAAAAAATATTCTAGGCTGCATACATACAGCCTTGCCGATCAGAGGGTTAATACTGATGAAGTTCAGAAAATTCAACATTATGCATACTCTTACCACAGCACAAGACATCAATATATCCTTGTAAAATGACAATAGAAAATTTACCTGTAAGATATTCTTTACATAAATTTCCTTTGTCATAAAAAAAGTAAAACTTAACCTTTTATTTCTTAATAAAATGCCTGCTGACATTTCTCTTAAATAGAGAATAGTCAATTAATTACCATCTCTCTATATAAAAAAGAAAGTCTGTGTGTGTGTGTTTGTTCGCTAATAACTCAGTTATTACTACAGCTATTGCCACCAAACATTTAATGATTCTTTTCTGGGTCCTGAAAAAGGTTGATGTCCACTTAAAAAAAAAAAAAAAAAAAAAAAAGATATATATATATATATATATAGACAAAAACGCTTAAAATGCTAATTTTCGACCTCATTTTTTCCGAGTGGCAACAGTGCTGATATAATTAGAGAAAAATAGTTTATTTTTTTTTCTACCAAAATTTTTATGTGGGCTTCATATCACTCAATTCATTTTGCTCAAAATAATGATGTATTTTTTTTTTTTTTTTTTTCTCCTGACCCAAATGGCAATCACATATGTCATATGGGTATTATTACAGAGTGAATTGTGGTACATGTATTGAATACTAGCAGCTTCACTGCCAGCCTTCATCTGGCTTTTAAATGTACCAGAAAAATGGCTGAAGGGAACAACAAATGTTAAATTTAAAAACTATGTAGAATTTTACTCTGCAGAACTTCATAAAAAAGTTATTAAGTATAACAAAATTACAATGAAATAAGCAATATCCCTTAATACAAATATTAATTATCCTAATAAATAAATTAACCAACTTCCCTTTGCAAAATCTTAAGAACTCAAATGGTATAAAGGAGGTTAAGAACTTTGTTTCCTAAAAAAATCACACAAAACTTTTCAGTATTTTAAAAACAGTGAAATGAGCAATAAATAACATAAAAGAATACAAAAAACAAAAAATTCTGAAAAGCAAAGTATAATTAATGATATTTTATCTTATATTTTCAAGACAAAAAAATTACAATGAAATAAGCTATATCCCTTAATACAAATATTAATTATCCTAATAAAAAAATTATCCAACAGTGAAATAAGCAAAAAATAACAGGAAAAAAACTCAAAAAACAAAAAATTCCGCGCACAATTTTCCTAAAAAAATCACACAAAACTTTTCAGTATTTTAAAAACAGTGAAATGAGCAATAAATAACATAAAAGAATACAAAAAACAAAAAATTCTGAAAAGCAAAGTATAATTAATGATATTTTATCTTATATTTTCAAGACAAAAAAATTACAATGAAATAAGCTATATCCCTTAATACAAATATTAATTATCCTAATAAAAAAATTATCCAACAGTGAAATAAGCAAAAAATAACAGGAAAAAAACTCAAAAAACAAAAAATTCCGCGCACAATTTTACTCTGCAGAACAACTTTATCAAAAAAAAAAAAAAAAAAAAAGAGTATTATATATATAAACAAATGACAATGAAATATGCCAATCTCTTAAAAAGTGACATAAGAAATATGATGAAAAATTGTTGCCAAACCCATATTTCTAAAAGAATGAAAATATTCATAAATGATGCGATTTTGTCAAAAATCTATCAACAAGACAGGAAAATTGTTGCCAAAATCACATTTTTAAAGATGTAAGATGTGAGAAGTGTACTTGGAAGCTTCATTTAAAAATACAAAATATTATCATTTTTCCAAAATTCTTTTTGTAAAAGCAGCTGCAAGGATGAAAGTTTAATGTGTCCAAAAATCAAAGAAAAATAAACTGTACATTTTTTAAAAATAAAATTTTTTAGAAAAAATCCTGTTGAAAAAGTGTTAAGCTCCCTTTGTTAAATAAATTCGTATTTAAACGATTTATTGAAACACGAAATTTATTTTAAGTTCATAAAATAGCTAAGTGCCTACTTTTCATGACGATGTGAAAATGGAGTGTGTAGAGTAAAATCTCGCTTTCCTAGAGCCCATTATGTCTCAAAATGATGTGATTTCATCACAAAACATAAAATAAAAAAAATTCAAATTCGAATTTTGAAAAAAATCGCTTTGATGTGCACTGGCTCTTGTCGAGATGCACCTATGTACGAAATTTCATAGCCGTGGGTCTATTAGCTTACGCGCAGCGTGAACGAAAGACACACACACGTAGACAGACTCTTTCTTTTATTATATGTAGAGATTACTTTGTTTCTTTGGCATTTTTATTCGTTACAATGACGCATCATATTCTTTACGACATGTAATATGCTATTATTCGAATGTCACGAGTCATACAAGTGATGTCAAGAGTAAAACAATACATCACTCTCAATCTAACTTCAACTGGCATCGGGTACTTCTGCTAGTATTATATATTTTTATTACACAAATACGAAAGACTTACAGACAATATGCTTTAAAATTTTTATAACATTATAAGCAATAATAATAGTTCTTTCTAAATACTTACTTCCCAAACAAGAATGCAACGATTTTCTATTTTTTCGCCCTGTTCAGCTGAAATTTCAGGTAAGAATTGAGTACAAAAAATGAAACTTTACATTTACTTATTTACTACATGCTACATTTTATTACATTCTGGAAAAGATTACATATCAGATGAAACAAAATTTTAGAAATCATAAATATCATAATAGATAATCTTATTTTTTTTAACTTGGAAGGATATATTTAATACAGAGGATTTATTAAGAGGAAACTAGCTTACATATTTACGTTAAATATCAGGCATATCACAAATATTCCCCATTTTTAAAAGCATATGAGTCAGTGTTTATTCTACTAATAGTTGGAGAAAAATATTTATTTGATTGCACCTAAGCTTGAAAAACAGCAAGTAGCTTTAAGCAGTTTCGATTACTTAACAGAACTCCACAGCAGAAAAAAAGGCAGGGAATTAGTGGATATACCAAAAGTAAGATTACATACACAATGAAATCAAAATGCCATTTTCAATACACGTTACAGAAAATATTTATAGCTTTCAATTTTAAGGAATAAAATGCAATATAATGGGGAGAAATATCATAGATTGCACACAGCTAGCTCTAGACGATGTTATATTAAATTTTACTACTTTTAGTCTCATGAAATTTTAAGAATGAATTTTATAAGCCAGCTATGAAGCTATACACAAGTTGTAATCCCAGACTGTCTAATATGGGGTAGGAGGAATTTATTCAAATTACGTATCATTCAAATGAGATTTTCAAAACATTTTGATTGAATAAAAACAAATATTTTTTAATAACAGAAGAATGTTTTTTTTACACATTAATTTTTTCAGAATACTTGAAACATAAAGAAATTAAAAATTAAAATTAATTTAGCAGAACAAGTTAATATTCAATTAAAAATATCAAAAACATCAATTTTATATATTTAAAATAACTAGAGTTTTAATTTTATAAGCTTCCAGTTGTGTTAAATTAATAAATTAGATATGAATACAGTGTTTTTAACTATATTTCACAAATATTAAAACACATTTTTTTCTATATCACTATTAAGAATGCAAACATTTACAAAGTAGCATACTTAATCAAGTAATGAAAACAAATAATAATTAGCGCCAATATTTGGAATCAGAGTCTTACTTCCATCTTTAGTAGCTTGCTCCTCATTCCACTTGATCCTATGTAACATCAGACGTTTGAATTTCTTTTGTTGGTTAGGTCCTATACACAAAAAAATTTCCCAAATTACTTCAATGACTTAAAAACCCACACTGTAATTCATAGAAAGTAGCTAAATTGTTTACCTCCTTCTACTACAACAATGTTGATATTTCGATACAATATAACACAACCCGTCATGAAAAGCTGCTTAGCATTCATTTCAACTTTAAATTTTTTGGCGGGATTGCTGAGATTAAGAACCCTGAAAATAAATTATTTTTATTTATTAGTTTTGAATAAAATTAATATTTTTAATACACTTCAACAAAAAAATACAAATATGCTGAAATATATATGTTCAGTTCTATAGTAAGAGTAAAACTCATTTCATTGTTAGAAATAACTTTCACCCAATTATGTTTGTCAAAGAGCTATTTTCATTTCTTTTTAAGAAACTGGCAAATAATGAGAGAATAAAGACATTTTCCTCTTGCATTTTCAGTCTTTTGATTTGATGTTCAAACAAACGGAAATTTCTTAGAAATAATAAATCTCTGAAAATATGAAATAGCTGATATCTTTCTTGAGATCATCCACTCTTCAATTCTATTTTTTTGACTGTTAGTGCAACATCATGAAAAAATTATTCGTAATATACATAGAGTACTGTTCTGTTATCAGGAACAGATCCAGATATGTATGTGTTCATAATGCATGTAAGAATGAATATATGTGTGTGTATAGATACACACATATGTGTACATACATACACATGCACATACATTTCTGAATCCAATCAAGATAACAGAACAGTACCATACATTACACTACAAAATATTAAAAAAAATTAAAGGAAGAAAAATTATACTAAGTATCAAACTCTATAAATAATAACATGTCACATATGAAATTGACTACATTTATTTCAGTAGGTTTCCTATTTAAATACAAATCTATTATTTTTAACTATTACTATGCAAATAACAAGATTAATGAAAACTAAGTAATAAAAGAAATTATTAAAAAAATGGGACGAAAGGAATCAAATATTAAGTTTTTATGCTTTCACTGAGCTTACTAATTACCGAGCTTACTAATTACCAATCTGCTCTTGGAATCATGCCTACTAACACAATTTAAAAAAAAAACAACTTTATTATTAAAAATTGCTTTCTTCATTTACACCACATAAAATTCAACAATAAAATCACAAAATTTTTAACAGCATCATTTTTTAAGAATTCCCAACAGAGTGTTAAGTGCTGCCATTAATTTTATTCCTTTTTCTTTCTTTCTTTCTTTTTTTTCTTTTTCCCAATTCATCATATCGATATTTAGTTTTGTTTACAAGATGATCTACATAACTTTTGTCTTTTAACTCTAATAGCCAACTGCATGGCCAACTGTCTAAAATAGTTATCATAAAAAAGAAAATACATAATGAGCTAGTGGATTTCACAAAAAATATTTCAATTTCTAATTAGCTATCTCATGATTTAAATACATTTTTATTTAAATCAATCAGATTAAAAATATTAAGAACTGCATTTATTGCTTTTAAATCTTTTAGTTTATTAAGTAACATACATATTAAACTTATGTTAAATGTCTTATGCTTTACTGAATATGTTGCTCATTTTTTATCAGGCAGTGGTAACATGCTTCTTTTAAATAGCCGAGTTTGTTGGTTAAAACTGAAAGGTAAATATTTTACATTTTGCCAAATGGCAGCAGTCTTGTATGCTGGAGATAAATATGTTTTTTTTTTCGAACAGCTGCTCACTTTCACCGAGTTTGTTAATAAAAAAATAAATCAAAAACAAGTTTAAAATTCAAAATTCTATGAAAAGCTTTGAGGTGCACATGCTCAGGCGAAGGGCAATGTCTGTTTAAAAACAATCGCTCTGGCGGCAGTAGATTTTCCATATTGCAACAAATACACATACATACAAATATACAGATTCATTATTTAATAGTACAGATTATTAAAGATTAATTTCTTCACACTTAACATCATAAAATTCAAAAACAAAATTACAAAAATTTTTAAAAACAGCATATGTTTAGAATTCTAAATAGAGAGTGAAGTGTGGCTATTAATTTTTGTCAGTCTTTTCTCCGTTCATATCAATGTTCCATTTTCTTAGTAAGATGACTACATAACTTTTTTTTTATCTTTTTAACTTTAAATAAAGTTTTTGTATAACGTAAGTGATGTTTAATAGTCTTTGCACTCATGCCATATAACATTCAATAACAAAATCACAAAATATTTAAAAACAGTATATCTTTAGAATTCTGGACAGAGTGTTAAGTTTTTGCATACATTTTTTTTACATTTGCTATTTTATTATTTCTTTAAAAATAATACATAGCAATAACATTTGGTGGCAACTTCCTTTTATTTGTGCTTCCACTTTTTTAAATATTCCTTATATTATTTTTTACAATACGATACAATGAAATAACATTTGGTGGCAACATACTTTTATTTGAAAAGTGAATGATGCAAAAGGGAATAAACAAAAATGTGAGGACTGAGACTAATAGCACCTCTGGTACTTTAAAATATTTAAATTAATACACAAGAAAGATAAACCTTAGTAGTATATGCCCAGCTTAATATTTTTCTTACTGCTCATCTACAATTTAGATTCACTAATAATAGATTACTGAAAATTAGTATGTTAAGGATGCTTTCAAGAGTATTATTTCCTTATGTATGTAATTTATAATTACATTTATCTAGGTAATAAAAAGGGCACTTTATATTAGGGTTTGAAGTTAAGGTGAAGCTACCAATATTAAATATTTCAGTACTTCCTTATTAAAATGGTCATCATATAAGCTTTTAGCAAAATTTGAAACCTGCATTTACAGATTGGGTAATTAAACTTGCCAATTCAGGAATTATTTATAGGCGGCATTTTAATGAGGAAGTATCATTTTTTTAAATGTTTAGCACATTTACAGGTCAATTATATGATGGAATATACAAAATAAATGATAGAAATATATCTGAGGAGTATTTATTTCACCAAATTAGTGTATTTTATGCATATCATGATTTTACCTATATAAAGCAACTTGTACACCTGTACTTGTATCCTCTTTCAATTTTCTCATCTTTTTCTCTCTTTTCTGCTCAACAGTTAATTTACGAGCTGCATTTGCCTCTTCGTGAGCTCTAAAAAATGTTTCAATATGTATACATGAATGTATGTGCACACATATGTGCATTAATACATAAATACACACATGCATAAAATTTATAATTTACTGAAATCATAAATCTCTGAATTTATAAATACTTATTGCAATATCATTTTAAGAGCACTATCTGAAAGTGAAAGAATGATTCAAGACTATCAAATTTAAAGCCAATTAATTTACAGATGATTAACCCACTGAGTGGCATGGGTTTTTGGATCTACTTATGAGGTATTGTATTTAAATAACATTTGTTTGTTAAATTTGCATAACTAATTATTTTTGTCACTGTTATCTTAAAACTTTCATTCATTATTATGATACTGAAGTTATTAATGGAAAAAAGCTTTAATAAATAATAATATACATCAAATAACAACAAAAAAAAAAAAAAAAAAAAAAAAAAACTCAAGACCTGACTGATAAAGGCTGTTATGCCACTTAGGGGTACATTATGCCATTCATTGTTAGTACATAATTGTTATGATAATGTGTTTCAATGTTAGTTGATGCTAATTATCAGGCTATACAGCACAAAGTCCTCAAGAAATTCCTTCTGCAGCATTTTATACTACTATGTGGTGATATAGGCCTGGTTGGCACACTTTGTGATTTCTTCCTTTGGAAACAAACAGAAGTAGAAGTCCTCAAAAAGTTATAATAAATTAATGGACACAACCATGGAAGAAAAAATCTCCAGGGAGGGGAAGGAAAAAAAAATGAAGAGGGCTCTGTGATTCTTCAGTACTAAGCTTCAAAAAATTACGTAGCTGAAAGCAAGAATCTGGATGCTATTTCCAGATTCTTGCTAGTCTGATTGAAGTTAAGTAAATACAGTCCTCATATTATAAGAGAAGATCTTGCACTGATATGTTTTTGGTCAAATATAATAGTAATAAACCATTCTACACAGACAGTATCATATAACACACAAGCTCCTTCTGTACAGATACAGTGTAAAAATGTACACTGTATCTTTGTTGCCTTCACTGTTTCCACTTTGTAGTAGATAGTTTTATCCGTCAGACACTAAATCTGTTAGCAGAACCAACCCCTATCAATTCACTACCATCTCTGGAACAATTTGATTCTTCTTCTTTGGCATGATAACTGCCATTAGATAGACAAGCATCTCTGAGTCTGGTTCTTTTGCTTAACAATTCTAAGGCATTTTCTAACAACATAACGTTAATGTTTACTTGAAAAGTCACTATTTTTCACAACCTTTGCAGATTCTATTTTACTAATTATTATGTCATACAGTGCATTTTAATTATTTTTTACATTTTTGCTTAGTGGTGAGCCCTTATTCAGAATGAGGAATATAATACATTTATCAGAACAAACAAAAAAAAAAAAAAAAAAAAAAAAGGTGGGGGGCAGAAATTTGAATCAAATTTTAAATTTACCATCAATAGAACTTCTTTAAAAATTGCCTCACAACTTAGGAACTTTACAACATTTTAGAAAAATGCTGTTAAAATTATATTTATACACAGAAATTTAATGAGATGGCTTATAAAATTGATATTAATTGCATTAAAAGAAAAAAAAAAGGAACGTATACAATGCACTGATTAAAAATTTCTTTAAAGTCTTTTAGAAATGCAAATGATTCTAATAATGATTTATTAATAACTACCAATACTGAAATTGGAAAAAATGGGAAATTCACTCAGCACGGTGACGCAATTTCACAAGAACTCCAAAGTGACCTCAATTCACTTAATAGTGCATGATTTTGGCTATAGAATTACAATGTGATTTTAAAGTAAAATACATTAAAATTTAATTAGACAGTTTAAATTTTAGGCTTTTTTTTTGTTTAATTTCATTTCCTTCATAATTTTCTTAATCTTTTGAACAAAACCCTGAGTAGAGTTTTATTTATAAGAATACTTTTGAACATGATGAAAATAAAACAATAATAATAATAATAATAAAAAGATCTGAAACCTTTCAGATTGATTTTACATTATGCCCAAAGGAACTTTTTTTAAACCTTTTGCATGTTACCTTTATTTATTAAACATCATGTTCTTTGCACTTAAACGGTAACATTCAATTAAACAGCAAAATCACAAAATTTTAAAATCAGCATATCTTTAGAATTTCTGATACACAGCCTCGCACGTTGGATATAAATTTTTTTTTTTTCCCCCATAAAGTTTTTTTGCCATTGCCCACTTTGAAATCATTGGGTTTAATAATCAAAAATTCGTTGAACTGCTACAAAACATGAAATTGATAATAAAACAAATTCCAAATTAGGGCTTTTAGGTGCCCATATTTAGTGGAAGATTACGTTAATCAAAATTTGATGGTTTTAGATACTGTTGTTTTATTACAATGCGTGAAACGAGATTCTTCATTACTTAATTTCTTTAAATATAACACAGGGCTCTAATATTTGGCAGCAACAATTTGAATAGTGACTTGACATTTAAAGTTTTCAACACAAAATGCCAAAATGAAATTACCAACATTTAAAGTTTTCAATGCAAAATGCCAAAATGAAATTAATAGCCCTTTGAACTTAAAAAAAAGTGTATATACAACTGTGTTGATAAATTTAGTAATAAAATAAATAATGTACCATTTATCAGCATAAAACAAAATTAAATACAAATACTAACTGTTAAACATTGGCTGAATCTTCATAGAACTTCTATAAATGTCTACAGCAGATTGAAACAATTGAGATCTATCAAAAATTAATTAGAATAATTATGCTGAAAATCACTACAACAGGAGTATGTAATTTGCATAAGTTTCATTAAGAGATGACAATATTGCTGCCACAGATTTTTTTTAAGAATATCATAATTTTCTTCATAACATTTATCCTCTGACACTTCATTACTACCAATTTCTTAACAGCTGCATTTGAAAAAAGATAATCCAAATTAAGTGCTTATTTTCCTCCCCTGACTTCCATTCACATTTTAATCATTATTGTAAGAAATACTTAAACTGATAATGCGATATAAGAAAAGCCCTCAACATATCCTTTTACTCCTGACATTTAAAATCAAAACTCACTGCCTATCAGTGCATTTCTCTTGTACAATTTCATTAGGGAGATCTTCAGTTTGCAAGTCACAAAATTCTGTTTACAGTTTATCAGTGGCACTATCTATAATTTGCTTTTCAGCTTTATATAATGTCTGTAGTTTATTTCATGGGTGCTGGCAATACAAAAATAAGAGGCTAAAATTAAAAAAGCATGATATATTGTGATCTACCAGCAAATGTGATGAAAAAACATAAGAATTGGTTGCTACGCAGTAATTAAGAATTCAAAATATTTTAGAATTTAATGAAAAGATATATAGTTACTTTTGGCGTTTAGCCATCTGTTCTCTAACATGTGCTTCAACTTTAGTTGGATCTTGAACAGCTTGGTTTCCCAGTACTCTCATCAGATTTGACATACGAACTAAAATAATTATTTCATGCGTTAGATTTTATACACCAAAATATAACTGCAAGTTCTGATAACTGGAATTTCTTTAAATTTATTCAAAAAATTCTTATAATAATAATAAAAAAAAATACACAAGGTGGGAGAGAAAAGAGTTAAGAATAATACCTGTTACATATTCCTACCTTTTGGTTCAGGGGGAGGTTCTAAACCTAATCGAATTTTTTCTTGCTTTTCTTTCCAAGCTTCTCTTCTATTTTGTCTTCTCAATTTTTTTCTCTCTTTTTTGGTCAAATATAAAGGTATAAATACAGGGTGAGAAGAATCACCTATCAAAGAACATACTTTTAAAACATGCATAACATAAATTATTATTTAATATTTTGCAAAATCTCAGGAAAGTACAAAATACAACTTTCTTGAGATATAAACTGTGATACAAAACACAAATAAAGAGGATAGCACAACATGGCTATTATGAAGAGCAATAACATAGACTTAAATGTGTTTAGTATCAAATGGTAATCGCTTCAGTAGATTTTAAACAGTTATTAGTAGTTCACTACATGGAACTGCTTCTCACAATCTAAGTTTAATGATGACAAATCCAATTATGAACGCTACAGATATTAAGCAATCTTTTAATAATACATTAATACAGGCACACTGCACTAACTCAAAGATACAATCTCTTAACAGTATTACTCAGCAAAATCAGACCAGAATGGGCATATTAGCAAAAGCAAATAAATTACATACCATCTCAGTTTTTCATAGATTTGAAATAAAATGTTTTACATTTACAGAAAGACAACAGTTATGAAAGCAAAACAGATTATTATTATACATTTTTTGTTTTACTATAATGAAACCTGAAAATGAATCTGCAATATTTATATGCTTGGTTATAAGGCACATTTATGTATAGAAGTTACAAAATTTATTTTTTAATCAGCTTATTATTTTTAGTTATTTCATATAAATGTAGAATGTTTCATTTTCTTCTCCTTCAATGGCCAGACAGCCCAGGATGGGTCCTTGCCTTCCTCAGAATCGAATTCCAAGCTCTTCTATCCCTGGCCATGGACATCCAATTGGTTATTTTTAAAATTCTTAAGTCTGTTTCCAAATAGTCGAGCCACCTACGTTTAGGTCTCCCTCTTTTTCGGGTGCCAAATGGTCTGGCCGAGAAGATCTTTTTAGTTACTCGATTTTCGTCTATTCTGCACAGGTGGCCTGCCCATTTAATACTCTGAATCCTTATATATTTTACTATATCTATTTTTTTTAAAGGATTTATAGAGTTCAGAGTTAGTTCTTCTTCTCCAGATATTGCTACATTTTATGCCACCAAAAATACTTCCCAAAATTTTTCTTTCAAAGACAGAAATGATACTTTTAGCTTTTTCTGTCATTGCCCAGGTCTCAGCAGAATATGTAAGAATGGGTCTGATTAAGCTTTTGTAAATTAAAATCTCCGTTTTTCTGCTAGTGAAGTTAAACTTCAAATATTTTTTGAGACACACACAAAAAAAAAAAAAAAGTTAGCATCTCTGACTCTACTATAGATCTCGGGCATTAAATCATTGAGAGTATTAACTTCTGATCCTAAATATTGTTAACAGTTTCAAATTTGTAATTCCCAATTTCAAAATAGGGGCTGCAGTTATCACCACATGGCATGTATTTAGTTTTATTTTGGTTGATTGCTAGATGCATTTTGGTGGCTGCAGCCTCTAGAGATGTAAAAGCCTCTTTAAGTGACTTGAGAGTGTGTGCGACTATGTCAATATCGTCAGCAAATGCAAAAATCTGATCAGACTTGTTAAAGATAGTTCCACGAGTATTAATGTTGGAGTCTTTTATGATGTTTTGGAGGGCAAGGTTAAAAAGCAAGCAGGTCAGTGCATCACACTGTCTGAGCCCATTTGAAACAACAATAGGCTCAGAAAGGTTAACCTAAGTATTTTAACCTTAAGTTTTGTCTCAGTAAGAGTAATGGTGACGAAAGTTTTTCAGATATTGCAAATTCTCTCATAGCTTCAATTAAATATTTTCTGTTTACTGAATCGTAAGCAGTCTTAAAATCAAATGTTTCATATTTAATATATGTTTAAAAACCCTGTTAATAAAAATGATTTCAATTCACTGCAAAATTTATTGGCTATAACAAAGCCTTTATTCACTAAAAAAAAAAAAAAAAAAAAAAAAAAAAACTACATGATTCAAAGGTGGCCCCATTAAAAATTGCAATCCCTATAAATAATCAAACTAGCACTGTTTGACAGAAAAATAAAAAAAGAATACCCGATATGGACACCACATGACTTCCTTGTATAGCCTATTAAATTATACACACTTTTTGCTGCATTTCGTTTAAACTTATTTCCTCAAATTTCATTACAGATATATTTCTCATTCAATTAACTCAGTTCTCACTTCATAGCAAGGCAAAAATACATAATTCAAAACATCTCCATTAAAAATTGTAAAATACCAAATACAGTTAATTTTTACAATTCAAACTAAGAGTTTTTAAGCAAAAACTAGCAATTTATCCAGTTGGAACACCAAATTTTCGGTGCACAAAACTGAAAGTTCAATTTTGGTCCCGATTGGCAAAATGACATTGCACTTGGTGCGTAAACTGCAGTTAATCCACTATTCTACTACGAGTTTCAAATGTAAACAAATGGCAGCCTCATTAGGCTTAAAAACACTTTTAAATTGTTGGTAATTCTACAAATATTGTATGCAGATTAAGTAAAGGCATAAAAAAAATTAACCAGAACATAAGAACAACATATTTATCCCATTCTACAGCGCAATATGTGATAAAACGTTTTAAAGAAGAAAATGGGATCAAAAATGAAGTAAGACGAATTTGTCCGGCAAAGTTAATTCAACGCGATCAGAGATTTATAGTTAGAAAATTTGTGAAAAATTCACACTTGAAGTCTGTAAAGATTTCTACAGAATTTACTGAAAAATTTTCTACTTCAATTTCCCCTGAAACTGTTCACAAGTACTCAGATCAGCTGGATTATATAGGCGCTATGCTCAAAGAAAATTTTCTGCGAGCGGGAAAAATAGAAAGCGTATTCTTTCCTTTGCAAAATCAATCACAAATAAGCCGAAGCATACTGGAACCACATCTTATTTGCAGATGAAAGTAAACACATTTTTGGTTCTGATGGGCATATAATTTTATGGAGATATAAAAATGAGGAACTTAATCCGATGACATTGGTTGGTACAGTTAAAGCATGGCAGTGTCCTTGTGCAGGGATGCATGTCAGCATCCCAATTATTAAATTTAGTATTTATTGATGACATAAAGAACCTTTATTTAAATATTTTAAAATTATCCTCCCAAAATTTGGGTATTGGAAACAATAAAAAAAATCAGGATAATGGTCCAAAGCACATGGCCCTCAACGTTTGCCTTTGGTGTTTGTATCCACAAGTTCTAAACACGCCACTTCAATCATTAGATTAAAATTCAATAAAAAGCATTAGGAGAGAATTACAGGTTAGAGCAGCATTTCCCAAAGTGTGTGTCAAAGAAAAATTCAGCTGGAGTGTGGCACAAATTATAAAAACGCAAAAAATCTATAACATTTTGCTCTTAATTTAATATATTTTTCGAAACTTTTTCAAATACTGCAGGTGGCAACCCTTTACCACCGTTTCCTACCGGACCATTTAAATTCGGATGCTCCGATGGGTTGATTTCGATTCGTCATTCAGTGCCTTCTCCGGTACATGCACTGTAAACTCACGTGTATCAAAACAAAGTTATGTTTGAATTTTTGTTACCTATTTTATTTGACAATAGTTAATATTACCTATTATTAATAACAACTTCATATTGGTAAAAAATAAAATACTTTTTCTTATAAATCATTAATAAACAAATTATTTTCATTAAAGTAAATTATTATTATCCCTTTTTAAAATGGATTAAATGGTTAATCAAGAAAACCACAGATTTAAATGATGATGATCAACCAAGCACGAGCAAAGCCGAACATCATGATCGTGAAGAAACTGTGCCTGAAGTACCTAAATATACAGTGCCAAATAACAAGCGTAAAGGCCCTACACGTAGTGATTTTCTCAGCTGACAATACCTGAGATAGCTTGCCTGTCCACATGGAACGATTTTCTCGTTAGTACAGGAATTCACTCAGCCAATCACCGTGAAAGGTAGTGTTCCCATCCTCTACAGCGGCACATTGTCTATGATTTGTAAACAAAGCTTACGGTGTTGTCAAATAGTCAAAATAATGGATGACTATTTTAAATTGCTACAATAGATACAGCTATGATTTTTAACTTCGCTACTGCTACAAAAGAAAAAAAAAAAAAAAAAAAAAAAAAAGAAAATGCATTTGGACCAGAAATTGGCTCAAACGACGAGAAATTCAAAGTGGCTTCATAATACCCTGCTCCGGGAGTTGCGTATTGAAGACACGGTACAACTTGGAAAGTATTTACAGATGACGCTGCGTGATTTTGATTTTTTGCTAAATTTAGTTTGCAGCAAAATTAAAAAAAATATATGCTTTTCCTTTGTGTACTGAGTGCACAGATTACTCCTTTTTTATTTTATTTATTTATTTTTAAATTTCATTTTATGGCAGTCCTATTTGTGCACTTAAATCTTGAAATAATAAAATAACCATGTTTCAGAAAAAATAAATAACTAACTACTGAGCTTTAACTCGAAACCTTTATTAATGAATAAATAGACAATAATGTCATGAATATCAAACCAGTATGAGTAAAAATTAATAATAAAGAATAAAGATTACTACAGTACAAAGCAACAGTGTAGTTTCAGTGCAAAAATTAAAAATAAGAAATATCATAAAGGTGCAAAGTCTTAAGTAGTATATTTATTGAACATTAAAAAACTAATATCAGCATAATTAAATAACCAATACAGTCTGAAAACTATGATCATATGACTCTATCAGTTAATTAGCTAATAAAATTTAGCAATATTGTATTAAATTGGGCTGTAATTTGTTTTTGCAAAACTCAATTAACACAAAACTGAGTTTGTGACTTCCTTTTGAACAGCAGATCTAAAACACGTGCCAACGGCCATTCAAAAAATAAAAAGAAAGGTGTTAAAATTCAATAAACACCACACCCATAGGCAGAAAAATAAAAAGTGACTTTTAAGTCATGCAGTTCGAATTTAGCGATAGAGAAACAAAATTAAAAAGTTCTTGCAGGCGCAGAAAGTCCAAAATTAAGGTGGGGGATCAAACCCATGATCTCGATGTACAGGGAAACCTGCTCCGCTCTTTACCACTGGGCTATGATCGCTCAAGTAAAAGGTGTCAGAAAAGCTATGTACTTCGTCACCTGATTAACTCCCATATTTGGCGAAGTCAATAAGTCTCTGCACTGCTTTAAATCGGCCCATAATTTCTTGACTGAAGATTTTGCTTTCTGAATTTTTTCAATAAGTGTGATCACAGTTAAGTAGTTTCTGAATATTTTCATCTAGTACCCATGACATGGCATCCTTAATAATTTTTGGAACTTTTCTTGGAGGAGTTAGAATAATTTTTACCCCAAATAGAAAATATTTGAATATATAAAGTAATGGGGAAGACAAAGCTTACCAAAATAAGAGAATCCCTTAATTTTTTATTTTTAAAATGTACATTACTCGTGTCCCACAACACAACATTTTCTCTATAGAAGCCTATTAGTTGAAAAATTTGAGTTTCGCTTTAACGAAATGCAGCCATGTTTATTATTCCAAATGAGGAGAAAAGCACATGATAACTTAAAGCAATATTATTGGCTAGAGACTCCCGATTTTATCGTACGCTAGTGAGCAGTGAACAACAGTTCTGAAATTGCGCCAGATTTTTGGCGTATGTGCAGATCCTTAAAATTGTTGCTCGACAAGAAAGTTGGCCGAGAAAATCGCTTCGTGTAGATGGGCCTTAAAACTACTTGGACTCGCAACTATTGTGACAAATGTTTACGCTTTGGGTTCATTGCCGGCAGTAGTCAAAACAATTTGCCGCTATGTGTTATTTGCAATGAGCAACTTTCAAATGAAAGTATGAAACCGTCTAAGTTGAAACGGCATTTAAACACACTCCATTCTGAGTACTCTTATAAGCCAATTAACTTTTTTATTGATAAGAAAAATAGAAAAATGAATTGATTGCTGCTAAAAAAAATTACACTCTTACCTCACCAGTCAAATAAATACCTCACTTTGACATCTTTTGAAATTTCCAAATTAATAGCTGAAACTAGGTATCCTCATAGTGCTGGAGAAAAATTAATACTTTCCGCTTTGAAAATTGTCACAAATAATTTATGCAGAATAAAGGAAAAATGTTTATTTTCGGTGATATCATTATCAAATAATACAGTTAAATGGAGAACTGATGAATGCGCTACACATTTAGAACTAGTTGCTTAAGTAAAAAAGAGCAAGTTTTTTTCCTTGCAAATAGATGAAAGTACAGATATCGAGGATATAATTATTTTGCAATTTTTGTGTATGAAATAAACAAATAACTTGAATTTTTATTTTTATTAAAAAATAAAATTTGTTTTGTAAATAAATTTTTTTTATAAGATGGGTCGCGAAAAAATTAAAAATCTTGTACCTGGCCGCGGTCAAAAAAGTTTGGGAACCGCTGGGTTAGAGTAAGAAAGCACAACATAAAAATGTAAACCAAACTAAAAACAGGAATGATGGAAGAATGGGTGAATGGCAGGTATTGTAAAAAAAAAAAAAAAAAAAAAAAAATGGTGAACTGTGTTTGAAACTGCTCAGATGTTTGAAAGCTGTCGTAAGTGCTGCAGAATATTCTACAATATACTAACAAACAGAAATAAAATCCAAATAAATTTAATGAACTCCGCACGAAGATTTTCCATATTGAGCAAAGCACCCATATAGTCATTTAACACATAAGAATCCTCGTTTTGTAAGTTCTGCCAGTTGTCTTCCAAGCAAGATCGGGTACCCATAAGAACAAATGTCCTCATGGACGAGCCACGTGGGGAAGAGCAACCGTGAATTAACTGGTAATGGAGAAGAATCGTTTCCTTCCATGACCTTCAAAGCACAATTGCACAATAGAATTTTTTATACAAAGACTAAAAGCCTACCAGCAGCCTGCTACACTAAGCTGCTTTGCATTTTCTTTAAGCAACCTTAACTTCTCCTTTTGGCAAGTTTTCATTTTAGAAAAAATAACGAACTCCTGGAAAGGGAAACAGTATAGCTTCAGGATTTGCTTACGACAAATTCCTCAATGCATATACACTTCTAGCAATCACTATCAAATTTTCACCCAGAATTGGCAGACAAAGCAATAAATGAAGCATTTAATGGTCATAAGTAATAAAAAGCAAAGTGATAGGAGGGGAAGCACCAAAAGCTGAAGAAAATGGCATTAAGGATGCTATGTTTGTATCCAGGAAACCCCCCCCAAAAAAACTGAAATATTTCAGCTTTTAAATTATGTCCAAAGGGGCGTTTTTTTAACATTTTGTGTGTTATATTTATTTATTAAATATCTCGTTCTTCACACTTAAACCATATAATTCAGTTCAGGAGCAATATCGCAAAATAATTTCAAATCTAGCATATCTTTAGAATTTCCAATACAGATACTCACCCTGCAGCTATAAATGTTTTTTCTTGCTTTGAAATTGCTTAGATTTTTAAATCAAAAATTCGTTAAAATTTTACAAAATAGGAAATTGATAATAAAACAAATTCCAAATTTCAAATTTGGTCTTCCATATGCCCATATTCATAGGAGGATTACGTCATTCAAAATTCGATGGCTCTATGTACTGTAGTTTTATCACAACGAGAGAAATATACATACATTTATGCAGATTTTTCATTATTTAATTTCTTTAAATAACACACAAATAACACCGGGCGATAATACTTTGTGGCAACTGTTTGAAAAGTGATTCGCCGTTTGTAGTGAATCGACGCAAAATCGCAAAACGAAAATAATAGTCCTTCAGGGACAAAGCCCCTTTGGACTAAAAATCATGTTACGTGTTTCAACAGAAAAATAACTTCACAGCATACTTACAGGGAGATTTCATTTGTATAGGATGTTCTACTAGAGCTGTCACACCTTCAAGCTTGGATTCTTCTGTATACTTATCATAGCTTAAAAAAAAAAAAAAAAAAAAAAAAAAAAAAAAGTGAAAGCAATAGCAAAAATATTATTAACGAAACCTTAAAGATCTAGAAATATAAACAGCTATTCCGATATAGTTATTTCTCCACATGTTTAAACAAAGCCGACAAAATGGCATAAACACAAGATTGAGAAAAGAAGAAAACTTAAGCAGAGTGAATTAAGATTTCTTAAATGAAATGCAACATAGTAAATTAATATTCTACCACAACATTTAGACCCATCCAGCACAGGCATTGCATAAAAATGCACATCAAAGAAAATACAAAAACTGATTAATTTAATGAGGTTGTAAGGTTTCATTATTTTTCTAAGAGTTAAAATCTTTTGGTTTATTCCTGTTTGTGTTCATGGTTGTGATACGATAGCACCATCAAGACTGAAAAACAGATTAATTATCTAATCAATATTATTTCAATTTACTTCCAAAGAAAAGAATGCGCACATAACACTAAATACGTATGCCATACTAATGTAACAGTGAATCACATATTTATTACTGCACAGCATAATCTAACAGCAAAAGCTAATTTCAAATCTAATCACTTTCTACTGCCACTGATTCCATTTTTCTTTCTCATGTTATAGTCTCAAAAAACTTATGTTTTACCTTTTATTGATTTATATAGGATTAGTTTAGGTTATTTGAATATGCCAGAGCCCACAAGAGCTATCTGCCAAAGGGGAGAGACATCTTTAAGCAAGACATATAAAGGAAAACTGCCTCATATTTAGGCCCCACATGATAAGAAGCATGAAAATTGCCATCAGCCAACTTTTTTTGCATGGGTTCGAACAACCAATATTCAGCGGTTTTAACAACTCAGCTACTGATAGGGGTTGATTCCAACAGGAAGCTGAATTTTTTACTCAAACAAGGATAATATAAACATTTCCTTGTAAAGGCATAAAATACATTGTATGAGCAATTTATGAATTTACCTCAATCCTAAAAAATATGCCCTGGAATAAATTAAAAAAAAAACAAACAAAAAAAACTGTCTAGGAAGGCTTATTTTTTGTAACACGTGTAATATTCTTTCAGCATAACATCCAAGCACATGCGTGGTACCCCAGCCATGATATCATACTCCATTCATTACATTATTATTGTCAAAAAATGAAAAGGCAGTAATATCATATGTAAACAACATCAAGAGCATAACTGTTCCAAAATAAATGGCAGCAAGCTTGTCCAAAGAATATATTAAGTGTATATATAATTCTTGTGTTTTCACTTAAGTTCGTCATCTTGTGCTTCATTTATGATTTCTATAATAATGGATAAAATATTCAGTCTAAAAGTCATCCTAACAAAGTGTTTGACAAAGTAACACAAATAATTTAATCACCTATCTGTAATGCCCTTTTTGAATGACGCAGCATCTTTAATGGTTATTGGTACTTTCTGATTACCTACACTGCCAATACGTATTAATGACTTTGTGAATTGACAAATTTTTTAAAATTTTACTATAGTGTTCCACTGTTCAATTCATAAGTAACAATAAATAACAATAAAAAACAAACATTCTACAAGGGAAAAAATTACCAAGAAAGAAGAATATATATATTTTTGAAATTTACATTTTTACAGGTGCTGGATGCTGTTTAGTGAAATATGGCTAAATAGAAAGCTTGTAAATCCACATGTATGTTAGAGCATGCATGAATCAGCTGTTGTCAGTATACTCAAATATACGCTAAAAGCATGGCACTTTTGCCAAATGTTGGAACCGAAGATGCAGCTAATCAGAAAGTACCTAATTATCATATCTCAAATATATTACTATAAATGGAAGTTCAATAAATACACAACTGTAAACGGCTCAACAGCAGCAGAGTGGTGACCTTCCTAACACTGAAAGTTTGACCCTGATTCAAATCCTGGCAAATAGACTGGCTGCATGGGAAGTTTTGTGGTTTTCCCCACGTCTAATGTGGATATGCCAGTTTTCCTTAAAAAAACTCCATGATGGCATTTTCTCTCATACACAGATAGCCTGCAAGCTGTTTTGCCTTAATCTATTAATTAAATTCAACTGCAGATTATTTCTAAAAAGTTATACTTTTTGTGAGATGCTTCTTTTATAGAATGATATAATGAGTTGATTTTGTAATGCATTTCAAATTTCCTATTCATTTAGTATTGAATTATTATGACAAAATAACCTAGGTTTATTAACAGATTCAGATCTTGAAGCTATAAGGCAAAATATAATGGCAGCTTACAGTGAATGAACAGAGATGAATGATCATGACTTGAATCACTGGATGGTGCTTGAATCAGAAATGTTAATTTAAGGGTCAAGACTAAGTAGGAATCTATATTTTATTTAAATCAGTAGCTGTAATACTCTACAATCAGTTTCAGAATATGGCATGTGAATGCAAAGATGAAAACTGAAATGTGCGTAAATAAAAAAAAACATAGTGACATATTATCTGACTATAAATTATATAATTTTGGTGTCAGCACTTCACCAGAATACTTCAACCTATTCAGCACAGATATTAACTATTAAAGTACGTATCTGAAAGTGTGAAATCTGGTAACACATTAGAAATTAGAGTAAACTTTCTACAGCTTCTATTTCTGTTCATCAAGTTATACAAAAAAATACAGGTTATCCTCTAATGTTCAATTTCCTGAACATTCTTAGAGAAAACATAAAAGTCACTTTGAACAGATCATTTCTATTTAACAAGTCATATAAACATTTTTGTACTTATGGTCAGACAGTAATAACTCTTTGAGATAACACAGGAAAGCAGTGTTTTAAAATAGGAGCTGCATCCCATCCTCGGTTATCCATGTAGCAGTCGGTGACAAGTGGGCAGATTTACACTTATGGCACCAAGAACCCAGAGAAATCCTTTCCAACAAGGCTTTCATGTGTTACAAATTTAATGTTTATATGATTAAAACTAAGTTTTGAAACTAAGCAAGGAATATGTTTTTAGGTGCGTGCATGTATTAAATTTAAATGAATATGTAAAATTCCTCCATGAAACAATATTTGAAAAATGAGCAATTTTATATAGGAATAAGTTTATAAAAAATTCATGCTATTTTATTAAAAAGTACTCACCTATCACTCTGTAATATATAGGAATCCCACCATTCAACATCAGGGACTTCGCCTTCTTTCTGAAAGCAAATAAGAACATTTCAAATAAAATAGTTTTATAAGAAAATCTCTAAAAATATCAATCCAAATGCTGACATATTCAAAATTTAATTAATTATACTACAACATATTCTTCAAAAGTAATACAGCAGAAAGAATATATAAATAATAAATGTATACACGTGTATGAAATGGCCTGCTCTAAATTTTTGTGAGATATAAGACAGCATAAATGGAAATGCTTCCAAAACAATTTGCCTTAAAATAAAAAAAGTCAGTTTTCATGAAATTAATCAGATTTTATATGACATCAAAATTTTAACTTATAAATTAATAGCAATCAGCAATATAAATTACGATGAATATCCTTTCAAGATTATTATTATTTTTTTTTTGTAATAAATGTACATTATACAATTTCAGAATGGGAATTACTAATCAGATGAGTTCTCCAAGGCTTGAAATTAAAGCTGAATAGCTAATAATTTCAAAAATTTAGGATTCATGCCCTTACCATCTGATTCACCACTGCAATTTTAAAATTACTGACATAATATGAAAAATCGAAAAATAATTAATATTTGCTTTTTTTAATCGTTTTAAAACTCTCATACCTAATATTATAATAAGCTTGTGATACCTTTATGTATCTTTTTTTTCAGCGACTGATGATCAGTGAACCACTCTGCAAAAAGGTAAAAGTATTAAACAGCATATGCAACGAAGGATTTATAACAGCATTTAAGCAACTTAAAGTTGAGCTGATGCTGATGTTATTTACTTCCTCTACCTAGAGTAGAGGAAAGTAAAGTAATCAAAAGTATTTAAAATTTTGAAAGAAACATAATATTTTGACCACCTAATATTTCACTATTTTTTAATGTCCACACACAAATATATATATGCTTAAATGAACATATGTGAGGTAATATACAGAAAACATTACATATTTCCCAGTTTCAGTTAAATTTTAAACACCACAAATGGATTTTAAAATAAAATATCCTAATTTTCTGCCATAAAATAAATGTGGCAATCAATAAAGCATTTAAATGAAAATCTAGAATTAAATTTACTGTTACAGGATATCTTCAGTAACAGAATCACGTTGGACACTTGATTTAATATGTTATTTTATATTGGGAACTTTAAACTCCAGTTTCTAATCAGATCATTATATTTATATCCACCTTGTGAATTAAAGTTGTTATTTATTATCCTTATTTTTGGGGAGAAACTAACCTTATTTTGTGGCCTTTTTTATTTTTTAGCTTATACTTTGTATTTTACAAATGTTATATGAAAATATTAGATACTAACATTTTCTTATTTCTCTATAGCAAGATAAATAAACGAAATATAATGTATTTGGCTACATTAGATTGCTACTTTTTATACACTGATGGGTTGAAACATTATGACCACCTGCCTAATATACTGACAATAGGTATTAAACAATAACCTTTGTCTTAGAAGCACTTGTGATTTCATCTAATTGTCGGACTAGTTTCTTATCTGGAGAAAGTGAGGCCTAAGAAATCATTAATACACAAATACACATTTTATGGAGTATTTATAGCAGAGTGCATCGACTTCCTGAAACACATCATCTGCATTGCAGACTACCTTAAGGGATGTATCAATTCAAAATAATTAAATATATGGTATGCATTACATTAAATTCACATAAATACCCAGACTTACTTTCGACCTGAACAAATTCGCGGAATTAGGAGTCAAAGTGATAAGTTTCCAGACATATGTATGTTATTGACTTAAAAAGGGATAAAATATATTTACTGTCATATATTGTAACAGGGTTCGTACACATTTCTGCACACGGAAATTGAGTACTTTTAAAGACTTTTAAGGACCATTAATGAAAAAAATTAAGGACCTATGAGCAAATGGGAACTGAATAAATTCAATTAAAAATATTATTCTATGCCTGAATTTTACTTTTGTAATACCATCCTAAAAATAAAATAGATCCCTAAGTAGTATACATTATTACTAAACATGAATTAATTAACATAATATTAATAAGTTTGAGAATAAAATAAACTTCATGCAGTTTATCAAGTAGCATTAAATATTTTACACTTATAATTGGTTGGACATATTTGAAAGAAGATAAGTGACATTTACATTTCACTAATAATTAACTTTATGTTGATTTTTTTTAATGTCTCATTTTGTCACATACTTGGTTAGTCTAGAGCAGAGGTTCTCAACTGGTGGTATGCAAGAAAAAAATAGGTGCTACACAAAGACTACTTTTACTATTTAGACAAAGTAATTTTAACTATTTATTTTAAAAATTAAAACCCCAACATCCTGATTGAGTTTTTTCTCTCACTTGTAAATATATGCGATCTGAGCTTTGTTCAAGAGTGGTGCTGGTAATAGTACTTTGAAGTGGTGGTACTAAAGGTTTTCATAATCAAAAGGTTGAGAACTACTGCTCTAGAGGTTTAGTAAATAGCAGGTAGATTTTATGTCAAACAGCATAGGTTAAAATGAGATGTAAGCTAATTATCAGCATGATTCATAACAAAAGACTGAATGCTATCACCGCTGCTGCTTGTCCAGAGAGACATGCTGATTCGAACAAACCTGAAAGGCCAGATGTAGGCACGGTTAAGCAAGTGTTGAAAGTTAGTCAAGCTCTGTTTGATGCAGTTAGTGTCATAGCTTTGTGTAGAGTTCTAGAGGTTGTAACCCAGTTAACATACTTTCAGGTTCCAATAAGCCATTAAAGTACCAGAGGTGATAAGTTGTTTTGTATTATAAGTCTCTCTAGATGCAAAGAATAAGTTTTACTTGAATTTCTACATCTTTGTGTTTTATCTTGTGACCACAGTGAGTATTAATGAAAGGCAATAACTCACTTTAATACGCAGAGATAATTTTTAAGGGTAAGCAGTGAGTTATAAATAATTAAATTAAATAAATAGATAACCTTAGTCATTATGGATTTACATGGCCACTATTAAATTTTATTTTTTAGAGAAATTTGTTAAAAAAGCACTATTAAAATCAAAATCTAATAAAATTTCACAGTTTAAAATACATGTAATTTATGACACTGATTCTTAAATGATATTAGAATAATTACACATTAAAAGCTACAAAACATTTATGTTTTGTAACAACAACACTCGACAAAACATTTATTCGTCATTTTAATTTGAAGCCTTCCCAAACATTTTGGCTAGTTTACATCGATTTCCTTCTCTTTAAGCATCTTTTCTAACAATAATTAGAGATTTGTTTCAATATGCAAAACTGTGCTCTCGCTAGTTTCTGCGTGCTTTATCTCCTAACTTGTTAAGCTCTCCAAAATGTAGCTATGAGGGTTTACTTGATCTGGTAAAAGTTAAATAGTCCAAAACCCCCAATAGATGTGAAGCAAATTATCACTATGTCTGAAACTAACTACAATATCAGACAAAAGTTTAAATAATCCTCTTATTTAAAAAGAACTTAGAACAAACATAAAGGCATGTTCTGATGCTAACAAAGTCAATTACATCTTACGGTGACGTTATTAAACAAGAACAGTCAAATTCAAACTAAAAATGTGGACTAGGGGTCAAAGATTATACAATTTAATTTAAATTTAATCTGGCTCAGTAACTCTATCATATGAGGAAATAGAAATGGAAAATTATAGTAAAGGCTGAATTCATTAATTTAAATAATAATAACTGCACATATCTTTGAAGAATAATTTTCTTTAAGTATTCAATTTCTTTCTTCAGCATGTTCCTTTTCATTTTAGAATTTTTGAATTTAATTAAGGATTTCTGTTTTTCTAAAATACACTAAATGCATTTAGAATGTATAGAAAAAGTGACTAATTTAATTTCTTTAATAATATGAAATTCAGAAGAAATATGAAATATATAAAGGCCGGTTACAGAGCTGGTGTGGCAGAATTTTTAGAATTTAGTGACACACCAAACAACAAAATCTAGAAATGGTAAAACTTTTAGAATTTAGAGCAGGCATTGGAAGCAGAATTTAGAAAGGATTCTCCACTGTGTAATTCTAAGTTACAGTGAAAAGTGAATAAACTTGGATAGGGTTAAAAAACCCTTTATTATTCAAATAAGATTTAACAGAACTCCATCTTGGAGTTGTACAATAAAGCCGACACTTGGATTTGAACTTAAGAGACTAAAAATTAAACTAAACTAATCTTAACTAAAGAGATATAGCCAAAACTATCAAAATTTTAAGAGTTGGCCCCTTAATGCTAATTGGCTGCGAAGCTATCAAGGGCCTAAGGTACAGCCGAGCGTAATAATAGCTTATGAGAGAGTAGCCTAAAAAGGCGGACACGTGCTAGCCAGAATATCTGGTATCTCACTCACTAAGACAGTAGAACTTTGCAGTTAAATACCGCTCTTCCTCATTAGCATTCAGACGTGATTCTAAAACTACGTTCTGGCTGGAAGTGGTAAGTTGAAATTAAGAAGCGATAGGAAGGGGAGTTTAACTCAAAATGTAACTGTTAATAAAATTAACATAATCCTTATAAGGCACTATGCAGTCGAATTTAGAATCCACAGAGGTTTTTCATCAGATGGGAAAATGCCTAGTGCCAGCTCTGTGTATGACGCATTAAGACATATTAGATGGATCTTTTAAATTTCAGTTTTCAATTTCTTTATTAATAAAAAAATCCCTTTCCATAATGCCTGCCCAAGTGATAAGATTTGAAACATTTTTGATATTTTCCATGCTTGTGTCTAGTGAAAAGTAGAGAAAATAAAGGGAAGATGAACATGTTAAGAAAAGGATTGTAGTATCAGGAATAAAAACATTCAAATATTATGTCTTCATTGTTCTTCCAGACATTCTCCAAAAAGTAGGAAATTCAACGCAAACTTCCTATAAAATACATTCATTATGCATTGATACCATGGAGACATTTTTCATTTTGTCACTTATTTCTCGAATCTTCTAGAATCGTAGGTCTATAAATCTTGCTTTCAAATCCTTCTAAACTTTCCAAGCTGAAATGTCAAAAATACTAAAGAAAAATTATCCCAACCAATTCTGTAACAGCAAAAAGCCAGAAATATTTTGGAAAAAAGAAAGGAGGAAAAAAGTGTAAAATTAATTTTAAAGAGAAAACTGATGCATATTCTGTGAATTTTTAATATTTTGAGACAAGTACATGGGAAAAACGCTTACTATGAAAAAATTAAAAAGAAGACATTTTTAATTAATTACATAGCTATTGCTTTTGCTAAGAGCTGTTTTATAAATTATGCTCTATAGCGTTATACCTTGTTTATCTTTCAGATTCAAAATATCATATAATAAAAGTTGCCAAAATGAAACTTTATATTACAGCGAAAAATAAAAATGTTTTATTTTAATGTTATTTTTTAAATATAATTCCAATACATTACCATTCTTTTAATGAAATTTATCAATGTTATGATATTTAAAAAAAAAATCATCGAAAAATTCTCAGATTTCGGAATTAAAAATCTTCTATAGAAACTGACCTCGAAATCGGCAAAATGTTGACAAGTCGCCAAATTTAAGTTTAATAAAAGAATTCACATCCCCAAAAGCAAAAATTGTTTAAGAGCTCTTTATTACAAAAAATGAATTTTGAAATGCCTATGTTTCACTTCTTGCTTAGAAACTCAAGTATCCCATCATTTATATTAGAAATAGAAACAAATTATAACCCATGAACCCATTCAAAAGATAACCACATAGTCAGTGAATCGCCAAAAATATTCCTCAAAATGTTAATTCACACTCAAAATGACTGTTGTGAAAACAGACAGAAATTTCAGATGATTAAAATTAAGGACCTTCTGCTTATTTGGGCTAAAATTAAGGACTTTTAAGGACCAAAAATCAATTCCAAAAAACTTAAGGACTCTTAAGGACCGTATGAACCCTGTGTAAATACTGATGAAACTCCATTAATGTTTGATATGATAGGAAATAAAACAATTGATGTGAAAAGAAACAGCAAGTACTGTTCACATATTTACTGTTTTAATGTTCTGTTTTACAGAACAGTAAAAAAAGTTCTCTTTTACAGTACCCAGGTACTGTTTTACTGGGTAAAATATATTTACTGTTTTACTGTTCACATAAAAACAGCAAGTCATGAAAATTCTCACCTCATCGTACTGCTTCGTAGACAGTACAAAATTATGGTTATTTTTAAAAGAAAGACTATGCCCAAAACGTAATTTTCCAAATGATGTTTTCAATCAGGTTAATGAGAAAGGATGGATGGATGGATGAAAACTATAAAATTGTTGATGACAGTACAAAATTATGGTTATTTTTAAAAGAAAGACTATGCCCAAAACGTAATTTTCCAAATGATGTTTTCAATCAGGTTAATGAGAAAGGATGGATGGATGGATGAAAACTATAAAATTGTTGATAAAGAAATGTTTGGCAAAAGTGTCCTGTCAAAGAACCCTGAAAGTCTTTTGGTTTGGGATATGTTCACACCTCATCTAAACAAATAATATGAAGAAACTATTGAAAGAGTATAACACAAACATGGAAGTTATTGCAGGCGGATAAACACCATTAGTTCAGTTTTTAGATGTGTGTATCAATAAACCGTTCAAGAAAATCTGAAACAACAGTAGAATGAATGGATGTTACAAGGTTAAAAATATTTACAGAAGGAAAGGCCAAATGCATTATGCCAGTCTACAAATATTGTGTGAATGGATAGTGAAAGCATGGAATTAAATTAAACCTGACAAATTCAAAAGTCATTTAAAAATGTAGTACATTTAAAAATCAACTTCACGCTGCTCTGCGGGGAGGGGGGAGGACGATGTGCGCAATGAACTGGAAGTTGATCTGTCAGCACTATCCTCATCTTCAGGGCAGATGTTTTTATTTTATTCAGCTTATAATTCCTTACTAAATGTAGTGTTTCATCTTGATGTACTTCAATATGATTTAAATCAATTTCATCGTCATTATAAATATCACGAATACACATCAAATAGTTTTCTGGTTGCAATTTTCTAATTTTGACTATGCGTAATGTATGCTTTACGCGTGTGCGCGTTGAAAGAAATGTTTAATAAAGTAAACAAATAAATATTAAGTTTTTTTTTTTTTTTTTGGTAAATTTTGATACAATATTTGTAGACTGGCATAACGCATTTGGCCTTTCCTTCTGTAAATATTTTTAACCTTGTAACATCCATTCATTCTACTGTTGTTTCAGATTTTCTTGAACGGTTTACTGATACACACATCTAAAGACTGAACTAATGGTGTTTATCTGCCTGCAATAACTTCCATGTTTGTGTTATACTCTTTCAATAGTTTCTTCACATTATCATAATTGCTCTTTATTTCATAAATTACGATTTCATATTTTTAATTTTATAATTTCTGCATGCCATCTTACCAGATTTAAACTGATGATCTATAATCCGGAATCGAAGTCCCGACGAGTCCAGATTAAAGACTTTTGACTGTATTATATACTGGAATATACGGTAAATCAAAATTCTGACTTTAATTTGCAACTAAATGGAACTTTAACTGTCCATTTTAATCTGGGTATTTTCCCTTTTCATTCTATTGCCTAGAATAAAGCTCTCTAAACCCCATCAATTCCAAATTACTCCATCATAGAATTCTTACATATTTTTAACAATGCAGATAATTCAGCAAATTGAAACAAAATAACCAGTCAATATGGAATAAAAATCAGTCTTTAACAAACTTTTCAGTGAAACATGTCATGGTCTTGCCTGCATAATTGATTGCCAACATGGGTAAAAAAGGGATACTCTCTGATTATCCATACCTCCATAAAAACGTTATGAAAAAGAATTCATGAGGCAAAGCAGTTATGTTTCCAAAACAATTATGTGGCAATCCATGACGTTGCCCAAAAGTATTTATGTAGCAATGCAATTATGCATATAACACATCTGTTTTGGTTGATGTACAATGCCAAGTTTATGCAATTTTATGATATTTTTTAAAGGGGGAAAAAAAGATATCTGCATACATGGGAAGAACAGCAGTGCAAAAAAGAAACTTAGGTATGTGTGCAGCATGTCTGTTTTAGCTGTGAAATTCTTTTGTTTTTTAAAGTGAAATCCAATCACTGTGTGCATGGGAATAACCAATATCGTAAAAAGAAAAATTTCTCTAAAAAAGGTAAGTGTTTTTATTACTGATGTCTTTTAATTCTTTAATTTTATTGATTGACTGCTCTTATATTAAATTCTTAGTTCATCACCATTCTGAACATAGTTGATGACTTTTGCTAATCAGCCTGGTGAAAAATTAGTTGTTAATGAGTACATGACCTTTCGGTGTGTGTTGGGGGAATATCACAAGGTACCCCCTAAAAAAAAACTACAATTACACAGAAAATATACTGAATATATTCTGTATGCAGGATTATGTTATATAAAAGTAAATGGGCAATGAAGGAAAATTAATGTTTAACAATAAGAGAAACCTAAAATAATCCTGGTATTTTGTTATGGCTTCTTTTAACTAATTTTTACTGATAGATTCAGGAATATATCAGTTGTTCTACAGGTAATAGAACTTAGTACACTATTTATTTGGCATGACATTATCTTACAAGTAGTCTGGCATTATTCTCAACATCATTCAGAGTTTGTGCCACAATCGTTTCACATTGATCTGTTCTAGACAAAATAGCCTTTATTTACATCTTGTATAACTGAGTCTTGGTCGCTAATATCACGGCAATAGATAATTGCAATAGACTGAAACTCTTCTTTTCAGACAAGCAGCAGTTAAGTATTCACGGTTGACAGTGAGTAATATTTTTGGTTAGGAAATGCTTTGATGCAGTCATCTGGCTATAATAATGGTTTTAAGCTCTAGTGAAATCTTTAAAATTCAATACAATGATTATGAGTACTTAGTGCTAGCTCATTATGCAATTAATACATAGATAACCATGATAGCATTGATATGATATAGTAGTCAGCTTCATTAAATGTGCACGAAGTGGTCATAATGTTTTGGCTCAATAGCGTATAATTAAACACAGACATTAATGAATTTACAAAACAAAACTGATCACAGCTTAAAAAAATAACAACACTTTTTAAAATAATATTTATTCATTTATAATTTGCAGTTAAATTTATTGTTTTCTAAAGGAATTGTGAACACAGTAAATTGTGTAATAATTAAAAAAAAAAAAAAAAAAAAAAACACTGGAATTTATGATGGTAACAAAATAAGTTTTCTAAATGTAATCAATCAATTTCTTTATCTTTTTGTTTCAAATCAGCATCAAAGCACAGTAAGATGTTCAAAATATATACTTCGAAATTTGAGAAATGAATCATTAGTCTATTGCATTCTTTCAAAATGCAATAATTAGCCAATTTCTTTAACAATACAATCTTTAACAAACTTAAGTGACTCATTTACTTATATATTTTTACAAGTGAAGTTTAAAGAAATAAGTAAGATTAATATAAATTTAAAGTATAAAGTCTGATCAAAAAGCGCCCATCTTATTTTCTGTTTCAAGACATTGAAATGTCAATGGAAACAATTTTACTACAGTTAAATGGTTGCTTGGTAGGCATTCTAAGGCCATGAATTAGCACGCGAGTAAGAGAATTTAATGGAGGAAAACTGGTATTTAACAAACTGAAAATTACATGGCCATGGTTATTAGGGTTTGAAAGGAAGCAATTACTCACAATTAATCTTGAATGCATGAAAATGAAACTGAAACAAAAAGTTAGTCGTTGTAATAGAAATCATCTTACCACCAAAGCTAAGAAAAGCAAGATTCTGAGCAAAATGAAAATAAAACTGAAGCTATTTAGTTTTAAGCACCTAGGCTGCAATTACATTGCAGAAAACCAAAACAGCACTATTTTGTAGTTTTACCATAATTTCAGAAGGTAATGCATTGCAATGACTTACATAGTGGAAAGCAGAAGACTGGAAACTAGCTCACAATGCACTGCAGATTTTTTGACCAAATATAATACATACCAAGACAGCAAATCCCTCAGAATTTTATTACTTACAGATGTTGCCAAAACTCTTAATGCAGCAAAAGACTTCCAGATTTGAGAATATATTTGAGGAAATGGCAATATAAGAAAGTATCTCTGAACAATTCTAAACATTCAGAAATGCTTCTAATCAATAATGAAAAATTAATGAGCAAAGTGCACTGAAGCTTAAAATTCCCAAAACATTGAAGTATGTAAGTAAACTAGGATCTTTCCATTTCCAACTAAAGGCAAGATATGTTTTGATCAAACTTCATATATTACAGTAATATCTTATTTTTATGTTAATTTTGTTTAACTATATGATTTTCCTCTTGTTGTCCCAGCTACAAATTTAAGATACATAATTATTTACATATCTGAAATTATTTTTTGAATTCTTTTATTCACCAGATTATTTTTACCATTTTAATGTTATACTATGCACTTTTATCCCAATTTTAATCATTTCTTGGAATAATATTTTTGAAGATTTTTTGGGTTAGTGAGACTTGACGAAAAATTTAAATTCTTAATATTTTTATGGAGTTTAAACTTTTAAAATAAAATAATTTTAACATCATGATGTTTAAATGCATTTTCTAAGATAAAAAACATGGATATATAAAATAAGAAATCCATCATAAAACATACATTTAAGCAAAAATCTCTGATAAAGTGTACTTACATATTCTTTTCTAGGAACAATTAAAGCAAGTTTTGTTGCAGAAGATATTCCAGTTTTTTTAGCAGCTTGAGCAATTTCTTCTTGCAGTTTTTCCAGCTGAGCCTATAAGTATAAAAAATTATATATATATAAAAGTATGATTTAAACAATATTTAACTTAAAAACAAATTTTAATCCAATATCACTTACTTTAGTCCTTAGCCTTTGTGCCAATTGTTCAAATTTACCTCTTTCATGAAATTTAAATCCCTTTTTTGGCCTCTGAAATGTTTTTGCACTAGAAAATAAATTAACAATAATTACTACATATAAATATTAATAATGAAATGTGAATTTTTAACAAGAGCTAGATTAAAATAACAGTAAGCCTTTAATTATTCAAATAACATATATCTGAAAATTCTTAACACTAAAGTAAGTATAAATGTTAACTTACCTAACACGAGGATCAAAGAATTTTTGTTCATAAAGCTCTTCCATCACTTTTTCTTGACTCATTTTAAATTGTGCTCTCTTCTGAGCTCTAATATTTGCCTGGCAGATCAAAAACAAATATGTTATTTTCAATTTCATTAAAAATTCTAAACTTTAAAATTATTGTCAGCATTATTCAAGAGTGAAGCCTGAATTTTCATTGATGGCATGCTGCCAAACACCAAATTAAAAAAAACAAAATAAATTAATAAATAAATGAAATAAAAATAGAAGTACTTTTCTGTTATGGACCCAACGATAGTACCATCTGGGGACTGTGTGTGTCAGAGAGTTAGAATAATTAAACATACATATACATATTACAACAGTACCGCCAAAATGCATGGCAGGTGCGTGACAGAAAATTACCAAAAATTATGATAATGAGTGGACGTTAGAATTACATGTATTCAAAAGTTAGCTATAGCATTTGTGTAATAACAAACTGTTAAATATTGCTTACTATGTAGAATATAGTAAAAATTTAAAATTCTTATATTTAAGGTCTGAGTTTTTCATTTGGTATCTAGTACTATCATCACTTTTACTAAAAAAAATAAAATGTGGCATTAATAGCTTTTGTTAACATCGCAATTCAATTAATTTGTCTTATGAAGCTCTAGTTCACTTGGACTAGAACTATCATTTCACTCAAAATATTGAGAAGTACTGGAACCAGAATCAAACCTTAATCAAAGCTAAATTTTTTGTTTTAATTAGATACTAATAACACACTGAAATTGTAATATTCATAACTTACAATTGGACATGGAGGAAGAAAAACCTTTCTCAAACATCATACACTGTTAACTAGCTAGTTTTCTTGCATTATGTAGTTTAACTATGTCTTATGTTTTTACCTTTATATTTATTGCATATACATGGCACATCTTATTATTTTGAAATAACTTTTATTTTTCAGATGATAATCAAAATCTAACTATCAATTGAATTAAGCCCTTTCGAAGCTACAATTTCATTTTCACTCATGCTTCAAATTTCTAAGAAGCTTCACTTAATATATAATCTTATGGGACTTTGAAAGAAAATCATAAATAAGAATAGCCAGCTTTAACTAAATGTGCAGTACTATTAAGCTTACAAACACTTACTTCTTCCAGCTGGATGTGATAAGAATACAACATGCAGATATAGACAAATTTGAACACTTTCTTACACTGTGGAAGGAAAGATGGAAAGAGGTTTTCCCCTCTGTCTGTGCAAAATACATTATTTTGTTAATGATGCTGTTATTTGAACAGCATGAAGAGACAAAATTAGAGAAGACACGATAACACACGATTTGTTTTGTTTTAAATTTGCGATTCTAAATAAAATACATGATTCAATGCAAAGATATAAATTTAAACTAATTAATGAGGATTTTATTATATGAATGAATTAAAAAACAGTAATTCCTTTTTTGCAATTTTAAATTTATAGACATGTGCCGCATGCCTTAAGATAATGCCTCTGGTATTATTTAACTTTGAAGTGCTAAATGGAAATTGTTTTATTTAAAATGCATCCGTTTATGGCAAAATCAAAATTTTCACTAAAAGCAAATCTGTTATTTTTAATTAAAACAAAAATTAAAATTTAAAAGTGGAATCTGTATAATACTGGTTAACTTTTAAATGCATCAAGAAAATATTGAGTTAAAATTAGTAACTAATTTATCTCTTTTCTCTCAATATAAAATTATTTTAAAACCAAATGATTATATGAAATTTATCATCAATTTGAAATGCATTTCTGCAATACAGCACACTTTAGTTACAACATTACACTTTTAAACGGCATTTTGTTTCTTCAGAGCAACTTTTCGTTTTTTGTTACGCTTGAAAGTATGCCAATATTATTTTGTCAAGTGATCAGTATGTAAATTATGTATCTGATAAAAGTATCTTAAGTGAGCAAAAATTATTATTTTTATTGATAATTGGAAAAAAAATACTAGTATCCTAGCAAATACATATGAATTGAATACAACTATTTTACAAAATTAACTTAATTTTTATATTCAAGGATATTTTTTCTCAAGGGAAATAAGATTATTTTATGAGTTTGATCATTTCGAATTTTCATAAACTCCCTAAAAATGAAGGAAGGAATTACTTTTTTTATTAATAAGATGAACTCAGTAAGGAAAAATGGTACTTCATAAAATATAGTTTTAGGTTTATAAATATTTTTGTCAGTTAAAATAATCTATGGAAATATAATATGGAAATTATTATAGTCTAATAAATATATTCAGGATGGTTAGAAGACAGTGTCTACTTGAACAAAAATTAAACTGCCAATGAACGTAGATGAAAATTATGCATTTCTGATACATTACTGAATGCCAATTTTTTTTTTTTTATTTTCCCAATAACTATGGTTATCTTGGTCTTTGAAACTTTCACATATAAAAATATTTACTGTAGTTATCTCATAGGATCAAATCTATAAATCAACAATTATAAGAGTTCTAAATTAATATCACCATTTAGAAACTATCTATTACAGTCTCCAAAAATATAGTGCTACATTCTAGAACTATTGTATTTGACGGCATATAAGACGCACTTTTTTCCTTAAATTTGGTCTCAAAAAAGTTACCTGTGTCTCATATGTGAAGGACACAGGTTAACTTTCAATACTGAATGCTATTTTTAGCCCGGATAAAGATCTCGACACACATAACTTTTACTACAGCTGCCATAATTATTTTGCATATGCGTGAAATATCAGTTGCCAAAAAGTGCCAAAGCTCGAAGCTGATGTTGAAGTTCGAACAGGTTCGACGATCATATTACGTCTATGGAGCCTTTCCTTCTTTACATAGACTTTCTTTGACTCAGCCGACACACGTGTACTCTGTATAAACGTGTCGGTATCGGTGCTTAAAACTATTTGTTTAAAAAAAATACCCTGAAAAATACAAGTACAGGAAACAAGAGATTAAGCTATTCAATTCAGTATAAACTAGGAGTGTTAAACTACGCCAAAGTGCATAGAAACAGAGCAGCAGCAAGGCATTTCGGTCCACCACCTACCAAAGAAAGGATACGTACTTGGCGACTGCAAAAAGATCAATTAAAAAACAAAAACATAACCTTCGATGCCCAGCTCCATCTTGGCCTGAACTTGAAAATGCCGTAAAAATGTGAGTCATAGATAAGAGGAAATCTGGGATAAGTGTTTCAACCAAAATGATAATCAATGAGGCGAAAGGATTTGCAGAAAAACATGGGAATCAGAACTTTTCAGGGTCTGAGGGCTGGTGCTACAAGTTCGTGAAAAGGCAAAACTTATCAATGCGCACAAAAACAACTATTTCACAGCAAATGCCAGCAGAAAAAAAAAAAAATACTAGCATTTCATAGGTTTGTTATAAATGCATGCAAGAAAACTTCTTTTGAGCTCGGTCAAATAGGAAATATAGATGAAATTCCATTCACATTTGATGTACTATCCAACAAGACTGTGAGTATTAAAGGGTCTAAATCAATAACCATAAAAACCACAGGTCATGAAAAAACCCGATATACGGTAGCTCTATTATGTTGTGCTGATGGCACAAAACTACCGCCGTTTCTAATATTCAAAAGAAAAACTTCCAACGGGTGTAATTGTTCATGTTTATCCGAAAGGCTGGATGGACGAAGCTGGAATGAAACTGTGATTACAGAACGTATGGGCGAGGCGATCTGGTGGACTTTTAAGAAAACCCTCTCTTTTGGTTTTGGATCAGTTTAGCGCCCATAGAACTGAAACTATAAAGAATAAAGCGAGAGAATTAAAAACCCAGATGGCTGTCATTCCTGGTGGACTGACTAGCCAATTGCAGCCGTTAGATGTATCAGTGAATAAACCATTTAAGGAAAAAGTGCAAGAACGAATGGAACAAGTGGATAGGAGAGCCACATCACACCCTCACACCCTATTGTTAAGTCCTTTAAGAAGTGCAGAATCAGTAATGCTCTTGACGGAAACAGTAGGGATGACGACATTCTCGTTTTCGATGATGATGATAGTGAAAAGGATTTTTATGGTTTTGAAAGTGATTAAAGTCTAATTTCATGATAGGCAATGTTTTCCTTGAATCTGTGTTTTTTGTTGTTTCTGCTTTATTTTTTATTATGTTTGATTGCTTGCCGTTCATTCATTTATTCATTATTGAAATTTACATATCATATTCAAAATAGCTTGCCGTTTGTTAATTTTCTTAAATAAAAATATGATTGGTAATTGCACTGAATGATTGTTTATTTGGCTTTTATGAAACATGAGAACTGAAAGAAACCACATTTTAAGTTATTGTGGTACCGCGCTATCGTGCGGACTATTGAAACTTTTTTCCTTACGTGTGGCCTTCTAAATAAGGGTGCGCCTTATATGCCAGTGTGTCTTATATGCCGTCAAATACAGTATTTGCTATACTGTCCATCTAATTTAAAAAAAAAAAAAAAAAAAAAATGTAGAAAGGAGTTTACTTTAAGTGTTGGCATATGATGCGTCAGATGAACTTCTTTACCAGTCATATCCAGAGTTCGACCTTCTGAGTCTAATATAAGAGGTGCTGGCCTGTAAAATAAATTTATGACTATAAGGTTCATATTTAAATTACTTATGAACTTTTAAATAAAAGTTCTGCAAAAAACTGAGACTTACTTATGTTGCTTGGAATCATCTGGTTTCCTAACATAGAAGAGAACAAAAAGAAATTAAGAAAAGCAGCTTTAATAACAAATGAAATATAGATATAAAACTTCGACACATTTATTTCTTAAAAATTATTTAATATATTTTTTAAAAAAAGTTTAGACGCAGAGTTTTAAAAAAAAAAGGCAGCTATTGTAGGCTGTCAATAACACAAATATATTCGATGAATTACTTCACATAAGTAATAAAAATAATTACCATATTTGCTGGCACATAAGACCCATTTTCTTCTTTGAAAATAGGTCTAAAAAGCGGGGTGTGTCTTATACGTCGCTACTCAGTTTATTATATTCATTTCTGAAAATTTCCTCTATTCGTAGTTATGCTGATTTTTTTTTCTAGTTTCCTTGCAGAGTGTGGGAATATTACAGTTAGGTAGAGCTCAGTGAATGCACATGCACTGTCATCGACAACCATAGCTGGGTTCGTTAAACTTTCCATTTTTGTGAACGACTTTTAAGTGTGTGAAATTTCTACTGTTCAGCCTTTTTCTTAAATTTGTTGACAAGTTATGGCTCAAAAACAATGTCAGTATTGCTATAACATAGCATACAAGCTACGTGTGATTGTGTATGCTATAGGACACAGAAATAGGGCTACAGAGAGGCATTTCGGCACCCCCGACTGAGAAAATGATAAGAACTTGGCAGAATTATAATGATCAGTAATAAAGTTTTATCCTTCAAAAATGTGTGTTAAAAAGGGGGGTGTCTTATAGGCCGGCAAATCTGGTAATTACTTTGATTTCATGGCAAGCTAGATTAATATTTAATGAAATTATAGCAGCACATTTACATAAGTTTCATACATTAATAGATTATGTCATATATTTTTGTAAAGTTGAGTGATATTAGTGACGGGTTAAACAGGCAGTCTTAGACTCAAATTGCATGCGAGCCAAATGCACGATCTGAAAGCAGCTGATGTGCTACAAATTTTTTTAAACAAAATAAGAGTAGAGCAAACATATGTACAATTCATTTGCGGCCATTTAAATTACTTCAGAAGCCACCAGTTTGAGAGCACTGGGATAAACTGTATTATTATTAAAAAATGCATTTCCAACTAGAACAGCGAAGTATCTATGTTCCACATTTCATTCAACAGCCATTAAAATCTGAAACTTTACAAAGGTTAAGCTTTTAAAATAAAAATAAGGAGACTCTTTCTCTCTTTTTACAGCTCTAAAATATCACAACTCCAGATATAAATACAATTTTGATACACATTTTCCTAAATTTGCTGAATAATCTTGTTATTATTTTGATTAAATTAATCTGAGTACTGAACTTTGGACTGAATGATTGACATTTGAAATGATATGGACATTACAATATTTACAACAGTTCGTAGATGTTTTTCTGTATCTATCTTTTCATTTATATACTTTAAATCTACAATAATTAGATAATTAATCAGCTGCTAAGTCTTGATGCTAATCTTTTTGAGCATTTTATCTCCAAGATACTACTATTTAAAATGACTTCTAAACTAATTAAAGATAGCTAAAATTCTGGGCACTCAAGAATATGTCTATTAATACAATTATCTAAACATAATGGTTTAAATTTAAAAGGATTATTTTTTCTTACTCTATCCCCTTTAAAAAAAAAAAAAAAAAAAAAAAAAAAAAGTTTTCATAGCTTATAGTAACACCAGTATTAAGTTTTGAATATACCGTAATTTCGCGCGTATAGTCCGCGGACTATCTGTGTTTAAAATGCGAATTTTTGAAGCTGCGGACTATCCACCAGTGCGGATAATACGCTGGTTGTTCACGGTTAAAATTGTTGAGATTTAAAAAACATGTTGTCGTGAACTGCCGATGATCAAATATAAAAAAAGCGTGAGATTCCAAGTATCCTTCGCACTGCTTTAGCACAACTGCTGGGAGGGGGGAAAAGTAGTTGATGCATCAACTCAGTTTTTAGGAGCCATAGTAGCAAGTACCTGGAGTACGAAAAAAAGCGTGATTCGTTTACTTATAGCGTGGTTTGGCAACACCGAGTGAGTGGGGTCTAAGGTCACATTTCATTACCACTTATCACGAGGATAGCACGTTGCACAGTATTTTGTTTTCGTATTTTGTCTTTCATCTTCGCTAACGTTGATGAAACATCCCCGGAGATTTACTGCTGAGTGGTAGTTGAGAAAACTGAAAAAGATGGAAATAGAGAAGTGGGCCGTTATTGGTTTAATCCTAGTATCCAGTGCATACGGGATTTGACTACTTTTGGTGACTTTATGATGAGCAGTAAAAACGGGACATATACGATGAGTAGTTAACGGGTCATTCAAAGAAAATATATAGTTAAACATAGTATATACTATGTATATAGTATATATACTATGCGTGTATAGTATATATATAGACGTTCTTTGGATCATTTTTGGTGTTGGCGATAATTTTCAAAGTCGCGCCAAGGCTGCACCGTATACTAGGATTTTACTCCGTTATTTTGAAGTGGTCAAGAAAGCGGTGAGAAATTTGCGCAAACAAAAGGATGTGTTAAAAAAGCATGGGAATATTGCCGTATTAAAAAAACGTAATTTCGGACGTATAGTCCGCGGACTATCCGGTGGTGCGGACTATCTGACAATTTTTAAATTTTTTTTTATATAAAATCGTGTCTGCGGACTATACGATGGTGCAGACTATACGTGCGAAATTACGGTACTTATTTTATAAACACAGCATTTTCTTTTTAAATATATCTCATACCATTATTAACTGCACATATTCACAGATTTTATTTACTTGTCACTATTTTTCACTTTTATTCATACACAAACTAAATTGCTTATCTCTTCTAAAGAAAGACAAGTAAAGTTTTAAACTGCTTTTAAATCTATCATACTAATTTAAAATCTATTGTACTTATTCAAAATATAAATATTTTTATACATAATATAATGCTTATTGTTAATATGCAACGTTCTGACTCTATATGCTTCTGAAATAAACTTGGAACTCCTATACAGCATATTTTTGCTCTTTGCTCCAAATAAAAAAGTTTTTGTTAATGTTGTGTTAAGTTTTTTTTAACCCTCTCGCTGCGTATCTCGTGATTTCCATGGGCAACATAGAAGTAGCAAAATTTGCGCAACCCGTGACTTCCGCGGGGATGCATATTTTCTGTTTATTTAACTGTGTAACCCGCTCCTTTCCCGTTCATGGTTGCATTTCGGCTTTTCTGTGATGCTTAATTATTTATTCAGATCTGGGTTAACAGATGGCATTAGTTGTCCATATTTTTGCAAAATATACAAACATGTTTTACACCATTTTGCACGCTCTTTTGAAAGCTCAAAGATGTCTATAGTTCAACTCTCAATCACATGAGACTAACTGATCAACATTTTGATAGATATATATCCCCCAATTACATCAAGAAAGAAACTTGTAAACATTAAGCTGTTTGTTTCTAAAAAAAGACTGAAACTGGCAAAAAAATTCTCAAAAAAACGCGTATTCGGTGCAAAGACGGCGAGATAGGATGCCTCGAGCGTTGTTTCGAAGTTTATCAAATTAGACTTCATTTCTAATAAATGTTTTATAAATATTTTGCATATTTTCATTAATATATACGTTTTACCATTATATTTTGTAAAATAAATCATAATTTAACGAAGATTAATTTTCAAATTTTTCTTTTATACGATTATTCTTCAGTTTAAACTTTCCAACAACCTTTTTTTTATGAGCTAATTCTATACTGAAGGTAAAAAAAAAAAAAAAAAACTCTTTTACAAAAACTTTTTGTATAATTTAACTCTAAAATATATGTAGATTTAAATTTACGTAATTAAAAAATTATGCAACTTTCGAACCTATTTTGATAAAAAAATTATGCAGCGAGAGGGTTAATGTTCCTATATGCATATGGCAAGCTGAGTTTTCAATTTGATACTAACCATAATTAGTCATTCGCAGAAATTATTTTTTTTTGTCAGCATATTAATTCTATTATTACTATATACTCATATTAATTCTATTATTAACGAAACCGTATAGTTTGAAAATTAAAAAAGGTCTTGCTAAAATGTATTATGAATTTCAGTTCTTAATAGGAATATGAGACGTCAACAAAAATTATTATTCAGAAAATTCAATTTCAGCTAATTTGTTTCAGTAATGTGTTAAACAGCTAAAAAAAAAAAAAAAAAAAAAAAAAAAAAAAAAAAAAAAACAACTTGCAACATAAGGATGGGAAAAAATAAGTTTGCATTGTGAAAAACAAATAAAAAAACTGTTGTTGCATATTACAATAGAATATTATTATTGGTTTTATGAGTAAAATATAAATTAACACACCTAACTGACACATTTTATGAAAATATTCATGTCAAAAACATTAAGCACAATTTTCTTTAAAACTTAAAATCCGTATAATTTTTTGCTAAAAGTAAAATGACCTGTCACCATCATTCAATATTGTGCAAATTTTTTTTGGAATAATTTTACGTAAATAAAATAAAATACTCATATTAAGTACTAGGAAACATTTAATATACAGTAGAATTCCAGAAATCCGCAAAGCTTGGGACCAGAGGCTATGCGGATTTGAGGACAGAAAAGATAAAGCATAATATTCGGACTAAAAGTGCAAAATGAATAATTCGTATTAGATACATTTAATTAAATTATTATATACATTATTGCAATAATTTATTATATGCATTAAATTATTATTACATATATAAATTGATTATATTATTCATTGTATTATATGTACACAGCATCGAGGTTTGCCGATTTCGCCTCATGCAAAGATTTCCGGTTTCGGATTCCGGTGTTAGAATCACTGTTGCTGTAAAATTTCAACAGCTTTTCTTTATTTTTTTGTATATCATACACAATCGTGTCGCAATTCCATACCATTCTGCTATAAATCGAGGAGTAGCACCTGCTTCCATCTTTTGCAGAATTTGCACTTTTTGCGTTACCTTCAATGCAACGTATTTACGTTTTGCAACGTTGCAAGCAGTAAAATCACGAGTGAGTTTCTTATCTGTCATTGTATTAAAAAGGGCTGAAATTAAAAATATTCTTAATTTATCCACAAAATATCTGGATTAAAAAAAAAAGGCAGCACCAAACAATCTCATGAAATGAAATAACAAAGCTCAGAAAATACAACAACATGAATCGTGAACTTGAACAAAGAGTTGAGTGAATCATCTGCTTTTTTACCTCGATGTAAATTAGAGGGGAAGAAATTTATCTTATTTTTTTAACGTTTTCATGTCAATAATCGTTTTGACTCATTATTATTCGGTAATTATGACGTCATTATTCGGTAAGTATTTTTTTCTTCGATATTTCGTACTCAATGTTGCCTATAAACTGAATGTTTATATCCCGAGAGGCGAAGCGGATTTCAGGAGTTGGCGGATTTTCGGTATTTGACTGTATCAGTACATGATCAAAGTTCATACAAGCAAGAATTCTGCAATATAATAAAGTAAAATAAAAATATTACCAATTTGTTAATAGTGTTGGCTTAGAACTAAGTCGTGCTTGAATCATAGCAGTTAATTGTGCAATCCTGGCTTTATTCTCAGACAAAGTTGGAGAAGCATCTGTTAAGGCAGATCCAGCAGGTACAGCACCTCCTGAAGCATATGCATTCACTGATACTTGGGACTGACTTAAAGCTCCAGTTAATTGCATTTGCTAAAAGTACATGAAGTCTTATAAAGAAAGCTTTTCAAACATAATAATTTAAAAATGTATAAAATAATAATTCAAATGCATATTTCTCTTCATATATATCACCATGTATAGCAAAAAGATATAAAATAGCATTATGGACTATTTTTAGTAGTTAAAAAGAAAAACAGTCAAAAGTCGTTAATTCGGACACCCATAATCCGGAATGATCTATAATCCGAACTTCAAACCTACAAACTTTCTGCGCATGCACCGCGTTTACGTATGCCCGTAAGACCTTCACAGCTGCGCATATGCATGCGCATAATACATTTACGCATGCGCGTTTAATGTATAACGGACGGTATAAGCTAAAATTATCTAATTATCTATTTCAGTTAATGTTGCAGATTGCGTTGTTCCTTAATCTTCGAATTGGATCCGGCTTATTATTTTTTGCAGACTGTTAGAGCAATTTTATAAAAGTAAGCTTGAACTTTCGATTATGTCAAATAGAATTTCCGATGCTGGAGCTCCCAAAGGATCTACAAAGTGAAAGTATGTTTCGATGTCCATCAAACAAAAAATGGAATTTCTGCAAAAAATGGATAAAGGGATATCCTTGGGTTCTCTAACCATTCCATTCCAAAATCTGTTTATCAATTTCATATCTGCTCTGCGGTGGCCGGGGACACAATGAATTGGAAGTTGATCTGTCAGCACTATCCTTACCTTCAGGGCAGATCTTTTTATTCTATTTGGCTTATAATTCCTTACTAAATGTAGTATTTCATCTTGATGTACTCCGTCTTTAATATGATTTAAATCAAATTCCTCATCATTATAATTCGCTTCCGATCGTGAAGAAAGTGACACAGAGGTTATTGAAAACTAAAAAATTTTGACTGACAAATTAATCGGTATTCTCGACATAGCAATTATAGGACTTGAACAGCGGAACTTTGTAACCGAACAAGAAATTATGTCTGTTTATAGAATTAAGTATTATCACATAAAATGAAGCAACTTAAAACAATTTACTTTGAAAGAAATGTTTAATAAAGTAAACAAATAAATATTAAGCTTTTTTTTTTTTTTTTTTTTTTTTTTTGTAAATTTTAATACCCTTTAGATCATTATTGTTCTTTATTTCATAAATTACGGTTTCATATTTTTAATTTTATAATTTCTGCATGCCATCTTACCAGATTTAAACTGATGATCTATAATCTGAAAAAATCGATAATCCGGAATCGCCAAAGTCCCGAAAAGTTAGGATTAACGACTTTTGACCGTATTGCCAACCACAGTTTGTAACATTCACTATGCTCAGTATTAAAAAAATAAATGAAATTTTGAGCAGAAAATGCAGCATTTCTCTTTAAAATTTAATTTTCTCTTTTATTATAACCTGAATTTAAAAAAAAAATATTGAATTATTATCATGCTACTTTTCATTGCAAAGAAAGATCATTTCATAAATTTTTTAAGTACACAGATCAAAGGCACTCATTTTAAAATGTAAAAATTTGAAATGAGGTAATTTTTAATGTACTTAGCCAAATTAGACTATATTCAAAATTATTATTTTTTTATTTATAATCATTTATTTTGCACAATAAAATTTTTTTTTTACTTAAATTTATATACAGAAGATTTATGCTGCAATAAAATTTATAATTATTAGCTTCCCCATAAAATTTGCTTATAATTAAAACATTCCTCAGTGTTAAATCCTAAAATTGTACTTAATGATGCATATAAAGAAGAAATTAAAAAATAAAGAAAAGGTTACTAAAATACCCGTTTTCTTTCTTCAATCATTTTTTGAGCATTTGCCATCATTTCCTGAATCTGTAAATGCAGAAATTCTATTTAGTAAATATACATAACACTGATAAAACACACTGTTCATAAATTTCTTAATCACAATTAAACATTCTTATCTGAGTTTTTACCTCATTTTCAGTCTTTCATTTTGAAATGAACCTACAAGAATAAACATCCAAACTATAAAAATTATGAAAATATAAAACTATACTTTGCGACAAGCTAACCTGATAACACATACAAGGCTAGAAAAACCTTTTCACAGGTTTTCACCCTGTTCTTCAAGTTACGCAGCAAACTGCCCGCGAATATACACAGGGTTCGTACACATTTCCTTACATGAAAATTAAGGACTTTTAAGGACCATCAAAGAAAAAATTAAGGACCTATCAGCAAACAAAAAAAAATGAATAGAATAAAGCAATTATCCATACAACCGACTTCATGCTTGTAATTTCACTTTAAGAAACTAACAGAAGTGTGTATTATGCACTATCATTAAATTCAATTTAATACTTACCACAAAACAATTTTGAAAATTAAACTAGCTCTCTACAAGTTATGAAGTAGATAATATTAAATTAGGAACGTAATTTCTTGAAAAAATGTATAAGTGTATTTTACACTAACAACAAACAGTCACTATTTTAGAGATTTACATGATTATTATTTAACTTATTTGATATTTATTTAAACACAGTCAACTACTATTATAATCACAATGTAAGAATATTTTGCACATTAAAATAACTGATTTGTAAACATACAATTTATTTCCTTGGTGTTTTGAAAGATACTAGAATAATAAACTGTACAATAAAAGATACAAAACATTTGTGCTTTTTTTAAATCTGAAATCTTTTCAGCTATTTTAACATCTAATTTATTTATGTCTATTTCCTTTTCTTTAACTATTCTTCTAAGTTCATTTGCTTTGATAAACAAATCAATGTTCCTACTGGTCTCAGCTTCATCTGCTAAAGCATCTACTTCTTCATTAATATCTTTAATGTCCCTTTGAAGAAATTTTTTCTTCTGCTTCATATAATCAATTTCTTCCTGAATAATATTTCTTTTCCTCTTTGAATTTTCAGATTTAGTTAAAGAATTTTGTTCTTCTAAATACAGAACTTCTAAATAACGAACTTCACTTCTTGCAGAAGCTGCTGCTGATCTCATTTCTTTATTAATTTCGATATTAAGAACACCTCTAGAAAATTTTATGTAATCAAATACTGTGCATTGAAAAATGTATGATGAGTCACTTAAATTTTCAATTTCAATTGCTTTATTTACAGAGAAGCCCCTTTCCACAGAGGCCTGTTCATGTGACAGGATAAGAATACTTGTCACAGTGAATACTTGAATAGTGAAATTATACATTTTTTACTATATATATATATATATATATATATATAATTTATTTCCTAAACAATATTGATTAATTGATTTTATTATCTCCTAAGTTTAATTAAAGTAGAATTATTTTAAAAGAGTGAATCCATACTGGTAAGTTACATTTTGAAAGATATATATATATATATATATATATAGTACAAAGTTCGAGATCCGGACATCCAATATCTGGAATGATCTAAAATCCGGACCTCAAAGCCACCACCAACCAATTTTTTAGGGCTTTTTTGAAGGGAAGGGGTATGCTTTATGCACGTGCATTAGATTTTTTTCCTCATCATAAAAAAACATGTCGGAAATCCCGATTCTTAATTTCAGTTTGGCGCTAAATAAAATATATCATTATTGAAGAAATAATTATTTTAGCATAAATTTGTGTGATTAGTAACTTGACTCCATAGCTGCATATCTGCTTGGCATAATCTCAAACTGAAACATTTGTTAATTTTACACCAACTAATATTTTATATCCTTGATGCCGAAACTACGAATCATTATTTATTGTATTTTACTTTCATCACCGCATGTTTATCAATGGATCACAACTTGAGTGATGAATCACGCAGCGACGCCAAATAACAGAGTATTATCCGATTACAGATTTAAGTTTAATGCGCTAAAATGTTAACAAGGGGAGTTTTGCAGAAATTTCTTTCCTTATGTTAAAAATAGATTTTGTTAATGATACTCATAGGATAAATGATTATATTTAGTGCTATTTGAATTAAGAATAATTGATTTGTTATTCACATAAAGCCAGAACCAACGCCAGAGCTTGCATGGCCGCACCAGGCGGCAGAATTTAGCGAAGTTAAACAGAAGTTTTTCATTGCGATGACAATGCCCCATCATCAATCAATTAACGGAGGGTGAAATCTGTAGTATGGTTCTAAATCCAGAAATTACAGCTACAGATAGTGAAGAAAGTAACAGAGAGGTTACTTACTTACTACAGTTAAAAAATTTTGATTAACAAGTTATTCGGAATTCTCGACACAGCAATTACAGGACTTGAACAATGGAACTTAATAATAACTGAACAAGAAATTATATGTCTATAGTATTAGTCTAAAGTATTAGCAGAGAAAACAAATCAAACAACTCACATTGAAAGAAATGTTTAATAAAGTAAACATATAAATATTAAGCTCTTTTCTTTTGTAAATTTTGATACCCTTTAAATCATAAATGCTTCATTATTTCATAAATCACGATTTAATATTTTCAATTTTATAATTTCTACGTGCCATCTTAGTAGATTTAAAATGATTTAATATACGGAAAAATCTCAAATCTGGGATCGCCGAAGTCCCAACGAGTCCAGACCTCGGACTTTGTACTGTATAAATATATGTATAGATATATATAATACAGAATGTATATTTTCAGTTAAACTTCTACCCAATAACTTTAGTAATTCATGAAAGTTAATTTTGCGTCTAGTTAATTCAGGAAAATTAGTTTCAATTAGTTGTTTTCAGCTTTAAAAATATTAAAAAATTTTTAATTAGTTAGTTATTTTCAACTAATAATTGTATCACCATTAGCAAAAATTATGCATTTCTATCAACAACATAGGTTTAAACCAAATACTTAATTGTCTATTGAAGCTTCAAAACGTATTTCTGAACTTTACTTTTTCTCGGCTAGTGGTACCAAATTTGCCCTTGGCGACCTAAAATCGAAATGGAGCCAAGAGATTTCCCGCGAAATCGATAACAGACTCTCTGCAGAAATAAACTCATAATCCCGATATCCCATACATATAGTATGTGCAAAAGATAATAAACTCCGTAGAAGGTGATAAAAAATTAATTTATGGCTTAATTGAAACAAACACAGAAATTAAGCTAAGCAAAACCATGTAAAAACAAATTGAAATGATAAAACGAAACTTAATTTTCATGTGAATTTTCAGCGCTGACTCTCCCATTCTAGAAATTTCAATTTGTTTCAGACAAAGACTACACTTAAGGATTGCCATCCATCAATATCCAGTCTTTGTAGTCAGCTTGATGAAGCCACAGTTTATTGAAAATGCACTTTCCAGGCATCTTGTTCCTATTGGCGTCAGAAGAGTTGTGGCCTTCCAGGTTGGGATTGCTCTAATTATGGCAAATATTTTCATATCCCCCCTTTTTTTTCCTCGAGCACCTTCATCATCACTTTCGCCTCTTAAAGAACTTCCGGCTTCACGCTTTCGTCACAATCTGCCTAAATTTATGGATAACACCTGTTTCGAAAGATTGGGTGAATAGCCAATCAGACACCGATACTTTCGTTCGGGTAGCTAATTGTTTTTTTTTTTTTTTATCGTTTGCAACGCAAATCCGCCAACAGATTGGTTAAGAGCTGTGTAATTTTAATTCCATATACATGAGAAATCATAATTCACACTTAGAATGGCAATCATTAGAAATGATAAGAAATGTCAAATGAGCAAAATTAAGAACCGTTTATTCATTTTGGCAAAAATTAAGGACTTTTAAGGACCAAAAATCATTTTTGAAAAAAATTAAGGACTTTTAAGGACCGTACGAACCCTGTCAGAAGCACTTTTGATATTTTCCATGCTTCTGTCTAGTGAAAAGTAGAGAAAATAAAGAGAAGATAAACATGTTAAGATTCTAGTATCAGAAGTAATACATTCAAATATTATGTTTTCATTGTTCTTCCATACATTCTCCAAAAATTAAGAAATTCATTGCAAACTTCCTGTAAAATACATCCATTACATGTTGACACTATGGAGACATTTTCGTTTTGTCCCATATTTCTCGAATCTTCTAGAATCGTAGGTCTATAAATCTTGCCTTCAAATCCTTCTAAACTTTCCAAGCTGTAATGTCCAAAATCCCAAAGAAAAATTATCCCTACGAATTCTGTAACAACAAAAAGCCAGAAATATTTTGGAAACAAAAAAGGAGGGAAAAAGTGTAAAATTAATTTTATAGAGAAAACTCATGCATATTTTGAATACTTTTTGACTGAGACAATTACATGGGAAAAACTCTTAATTTGAAACATATTAAAAAGAAGACTTTTTAATTAATTACATAGCTAATTTTGCTTTTGCTAAGAGCTGTTTCGTAAATTGTGCTTTATAGCATTATACCTCGTTTATTTTTCAGATTTAAAATATTGTATAAGTTGCCAAAATGAAGCTTTATAATATGACAGTGAAAAATAAAAATGCTTTATTTTAATGCTATTTTCTAAATATAACTTCAATATATTACCATTATTTTAATGAAATTTATCAATGTTACAATGTTTAAAAAAAAAAAAAATCGTCGAAAAATTCTCAGATTTTGGAATTGGAAAGTTTTTATGGAAACTAATCTTAAAATTGGCAAAACGTTGAAAAGTCGCCAAATTTAGAACCGCTTATTAAAAGAATTCACATCCCCAAAAGCGAAAAGTTGTTTAAAAGCTCTTTACTAGAAAAAATGAATTTCGAAATGCTTATGTTTCATTTCTTGCTTAGAAACTCGAATATCCCTTCATTTATATTAGAAATAGAAACAAATTAGAACTCATGAACCCATTCAAAAGACATGGCAGTGAACCGCCAAAAATATTTCTCAAAATGCTAATACACACTCAAAATGACTGTCGTAAAAACAGACAGAAATTTCAGATGATTAAAATAAAAGACCTTCTGCTGATTTTGGCCAAAATTAAAGACTTTTAAGGACCAAAAATCGATTCCAAAAAATCTAAGGACTTTTAAGGACCGTACGAAGCCCGTCAAACTTATTGCATCACTTGACGCACAGTATCAAATTGTTAAGACCTGATGTCTGTGAACTATTATTACTACAATATTATCATATTTCTAAATTCAACCTCAAATGATCTTGAAATGCCTAAGAAGAGACCCAAAAGTGGGGGAGTGTTTGCAGTAACTATGCCTAGTAAAATGTCATTCTCATTTTATCAAATGATATTAAACATACACTGAACTCGGGGATATTATCCAGATTGTATGATGATGTCACAGAAACTTTGTGAAACAAATTGTAACATTCAAGTTTTTTAACATAGATACCCACATGTATTGTAAAAATGTATTTAAATCAAAGTGTTTAAAATAAACTGGTGTGCAAAACTTAAGCAACAATGTAAAAATTTAGCAGATAGCCATGAAATTGCAGAAAAGGAGGTCTGGAGATCAGTACAATGAACACGTAAGTCAGTAGAAACGTCATGCGCATGCAAATATCAGAAATGAAATGTCAGAGGCGGCATGAGCGTACACAAAGCGCGTGATGTCGGCGCGTGCAGCTCAACAGTAGAATAAAATGAAAGACGGAGACGCAATTCAACATATTCGCTGCAAGTGCCAGTGAGTGAGTTCGTGAAATATGGCTAGAAGAAATCACATGGACGACTTCACACGTGGAAGAATGATCGGAAAGCTGGAGGAGGGGCATACTGTTATCAGTGTAGCTGCAGAGCTCGGAATCAACAAAAGTGTCGTTTCGCGCTCTTGGAAAGTGGCTGCCTGAGAATGACAACTGCAGGGGATGACCGATATATCGTCCTGCAGGCGAAAGGGGATGACCGATATATCGTCCTGCAGGCGAAAGTGGATGACAGCAGTCAGCAATCACCATTGCTCAGCAACTATGTACAGCAACGGGGGCGACACGTGTCGTGGTTTACTGTGGCAACTATGTACAGCAACGGGGCGACATGTGTCGTGATTTACTGTGGCCAGACGCCTTCACAATGGGGCCTATTCATCTGCCATCCTGAACGCTGCCTCCCGTTGAAAGTTGGCCACCGTTTACAGTGGTGCAGAGAGCACAAAAACTGGACAACTGATCAATGGAGTTGTGTCCTTTTTACGGATGAGAGTCGGTTCAGTACCAGAAGCGATTCTCAACGTGTTTTGATTTGGAGAGAGGTCGGGACCCGGTTTTACCCCAATAACATCAAGGACAGACACCGTAACGGTGGTCGTGGAGTTCTTGTCTGGGAAGGCATTATGCTGAACGGGCGAACTGAGCTCCACGTTTTCAACAGAGGGTGTGTACCGGGGGATCGCTATTGTGAGGAGGTACTCCTTCCCCATGTGCGTCTGTTCCGAGGTGCCATTGGCCCAGACTTAATTTTTATGGATGACAATGCACAGCCACATCGGACTCTTGCTGTTGAGGAGCTACTGGAAAGTGAAGATATCACTCGAATGGATTGACCCCAGATTTAAATCCCATCGAACATGTGTGGGATGCTTTAGGGAGACGCATTGCAGCACGCTTACATCCTCCAGAGAACACCCAACAACTCAAACAGATGATGATTGAGGAATGGGCACTACCGCAAGAAATGTTGCACCAGCTGGTTCTCAGTATGCAGAGACGGTGTGAAGCAACTATTACAGTGAGGGGAGGGGATATCCCATATTGGGGAACATCTGCTTGTTGTTCTTCCTCTTGGAGAGACAATCATGAGTCACGATACTATGCGTTTAATAAAGCTTGCTTTTGTTCGATTCCATACCGTATGCATTGTATTCCTTTTTCAGCTCCGATACTTTCGTCATCCTTTACGCATATAATAATATATACTCCTTCATTTCTGCATTTCATGTCTCTCAATTGATTTCTCGTGGAGTTATGGCAAAAAACCCTGCTGTTGCTTAAGTTTTGCATACCAGTGTAGACACCTACATTATTTCATTGCACTAAAAACATTTAAATTTTACCATACGTAAACCCAATTTTTATCTAAAATCAATTTCTCCATTTACAATGAAATTTTAATTTCACTTAATAAAGAATTACATTTAGAACAATACTTTTTTTTAAACATTTATATTTTACAGAAATGCAAAAGAAGTTTACAAAATTCATATGTTAAAATAACATCAATGAATTTAAAAAAGCAATCGTAACACATTTTTAAAACACACACACACCTGTATTGTTGTTAACTGGCCTGGGCTTGGCTGGCCAGCTAAAGGCAAGTTTGGATGTTCTTCAACTTTCATTTTTTTGCTTTCACTTATATCATCATCCTACAGAAATGAAAAGATATCAGTACAGATTATTAAATATTGGATAATCTCATTTCATATTAATTTTTTCTTAAAATATAACATACAGTCAAATTCTGCTACAGTGAGCTTCAAGGGGTCAAAAGTTTAGTTCGTTATATATGAGCTCATAAGAAAAATCAATTATGTCATAAAAATGTGCAAAAATTGAATGAAGAACAAAGAAACTGAAACATCGGCTGATCTTTGGAATATGGTAACAGGTAGTTTGGCGACATTTTGGAGGCGATGAAGGTTACTACCTAGGACTTTGGTAATAATGTGAGAAGTACTCAGTTCCAATTACGCATTATTTTGTGCAAGGGAAATGAGAGATCATGAGATATGTCATGTGACATTAATGGACGAATTACAGTTCTTTAATCGGAAAAGGGGGTAAATTTGGAAAAAATATGTGTAGTACTATATTATTTTGTATTAAGCTTCATTGTGTGTTGTCTGAAATAGTGTTGATTAATTTTCGGATTGCATGGCGCTATGTAAAGTGAATTCTAAATTTTTAATGCGTTTATCTGATAATAATAATAAGTCGAGATTGTGTGAAAGGAAGGATATTACAGATAAGTTTGAATGGCGGTGCAAGAAATCTGGTGAAAATGGACATTTTATGAAACGGAGTGTAAGGAAGGGTACGTGGTTTGCTGAAAGTAGTTTGAGTATGGGTGAAATTTTATTAATTTCTTATTACTGGGTAAATAGACTGCCAGTTGAATACTGGATTTCGGATTTAGAAATTAGCAGTAGCACTGCAGCCGATTGGAACTCTTTCTGTAGGGAAGTGTGCGTGCCACGTAACGAAGATTCTGAAGAAGATTAGGTAAGTTAGTATTTTTAATCATTTGAGGATATTATTTTTATGCATTGTTCTAAATGTAAGGAGTAAATAAATTAATATGGTATTATTGGAAAATTGTTATTAGCAATGATTTAGTTTAAAGTAATTAGGATTGTAATCTAATTTTTATTAATTTAATGTATGTGCTTATTTATATTTTAAGTAGTGTTTTTGAATTTAATTATATTTTAATTTAATGATCGTGATTTCATGAGTTATATGTTTGTAGTATTTTGGAATAGGTTTGAGTAGTATACGTTGAGTATTTTCATGCATTTTCGTGAAATTTTTCTAATTTATGAGAAAAAAGCAGTGTACATGGATATAGTGAAGAGTGTGCGCAATGCCATTTTTGTGCACTTCTGGGATGTTTTTTTAAGTAAAAATAAGTCGACATGTACATGGTTTAGTTATATTTTAATTAAATGATAGTTATTTTGTGAATTTTATGTTTGTAGCAATTTGGTATACGTTTCAGTTGAAGTAAACGTGCATGGAAATAATTTAAATATTTGACACTAAGTATTTGTAATCATTTTTAATGTTTGCGGTAGAAATTCGTTGGTGACGTTTATAATATAATAGATAATTTAGAGGTAAAAGTTTTTGGATATTTTATTTATTTTATACGTGGAAATGTTCATCCTTGGAAAGGGTATATACTTTTTCGCTATCAGGTAATTTCATATACAGTCAAAAGTCGTTAATTCGGACACCCATAATCCGGACCTCAAAGCTAAAATCTTTCTGTGCATGCGCCGCATTGAAGCACGCGCAGAATACGTTTTCATGTGCGCGTTTAATGTATAACGGACGGTATAAGCTAAAATTATCTAATTATCTATTTCAGTTAATGTTGATGATTGCGTTGTTCCTTAATCTTCGAATTGGATCCGGCTTATTATTTTTTGCAGACTGTAAGAGCAATTTTATAAAAGTAAGCTTGAACTTTCGATTATGTCAAATAGAATTTCCGATGCTGGAGCTCTCAAAGGATCTACAAAACGAAAGTATGTTTCGATGTCCATCAAACAAAAAGTGGAATTGCTACAAAAAATGGATAAAGACATATCCTTTGTTTATCTAACCGTTCCGAAATCTGTTTATCAATTTCACGCTGCTCTGCGTGGGGGGGAAGGGGGGGGCGTCGTGGCACGCAATGAACTGCAAGTTGATCTGTCAACACTATCGTTATCTTCAGGGCAGATGTTTTTATTTTATTCGGCTTCTAATTCCTTACTAAATGTAGTATTTTATCTCGATATACTACGTCTTTGATATTATTTAAATCAAATTCCTTGTCATTATAAATATCACGAATACAAATCAAATAGTTTTCTGGTTGCAATTTTCTAATTTCGGCTATGCGTAATGTATGCTTTACGCATGCGCGCGTTGAAAGAAATGTTTAATAAAGTAAACAAATAAATATTAAGCTTCTTTTTTTGTTAATTTTGATACCTTTTAGATCATAATTACTCATTATTTTATAAATTACGGTTTCATATTTTGAATTTTATAATTTCTGCATGCCATCTTACCAGATTTAAACTGATGATCTATAATCCGGAATCGCCGAAGTCCCGACAAGTCTGGATTAAAGACTTTTGACTGTATGTTCTTTTTACCGGGTTTAAAGATTCACAAAATTTTCATGCATTTTTGTGAAATTTTTCTAATTTATGACAAAAAAGCAGTGTACATGGATATAGTGAAGGGTGTGCACAATGCCATTTTTGTGCAATTCTGGGATTTTTTTTAAGTAAAAATAAGTCGACTGTACATGGTTTAGTGATATTTTAATTAAATGATAGTTATTTTGTGAATTTTATGTTTGTAGCAATTTGGTATATGTTTCAGTTGAAGTAAACATGCATGGAAATAATTTAAATATTTGACACTAAGTATTTGTAACCATTTTTAAGGTTTGCGGTAGAAATTCGTTGGTGACGTTTACAATATAATAGATAATTCAGAGGTAAAAGTTTTTGGATATTTTATTTATTTTATACGTGGAAATGTTCATATTTGGGAAGGGAATATACTTTTTCCCGATCAGGTAATTTCACATATGTGCTTTTTACCGAGTTTAAAGATTCAAAAAATTTTCCTGCATTTTCGTGCAAATTTTTGTAATTTATGAGAAAATAGCAGCGTAGATGGATAAAGTTAAGAGTGTGCGCAATGCCATTTTTGTGCAATTCTGGGATGTTTTTTTAAGTAAAAATAAGTCGACGTGTAAATGGTTTATGTGTATGTGCTATTCTGAAAAACGCGCTAGGAGTTTGCGATTGTGCACTTTTTCCCAATTTTGCAGTTAATATTTGTCATGATTACGCAGTTTTGTTACATAAAATTTCTAGCATAAGTGTAATTCGGCTAGTAGTTTGTTGGAAAAAATGTTGAGTAAATAATAAGAAAAGAAACATGTCTTTACTTCGTGAAGACAAAATGGCGGCAAAAAAAAAAAAAAAAAAAGAGGGTTGCTCTAGCAGAGTTGGTCGCCCAATTTTCGCCAAAAAATCGCCAAGTTACCATAACCCAAAGATCAACCGAAACATCTAGCAAAAGAAGTAAATAATATATCCAATTTAAAAAAATTATAACATTTAATTACAATTATTATTAAGCACAGTTATTAAATATACTTGTGCATACAAGCCAGTTTCCCTTAAAAAAATCTTTCAAGAAGACGTCTCTTTCTTAGGCAGATAGCCTTCGAGTGCTTTGCCATAATCAAACAAAACAAACCAACCAATTAAATTTATTGTCAGTTCTTTTCCAATCTCTCTGAAGTGTCTGGCAAATTTACTGGCCGTGGTCTAGGTAATAGCACATTACGACTTTTTCAAATGGCGAATCATCTCGGCAACGCAAAATCCCTATGCTTCATACTTCTCAATATTTTCCTTTTATCTAAATTTTTCCATCTGCAGAAATTATACAATTTTAATTTTTCTTTAAAATATGGTACAAACTGTTGATTGGGATAAATTGTATTTCTGGCAGATATAGACTTGGCTGCATCCATTTTCTACTTTTCCAAGTAATGTTCCAATCATCTTCAGTGCAGAAGCTTAATGTTTACAGCTTCCCATGCGAATGAATTTTCAGACACAGAAACAGATGGTAGAGCATTTAGTCAAAGAATATGCAAAAGTCTTGCTTTTTTGACGAGATGAAAAAGAAAGCTAATTTCATCAACTACATGTTTTCTCCAATGCTCAGTGAGAACACAATCATATGGTTCCAACATAAAGATCTAATAAGTTTCACAAAGATTACCACCTGGTACTTTACCATCATTTACATGCCATACATTTCAACAGTACTACTGTAATAACAGGTGTATGTTTAATGATTCTTGTTTATACAAATAGTTTAAGATGGTGCTTTTGTTGGGTCTCCACATACATTGGCTTCTTTCACAAATGAAAAAAATCTGATGTGTACACAACATGACTTCCTTGTACGGAATATTTAATTATAAGCATTTTTTCTTGCATTTCATTTAAATATATTGGATTGAATTAAATCTACTTTGCCAACAGCACATAAACCACAATTGAATAAATGCATTCTTTAAAATTCACTCTAGTATTTGTTTACCACAGCGACACTCTGGCATTAGATTCACTTAACAGTATTAATAATTATATAACAGTTAACCTATATAATAATTATATAATGGAAACTAAGTTTGTTATATAATCCAATAATTATATAACAGTTAACTTATAAATTTCATTCATATTGTAACTCATAATGAAAAAAATTTATATCATTTAAAGAATAGAATTATCTAATCGTTGCCACAAGTTCTATTCAAATACTATAATAAAGCTAGAGTGATGTATAAAAGAAATTAAGCAAACAAAACAAAAAAGAAACAGTTTTTCACAGACGATTGAGTATTTATCATTTAATTAATTCAGTTCTCACTTCGCGAGAAGGCAAAAATACATAAAAACTCAAAATATCTACATTAAAAATGACGAAGTAAATCTTAAACACTTATTTCCTTGAAAAAATTTCAGAAAGAATTAAGCACGATTTAATTGGCAATAATAAATGAATGCGTTATCTTTGTTGTTGCGAAGCTAAGTTTCTCTAGATTGGCAACAAATTCACTAGTCTCCTGTTTCAAATGTAAACATCAATGGCCACCATAAAAAAATGGCTTAGGGGCACTTACTCAACTTTAAAATTGTTGATAATTCTAAAAATACTGCATACAGATTTACTAAAGACATAAAAACCTTAACCGGAAGATAAAAACAACATAATACAATCATTTTTAAAGCAAAAAATGTACAATTTACAAACATATAAGAGTAAAGAAACTGAGATCACTGAGCAGGGTAACAGAGTGGTGCGAGAGTATATGTTTGGTGCGGCCGATTGCAATGAAAATACGAGGTGCACATCTACATGTTATAGCAGTCCTATATACAAAATTTCAACGTTCTGAGCCTACTCGTTTTTGAGTTATGCGAGATACGTATGTACGTACGTTCGTACAGATGCCACGAAAAATTTTCTTCAGAATTAATTTTAAAGCAGTTTTATAATTTTTTTGAAGCAAAAGAGTATTTTATTCTGCCCTTACGTACAGATATCATGCAAAAACATCGTTAAATTGCATTCGATAGCGGCCAAAATGGATATTTTCGTTGAAATATGCTGCCTGAAACTTTTCGCGATTACAATACTTCCTTTTTACTTCGTACAAGGAAGTAAAAAAATCATGGCAAGACCACAGCAGAAAAGTACCTATGTCTTTCAAAATCCTACGGAATTAAATACACAAAAGAATACAAAACCTCTATTCGCAAATTAGAACTTAGACAGTATTTATACTTAAAAAAAAAAAAAAAAAAAAGAAAATCCATTAAAGAAGAATCAACTGTAAAGCAAACTGATAACACTGATTACTTCTTTTGGTTAGAGTAGATTTAAGGGCAACCCTTGGATTATCGCTACATTGTTGTTTCATTTATGGTAACCTGAGTAGGTGAATGCTATAGAAATCCTACTATGACGTAACTGTTTGAGTGATTGCGGTGAAATTGAATGATGGAAAAAGATTTGGAAGATTTTACTTGTGTCGGATTTTCGATAAGAAGTACATTGTTATTTTGCAGTTTACACAGTAAAATGGCTGAATGTGGTAAGATTAATTTGAAGCTTCTGTATGATTTGAAGCGAAAGGGAAAATGCATTAATTAACTGGTGTGTAAGGAAAGGTTTACCCAGTAGCCATTTTAAGTGTCCAGTTTGTAGGAAGGAAATGAGTATGGTCAAACGTCGGAGGATACCAGTACTACGGAGGATATTTTTAACTCTTATTTTTATGAATTTATGTGATGATGTTAGTATACAGATTCTAGTTCAGATAATTTTAGCATGTTTTTGCATGCTGTTAAGGAATTTTGTTTCTCTGAAGACACAGAAATTTGCAAATAAGGTACGTAGATATTTCCTCTGTGTAGTGCTAAGATAAATTTCTTTTTTTATGTTATTTCATTGTTCGATTTAAAATGTAGTTTACTGTGATTATATATTTTTTATTGGCTGCTCCTTTGACTTTTTAAGTGAAAATGGATCGATGTGTACATGGACATAGTCAAGGGAGTGCGCAATGCCAAGTTTGTACAATTTTCCGATTTTTTTTTAAAGTGGAAATAGGTCGATGTGTACATGGATACTGAGTTTGCACCATTCTTTGACTTGTTTTTTAGGATATCAGTAGCGTCGATTTTTGGTGCAAAAATCGCTGCTACGCAGAGGCAAAATAACAAGAATTACACAAACTTGGTGACCCCTCCAAAATTCGCCAAGGGGCACCTGTAAAAATATTTTTACCCTTCTTTTTTCCTGAATAGCAAAATTTTCAGAATTACCATCACAGCATCAGCTCTGAATAAAGTTCTGTCTGGTAATGTAATGATTAATGAAATAATTTGAATGGAATCGGAGAACCCATTCACATTTTTTGAATTAATGGCCATGGATACCATATGTTGTCCTAAGATAGGCTTATTGTATCCTTGCTTTCCTAGATTTCAGTGTCACATCTGTATTGTATAGCCTTTGTTCAGAACAAAGATAAAAGAGGGGCTGAAGATAAAAGAAAAATAACACACTGACCCCTGTGGGTGAAATGTGGATCCTAATATCCTATATGTGGATGATTTTAATAGTTGGTAATTTTTTTTTTTTTTTTGTTAAAAATTGAAAAAATTCTTGAGAGAATATGAAAAATCAGAAAGATTAAATTGAAGATATCTATGCAGTTTGTTATATCCAATTTTCATACTCTTGGAGGCCTGTTAAAACAGTATAAAATTCATTAAGTATAAAGGAAACTTGTAGGGACCAAAAGGTTTCTTCATTACATTCAGTTTGTTTAGGCAGGATTTGACTGTATATGTTATAATATTTGAATTTTAATTTGCAATAGCCTCTGAAGTCTTTTTTATTCAATAATTTTCCCTTTTTATCTTAAAAATCAAATATTTAAAATACTGCTTACAATTAAGTTTTCCTTGAAAAAAATTAAAACTTCTTTATCTAGCATTATTTGCACGTAAGTTTTTAATACCTAATAATATATTACAACAATATTATGTCCTTTTGCAGAAAAATAAAATAACTTATGCATTTTAAATGTATCCCTCTATTATACTTTACTTCAAAAATGCAGATTTTATGTTCCAGATGATTAAAAGATGGGTGCTTGTTTACCGATTTATTTTTCTTGCCACTCATTTTGCAGCCCTCTCACCAACTACTCTTATTTTGAGTGTAAATCTATTCCCTGGAATTTAGGAGTTAATACATAAAACAAAAAGATACCCCCCCCAAAAAATACTAAACATTCGATGCAATTATAAAATCTTATTTTACATTTAGTTTTTCTAATAAATATATAATGATCTATATTATATTTACCCTATATCTTTTCTTTGACTTTCTTCTGGCCTCAGCATCATTACCAAAAGTTTTAAAAAGTTGTTCTGCTAATTTTTCAGCTTTTGAATCATCTAAGTATGATGACAGTTTATCTTGGGGGAAAAAAAAAAACAGTTGCTTCAATAAACAGTTAAAGAAATCAAAATTCAAGAAGAACCTTCAAAGCAATAAAAATAATAAATATAACACGAAAGATCACCATAAGAACTAAATTCAAAGCAAAACAAATTAAACTGTACTTTACCATTATCAACAAGCTATTAATGCAAATGTACATTGCACAAAAAAAAAAAAAAAAAAAAGAGACCATTCTACTAGGCCAATTGACGAAATTTAAATTGCATTTTTCATGTCTCAAAAGCATGACTTATATGAATTAATCAATACAAAATCAGATGTTTTCTGAAATGACATGCCAATTTTTGCCCATATTTTGATTCTACGATTCAAATTATGCTTAATATTAATTTTTTAAAAATATTTTGCAAAATTTTTGGAGGAATTCAAAAATTTATCTTTATTTATTAGTTTTCGCCAAGAATAACTTACTTGGCAAACTTCTTAATTTACAGCAACATATTTTCCTTTTCTTTTTTTCATTGTAGATGAGCAGGGGAAAAAGTTATTGTTTATATTTTTAAATAATTTTAACAAAGTAAGCTACATTTAGCGTTATTATCGCTTTAAAAAAAAAGGGGGGGGCAAATTTCAAAACGTTCCAATATGTTAATTTGGATTAAGCCTAAATTTCCAATTTTGGAAGAAGGAATCAAGTAAGTTTAATAATAATAAAAAAAAAGATATTAATAAATTTATATCAAATTCAATTAACACTGAGGAACTAAAATTTTGAGAGCTAATTTTTAAAAAACTATTTGTGCGATTTTTTACAAAACTTGGCAGTTTGGCATAATTTGAGTCGTAGAATTAAAATATAGAAAAAAAAAAAAAAAAAAAAAAAAAAAAAAAAAAAAGAGCATGTTATTTCAGAAAAAGTCAAATTTTTGCATCAAAATACAATTAGAACAACCCTATATATAAATCTAATACATATCCTAAGTTGCGCTTTTGAGACATAAAAAATGCAAGTTGAATTTCGTCAATCAGCCCAGTAGAATGGAAGATATAGAACTGTCCCTTTTTTTTGTGCAGTGTACACACAACAGAAAATGAAGGTTTTAATGTTCTAGCATTTGGTCAACATACTGAACTGCCTCAATGCTAGAAGTAATCACATTTTCATAATTAAAAAAACATTACTTATAAACAGCTAAAACTGTAGTATCCTAAGTAAAGAAAAATAATTTTATACTAAGAGCTTTTATCATTATTTAACACTCAAGATGGTCACAGATTTGAGCTCCAAAAGGCCATGATAAATGGTATTTTTTTTATTGTAATTCCATGACCATGCTGTTTTATACTTTGACTTTTTTCTTCCACTCTATCTGAACTAGCTTAATCGTATGGACTTATTTCAAGTGTCTGTGTACAGTAAGACCCCGCTTAACGCGGGGGATACGTTCCATCAAAGTAGAGCGTAATGCTAAACAGCGCTAAACGAGGCTATCTTTACATGTAAATATTGGGGTTAGAAGATGATGGCTAGGAAATTGGTTAGGTATTAAATTTAAAAAGTATGTTTTTTTAATAAAAATGAAACCAAACATTTATTTCTTAAAGCCCAAATTAATACCACATTATTATTTCTTGCAAAAATAATAATTAAAAAAATATAAATAACAAAACGAATATTCTTAAAAAAAAAACAAATAAAATTCTCAGTCATATTTAGTTAGCCTTCCGCGTTTTCAGTGTTCTGCCTTTTTGTGACAAAAGCATCTAATGTTGTTTGCCTTTTTCTTTTGCGTTGTTCTCTTAAAAGTTCTTCATAAACGGATAGAGCATCTCTAACACCACACCTTACTTTTGAGCTCCTGTCAAAATTCGGATCATTTTCAATGAATTGATCCATTATTTCAGTTATGGTAGACAAACTCCTTTTTACAAACGCCATCGAAAGTTCTTTTTGTTCTTCTTCTGAATCACTGCTGTCAACATTTTTGTTTTCTTCTTGTTCAGTTAATTCCTTGAGCTCATCATTAGAAAGACTTCTTGAATTATTACATCTTCCACATTTACCCCTTCAAAATATGTCTGTACAATACCGCGCCAAACAAGAAATACAAGTACACTCTTTCGGATATGTACTTGAAACCTATCGCTGCATAATATTTCGGGGAATCCCCGTATGCTGCGAGCGATTTTGTGGAATCCCCGGGTTGAAATAAAAGAGCGCTAAACCGAAACAGCGTTAAGCGGGGTCTTACTGTTCTTTGGTTGTTATGTATTATTCCATTGATTATGAAAGTTGGCAAAGCTCCTAGCAAAATTGCTCCAGTCATTCCCGAAAAATTCTGAATGAACTGATGTTGCTTTATCTAATAAACAATCAGTATTTGACTCACTACGTAAAAATATTTTCATTTATTTCTATTATTTTGTTAGGCCCTCTGATTTTACCAGATGCTCTGCTCATAACTCTTTGAGGATAAATTTCCTGCAGGTGACTGTTCCAATCTATAATTGTTTTGTCAGCCATATTCCAATGAACATATCATATGGATTAACACATCTATTTTGACCTTTTGGTAACTTTGAAAATAATCTACTACTTGCTGTTCGGTAGAAAGCAGGTCCAAAATTTAAATAATTTTTTTTTCTTTTCCAAATGGAAGAAAAAATACAGCAATAACAATTTATATTCTTGTTCATAAAATGATTAAGAATCAGTTCGGGTTACATAAAATGAAAGAGAAAACGTCAGTGTGTTACGATGTCCTGTTTATTCACAATTGGCACTAAATCCTACTGCCTGGTAACAATTTCACAGTCAACAGAATAATATGTAACTACCAAAGTATCATAATATATTTTAATGTATATTGGAGAAAAAGTCACGGATATTGTTTTGAATGTATACTAAAGGCTTGGAGGGAAAATTGTGAAAAAATGTTCCAGAAGAAAAATAAAATTATATGGCAATCCACAATACTGCCAAAACTTATTTATGTGGCAACCCAACACATGTATACGTGTAGGTCATGTCCGTTTTGACCAGAGCACAACACAGAAGTGTATGGAACCAAGTTTAATTCTCTGATGTTTTTTGAAGTGAAAACAGATTGCTATATACATAAATAGAACAGCAAAAAGAAAATCAACAACGAATGATTGTTGCTTTTTCAACTGATCCCTCTTCATGAAATATTTAGTATGACATTGTTTTGAAAATGGTTGTTGCCTTTTGTGCATTAGCTTAATTATAAATTAGTGACCAACGAGTTCACAACACTTTTTTTTTTTTTTTTTTTGCAGGGATAATTACAATATACCTTTAATTTCTAATATATAAAATACTTATTTTGTTATTACATTTTATTCTCCACTAAAAAATGCCTTTTCACAAAGACTTAAGCACTTACTACAATTTTTTACTAGTGTAATTATGGCATCCTCTATGTTTCCTCTTCATCTTATCTTTTAACGTCTGTACATTTTAATTTTCGTAAAATGGCATTACAAGAAAGATAAACATTCACTGGGATTTTGTTTTAAAAAAGTCTGATAATTGTTCCAATCCTGTTTTCTAATTAATAAAATTGTTTAAAGAAGATCATTCTTTATAGTGTATTAATAATGCTTTAGATTTTATGCAACGCAATTCACTGTTGACTATTGGACACATTACTCAAGAATCGAAAATGAAAAATGAAGGCAAGAGTTACGTAAGTTAAAGAAGTGTTAAACATTTTGAACTTGTAACTGAAATAGAGATATGAAAAATTAAGCAAATTTATGAAAATTTTCAAAGTTATACTAATTATTTCAAAGTTAGATAATAAGCTTCTTCTGATGTTGTTTAAAGAATGATATCTAACTGACTATATCACACAATTTTAATCGTAGACATATGTTTGCAATATGTGTGACACATTTTTAATCACATCTAATGACCGATGCAAAAATCTCTTTATTCTGATTAATTCCCTGCAATTTTTGTAAGTTTGTACTGGCTCTTAAGCGACACTTTGACATTGATTGCTAGAGTTAGCAATAAAGTCCCAGCATTTTGAAAACCAGACCCAAAGAAATGGTTTCTCCAACAGGAAGTTCAATTTTGAAATGCTGCAATTACGACAGATCAAACGAAATACAAATATGTCGCAAGTTCCATTGCCGCTGAAATACTATCACAAGTGTCGGACATTTTGATCAATCCCCCAAGGGACGACAAGTACGTGGCTATTAAAGACAGACCAATTTCCATCTTTACCAAAACCAAAATGCAAAAGACCCAAAAATTATTAACTGAGGTGGAATTGGGTGATAGAAAACCTTCACAGCTGTTCTGCAAAATGAAGAATTTAGCTTCAGATAGGAAAGCTTTCATTAAAACTCTTTGGCTTCAAAGATTACAAACGTCAATCTCGAGCATTTTATCCACCAGTGGCGAAGATTTAGCCAAACTGCCGACAATGAACGATAAAAAGTGGGAAACAAAATCTGCATCACATCAGAATATCGCTGTAGCTTGCACTAGAGATGACAATGTTTTAGTTAAATTACATGAGCCGATTTCAGAGTTACCCCTACAAGTTAGGGAACTGAATAAGACATTATTCTAGAGATTTCAACAATCCAGATCTTGCTATAGAAGTAATTTTATTAATAGGCGTAGTAGCAGAAATGAAAGTTTATGTTATTATTGCTCAAGGTTTGGAGATAAGGCTTTCAAATGCAATAATCCTTGCAATTGCCCTAACAAAACCAATGTTCATCCGCAGGACAACTAAATCCCCGACTCCCGAAGACAACAGAGGTCCAAGGGGTAGAGATGTGTCATCTTTTTATTCATGACAAGGAGAGCGCCACCCAATTTTTAAACGATACTGGCGCCGAAATTTCCACAATTCCACCATTATTGAAATGGAACCAAAATTAAGACTTATGGGCAAAAATTGCTAAAATTGAATTTTGCACAGAAGAGCATTTGATTGGTCTTTTGTCATAGCTGATGTTAATAAACAAATTATAGGTATTGATTTTTTATCTCACTTTCACCTTTTGGTTGACAGCAAAAATCATAAATTAATTGATGGCATCACTTCATTGTCTTCTATTAGAGACCCCTCCTATGATGCTGTTTCACCAATGGTTCATGCAGTACACAATCAGTACGAAGTAATGCTATCGTACAATATACAAATATTTATCTCAAATGTAACAGGACTGCAGATGATCTCCAAAACATCTCAACAAGAAGCATGTATCATACTAATAGAGCAGAAATTTTAGCCTTTTTAGGAATTTTATCTTATTAGGGTGCAAAAAAATGTCAAAACTCAATTCGGAGGAAGCATGGGCAAAAGACGGTACTGGTATTGAAATTTTGCAAGGAGTCATGGGTCTCAAGCGATTCAGAAACCTGTGTGCTGTTATTAGATTCAACGATAAAGGCACAAGGTATGTGCAAAAAAAAACTGACAAGCTTGCTGCACTAAGAGAATTATTTGAATCTTTCAATCAGAACTGTCAAAGCTTTTATACACCAGGTGACGAACTCACAATCGGCGAGAAGTTGGAACCCTTTCGTGGGAGATGCTCTTTTATTCAATTCATCCCCAACAAGCCCGCAAAGTACGGTCTGAAAATTTTTGCAGTTGTTGACTCACGAACGTTTTATACATTGAAGCTTGAAATTTACTGTGGCAATCAATGCCCAGGACCTTACGAGGCTTCTAATTCAAGTATTGACATTGTCAAAAGGCTAATTGGTGCGTACGAAGGTTCCAACCGTAACCTGACGACCGATAATTGGTATACGAGCTACCCGCTAGCTCAATATCTTCTTACCAAAGTATAACACTTGTGGGCACACTTAACAAAAATAAAAAGGAAATTCCAAATGAATTCCAGCCATCAAAAACAAGAGAAATCAGCAGTTGACTGTTTGGTTTTCAAAAGGATACGACAATTGTTTCATATGCAACGAAAAAAATTAAGTGAGTAATACTGCTCAGTACTTTACACGATGATGACAAAATTGACCAGGAAACGAATAAACCTCAAATAAACCTGGATCATAACAAACGTAAAGGCGGAGTTGATACCGTAGACCAACTTTGTAGTAATTTCACTGTCGCCCAAAAAACCAAGAGGTGGACAATGGCAATATTTTTTGCACTGCTAAAATCTAGCTACATCTTTGATGAAATCACATCTTCAGAATTGTCTGAAAATGCCATTTCTCCTGTCACATTCCAAAGCTATTATTAAAAGGTTGGTAACCACAAAGGCGGACAAGACGGCCGAAAGGGACGAGGAACCACCTGCAAAAAAGATCAAAGGACGCTGCGCTGAGTGCGGTAGAATAAAGAATAATTACACTATCATAAAACGTTCTGAATGTTCTAAGTTTACCTGCAAAAATCATCTGGGTAAGACAGTACAAATTTGCAAACCCTGCTGCAGTGAACAGAGACAATCCGAAGAGGATTAAAGTAGCAAAATGTTTTCAATTTTTTCATTTGTGAAATTTATTACTTACCGAACTTGTCTGTACGGAATATTTATAATTTGTAAATTTCATTTATGATCTTGTAATTTTCATACAGAAAATAATGCAAAATACTATTTAACTTTAAATTACATTTCCAGTTCATTCCATTTTTTGAATTAATTAAAAATTCGTAGTTTCCCTCTTTACTGCTTTTTTTAGTACTATTCGGTTTCGAGGGCCGTAAAAATATTGCAGCGAAAATGTATGCGCAAGCGCCAAATCTAGCAAACGCGCCCATTCAACAGCGCGCCAAATCTAGCGTACGCGTTGATTTCAGATTGCAAGTTTATATAGTTCTATATTTCTTAAGACGCCATTGAATACTAGCCTAATTTTTAAATCCTTTTTTTATTTTAAATCCTTTTTTGATATCCTATGGATTTAACAATTTGGGAATTGCCCATGACGAAAAGTCGGCAATAGAATTTTGGGTAAAGTGCAGAATCACCCACTGCTTGACGCGTTTTTAAGAATTGCACATACTCGGTATCCATGTGCACATCGACCTGTTTTCACTTAAAAAAAAAAATCCTAGAATTGCACAAAAATGGCACTGCGCACACCTTTGACTTTATCTATGTACACATCAACCTATTTTCACTTAAAAAGTACAAGAAAATTGACAAAAATCCAATTGTTTTTACCCTTGTAAAAAGCGGCAAACAAATAAGTGAGCGATTCTGCACTTTAACAAGAATATTTTCAAGGAAAAGGCATCATTCATTATAGAAAATTACGTTTGAACAACCAACTAGATGAAATTATGCTTTAGCGATAAGTCAGCGAAATAGCGATGCAGGCATCCATTCAGTTATGTTTAGCAATTTTTATATAAATTATAATAATGATCTGAAATAGTTATTTACTCTTATGCTTCCATTCAGTATGTTTAGCCTTCATATAAATTATAATAATAAAAAAGTATTATATGAAATGAACCTTTCATCTAAATTAAAACATCAATCTTAGATAGTTATTTACTATTATACTTCCTTTCTTGCAGCAATTATTAGGGTTGCCGCAATTACTTTTGGCAGCATTGGCATCAACAATAGTTTTGCGATTTTTTACAGCCCTCGAAACTGAATAGTACCCTTTTTTTCTGTTATTCTTTTTCTTATATCATTTTTACTATGACAAATCACCTTATTAATGCCATGTATAAGATTAAATAGTTTCAAACATGAAGCAGAGGCTCGAAAAATGACTGGTGTACTTCATACGCCGCCTCTCTAAAATTGTACCATACGCCAGCCCAGAAGGATTATGCCTTTTAATTACTTTCACTAGGAAAGGAGTAAGTAGCGCCCTCTATGTTTCCTCTTCATCTTATCTTTAACCAAGGCCAACTTATACTCAAGGCCTAACAGACTGAACGAAATTCCGGTTCCCAGTTTTCAGTGGCTTTCGCGAAATTCATCACTAGGTGGCGCTTGCATTCTGCTACAATTTTGTTTTACGCTCACTATTTGTAACGTGGCTCGTTATTAACAAAAAGGGTATTTTATGTCTAGCTGCTGTGTTTTTAAGGGCTGTACTTAACAAGCTTGGTTTTTTTGCGTAACTTTATATGCATATAGGTTTAAAATTGTGTATATACCTCATTGAACTGAGTTCTGAAATTCCTCATTCTGCTTATTTAATTCTGAAATCTTTGTGCATCTAATGCTGTTATTTTCAAAACTTTGTTTGTAACTTTCTTCTGATTAATCTGGAATGGAATGGGAATGGTACTCATGGATTTATGTCAGGTAGTTACATGTAGGTAATGTATCAAGATGGCACTCATGTATATGTGTGCTTAATAGTGATAATATTGTTTTGTGAAATTCAGTAATTTTATTTCGTGTATACATTATTCTTGATAATGAACTATATCAATATCTCACGCTGCCAGCCATAAAATTTTGTACACATGTCATTCTGATAAATGTTGTATGTGTGTAAAAATGTCTACCTGCTGTATATTTAAGTGATGCATTTAATAAGCTTGTTTTTTGCCTAACTTTAAATGCATATGTATCTAAAATTGTGTATATACCTCATTCTACTCAGCATTGTGGGCATGTGTGACGGATATATAATTTATATTCAGGCATTGCAAGTTTTCAAATTTTATCCTTGATATACAGAACTGAACGTTTTCTTAAATATATATTGTGATTATGAGAGTTATTATTTTTTTGTGTGCTGTTAAAATATATTTTATGATGTCTGTGTCTCTTTTATTTATAACAAACAGATTGATTTGATCAATAGCTTTATCAAAAATTTCATTATTTTCATTTGAAAAATTGAAGTTTCTAATGTAATTGCTGCAATGCACTTAATTCAATTACTAGTTTCTTAATGTTAACATCAATGAAATTTAGAATACAAATGAAAGTGAAGAGAAACACACCTGTGTAATATTAAAATTAGTCAAAAAAAGCAACTTTGGGTTTGAGTTTCATTCAAAATCTATGCCACAGTAAAACTTTTTTTTTTCTTTTTTGCCTAATTATTTTAGAATGTCTTTGAATATCTGCAATGCAAATACTGCACAGAGATCAAAATCTGCATTATTTAAAGTTTTATTGTTTAAGATTTCCTAAAAACAGTTATTTAATAATTAAAAAAAATTCTTCAGTATGTAAAATTTAATCTCTTTAAGTAATATTTTTACTCCAATGCCGTGGAAACAAATATACAAATTTTAGATCACGGTGTATTAATATGTTAATTACATCTTTGATAGGGAATACTAAATTATTTTTTGGCCCAGTACAGCCGACAGAAATATTTTGAAAATTTTTCACTGAAATAGTGCATGATCTGCTTACTATATAAATAATTAAAAAATAAGGTGTATACTCTGAATTACCTTTAAATTAGAAAAAATAGTTGTAATGCGTACAATTCAGAATAGCGCATGTCTAGATGAAAGCAGGAATTAAAATCGAGATGAAATAGCTGGTGTTTATGTGTGAAAAAAAAAAAAAAAAAGGTGAGATAGCTTAAAATTCCATGCTTTCCTTCTAATTACTAATAAGAAATCAACAATTTCTGACTACTATGGATTAATCGTTTTTAAACTTATATAACAAAACAGAATTCGTTTTTGGTACTTTCCGATTTCTGTAAACATCGCAAAGTGTAGCAGAATTGTAGCGCCATCTCGCGGTCAGTAGGAATATCACGCAGGCAACCGAAAACACAAAAGAATATTTTCACACTGGCAGGCCTTGAGTATAAGTTGGCCTTGCTTTAACGTCTGTACGTTTTAATTTTTGTAAAATGGCATCACAAAAAGACCATTCAAAAAATAAACATTCACTGAAATTTCGTTTTAAAAAGATCACTTAGTATTTGTTCCAATCCTGTTTTCTTGTTAATAAAATTGTTTAAAGAAGTTAGTTTCTTATAGTGTATTAATAATACTTTAGATTTCATGCAACACAACCTCATAATTTATGGTTTTTAATTTTTTTTTAAACTACTCATCAGATACAGAAAATCTTAACTCGCATTTGGACAAATATTTATGAAGTATAAGATTTGTTTTCCTCCATTTCACAATCATTGTAAAGGCGGAGAAATACGATTAAATATATTTATTTTTTCCTGATTATTTCTAATTTGCATTTTTAAATACATTCTAGCATTGTGTAACAGTAATATAATTTTACATTCACAATATAAGTGAATCTCATATTATTAAAAATTTTAAAACGTGTAATTTCTTTTGCATATTAATTGTTTGCAGAAAGAGAAAAACAAATAAATAACAATTTACCTTTTGTTTTTCTTTGATCATAACCTTTAACTAAGCATCGCACAGCAACCGAAACCAAAGAGGGTTCATTAAATCCCAAAAACTTCTGAACTGTTTTATCAACTTGAGGTTTTAATTCTTCTTTAGTCAAAGACATCATACAACCTATAATTAGTGAAGAATATTACATAAATATATATAACAATAAGTAAGATATAATTAAAACAAATGAAGAATAGACTTAAAAAACTTATTCCTGATTTGTTTATCAATGATAAAAAAATAAGGGGGCAATTATTAACCATTTATTCACTCAACTGTGAAGTTTTAATGCTTTATCATTTATACAGTTTAGATGCATATATTTAAAAAAAAAAGCATTTCCATACCAAGACAAAGAAGCCATAATTTTTCTAGTAAGTATTTAGATTTAAAATAGAGATAACTGATTTTAAGAAAGTCATTTATCAATACAATTTTTAAAGAAATTACTTTCCTATTGGTTGATTTACTTTCCTATTGGTTGATTTTATTCAATTAGGGATGTTCTTAGATTTTGCTTTCACTAAATATTTGGCTATAATAACGGCAGAAAGAAAAACATCAACATATGAGAAAGGATCACAAGAAAAATGAAAGCTAAAAATAATTCTCCCATTCATATATTTTCATCCATATTAAAAAAAACTGTTTAACTGTTTCAGTCAGCAAATAAATATTAATAGCTCACATATTATGCATTTGCAGATTATCTGATGATAAGAAATTATGTGGAGGTAATAATTAATCATTTAGTTACTCAACTATAAAGATTTAAAGCAATACTTATTTATAAAATTTATTAGTGTTGCATTATTATTTATACAATTTAGAAGCTAAATTACTTGAGAAAACAAGTGCAATTTTTAAATTCCTAGTAATAATAATACATAATTTCCTTTCCTGGAAGTGATACCGTTTTTAATATATTCCTTATTTTCTTATAGAGCAACACAGTTCAACTCAGTGTTGGGTTAAACATAGCAAAGCACACAAAGGCTATCTCTGCCTTTAGTGAAGGACTTTCTAAGGGATTAATTATATTTTTATAATTCATAACATCAATATACAAGCTAGTTTTTAGTCTATGATACGAATTGCAAATTTTGTAGATAACTTGAGGTTTTGTTTTTCTTGACAATACAGCCAAATATTATAATAAAATGATAGTAATGCTCAAGTGTAGATCAATAAGCAGTACTGATGGAGAATTAGTATCAGAGTTGGATTAACCATTAACCAAAATAAGCACATGTTTAGAGTATTAAGGTAGAGGGGCACCAGAAAAAGTTACTAAGGAACTGAAGGAAAGAATCATTTTTCCATTACTGATTTTACTATGGAATGTATGGTGTAGCTACACTAAAACTAAGACAGAAGGAATGAGGGAAGAAAAGGTGTAAATGTATGTGGAGACACCAAAATCAAGTGCTTAAGGCTTTTAAGTCTTAATCCAAAAAGAGGACAAAGTTTATTTTGAATGTAACATTTTTCAATATCTAAATTAATGATTCCCTTTTAACGTCATTGAAATACTGAATATTAAAAAATATGATTTTACATAAAAATTTTTGATGTTTTTTAACTTTGTTGACCTCTTTAGCATTTCATGACTACTGATTGAAAATTATGCTAATAAACGTGAATATTGCATGAATTTCAATTAGTAACTCAAATGCATTTTTAAATGAGAATAATTATATGTAAAATATCAACAAGTAACAATTGATTGCATCTACAAAAAGTTTACAATAATGAAAACTAACTGACTTCACTGAAGAAAAACATTGTTTAATATCCATATATCACACAAAACACATTCCATAAACGAGCGCTTTTACAGAAATACAGAACGGAAGAAATATTGGATTTGATATACTCAGAAGAGCATTGGTTTTCATGTAACACGAAAATTTCCACTTGTTTTTGAAACGGAATGTTTTTTTTTTTGGTAATTTGAATAATTTTTCAGTGGAAATGTAAAAGTTAAAATGTTAACATATTCACTGAATTCATGCCGAAATATTAAGAATACAATTACGAGACAAAAATTTAATTTCTCTTGCTTTTAACTGAATTATGAGCATTTGTTCCATGCATGAATTTAAAAACATTAATTTCTGAGGCAGCAATTATAAGCACATTTTAAGGCTTCTTTTAACGTACTTACTTTAATTTCTAAAACTTGAGAGAAAAAGTACAAAAATCTGTAAACGAACAAAAGACAGACAGACAGACAAAATAGACAGATGTCTTGTTTTTCACGCGCTAAGTCTTTCTGCTCCGATGGGCGAAAAATCAAGCTTAGGTACGAAAGAAAGGTATATAGAAAGGGCGGCGATTTCGGTTTCCAGAGGAGAGTTAAAGGAACTTTGTATTGTTTTATACGAGTTCAAAAGGCCTGGAACAAAATAAAAATACATAAAAAACACAGTTAAAGTTAAAAATAATCTAGAAGTCTTTTAGATGATAAGTTTATTTTTTGAATAAGCTCAAGTGGGAAAGAAAAAAATACAGGAATATTTCTTTTATAAACTTTATAAAGAAACTGAATTCAATGACTTGTCTCATCTCTTAATTAAACCGGAATTTTGGTTCAATTCCCTGATAATTAAAAAGATAAAAATAAATCAAGCCATTTCAAAATTCAAACTTAATTGAATGGCAACTTACCGTCTCTTCAATTGTATACAGAGAATACACATCATGCCAGAGAATATGTATACATAGACATTCTTTGATCATGCCTTTAGTTATTATATGCGGTATTCCATGTAGTGGGAAATCTGAGACTGCAAAAAAACTTAATGAATTTTTACAGTTATCGAATCGGAAGTCAATTATTATTAGAGATGACGATATTGCAACTGGATTTCAAAGAAATGAAGTTTATGCAGGTTCGAGTGGATGATATGTTTAATATCATGAATTTTTTCCATGTATTTTATTATTTAACCGTCAATATTTTTATTTTTGATTACAATTAAAAAAGTATCTTAGCAGAAGTGCAATGAATTTATGCTTTTGTCAAACTGGACGTATCATTTTATAAGTGCTGTGTGAGTACTAATATTATATTGAATTACTACTACTCAGAATTCAGTTCTTTTCTTGAACAACTGATACATAAACAGAGATTGAAAATGTAAGCTTCAGTTCTTATGTATATTTTATTTATGTCATTTGATATTTATGTGATTCAGTAGTAAGTGAGCTAGACAGAGTTTATCAGAGGATTTTACTTTACTTAATCATATAATAAATGATATTGAAAAATTCACCGGTCCTCAAAATGTAAATATTACTTTATTTCGATATTTCATGATGAGGGTTTATTTAAATTTGCTAAGTAGTCAGTTGGAAATGAAATCACAGTTAATCACAACAAAACCATGCTTCAGCTTTTCACAGTGTGTACGGAAAGCCAGCCAAGTCTTTAGTATAAAAGTCGACTTTTTGTCGAATACGGAAAATTTCACTTGAGGATCATTTCAGACAATAAACTTAATTAGGAAAATGAAGTTAAAAAACAAGAGTTTATGCTTTAAAAAGAATGAAGTTGCTGAAGAGATTTGTTGGGAGTTTCACAGAAAATTTTGATCATTGCTTAACAAGAGTTGTAACTCTTCCTTTATGTTGGTTATGAATTTAAACTTTTGTTTACAGCTTTTCACATTAAATTGGAAAATACTAAAATATGTTTTTGATTAAATTTCCAAACTTAAAAAGATACTTTCTGTAGAATATCAGTCTAGATTTTACATATTCATAGCTTCAGTTTCTTAATGGCATTCATTGCTCTACTAAAAAACTGTTATATAATTTACATTTAAATGTTGGATTCTGTTTTAATCATACCGGTATTTATGCAGTTATTTATTTGGTTATACAGTATTTATGCAGTAATTGATTTAATCATACCATTATTTATGCAATTATTTATTTACCATATATTCTGACATATAATATGCACTTCTAATACAAAAAATAAGATTGAAATTTGCTGGTGCGCATTATATGCCTGATGTAAAAATGATAGATTATAAATAAGGAAAAAATTAGATTTTTACATAAACGTGCTATTTATTTTAAAAAAGATATACATTATGAACTAACAAAATTCCATTATCGGATAACATGAAAAGTTCGTCTTCTATTATATCTTCAGGCACATCATCAAATTCTGTTTTATTTTCACCATCATTGTTACCCTGAGATCCACAAATAAATCATCCATTCCAGCATCCTTGCTACAACACGATTTCCATTTTGTCCAGGATTTAGTTGTTTCATTTGGCAGGTGCCAAATTAACTACTAAAAGGAAAACTAGATCAACTCCATTTTAACTAAAGCAAATGCAATTTACTAAAGCCTTCAATGTTTACAGAAAAGAAAACATCCGACTCTTAATTCCATGAATTTATTCAGATCTGTGCATTCTTACCCCAGATTTTTGTCTTTTTCCTCGAAACCCTGGAATAACATTTTTCTGTGTATCTGAATACAACCCACTCTCTTTGCAGAATTATTTTTTCTATCAAGCATTTCTTTTCAGAGACGTATTGTTTCCCTTATAACATGTCAATTCAATACCATTGTTTGAACACATGACTTAAAGAGATAGAGCATGGTACACTGTGCAAAAAAAAAAAAGGGGGGGGCAGTTCTATATTTCCCGTTCTACTGGGCCAATTGACGAAATTCAAATTGCGTTCTTCATGTCTTGAAAGCGTGGCGTAGGATATATGGAACTACTTTTATATGTGCCCTCAGGTTGCTAAATTTCTCGCCAAACATTTTTGGTGAGAAACTCCATGCCGCCATATTACTACCTAATTTTTTCTCTACATTTCAAATTTTAAGCCTAAAATGTCTTCAAAAATGCGATTTTCTCACATACAAAAACCACGTTTTGAAGACACAATTCAAGCTAAAAATCCGAAACAAAAAAAAATTTAGATAGCAAAAACGTAAAAGTATTTGACAAGAATCCATGTACACAGCGATACGTTTTAACTTAAAAAAACATCTAGGAATTGCACATTCTAGGCAGTGAAGGAATCTATGAACTATGCACACCTCGCTTCAATAAATGAACACAACAGTAAATTTCAAAGAATATCACGTACACAGCATTCTGTTTAAACTTTAAAAAAACATGTACAAATTGCACAATCTAGGCATTGCGCACAAATCAACTAAACTAAATTACGAACAATTCAAAAAACAACAATAACAACAGAAATTTATATTGAAAAATCAATGAACATAACATTCCACAAAATAAAAACAGTAAAATAAAATGCACTTACCATAATACATTCCTGAATAAAATTTTGCCAGTCACACAACGTCTCTGAACAAAAGTGCCACAATTTTGCTATATCACATGTTTTTCTGAGATTCAAAATTTCAAAAGTTACAATAAAATCTTCCTCCAAAGTTAACATACTACACGAAAACCACAATTCAAATCTTAAACTTTGCTGACAGCCACATACTTTACCAGCAACCATTTGACTGCAAATCAACACAAAAACTATCAGAAACGACCTTCTTCGTCCGAGTTCTCACAGCAGCTCTGCATTTCGGACTCCGTTTTAAAACTCCAACAGAAATTCCAAAAATACATTTCTATCCTCATAAACACACCCGTGAACAAAACACTCATTAACAACTCCAACATTGTACATTTTAATACTAAACTTACTTTCCATATAATCTAAAATACGCGACTGAAATCTTGCCACCACGTCTATCATTGCAACATAGGCCATTTCAAAACACACATGACATGAACCAACAAGCAATTAAACCAGCCCAGCAAAAGATTTTTCAACTTCAACAGAGTTGCCATACAACACGCAGTCGTGCCAAAACCAATGTAGAACACATATCGTCACATTTGGTGATATTAGGGCCCATATAAGAGCCGGATATATATATATATATATTAGATTTATATATAGCATTGTACTAACATAGGTATTTTGTCACAAAATTGGACTTCTTCTGAAATAACATACCAATTTTTTTTTTCATATTTCAATTCTACGACTCAAATTATGCGTAGATATTAAATTTAATAAAATTTGGTGCGAAATTTATGGAGAAATTAAAAAATTTATCTTGGCACAATTTTTTCAATTTGCGCCAAGAATAATTAACTCGGTGAACTTATTAATATATGGCAACCAATTTTTCTTTTGCCTCCATTATGCCAGAGCGGAAAAAAAGTCGCATAGTTCCTACTGTCAGATAATTTTAGCAGTGTCTAAACCACACGTGATGTTTTATCGCTTTCAACAAATATGCCGAATTTCAAAATGCGCCAATATATAAATTCACATATATTTTCAGAAATTTTGAATAAAAAACTGTCATTTTTTTGAAGATATGCTTAGAAATATGTCTACTTTAAGATGAAAGATGATAGTAAAATTTTTAAAGATTATAATTCAAATTTTTTTTTGAAAAATTGATAAAAATTATTTAAAAATACAAATTTTAAAAATAAATCTCATAAAAAATGAGTGAATTTTATTTGAAATGAACCTGAATTTCAAATTGTGAAATGAATAATCAAATAAGTTTAATAAAAAAAAAAGAGTGATTAATCAATATATACCAAACTCAATTAACATTGAGGAGCTAAAATTTTGGAGAGCTATTTTTTAAAAACTACTCATGCAATTTTTACATAATTTAGCACTATGGCATAATTTGAGCCATAGAATTGAAATATGGAAAAAATTGGCATTTCATTTCAGAAAAAGTCCAATTTTGTGTCAAAATACCTATAATACAACAATGCTATATATAAATTTAATACATATCCTAAGTCGCATTTTCGAGACATGAAAAATGCAAGTTGAATTTTGTTAATCAGCCCAGTAGAACAGGAGATACAGAACTGTCCCCCCACCCTTTTTTTTTTTTTTTTTTGCGTAGTGTACATGTATCTTTCAGATTCCTTCATAAAGAAAAAGGTGTCTATTAAATAGTGAATATACCTAAAAATTAATAAATGTAATAATTAATAAATATAATTGAAATTATGGTTTATATTTACTCTATGGTTCCACTTGGCAAATCATTGATTTATTAACGCCAAGGTTGGCGTTACGAAGGTGCCGATCCTTCCACCCTTTACATAAAATCAAAATAAGAAATCAAACACTTCCACAAACTCAGTGTCCATGTACACGTCGGCCTATTTTAACTTGGGAAAAAAAAAATCAGAGAATTGCACAAACTAGGCATTGCTCACTAGTTGAACTTTATCCATGTATACATCGACCTATTTTACCTTATCACAACTCATTTGGCAATTTTCACAATTTTCCCCAAGAGTAGTTTCACCAAAATGAGGGTTACCAAAAAACCTATTTCATGCAGCAGGCTTCCAGATTTCACAAACAATCAATACCACTTGCTGATTTTTTTCAGACAGAAACCAAGCAGAACCATACAGTAAATTTCAACCGAAATTAAAGGTGCACATTATATGCCAGAATATATGATTTTTTTTTGGAGGGGTCCAGTCATTTTTATTTAGGAACTTGTATTCATTTGATACAATGGCATTTTCCCATTTGCATCTATCAGCTAAAAATCATACGTTTAATAGTAACTCCATTTAGTTTGCCTCGTTCTTTTAAAAAAACATATATTTTATAATGAATAAATATTACTGATTTTTCTAATAGAAATGCTAAATGTATAAACTTTGTCCCAGACATGAAGTAATGTGATCTAGATTACACATAATTGTATTTGATAAATTATCTAATTGTTCTGAAAAGGTCACTGCATAAATCTAAGTGGTCACAATGTTTAATTATATGCTTATTGTTTTGTACTTTTAACAAACTTGAATTCTCATAATAATGTAATGCTTTTCTGTTTCCTGCAGTGCATAATAAAAATCTGTTCTCGAATTTTAGTAGCCTATGAACTTAAGTTTAAATAACTATCTCTTATATAGCTGAAAATGAGCGTCTAAAATAACTATCTCTTATATAGCTGAAAATGAGCGTCTAAAATAACTATCTCTTATATAGCTGAAAATGAGCGTCTAAAATAATTAAGTCTAACAGTTTCATTAGTTAAGATGTTCATTTTCAGCTATATAAAAGAGTCTTTTATTTTATTTGCATTTAGTATTCCTATTTAGTACAAATGTTAAATTGTTAATTACAAGTACCGTATTTGACGGCATATAAGATGCACTTTTTTTCCTAAATTTGGTCTAAAAAAAGTTACCTGCATCTTATACAGGAAAAACACAGGTTAACTTTCAATACTGAATGCTATTTTTAGCTCAGATAAAGGTCTAGACACACATAACTTTTTCTACATCTACATGTGTGTGTGGCTTCCTAAATAAGGGTGTGTCTTATATGCCGTCTAGGACAACAATGCTCGTTTCAGCACTCTTTTAGAAGCTCTATTCAATCAATGTGCCCACTTTGGGCACATCCACAGAATTAAAAGATAAGTGCTATCTTCACAAAATTTTACTTGTGTATTCCTCTAGGCCTAGGTAATTGATGATAATATTAGTATTAAAATATCATCAAAACAAACGGATAGGTATATCCTCCTTTTCCATAGAGAGTGTATGCCATTTCACTTTCATTAGTATATACTATTAGAATAGGTTTTTCACTAATTGAAAGAAATCAGGCTAAGTATTCCCCCTCCCCCCCAAAAAAATAAATGTTTGTAGTTTGTTGTTGTTGAAGAAATTACTAATTTACAGAGGTGTTCAAAATTTTAATAATGTTTTTTCTCGAGTATGGATATTTTAGGATAAAATCAGTGAATTTTTTTAGCACTACATCTCCATAACAGACATACTGAAGAATGAATGCAATTTATTTTCAGTATTCTGAATATTTTTGTTGATCAAGTTCTGTACTTTTATTTCTTCTTATCAAATTTTTATCTGCCATATAATTTAGAAAACCTTAGTAATACTGTAGTTAATTTTTCAAAATCAGCCTTGGGTTAGTTTTCATAAAGTATCATAATCCTACTTCTATCACTCCGGTCTCTAGTAAGATAACCTAATAGATCATTATCACAAGTATATGTGACATTTTATTTTTCTGTTAAGAATTTTGTTCCTTTTTAGGTATAAGAGGAAATTTGCATTTAAACATGTTAGTAATATATTGGTAAATTAAGGATATTAATTCTTTAATCAATACCCTGAATTTATCAATATATTACTATCAGTTTTTTGTATTATAAACATTTTTTAAATTTCTTTTTTACACATGAAAATGACTTAAGCTTTGTAAAATAAACATCATTCACAAGTTACTCTTTTATTAAATAAAATAAGTCATATTTTCTTGAAACAGTTGGAGTATAAATTCTGATATTTTGTTTCAGATGCGCGTAAGGAAAAAGAATTCCGTGCCTCTCTTAAATCAGAAGTGGAAAGGTGAATAAAAAGTTTTTTTTTGCACCTTTATGTTTAGTTTGTATTTGGAAATTAAATTTTTAAAAATATTGTCTCAAATATATTTTCACATAATTATTATGATCATTATTTTTAACTAGGCATTTGTCAAAGGATACAGTTGTGATCCTAGATTCAAGTAACTACATAAAAGGTAAGATAAGAAAAACTTTTCCCTTCTTTTATATAATTATATACATATATGTGATAAATTTCTAAATGACTTGAGAATTTAGAGATAGCGTAGGTACATCAGATGATACAGTAGATGAGAAAAAGCTTTCAAGACATTGTAGATAACAAGACACAGTTCTATTTCTTGATGACTAATTCCAAGCACACATATTTTTGTTTATACATCGTTATTGATTTTCAGACAATGGCTTATATAGAGAACAGAGCAATACAGCAGCACATCTGAACAAGAGGAAAGCAGGCAAAAAGTTACAGGGGCAGCGTTAAGAGCTAGAAATGGTTTTCTGATACCTTGCATGTAATATTTCTTCTATTTCTTTTTTAATTTCAGTATTATTTTTAATCGATACCCTATATGGTGTACAGTATAAAGTCTTTAATCCGGACCTCAAAGCTACAAACTTTCTGCGCATAATACCTTTACGCATGCACATTTAAATGTTTAACGGACTGTATAAGGTAGGCTAAAATTATCTATTTCAGTTAATGTTGCGTTGTTCCTTAATCTTCTAATTGGATCCGGCTTATTATTTTTTGCAGACTGTTAGAGCAATTTTATAAAAAGTTAGCTTGAACTTTCGATTATGTCAAAAAGAGTTTCCGATTTTGGAGCTGCCAAAGGATCTACAAAGCGAAAGTCCTCCCTTTCTAACTATATTTTACTTCTCAGGTTAATTAGATTCATTTCTAAAAAACTGTCAGTCAAAAAAATATCTGTCTAATTTATCAGAAATGTTTTAATGAAAATTATGCAATATGCATAAAATATTCCATTTCCACATTTTTCATTACCTTAAATTCAGTATTTCAAGAAAAGGTAAAAAATTACTTCACTATAAGTTCACATTAACACCTATAAATACACATTGGTCAATCAAAATCGCAATAACAACCCTGTATTTAGCGTACATATATTAAAACACTCAATCGATTTCGAGGGCAGCTAAAGGTGTCTCCTCATCAGGAGAACGATATTACTAGAAAGCGGAAAAAAGAAGAAAAATAAAGCATCGGCAAAGGAGTCTCAGAAACACATGGTTTTTATCAGCATTGCACGTGGTTGTAACCAGATTTTGAATCAGAGTTACACTGGCCACCTACTTTTACTGAGCCAGGCTATCTAATCAAACATATAACACATAGACTAAAATGGGGAAAAAAAATCAGCGAAGTCTAAAAATAGGGAGCGAGAGGCAACTGCACCTTCACGCACCAAGCCTGAACTTTGAACTTTTATTTGAAGTTCAGACTTGGTGCGTAAAGGTGCAGTTGCCTCTCGCTCCCTATTTTTAGACTTCGCTGATTTTTCCCCCCATTTTAGTCTATGTGTTATATGTTTGATCAGATAGCCTGGCTCAGTAAAAGTAGGTGGCCAGTGTAACTCTGATTCAATACGGTTACAACCACGTGCAGTGCTCATAATGACCACGCGTTTCTGAGACTCCTTTGCGGATGCTTTTTCTTCTTTTTTCCCCTTTCTAGTAATTTCGTTCTCCTGATGAGGAGGGACCTTTAGCTACCCTCGAAATCGATTGAGTGTTTTAATATATGTATGCTAAATACAAAGTTGTTATTGTGATTTTGATTCTCACATTGGCATGTTTTTATTCTACACATCGGTCAATTTGACCAATGGGCATTTTTACATTCTCATATTGGCAACACTGGTTGATTGTAACTGAGAGAGTTCTTGAACTTTGCATTTACACCAGTATATAATATCCGGTTGTAACAAAAGTTTCTGCCAAAAAGCGTTCTTAATAAAGTTAGAAAAAAATTTCCTGTCCTTATACAGTACCAAAGTCATTAATCCGGACTCGCCGGGACTTCGGCGATTTCGGATTATAAATCATCAATTTAAATCTGGTAAGATGGCATGCAGAAATTATAAAATAAAAAATATGAAACTGTAATTTATGAAATAAAGAGCAATTATGATCTAAAGGGTATCAAAATTTACAAAAAAAAAAAAAAAAAAAAAAAAAAAAAAAAAAAAAAAAGCAGCTTAATATTTGTTTACTTTATTAAACATTTCTTTCAATGTAAGTTGCTTTGTTTTATGTGCTAATACTTTCTCTTTAAGTCTATAAACAGACATAATTTCTTGTTCAGTTACAAAGTTCCGCTGTTTAAGTCCTGCAATTGCTGTACTGAGAATGCCGACTAATTTGTCAATCAAAATTATTTCGTTTTCACTAACCTCTCTGTCACTTTCTTCATGCCTTTATCCATTTTTTGCAGCAATTTTATTTTTTATTTGATGGACATCAAAACATGCTTTCGCTTTGCAGATCCTTTGGCAGCTCCAGAATCAGAAACTCTTTTTATTGTCTCTGAATTTATTGTTTGTTAAATATTTCTCTTTAAATAATAATTATCTTTTGAAGATATGCATGGTAATTTTCTATTATTGGAACTGGATTCAGAAACATACATATTTAAGTGTGTACGCATGTGTATATATACAAACACACATATATACATACCTACCTACCTACATTTCTGAATACTATCCTGTTGTTTTCCTCAATACAAATACAAAACCGTTTCCTTTAGAAAGTCATCTTTCCTTCATATGGGCAGAAGTCTTAATCAGTTAACCAAATGACTAATCATTTATGAACATTAGAAGCTGCACTTACTTATATGGTTTAATTATAAATTGGGTATTGATGTAGCACGCGATCTACTGCCTTTGTGACCATTAACTCTAAACCAACAAAAGAACTTTGATTGTCTTGCAGATGGTACTAGTACTCAAACAACTGAATCGAATTGGTGGATTTTGAAACTAAAGATTCTACACAACACGCCAAGTACCATATTAAAAATATTTCCATCTTATAGAAGCATATTAATAAAAGTGATGATGACTTTTTGCCATGCTGCACAAGTATGTGGCTGTGTTTCATAATAATGACACTTTCTAGAGCCACTCATGCTTTTGTTTTGTGAAACTGCAAGCAGTTTAAATTTAATGGAATTCCAAAATTTCATAAATATTTTCATTCATGTATTAATTATTAGCCCAAAGAGGCATTAGACCCAAAGGGTTATTAGTCTCAAAATGACATTTTACATCTTTTCACTTTTCAGACTGTTGCAACAAAATATTATCACCATGTCTTATATTTAAAGAAACTAAATTATGAAGAATCTGCCTAAATGCATGAACGTTTTTTGCATTGTGAAAAAACAATGATACCTAGAGTCATCAAATTTTGAAAAACATAATCTTCCGACCGAACATGGGCATTTGGAAGCTCGAATTTTAAATTGTGAATTTGTTTTATTATCTATTTAAAATTTTGTAAAATTTAACCAATTTTTGATTAACAAAATGATTTCAAAGCAAGCAATGGCAATACTGTACAAGAAGAAACATTTTTATCTCCAGTGCTGTGTATCGACTGTGTATCGGAAATTCTAAAGATATTCAGTCTGTTGAATTTAATTTTATGCGGTTTAAGTGCGAAGAACATATTTAATAAATAAAAGTAACACACAAAACGTTAAAAAGATGCTCTTTTAGGCATAATATAAAATTTGAAAGCCTTCAGATTTTCTTTTTTTTTAATAATTTTATTTCTATTTATTTTCATATTTAAAAATAGCCTTTTAGAGGCACTATCTAAGAAATAAATAGTTAAATAAAAGCAGTAGATTGCTTACTACATCAGTACCATAAATTGTTTTTGAGAAATTATTTATTTCAGAGTTTAACCTTTTGTTGTTTGTTTATTTCTAGGTTGTCGTTATGAATTATACTGCTTAAGTAAAGCATGTCAAACAACTCAATGTGTTGTAAGTTTCTAGAACTTCATAGTCTATTTTTAATAATTTGATAAGAATTATTTATTTTGAAGAAAACTCTAAAATACCAAACTGTGTTAAAGAAAAGAAATGCACAATAATTACAGAATTATTCATTCATTCACATTAGAATCCAAATAAAAATTATTGCAAAATTTATTCATTTTAGTTTTGATTCTATTTAGATACTTTGTGACTTGCTTCCATCTGACTGCTGGTCATATAATGAAGAACGTGAACCTCACACACAGTATGAAAAAGCTATGTATGTATTTGCTGTTTTAATGCATTTATATGATATAGTAATTGACATTAATTAGTAATTTTGAATTTTTTTAAAGAAAAGAAGTTGCTACTTCATATGGATAATGGTATCTTGCAGAAATATGCTTTTTATATTTACTGCATGTAAATATGGAACATATTAGAAAATATAGTATTATGAAAATTATTTTCCCTGTATGCATTAAGGAAAAAGGTTTATTATAAATAAGCATATCGTGAAAATTACTTGCTTTTTCAATGTTTTTATTGATCGTTTTTGTATGGAATTCTTAGTCTGCTGCTATTTTAAAAACAGCTGTAACCTTTTGTGCATTAGCTTCACAAAAACAATTGTTAGCAGCAAATTTGCAAATGTTCTCCAAAAAGTCTCCACAGAGTTTCCGACTTTTCGGTGCACGTGTGGATAATCGTAAAGTATTAAAAAAAAAAAAAAAAAAAAAAAAGTTCAGCACTTTGTATGTAACTTCGAGACTTAATCTTGCATTGAGCTTGACACAGTGATTTCAAAATTTCATGCAAGTTTCTTTTAAATTAATTATGTGTGTATTTTTGGCCAGATTAATTTATAATTAATTATTTAATATTTGTATAAATGCACTACATTCCACATACAGGAAGAAGTAATAATTTTATGTAAACATTACTTTGTCTTGGTTTAGATTTGATGCTCTTGTCCAGAGGTTTGAAACTCCTGATTCTAGGAATAGATGGGATTCCCCTCTTTTTATAGTCCATAAAAATGAAGAACTGCCTTTAAGTGATATAGAAAATGCATTATTTGCACGAAAAGGATTGTCACGAAATTTATCAACACAGTGTGTAAGTTTTACTTAATATTTTAATGCTAGTAGATGATGATGCTAATTTTATTTGGGAGAGGACAGAGAATAAAAGTAAATAAATGAATAAAAGGTTTGGGAGCTTCTTCTCTCCTCCCCAAAAGTTAATTTGCATGCCATAAGTTTTTTATATTTATATCTCAAATTGCCTTGTGTACAATGAAAGTAGCCTCAATGCAACTAATGGTATTACAAGATATGTGGATGCAAAATGCAGTGTGAAATTTTTCTGAGAAATGCATTTCTCCCAGAATTAGTTTGAATGGAAAGTTTCTTCCCACATCTTCGGAGAGAATATTGTGTTTAGTGACCTCTTTCATATGCATATCTGTAATATTTTATAACAGCAGGGTAAATAATTGGAAGATCTGTTTTGCATAAACCAACCAGACAGAGGAAGGTTCTGCATCTGAACAGTATACACTTCTAGGAGGAATACATTACTTGAAGAGGTTTCTTATATTATTTTGTGTCTATATGTCTGATAAGGGTGTAATCATGAGTAGCAAGGATATGCAAGGAAAAACATCATGCAACTGTTAAAAATATTAAACATAATTAAAACATTTTTAATGCAAGGTTATTCACTGATTGTAGCAATTAGATTCATTTTCATAATGGATGCTGGCTATTTTAATAAAAAATATGTAATAAAAAACATATTTTTTATTAAAATAGCCAGCATCCATTATGAAAATGGACTGATTATGACTACTAACTGGTAGTTAAAAAAAAAAAAAAAAAAAGAGAAAGGACAATTTTTAAATTACACCGAAATAAAAATTAGTAAGTGAAAAAAGGAAACTATTGATTAAGGAGCACAAACTTCATATATTGGTATAGTCATTATTTTTTTAAGATATAATTCAAATTAGCATTTCTAGCAAGCATAGATTTAAATGAGAATATCAAGTTTCATGTACCAAGTAATGTTTGGTATGGAAAGAAATTTCTTCTATAATTAACTAACTAATAAATTTAATATAAAGTTGTATCAGCCTGAGATATTTAATGTCAAATTGCATCATTAGTCCAAAAATTCTTAAACTATTTAAATCTGTAATTTTAAAATTTATCAACTTTTGTTGCTAAACATTTTTGATTCTGAATTTAATAATCTTAAAAAGCTGCTGTAAATTTTGGAAGTCTGCAGATAGTCTTAATTATAATTTTTTGGAATAAATTGATCTTTTACCATCTAATCAATATTTAAGCTCTAGACTTTTAATGCTTATACTATGCTACTGCCAACGCGCAAACGTAATTTTGTCATCTAATTTTCAATTTACTTAAAAAATATTTATAATATATTTAAAATGTGATCTTTAAAAAAAAAAAATATATATATATATATATATATATATATATTCTTTTCTTTTCTAATTTTATGCGAAGAAAAACATTCTGCGCTTTACATTCCTCATGTTTTCAATACATCAGTAATTTTTAAATGCAATTTCTTGTTGTAATGAATCATTGAAACTATTTTTCAAGAGTGAAAAATCTAAATGCAACATTTATTTTAATTAAATAATAATTAAAAAAAATAATTCTCCCCTTCTTTTTAAGCACAGATGACAGAGATCATATGCTATATAATATTAGAAAAAAGCTTTTCTTTTCCGAATCTTGCACTGCTTTTAAAATAATTTTCTGATACATTTATATTTGTACGTTAATAAAGATGAAGTAATTTTTATTTAAAAAATTTTATTCTCCATTTGTAGCAACCTTTAGAATCAACAAATTTTTTATATGATCTGGATAAAAATACAACTAGTATAGTAAAAGCAATTCTTGAAGCTCAAAAGATGCATGGAGCAGGAGATATTATTGTACCAGGAACAAAACAAAAGGTATCTTTTAAAAGTACTTACAGCTTCATTTTATAAATTATAATGTGGATAATATATAATTTGTTATGAGATAACTAATTGTTCTTTGCATATACTTAATTACTATTTTTTTTTAAAGAAATAATTTGTTTTTAGGTTTTAATTTCTTAATCATTAGATATTATGAACTCTGTACACCATGACTTAATGCACATTAATTTGATGTCTGTTATATCTTGTTTTTCTAATTTTATAAAATTTTTAGATAGTATTATTTTATAAATGTTTGATTCTTTCTCTCTCAGCTGTATGTTTTGGAGTAAGACATCAGGAATGGTGAAAATTTCATTTACCTTTTGATTTTCATTAATTCATGACCATAATTACTACATTTACCAACACTGTAGCATTAATAAATTTACAATATAACTATTTATATTTCTTTCTGTATATCTCTTTTTATTTGAAGTTCCTTTTCTTAAACTATTTCATCATCACCAGTTCCTTGTTTATACCATAGCACACTTCCATTTGTATAATACATTTTTAATATATGCACTTCTTTACTTTAGTCAAAATATTCCCCTTCAAATTCTGAAACTTTAATGCTCTTGGACGTTATTTCAATTTTTACACATACCTTACTCTTTAACTGTCTGTGCCATATCAGAAATATTCAACTAAACATTACAAAAATTTGCTGTTCCTCAAATTTCTACTACAGTATAAAGTCTTTAATTCGGACTCGTCTGGACTTCGGTGATTCCGGATTACAGATCATCAATTTAAATCTGGTAAGATGGCATGCAGAAATTATACAATTAAAAATATGAAACCGTAATTTATGAAATAAAGAGAAATTATGATCTAAAGGGCATCAAAATTTACAAAAAAAAAGCTTAATATTTATTTGTTTACTGTACTAAACATTTCTTTCAATGCGCGCATGCATAAAGCATACATTATGCATAGTCGAAATTAGAAAATTGCAACCAGAAAACTATTTGATGTGTATTTATGATATATATAATGACGAGGAAATTGATTTAAATCACATCGGAGTACATCAAGATGAAACACTACATTTAGTAAGGAATTATAAGCTGAATAAAATAAAAACATCTGCCCTGAAGATGAAGATAGTGCTGACAGATCAACTTCCAGTTTATTGCGCGTCGCATCGTCCCAAACCTCCCTTCCCCGCAGAGCAGCGTGAAATTGATAAACAGATTTCGGAATGGTTAGAGAAACAAATCACCTCTCTGTCACTTTCTTCATGCCTTTATCCATTTTTTGCAGCAATTCCACTTTTTGTTTAATGGACATCGAAGCATGCTTTTGCTATGTAGATCCTTTGGCAGCTCCAGAATTGGAAACTCTTTTTGACATAATCAAAAGTTCAAGCTTACTTTTATAATGCGTTTACGCATGGGCAGCAAGTTTGTAGCTTTGAGGTCCGGATTATAGATCATTCCGGATTAAAGACTTTATACTGTATAAAGTCCTGTGTTTTTATGTTTAGTTGAATTTAAGAAAGATTACGCTTTCCTGTCTGAAATTTAATCAAAGGTCTTATCTCTCCTGGCGTGGTGCCAATAAGTAAAGAAGGGAGATTTTTCACCGTATTAGCTATTTGTCATTGATCGCTTCTCAACTTTTTTTTCTCCGCTGTGTAAAATTTTTGTTTCATTTATTGATGCACATGTAAATTTTTAGTTTCATTTATTGAAATATTTTTTATTTATGTACACAAGAGAATTTCACTATGAAATTTCTCGATATAAATAGTGATATTATACAATTAGAAGAAGATGTCCGGAATGCATTTAGGTGGAATTGGATTGAACGGAGAGATGGTAATGGGGATACCATTGGCACATGGTGCAAGAAAATAAATGTTGCTGGACAAGCATATTGTGTTTTTTGTAACTCACTACTGAAGTATGGTGGGGAAGGATTCAAGGCTTTCACAAATCATTCTAAAACTGTGACGCACATAAAATATTCAAAGTGCATTAGACATTCAATGACTTTAAGTAATTATACTAATTCAAAAAATACTGATGACTTACTGGAGACCGATGCTTGGTCATTGGATATAGTGACAAGAAAAGCATGCCAAGAGGTATTAATAACTTCGTTTATCACTGAGAATTCTCTTTCTTTCAATGTAGCTCTCAATTTAATTGAACTCTGCAAACAGTTGAGCCGCGATCAGACAGCACTAAACTCGTTGGAAATGTCCAGGACTACTGCATGTTATAAGATGAAATATGGGCTCGCAAAAACTATTAAGGAAAATATCATTAAAACTTAAAAGGAGACTCCATTTTCTCTAAATTTGGATGAAAGTACTAGCAATGCTCAAGAAAGTATACTGGCAATATTGGTGCAGTTTTATGACAACAATCAAAATGAAGTTGTAGTTCATCATTTTGCATCTCTAAAGATGGAATCTTGCAATTCAGAAGCTGTTTTTAAAGCAGTTGTTAATACTATTGAAGATAATAATATTCCATGGGCAAACTTAATTAGTGTATTAATGGAGTCATGTAACACCATGAGTGGAAAAAAAAAAAAGGGTGTTGAAACCAGACTACGATCAAACAAACACCCCACTTATTAGATATTGATGGTGACACATGTCACACAGCTAATAACTGTGCAAAAAAATTTGCTTCATGTTTAGATAGATACTTAGAAGATTTGTTTGATGACATCTATTTTGATATGAAAAGCTGCAGTAAAAGAGAAAATCTTTTCAAAATCTGTGAATCCCTTGCCATTAAAAAACGTAAGCCCTTGAAGAGACCAGACCATAGGTGGGTGTACATTTTATGTGTTTTAGAAAGAATCAAAGATCTGTGGGATGCTCTTATTGCATTTTATTTTCACTACTTGGATAAAACTGATAAAGGGGATTATTTTTTTGTTGAAACTGTATACAATAAAAGAAATATTTCTGCAGCTCAGAAAAAAATTGTTGAAGGGGTGTATTCTTGCTTGCATTCCCAACAACTCACAAAGGATGCTTTAGCTTGAAAAAAAAGAATACTAAATGGGTTATTTGTTATGCAAAACAAAACTTTAATGCATATGGCATTATATTCAGCAGTATTACCAGAGTTCAACACATATATTAAATTATTTGAAACAAAAAAACCAATGCTTCATTCAATACATTCCAGTATTTATAAATTGATGGCAAAATTTTTCTCTTTTTTTTATGAAGCCAGAAAATATAGAGTGCACATCTTATAATGATTTATTAAAGGTTGATGTCACAAATCCAGAATTCCATCTACCTAGCAAAGTAATATTTACTGGTGCAGAAGCTTCCACTCTCCTGAAGAAATTATCAAAAAATCATCCAATAGCAAAAGAATTCCAAATTTCTCTGATGAAAGCTTATACTAATACAGCACAGCATATGAAACAGAAATTACCCCTTAAAAATTCATATCTAATTAGTTTTACAGCATTAAATCCAGAGCTAAGAGGTAAAACCAGTACAATATTAGCTTTTGAAAAATTATCATCTTTTATGTCCCATATTTTTAGTGATAATGAAAAGTCAAAAGTAGAAGGCTGAAATAAGGTTATACCAGAGTGATATTGATATCACCAAAGAAATGCTCTACACATCTGATGAAAGTGGAAATCAAGTCGAGTGTACAATTGATAAATATTGGTCTAAAGTTTTTAATTTAAAAGATGATTTCACAAATGATTATAAGTATCCTACATTGGCTAAATTGGTCAAAGCCTGCCTTAGCTGCTTCCATGGCCCATTAGTGGAAAGTGCATTCAACTTAATGGATACACTTGTCACTGAGTATAGAACCTCTTTTAAGATTGATTCCCTAGATGCAGTGCAGACTATTAAATATGATTTAATGGCTTCTAAAGAAACCTCATGTGAAAAATATGGCTAAAAAAATCCAATGACTGATCCAATTCACAAAGATCTCTTACTGAATATGAACAGAAGTTGGAAGACATATCAAGAGGACTTAAAAAACATGTATTTCAGATGAGTCACCTATAAAAGTCTCTGAAAAACCTTCTACATTAGCAGAAAAGCAAACTGCTTCTACCTCTGCATGTGCAGTTCTCGAGGAAATTTCTTCAACTGTAAATGAGGAAAATAAAAGTCAACCTTCCTGCAATTATGAAGTTCACCACAAAAGAAAGACAAGCCCACAAACATCAGAAAATAAAAAAAAAGCAGCAGAAATTAGATAATTTTTTTTAAAGAATTAATTCAGGTAATTTAAAATATTTACATAAAATGTAGTAGTTTATATGTTTGAAAATTTATGGTTATTAATTTTGAAAAAAAAAAAAAAAAAAAAAAAAAAAAAGTAATTCATTGAACTTTTATAATTAGGTTATTCAATACTTCAGAATTGTAATTTTTCATTTCTCTCTTTTTATTTTATTAATGAATTGTGTTTTTGTTTGGATAGTTATTCCAGACGGGTTACAGTTTAAATGTAGCAAAATGCATGCAGTATATACAAAGACGTGTATTCATGCTATGGGTGAGCATGATTTTGATTTAATGTGGTAACTTGCACGTTTTTACCAGTGCAATTATATAGACATAAAGTTCTTCATCTTTATATAAAGTTATTTAAGAGTGCAATTGGTTACAATTTCCTTCAAATGGACAATAATACTTGTCCCTATTGCAATGCATCAAAGACCAATTATCTTAAGGGCAAAGGGCAGTCTGATAGAATATGAGTGCTAGGATGCTTACATTACTGCAACTCCCACCAGCACTCTCTAGAAGCTTCAATGAACTATTCATTATGAATCACTTTGTTACTGCATGAAATCCTAGACAATCTGATACACAACATGGAAAACTGTTATAAAGCTTTCATTCATTCAGGGATGACATCACAGAGTATTAATTATTAATATTATCGCTAACATATTTTATACCAACTTTTCTGTACCTCAAGTTGTAAAAATTTTGTGCAAGTTCCATGTTGGCATCTGTGAAATCATTGAAATTACATTATTTGTTCTTTTATTATTTCCTCTTGACATATTGTCCATTATCTCAAATTTGAATTATCATGCTTTTTTGCCCATGTATAGTTTACCTTAAGAAATAATGTGAAAATTGTACAAGTTCATGTTTTTTTTTCTTTAATTCATATTTTGACTAAATAGTACCATTGATTCTTTTATTTTATAAGTATATTATTAAAAGTATATATGAAATATCTTATTTTATGCAGGTCTCAGTTGTAAATCCAATGACAACTGGTGAATTGACAAGAATTCGCCGCCAGTTTGTATCTTACACTAAAAGTCATCCAGTAAAAGACAGCAGCAAAATTCCAGATATGTTTGTACAATATATCAATAAAAGTATTCAAACTTAAAATTATTCTTTTGTTGCAGTATATATTTAAAATTTCTATTTTAGTCTAGTTATTTCTTGCAAAAGCATTTTGAATAGATATTGAAACTTGATCGTTGATGTAGTTTATAAATAACTTGATTTTTACCAACATTGTACAGATATCTTTGAATATGTTAAAGTACTTTATTAGAATTATTAATAGAATTCCTGTGAATAAAAATTATTCTTAATATGCAAGTCATCAGCAATTATAAAACTTGCAGTCTACATGCGAAGCCTTTTTATACTAGTAAATTTGCACAAAATCTGAAAAAGGATTTCATAACACTATCCTAATGATTAATACAAGTAATATGATGCATCATAATAATTCATATAAATATTAACCATCTAGGTGGTTAAGCCTGACTGTGATATCGAAAGGCCCGGGTTCAAATTCTGGTGAAGGCATGTATGTAAAAAATTGACTGTCCCTTCATAAGAGGTAACAGTGGCCGCCTATTAGGTGCCTTCACAAAAAAATGGCCACCACATCTTAAGGGTGGTCAATGCCATTATAGGCAAGTGCTCAACCATTGGAAAAACAAAATATCAAAACATTACGACCAGCTATCCAATTACATGTTGCACAACCTTTGGCCAGCAAAACAGCTGCAACTCGCCTTGGCATGGACGTCACAAGTTCTTGGTAGATGACTGGAGATTTGTATCAGTGTCAAAGCAGCAGTCGCGCAAATTCAAGATATTCCGACGTGATAGTGTTTGAGCTCTGAGCTGCCACTCCATGACATTCCAAATTTAATAGGGCACATTTGTGTGCCCAAATGTGCTCTATCACGTTAAGATCTGGCAAGTTAGGTGGCCAGGACATTAATTGAAATTCATGCTTATGTTCCTTGAACCACTCGCACACAATTCGAGCCTTGTGACATGGACAGTTGTTCTGCTGGAAGATTTTATTTCTAGTAGGGAAGACAGATGACATGTATAGGTGCAAGTGATCTGCAATTATGTTCTGACAGTCTGCAGATTTTGTGGTCTGTTTTACTACAACGAAGGGCCCGAAAGCCACCCATGAGAACATCCCCAAAACATAACGTCACCACCAGTCTGTGTATGACTTGCTGTAGGAGGGGGAGGGTCCAACTGTCCACCGGGAAGACAGCATGCCCTGACACAACCACTGCTGCGATGAATGACAAACTGTGATTCATCCGACCAGGCAACTGTCTTCCATTTATCCATGGTCCAGACTTAATGTTCATAGCCCATTGCAGGCATAGATCACAATGACACTTGGTCAACAGAGGCACACGAGTGGGACATCTACTGTGCAATCCCATATTGAGCAGTGTCTACTGAACTGTGTGTTCTAAAATGCTTGCACTTGGACCTGCACTGTATTGGGCTGTCAGTTTTGCTGTACCAAGTGGGACAATCTCTGATGTCTTTTTTCTTTGATGGCATGTGGATGTCCAACACCTTGGCATCTACTGCTGGTTTAGTCATTTATCCACTTTGCATAAATATTAACAATAGCAGAAGGTGAACATTTTGCCAGTTGTGTAGTTTCAGAAATACTTGTTCAGAGTCCTCAGGCCACTACATTCTGCCCTTTATCAAATCAGCAGCCTTTCCCATTATTTGTAAAAGTGCAAGAATGATTCCTTACCTTCTCCAGGAGCAATTAAATAAAATTCCCATTTAATCAGTTGCCCACCATGTCATCCAGACAAGTTCATTGAAAAATGTGCGGATGGTCATAACGTTTTGACTTAATGCTAATAGTTAATTAACAGAATCTTTTTGGTATTTCTAGTTTGGAGTACAGTATAAAATAAACCAACATGTATCCATAGTAACAGTATAAAATGCTAAACCTTACATGTCTGCCTAATTCAATACAGTGATATTTTCTAAATAAAATTATTTGAAGTCATTCTGCTTGATTAATTATGAATGATAAACTCAATATTCCAGTTGCAGTTTACTCCTTTCCAAAATGATTTGTATCTTTTGGTTCAAAATTATCTTGTATTTGTATCATTGGAAATAACTAGAAAAGCAGAAATTTTTATAAAGATATATTTCTTAATTTTTTTCAAAAATAAAATATGTTGTGCAGTATATGTTTTTGGTGGCTATACAGAATTAAAAATTTATTTCCAATATCATAAGAAAAAAAAAAGCTAAAAATAACATTTATACAATGTTTTAAGTTTTTATTCTGTGTTGATACCTTTTTTTTGCTGAAGTTCTATAAAACTGAAATATATCATCTGCACTTTTTCTTGCAATTTCTAGACTTTTCTGTAGTTCATCTGTTGACATAAAAGCAGTACTTTGTATTGCAACACTTTTGCTGATGCTGTTGCAACATATCGTTGTAAATGCTTTAGCTACCTATTAAACAAATTAAAAAAAATCTTAGTGCAAATGAAATAAAACATTATCTGAAACTACATCCTAAACTTCAAAAAATTATATCTCAAATTTTAATCATTTTATCATTTTCTGTGATTTAAATTAAATTGCATCCATGACATTTTAAATTTGCTTATATTTAGAACAAGGATAGTTAATGGACGTATTAAAAGTAATAATCTTAGACAAAGAGATAAAATGCTTGCAAGATATTATTGTAGTTTTTTATGAATTATTATAACAAAAAGTATCATTTAAGAAATTAAAAATACATATTTTCTATTTTGAGTCTTTGATTCAAATTTCAATTTTTATTTTAACACAGAAATGTTTCTTCATCATATAGATAATCCGTGCAGCCATTGAGCATACATATTTTTTTGCATATATGAACAGCAAAATTTCAGTACTTTGCCTGTTTGGGACTTGACTGATGCCAATTCATCAGTTCCTTATTTTATTTTATACATTTACTAGCGACCCGCTCCGGCTTCGCACGGGTATAAAATATATAGCCTATGTCACTCACTGAAAAACGTATAAGGTACGTATTCTATTAAGTTCTACGTATAAAGTCACAACAAAAGATACGTATTCTATTAAGTTCTTTTTCTGAACTAGTGTAGCGTATTCGGAAACTAAGTACCGTTTCATTCTAGCGCTGTGGTAGGCGTCCCGCGCATGCGCACTAGTCTTTCTTGTTCACTGACTTTCAGTTGTCGCCATTTTGGTTGCTATATGCTGTGTTTTCAGTTTGCTGTGCACATTCAAAATGTTTAAGACAATTAGTTTTCCTGCTGATTGTGAGATCCGTGCCGTGATTAAATTTTTGAAAGCGAGGAATTTTAAAGCGGCCGAAATTTATCGTCAAGTGACAGAAGTTTATGGTGAATACGCGATAAGTGATGGAATGGTGAGAAAGTGGGAAAGAATGTTTAATGCAGGTCGAACAAATGTCCACGCCGAGGCTCGGAGTGGTCGGCCTTCTGTTGTCACCAATGATTTGGTAAGGAAAGTTGATGAAGCAATTCATGAGAACAGACACTTCACAATGACAACTCTTTCAGAGGCATTTCCACAAATTTCACGTACTGTTTTGTTCGAAATTGCGTCTGACCGCTTGAATTATCGCAAACTGTGTTCCCGATGGGTTCCAAAAATGCTCACTGATGTTCACAAAACAAAGCAACTTGGTAGTGCCCTGACATTTCTCACGCGGTACAGTGATGAGGGAGAAAACTTTTTAAACCAAATTGTGACAGGTCATGAAACTTCGGTGTGTCATTTCACACCAGAATCGAAACAACAATCGATGGAGTGGAGACACACTCATTCTCCGAAAAAACAAAAGTTCAAAGTAACTATGTCATCACAAAAAATCATGTGCACTGTCTTCTGGGATAGGAAAGGCGTTTTGCTTACTGAATTTCTTCCCAGAGGTGAAATCATTAATGCGGCATGATATTGTGAGACTTTAACAAAACTAAGGCGTGCCATTCAAAAAAAACAAAGAGGAATGCTCAGTAAAGGAATTGTGTTGCTCCATGATAATGCTTGGCCCCATACTGCTGGTGTCACTCAATCGTTAATTCGACAGTTTCATTGGGAGCAGTTCGATCACCCGCCGTACATCCCGGACTTGGCACCGTCCGACTATCACTTGTTCCTGCACATGAAGCACGAGCTTGGTGGCAAGCGCTTTGGATCTGATGATGACACGAAAAATGCTGTGGAGTCGTGGTTATCGAAACTGGCGGGAAGTTTCTTTGACGACAGTATACAAAACCTGGTCACCCGCTATGACAAGTGTTTGATCATTGGCGGAAACTATGTTGAAAAATAGTTTAAGACATGTATTTTCATGTAAAAATAAAATTGGATTCGAAAAAATTGTTTTACTATTTTTTTTTTCAAAACGGTACTTAGTTTCCGAATACGCCTCGTACATACCTCACCTTAAATTACGATTTTTGAAAATAATTTCCCTAATATTAAATTGATTTAACTCTAAATTTTAACCAAGATCTTAATAGAAAATTTCAATCCATAAATTATGGTTTTATTTAATCTAATCTTATCTAACCTTATGTACTTATAATTACTATAAGTGCGATTTAAAAATTAACCTTAGAATAGAATATCATTTATATTTTAAAACTACTATCATACAATTATTTATCGTAACTTACTTATAATAACTGATACGTTGTCGCGCTGAAAAGCACGACGACGTATTAAGTATATTGTTATTTTCCTCGCTAGAGAGCTCCGATAATAAACGCGTCCGATCGCTGCTAAATTCAAAGTGCTATAGGGAAAACCGCGGCCTCCGACGCGCTATTTATAGGCACGCACCTTCCGCCCCGGTCAGCCGCAAAAGCTATGTCCCGCAATTTTTAAATCTGTAGACCTTTTCAATGTGTACAATACTTAGTACATTGTTTTGATAAATCTCGTAGGGTTCAGCCTGCGTTTGCAATGTGAGCAGAAAAAATGTAATTATTTACGACATCACATTAGAAACCTCAAAAGTAACAGTATTTCTCCACTATTTAATGGATGTTATTATACATATAAACCTTCCTCTTCAATCACTCTATTAAAAAAAAAACGCATCAAAATCCGTTGCGTAGTTTTAAAGATTTAAGCATACATAGGGATATAGGGACAGAGAAAGCGACTTTGTTTTATACTATGTAGTGATGCTTATAATAATATGCATTAAAATGATCATACACAAAACAAGATCTACCTATATATTACAGCTAGCTTTAAAGAAATAATATACACCAAAAATAAATATTGTAAAACTTCACATCCCTCTTCAAAAATTGCAGTTAAGTTATAATTGACTTCACAGACAATGAAATTGTTCTCTTTATATAAATAGTGCACTTTTTTATTCTTTAGGGGAAAAAAAGAGTAAAGAGTGGCCTTTTTAAAAAATTTTCTCCTTTATAATTATGAACTGAATTGTCAAAAGAAGGCACTGACATTAAAATAACTCCATTTTTATGTAGCACATACATTTTAATATGGTTTTGTATTGAGATGAATGAAAAATATAATTTTTATGGCTTGAGTGATGCTTATAATAATATGCATTAAAATGATCATACACAAAACAAGATCTACCTATATATTACAGCTAGCTTTAAAGAAATGATATACACCAAAGGATATGATAAATATTGTAAAACTTCACATCCCTCTTCAAAAATCCCTATGTATGCTATATAAATAGTGCACTTTTTTATTCTTTAGGGGAAAAAAAAGAGTAAAGGGTGGCCCTTTTTAAAAATTTTTCTCCTTTATAATTATGAACTGAATTGTCAAAAGAAGGCTCTGACATTAAAATAACTCCATTTTTATGTAGCACACATATTTTAATACGGTTTTGTATTCAGATGAATGAAAAATATAATTTTTATGGCTTCTCTTCCATATAAGTATTTTTCAGCCCTTTCCCATTTTTACTTCCTTGTACGAAATAAAAAGGAAGTATTGTAATCAGGAAAAGTTTCAGGCAGCATATTTCAAAGAAAATATCCATTTTGACCACTTACGAATGCAATTTAACGATGTTTTTGTGCAATATCTGTATGTAAGGACAGAATAAAAAGACTCTTTTCCTCCAAAAAAATTAAAGAACTGCTTTAAAATGAACTCTGAAGAGAATTTTTCGTGGCATCTGTACGAACGCATGCATCTCACATAACTCAAAAACGAGTAGCCTCAGAATGTTGAAATTTTGTATAAAGGACTGCTATAACATGTAGATGTGCACCTCGTATTTTGGTTGCAATCGGCTGTGCCAAACGTATATAAATATATTTATATATATAACTCTGTTACCCGGCTCAGTGATCTCAGTTTCTTTACTCTTATATGTTTGTAAATTGTACATTTTTTTCCTGTTTTTATCTTCCGGTTAAGTTTTTTATGCCTTTAGTAAATCTCTATGCAATATTTTTAGAATTATCAGCAATTTTAAAGTTGTTTAAGTGCCGCTAAGCCTAATAATTTTTTTGGATGGACGCCATTGCTTGTTTACATTTGAAACAGCAGAGTAGTGGATTTGTTGCCAATCTAGAGAAACTTAGCTTCGCAACAACAAAGATAATGCCTTAATTTATTATTGTGAATTAAATCATGTTTAATCTTTTCTGGAATTTTTTCGAGGAAATAAGTGTTTAAGATTTACTTCATAATTTTTAATACAGATATTTTGAGTTTTTATGTATTTTTTCCTTGTCGCGAAGTGAGAACTGAATTAATTGAATGAGAAATACTCAATCGTCTGTGAAAAACTGTTTCTTTTTTGTTTTGTTTGCTTAATTTCTTTTATACATCGTTCTAGCTTTATTACAGTATTTGAATAGAACATGTGGCTACGATTAGATAATTCTTTAAATGTATAAATTTTGTGCATTCTGAATTATAATATGAACAAAATATAATACTGTTAAGTGAACCTAGCACGAGAATGTTGCTATGGTAAACAAATAGAGTGAATTTTAAAGAATACATTTATTCTATTGTGGTTTATGCGCTGTCGGCGAAGTAGATTTAATTCAATCCAAAGAAAAAATGCGTATAATTTAATATTCCATACAAGGAAGTCATGAGGTGTACACATCAGATTTTTAACTAAAACAGAATTAAATTTCCCCCTCCCAACTTACACATTTTTCATCAGTCCCACCTTTTGCATAACTTCAGGGTATTGCACTGTGCAAGAATATTGAATTCAGGTTGTATAAAGTGACAATTCCCCCAGTGTTAAAAAAATTGAGAAATGAAAAAGAATTGCATAAAGTTGGGATGGAGAATTGCATGTTGGGGGAATACATCTTCTAAAGTAGGCATCCTGTTTAATTGTGTTCTTAGTAAACAACTTAAATTTAAAAGATTATTTACTAATTTATTTTGTTTATGAAAATTCTTTTGGCTTAACTGGACTAATGTCTTTACTTTGTTTGGGTATTCAGGACTTATGATTTGGCTCTTGCAGAAATATATAATTTGATGCTTACTTAGAAGATGAAACACTCTCACTTAATTTAGTTATTGTTAACCCTCTGGCTGCTCGTCTCGCAATTTCCACGGGAAACTCAAATGTAGCAAAATCTGCTAATCCCGCGATTTCTGCGGGCATGTGTTTTTTTCCCTTTATTGAGGAGCGCATTACATTCCCCCCCTCCCCATTTAAGCACTGAAATAAATTGTATACAGTATTAGATGTTTAGTTTACGCTTTGACCGACAGATATCGTTAATTGTTCACTAAATTGCAGCGTTTGAAGGCACGTGGTATTTCCACTCATACTCCACTTTTTGCCGCTTTTTTTCTTACAGAAATGGCTGCTAGACAACATTCAGTGATTATCTTGATTATTTGATTAAATTATTGATTTATTAATTAGATTTACTGATTAGATCCATAATTAATTAGATTTATTGAATCTGGTTCAGAGACTGTGAAGTTGGACTTTGCTTTGAACCCAGTTTTGAACTCTATCATACTAAACGGCATTTCTTAGATGATTTTCCCTCAGTGCTTTATATTTTCTTAAATTTTCTATATTTTCCTTTTTACTTCCTTGTACGAAGTAAAAAGGAAGTATTCTAATTGTGAAAAGTTTCAGGCAGCACATTTCAACGAAAATTTCCCATTTTGACCTCTTTCAAATGCAATTTAACGATGTATTTCCGTGATATCTGTATGTAAGGACAGAATAAAACACTCTTTTCCTCCAAAAAAATTATAAAACTAATTTAAAATAAATTCTGAAGAGAATTTTTCGTGGCATCTGTACGAACGTATCTCGCATAACTCAAAAACGAATAGCCTCAGAACGTTGAAATTTTGTATATAGGACTGCTATAACATGCAGATGTGCATCTCGTATTTTGGTTGCAATCAGCCGCACCAATAAAGGTCTAGTTAATGCTAATTTAAATACTGAATAAAAATTTAATAATTCTCATTTTAATTGAAATTCTGTTCCTTGGAGATGGTATATAAAAGTTTTCTAATTATAACTTATTATATGCATATAATTTATGAATAAAAAACAATTTTAAAATTATTATTTAGTTGTGATTATGGTTTACGTTTGTTACATTGTTTGGTGAAAACGACACCAAACTTGACAATTAATTTCTTGTTGCCAGTAAAACTGATAAGTTATGATAGGAATATCAGAAAAAAGAATGCCAGATTATCATGTGTTCTGAACACCAGATGATGGTAAAGTTACTTGAAAATGTCAAAGTACACAAGGGCTTATACGTCTAAGAGATGAGATGCTTTTGTGGAGGATTTTTCTAAAGAAAATTGGATCATGTTAATGCGGGAATCAAGACAAAAATCAACTATGAAGCCAGCTTATTTCCTTTATTTTATTATAAAGGTTGAAAGTACCAGCATTTGAGTCTTAGATACTCAGCCACTAATGGGACTCACTGGATGTGTAACATGGATTATCAGACTTTAGTATGGATATAACATGTCTTTTATATTAATTAACTGTATCATTGTTTATAAAAATTAAATAATAACATGTACATGATGAAGGAGGATTACTAGAATGATTTTTGAAAAGCATGTGCAAGGATATACGACATCAAAATTCAGATGATAACAGATCTTAATTCATGGCAAAATATTTTAGATATGACATACTTCGTATTCTATTTAAAAAGAATTTTTTTTTTTTTTTACTCCATAAATATAATTTGCAATAAAGACACAATTATTTCTTTCTATTAATTAAATATTGAATTTAAATTAGATTACTTAGAATTGTCACTGTACTTCTTTATAATTTTTGCAACTGTTAACTAATCATTGATAATTTAATATGCTAACACTTTTTAATTTAATAAAGGGGCATTAGCCCAGAAGAGCTATTATGCTGGAAACGTCATTTTGCGTCAAATCAATAAAACAGCTGTACACTTTTCAAATTATTGCTACTAAATATTATCACCCTGTATTATATTTAAAGACATTAAATAATGAAAAAAAAAAAAATCTGAAATGTTTCAGATTTTAAATTATGTCCAAAGGGGCGTTTTTTAACATTTTGTGTGTTACCTTTCTTTATTAAATATCATGTTCCTCGCACTTAAACCATAAGATCCAGTGCAACAGCAATATCGCAAAATAGTTTTAAAACGAGCATATCTTTAGAATTTCCGATACAGAGACTCACGCGCTGGAGATAAAAATGTTTTTTCTGCACAACGTTGCCATTGCTCGCTTTGAAATCCTTGAGTTTGTTAATCAAAAATTCGTCAAAGTTTTAAAAAATAGGAAATCGATCATAAAACAAATTTCAAATTTGGTCTTCCACATGCTCATATTCGTTGGAGGATTACGTTATTCAAAATTCGATGACTCTATGTACCATTGTTTTATCACAATACGAGAAATATACATACATTTACGCAGATTTTCATTATTTAATTTCTTCAAATATAATGCAGGACTCTAACATTTTATGGCAACAGTTTGAAAAGTGAACCGACATTTATCCGTCCGACGCAAAATGCCAAAACGAAACTAATAGTCCTTCGGGATTCAAATCCCTTTGGACTAAAAATCTGTATGTATGTATGTAGGTTTCTTGCACTGGAAAAAACAACGGTACAATCTGATTTTTTTAAGAAATCAAGAGAATTTCCTGAACAACAAAAAGATAGTTGGAAGAAAATATATTGTTAATAATAAAATAACTTTAAATAGTAACTTAATTAATATCTGAAAGTTCAGTTATTATTTCTTAAATGGAAAAATACTTACATATATATATATATAAAGAGTTTTATTACTTGTACCTTCCAATAACAGAAAAATACTCTAATCAGCTTTCCTAATCATTAAATAATATTTTAACCAGATCACTGATTGCAAAACATGTATTTACTGTATTTCTGTGCTGTAAAACTGTGTTAAAAACATAGAATGATGACAAAATGGAGCATACAAAAAAGCAAAAAGCTTTGTTAAGGTGTAAAGACAAAAACATAAATCTTCGTTCTTCACAAGATAAACTTAACAATAATCAGAAAATATGCCCCTTGTCAAACAATTATTATTATTATTTTTTTATTTTGGGAGAACTTTGTTTTGGGATAGCTTTATGCTTATATTTTGTAGTATTATTTTAGAATTGCCAATTAAAATGTCTGCAGATTAACTTTTCTCACACCTATTTTTAACAGTGGAAGAAATAATTGCATCTCTGTTTACTTAAGGTATTTTATTATTTTCAACAAAGCCTTTTATCTTAACTCTAGAAGCATTTACTTCTTCCTTAAAAAAATGTGAGAAGTGGGTTCCACTGGTCAAGGATTCTAGATAAACATTTCTGTAAAGTTAAGCAGCATGTACATACATATTTCAGTATCATGAAGCTATTGTAATTGTTTAAATTTTACCTTCCTTGGCAATCTTTCCAAGATAATAATAAATGTCAATAATGTGTTCATCTACACTTACTGGCAAAGAAGCTGACCAAAGAAGCTTTGTCACTGCTAAATTTAAGAGGTGACAGGTGCATCTCATATTTTGCAATTATTAGTCCAAAGAGGCTTTGTCCCTGAAGGACTATTGTTTTCGTTTTGCGTTGAATCACTATAAATGTTCGTTTCACTTTTCAAACTGTTGCCACCAAATGTTAGAGTCCTGCGTTATATTTGAAGACATTAAATAATGAAAAATTTGCATAAATGTATGTATATTTCTCGCATTGTGGTAAAACAATGGTACATTGAATTCTGAATGACATAATCCTACTGCGAATATGTGGAAGTCCAAATTTGAAATTTGTATTATTGTTGATTTCATATTTTGTAAAACTTTAATGAATTTTCGAGTAACAAACTCAACAATTTGAAAGCGAGCAATGGCAATCAATAATCTACCAGAGGGGGGGACATTTTTATCTCCAGTGCGCGGAACTGTGTATCAGAAATTCTAAAGATAAACTCATTTTAAAATTATCTTGCGACATTGCTATTGGACTGAAATTTATGGTTTAAGTGCGAAGAACATGATATTTAATAAATAAAGGTGTTACCTTTATTTACTAAATATCATGCCCCTTTGGACGCTATTTAAAATCTGAAACCTTTCAGATTTTTTTTTCAGATGCTTGCAACATCGATCTTCAAGCCTGCAATTCCTGGTGCATTGTGAGCACTAATTGCTATGGAATTATCCTGAAAAATTGCACTTTCTAGTAAAGTTTCAATAATTAGCTGTTGAATCTCCTTCTAAAGTGAGGACAGAAAATAAATTACACTTAATTTCTGAAGATTCTATATTAAAAAATAAGACAACATTGGATACAGTTTTGCATTGGTATTATTGCTTCCATCCATGCAGCGGCAGAATAGAACTATTTTAATGCAATCAGTAAGTGAAAATATATTTTTCCATACCAATTTCTACATTTGCAGCCATTTTTGTCCCTGCACTTGAGTATTTCTTAGCAGTTTTACTGCCAGGAAACGCTTTTATAAAAAAGCTACAGCATGATCTGATGCATTCAGTGGCAGGTTGTGCTCCAGTAAAAAGGCAGAGAACAGGAATTCTGCATTAATATCTTTTTGGTCCTTTGTATCCACAGAAAAATTAAATTCCCCCCCCCCCCCCCCAGTATAACTCACAATGTCCTTGTGCACATGTTTAAGAACACTGGCCCTTCCATCATTTGAAATCAGAAAATCACACTGACAAACATACTCCTTGATGAAATAATAGAAGGAAAGCCACCCGTGTACGATGTTTGAAAAGTACATGAATATATTACATTTTTTGTACACATAACTAAGACAAAAAATCAGTTTCTTTAAATGTTTCTAGGAAGCACTTGAAACTTAACGCTGCTCACTGGCAAGATGAACGAAATATAAAAACCTCAATTTTGCTTTGTACTCAATGGCTCACTACATGCCAGAAGACTCACAATGGTGCCTGGTTCTCATTGGAGAACTGGAACATGACATTTTCAGAAATGTGTTTCAGACTCTCACATACAAAGCAGAAATGTGTCATATCTCAGTATGAAATGACTTCAGCATTTTTATGTGCATCTAGAGAAAAACGAGTGCTTTCAGATGCCCAAAATCTCTTTTTTGTGTGCAAATAACGAAGTATTAAGCCAGGGAGAGTTGGCAGCTCTCCTAGAGCCATCAAATTCTGAATAACGTAGTCCTCCACCTGAATATGAACACTGGAAGCCCGAATTCGGAATTTCAAATTTGTTTTATTGTTTAATTCATACTGTAAAACTTTAGTGAATTTTTTATTAACAAACAGGACAATTTCAAAGTGAGCAATGCCAACACTCTATGAAAAAAAATAATTTTTATCTCCAACATGCGAGACTGTCTGTTGGAAATTCTAAAAATATGCTGTTTTTAAATATTTTTAGCCCAAATAATCTCGAAATGTGTATGTAAATGGCAGGGGGGGAACCTTTGGGCATAATATAAAATGTGAAGGCTTTCAGATTTAAAAAAAAATTTCTGTTGCTCATATTATTCTTGCATCTCAATAAGTGTGAATAACATGTTGTATTTATTGTTAATGTTAAAATTCATCAGTGTTTCCAGAAGCAGTGGTCTTTGGATATTCTTTGAGGTTTTAGGAATGTATGGATGCCAATACAGTCAAATACCGACAGAATGGTATGGAATTGCGACACGATTGTGTATGATATACGGAAAAATAAAGAAAAGCTGTTGAAATTTTACAGCAACAGTGATTCTAACACCGGAATCAGAAACCGGAAATCTGCATGAGGTGAAATTGGCAAACCTTGATACTGTGTACACATAATACAATGAATAATATAATCAATTTATATATGTAATAATAATTTAATGCATATAATAAATTAGTGCAATAATGTACATAATAGTTTAATTAAATGTATCTAATATGCATTATTCATTTTGCACTTTTAGTCCGAATATTATGCTTTATCTTTTCTGTCCTGAAATCCGCACAACCTGTGGTCCGAAGCTTTGCGGATTTCTGGAATTCTACTGTAGTATTTTTTTTCCAGAGTAAAATATTCACATCAAATTTATATTTGTGTCGAAAAATACGGAACTCTTTGTCTAATAGTTGAGTTTTTTGGGCTATATATATTTTGAAATGATATACACGAAGAAATCATATTTATAAAGATTTCTTAATAATCTTTGTTATAAAGATAATTTTTATATACACAAAGATTTTTTATTCATAAATATTTGAGCTTACTTTTATTTCTTTCGCAGATGGAAATGGGATTAACTTGTCTTCCATGCTTGCAATACAAACTGCAGCAACAACTCCTTTCAGTGCAATTCCAGCATCTAATAATGCCATGCATGCAGCATTTATACTACATGCTAACATCTGAAAAAAAAAAAAATTACTATCATATATATAATATATGCAACAATGGTAAAAAATGAATATTTAAAAAATTAAATATACCCCACCAAAGCAAACTGTAATGGTATAACATAGAGGGGGGGGAATACAAATAATTATGAATATTCAAAATTGAGAGAAAACCCAATACAAATATAGTAGCTCCATCAACATATTTGAATGCCAATCGTCCAAATCTGGTTATGGAGACCTAAATTTTGCTTTACTTCTTTCTACCTTCAGTATTTTACTTCTTATCTGCTCATATATTATATGCACTTTAGATTTTTATTGGTATAATTATGATTAGGGAAAAAAAAAAAAAACTTGGAATCAAGGGTTCATTAATGCTCAGAGCTTAATATCTGGTTGTAACGGAATTTTTTTTTTTTGCAAAAACGTTCTTCATAAAGTAGTTGGAGGTGGGGAACATGAAAATAGTACCTTTAGTGTGGGTAGTAATAACCACACCAATCTATGCTTTCCTTCTAATGTTTTGGTAATTTTTGAAAGCCATCGGCCCAGAAATTGGTGGCCACAAGTCCAAAAACAGATGAACCTCATTTCAGATGTCCTGTGTAGAATGTAAGACAGCAACAGCAAGATGTAGCTGCAGGTGTGAAAAACGGCAGAAGGGTGAAAGTCATTTAGTAACAGAGCGGACAATCATGGAAGCAGTGAAATATGTAAATATCTGGTTGTCTAGGAATTCTTTGCACGAGGCAAAATTGGCAAACCTCGATGCTGTGTACATATAATACAATGAATAATATAATCAATTTATATATGTAATAATAATTTAATGCATATAATAAATTATTGCAATAATGTATATAATAATTTAATTAAATGCATCTAATACGCTTTATTTATTTTGCACTTTTAGTCTGAATATTATGATTTATCTTTTCTGTCCTCGAATCCTGAAATCCACACAACCTCTGGTCCCAAGCTTTGCGGATTTCTGAACTTCTACTGTAATCACCACCCAAATCTAGGAATTTCTGCCAACATTTTGGTAGTTTTTCAAAGCTTTCGGCCCAGAAATGTTGTGGCCACAAGTCCAAAAACAGACCAACCTCATTTCGGACATCCTGTCCAGAATGGAAAATAGCACCAACAAGATGTAGCTAGAGGTGTGAAAAAGGGTAGAAGTCCGGATACTCTTTGTGGATAATACCATGGCAATGCTACTAGATACAAAGCATGATCTTTTTGTTAGTCAAATTGCGCGTTGCGAACAGGCTCAACGGGTGCAGACCAACCCTTTTTTGGCCTGTGTTGTTGAAGTAAATCCACTTGTCATGACAAGTGATAATCTGGTCCATAATTTTCTCCTTGTGTTGATATTTGAGCAGATTAGTGCAGGCCCGAACACTTTTATTCTTATAAGCTTGAGCCGGATCATGCAACACTCAGCGATTGAACTTGTATATCAGGTTTATGCGATGCATAGTGCGACTAATGGACATGGCACTAACATCTAACTCCTTAGCAAGCTCTCGAATGGTGCTATACTGATCTTCTACTGTTTCTCGCAGGTGGGCCTCATCAACATCGGTAGGCAGACAGAGTGATCTGCTTTTTGAATGTCATAGTGCTTGCTTTTGGATTTTTGGTACCAAACTCTCACAGTGTCATATGATACAACATTAGTACCTAATGCTCTACACATGTTTTGGTGACATTCTGTAGCTGACTTTTTTTAACGAAACTGGAAGTAGATGGTTCTAACCTCATAGCGTGATAATTCCATTTCAGACAGCTTGTACTTAATGATAACTGTATTTTTCACAACACAGTATTTTAAAGTGAATCTCTCTCTTTCAAACGCCAAAGCTCGTTTGATAAAATATGATTAAACATGTTAATATGAACTGTCTGCACAGATAATATTTGCATTGGCAGGAAACTTTTGTTAAAGCCCAATATTTCTAGATAAATAGTCTCTACAAAATGAAATGATTTCAGAACTCTAGAATTGTTGCAAGAGGTCTGAACAAGGTCACAAAGAATAATAACTGCTTCTTAAGAGTGATAGCCCACCAGCGGCCGAGTGGTAAAGATGCTGAACACTGGTAGTAACGTGTATATGAGCCAGTTTCTCTTAGAAAGTCCTTCACTGAGGCATCCCTCCCTTCAGGCAGATAGCCTTCGTGTGCTTTGCCATAATGGAATAATCCAATCTAATCCAATCCAATCTTAAGAGTGATATCTAGGCTAACTACCTATCATAACAGAAAATCTATTGTGCAGTTAAGTTGAGAGCTTGCAGCTGTCACTGGAGGTGTTGTATTATGGCAAACTGTATACAGAAGGGCTTACTAAAAAAGGCCTTTATGCCTGAAAGTCAAATGTATGTGTTTCATTGTCTTCAGAGAAGAGAGATTGCTTTCATTGATGAAGAACACTAAAACTGTAGTGAACACCAGTGGTCCCATGATCTCTTTTCTGGTAAGTCATGGTTTAGTTTATCTGATTCAAAATGCGTTTACATCTGAAGGAAGTCAAGAATGCAAAATCTTCTTTCAAGCATTATAGAATGTGATGATTTTGGTAATGCAGGTATGATGGTATGGGATAATAATGATCGATGGATGTATGCCCCAATACATTTTTAACAGTGGATTTCTGTGACCAACCAGAGGTATCGGGATGACATCACAGAACCTTATGTAAGACTTTTCACGGGTGCATATGGATCTGACCTTTTTATTTATGGACAATAACACTTGTTCACATTGGGCAAACTTTGATGAAATCCTTTAAAGTGAAGACAGTGAGCAAATACAGTAAGTAGCCTGCAAAATCTTCTCATCTTAATTCGATACAGAACTTAAAGACTCCCTTGGAAAAGTGGTTGTACAGAAGCATCTTCCTCCTAGAAATGTAATTACCTTGAAGATCATATTGCTAGAGGTGTGGCACTTCTCAAATTGCGGTTAACAACATCACTGGTAGCATAGGAACACACTGTAATATACGTGTACAAGTCAGGGCAGCTCATATTTCGTGTTAAATTCATAGACCTTCATATTTTCCTGAGTGATTCTTTTTTCTTCCTGAATTCTCCTTGTAATATATTATTTCCATTTTTATTATCTCATGCTACAGTTTTATATCATATGCAGTGTTCTTAATTTTTTCCCCTTTGTACTAATGTGTTATATATCATTCTGTTAATTCATGCATGTTATGATTATTTTGGTTATGATTACATATTACATTATATTATATTAAGTTTATGTTTCAGCTATTTAACTAAATGAGAGCTATCTGTATGTGTAATGAGATGTCTTCATACAGCATTTTCTAAGGAAAATTAACTTACACGGAAATAAGCAAGGAAAGTTTTTCTCAGTTGGTGACTAGTATCAAGTCAAATTGCCTGCATTCCATATTTTACCATGCCTACATATTGGCACCCCTTAATCATTGATTCTTTTAATTACATTGTAAAAGCATTAGCAGTATGATTTTTATATTCATTATATCATGGTATCATTACAAACAAACAATATATTTATATATTATAACTTATAATAACTATTCATTCTTCAGATCTAAAATACTTGCAAATAAATTAAATTAATGTAAGTAATTATGTTTAATTTTTTTAAGAAAAAGAAATAAACAATGAAACTTGAAAATAATAAAAATTAATTTCTCTTAGTTCTAAAACATTTTAAAAGAAATTGGTTTGCCTTTAATTACAATTCATTAAAAAAAAAAATGCATAAATAAAAGTAGTATAATAAAAAAAATCTGAAAGGCTTCAGATTTTAAATTACATCCAAAGGGGCATTTTTTTTTAATGTTTCGTGTGTTACCTTTATTTATTAAATATGTTCTTTGCACTTAAACCATAAAATTCAGTTCAACAGCAATATTGAAAAATAATTTTTAAATGAGTACATCTTTAGAATTTCCGATACACAGTTCCGCACGCTAGAGATAAAAATGTTAGTAGCAGTTTACGGTGACACAGCACCTTCTTAATCCATCAGAAAGTGGGCTGCTATGTTTGGAAGGAAAGAGTGTTACTCAAATTCCAGACCAGATTGCATGTGACCACTGAAAAAATACATACTGAAATCGAGAAATATATATAAGCGATAGTTTTTCAAAATGCCACAGAAATGGGTATCAATCCTGAATCAACGAGAAGAAAATATTGCATGAAAAGCTCGAGCCGTCAAAGGTCTGTACTAGATAGGTACCCAGAATTTTGATGCCAGAAATGAAGAAACAGTGAATGTTCTACAGAACCATTTTCCATGATAAATGCTGATAAAAATTTTTATAGATAGTTAATATCAAAAGACGAAAACATGACTTTTTCATCACTGTCACCCAATTTCTAAATAATGACATAGAAACACAATGGATCTGCAAAAGCCCACTAGTTGAGAAGACAGAAATCTCAAATGAAAAATTTAGGTGCAATTTTTTGGGATGAAGAGGACCACTTCTTACTGATTATATGCCACATACTATGATGATAACAGTGTTTATTCTGCTAATCTGATGATAAAAGTTCAACTAGCCATGAAGGTAAAATACCTAGAAAACTCGAAAGAAAAGTGTTGCTTTTGAATGATAACGCTTCAGCACACAAAGTGAAAATTTCTGAGACTGCTATTCAGCAGTACGAATTTCAGATTTTCTTCCATTCACCATATTTGGCTTCAAGTGATTTGTTTAAGAAATAAGCAGCATTTGTGTTATTCTCATTACAGCACTAATAATGATTTGAAAGCTGGCATTCAGAAATGTTTTGAAGATGTAAAAAAAATTCTTTTTTTCTTCTCCTACAGGAATTTTACTCTACATGGATCATTGTGTTATGTGAATTGAAATCAAGAAGAACTATGAAGGAAACTAGAAAAATAATTCTAGAAATTTATCTTATATAAGTGTATTAGGTTTAATACTATCTGAATGCTATTTTAACCTAATTTTAAGGTAAAGCTCACTAATTAAGCAAAATTTAATCTAAATCGATGTTAATAGGAAAATACTTTATGAATTAATATATATATATATTTTCCTATTTTTTATTATTTCCCATAGATACAGAGATTCTCCTTATTACACACACTATAAAATGCTTCTGCTAATTTCATTTTGGACCTGATGTCTTGAATACATCCAGGCATCATACTGTTTTCTGATACAATTCTTTATTGTGTTACAATATTTAAATTTATATTAGAACTTTATTTCGCTAATGTCTACCAGTTTTAAAATATATACAAATTTGGAGAATTTTATTACACTTAATTATAAAAGAGGTTACTTTTATTTTTATTTTTTAAGATTACTGAATTTAAATTTGATACCTAAATCAAAACTACAAAAAGACACAACAAAAATATTACTAAAAATAATTACATTTCCAGCATCTTGTATTTCTTGAATGATGATATTTATAGATGTACGAGGATGTAAAGCAGTCAATATAACAGGCTCCACAGCATTTCTAATAAATGCTTCCATCACTCTTTCTTCACTATCTAAAATTTAAATATGTCAAATCATATTACATGAAAAAGCACATTCCAGATTTAAATTGAAAACATTGCTTTTTTTCTCTTAATAGCAATTATATGTCGAGTTTAATCTCAATTTAACTTAAATAAAAGAAAACCATTTCCAAATCAATATTTGCAACATGCAATCAATGCAAATTAGAGACTATACAGTCAAAAGTCATTAATCCAGACCTCAAAGCTACAAACTTTCTGCGCATGCGTCAACGCATTAATATGTTGAGGCATGAGTGTTAATGCCTTTACGCATGTGCATATGCGTATACGCATTTAATGTATAACGGATGGTATAAGCTAAGCTAAAATTATCTAATATCTATTTCATTTAATGTTGCAGATTGTGTTGTTCCTTAATCTTTGAATTGGATCCGTCTTATTATTTTTTGCAGACTGTTAGAGCAATTTTATAAAAGTAAGTTGGAACTTTCCATTATGTCAAATAGAATTTCTGATGCTGGAGCTGCCAAAGGATCTACAAAGGGAAAGCATGTTTCAATGTCCATCAAACAAAAATTGGAATTGCTGTAAAAAATGGATAAAGGCTCCTTTGTTTCTTTAACCATTCCGAAATCTGTTTATCAATTTCACGCTGCTCTGAAAGCAAAATGCAAGAAGCAAAATGTGCAAACAGCTCTCCAGACTAGGTGGTGGAGAGTTACAAATGTTCTTGTTTAATATCCAATAGAGCAGGGGTTCTCAACCAGTGGTATGCAAAGAAGCAAAGTGTTTAACTATTAAATTCAAAAATTAAAACTCCAACATTCTGATTGAGTTTTTTCTCTAACACTCACACATAAATTTATGCGATCTAAGCTTTGTTCAAGAGTGGTGGTGGTACTAAAGGTTTTCAATTTTTGTTTAGATGGTAAGCACTATTCAAAAGTTGAGAACCGCTGCACTAAAGGATGCATGGATAAGATTATGTAGCACAGATCATATGAGCCCTGTTTCAAATTCTGTAAAATTCTTGCCTGTATATGGTTTTCCCCATCTGTGACTGAATTTGAACTAGTTTGTCTTAGGATTACTTTGATGAAGGCATTCCTCTATTTAAGCAGATAGCCCTTTTGCACTTTGCTTTTAACTGAATTTCACATTGTGACTATCATAGTAGTTTTGAAATCACATATCTATTTTGAGCAACCCAAACAAGAGAAATTTACAGCACAGAATGAAGACAAGGTGATTTCCTAACATTTAAATGCTATGCGTATTATTAAATATGGTTGAAAATAACAGGAAAAAGCGTACAGAATTATAGTCAATTGAACAATAACCATATATAGAAAATACAAACTAAACATCCTCAGAACATGTGAAATTTCACACACTTCTTTTAAAAATGATTCTATACGACAGATTGCGCTTGCATTGCATTTTTGGAACATTTTATAACTTACAAAATTACATTTGGATTTTTATGTAACATGATGAAATGTGTTACTTGGTTGCAGAATAAGGTACAAATTAAGTTTCATGCTGATTTTTCAATATTTTTCCTTCTGGCAGGGAATGGGTTCAGCTAAAGTATCTGGCATTATAAAAAAGGAAAATAGCTTGACTTAAGGGGGGGGGAATAATATGGTACTCTTCTGTTATTGGAAATGTATGTATGTATTATCAGGTTCAATGTTCCGTCTTACTTTCTTTGGGAACATGCACAGACCTGACTCGGAACAGGGAGCTTACTAAAGCTATGTTCAATAACTGTGGGAAGTAGACAAGATACACAGGAAGGGTATACAAAACCCTTTATTTTTCACTCTTTACAATAATTTCCGTACTTCAGAATACAGAGACCAACTACTTGTGGTCTGAACGTAAGAATATAAAAATATAACTAAACTCTAACTTAAATTTGGAATAATCAACAAGGGCCTGCGTGTAAGATTGGCCGGATATTAACAGGAAGCCGTATGTAGTACAGAGAACTGTTAACACTACAATACGTTTAAAATTATCACGAGGATTAAACCTCTGGCCTGGAAGGCAAACAGCAACCGAGTAAAACTTCTAAGGCAAGCGGCCTGCTTCGACTAACTCCTTCCTCTCTCTCGCTTGGCAAAAAGCCACAACTTAAGTACTTGGCGTTCGCCAGACAAATTTTGCATAAATAAGTTAACGCTTTTAATTCTGGCCGGAAGTAGAAAATAAGAAGTGATAGTAAAGATTTAAAATAAAATAAACGTTAGTAAAACTTAGGATCCTTACAGTATGAATGGATATATGTTTTCACGTATGCATATCTATATGTATTTGTATACACACATACATTTCTAAATCTGATTCCGATAACAGAAGAGTACCAAAAATATTAAGCATTATCTTAATACAGGGTTTCTCACCCAGGGGGGGGGCAGTCAATCTTTTAATTAGCTGTTAAGTATTAATTTTGTTTACGAATATAAACTACTTTTTATTTAAGTTTTGGTAGTTCACAACATTTTCTATACTTTTCGATATTTAATTTATAACACGTTAAAAAATAATCTAAATAAATGTATTTTACAAATTTTGGAAAAGGGGGAGGAATTGATCTCCCCCTTTTCAAAAAAAAAAAAAAAAAAGCAATGGTAAGAGGTGTACATATGAATGAAACCATTTTATTGTGAATAAATAATTTTAAAAGAAAGAAAACATTCCACTATACTTCACAAAACTGAACTGATAAAATTTTAAGTTGACAATTTTTCTCATACAAGGAGTAAAAAACATTTACCTGACTGACCAACTTTAGGTTTGAAATTAACCTCTATTACTGCTTTATCACATAACTCTTTACTGACTTTAATTTCTGTTGGACCATAAACAGCAGCCTGTACAACAGTATCACCTAGAAAATATATTAAACTTTTTATTTTAAATAGAATGAAAAATGGGACAAAAGTTGCAATAAATAATGAAAATTTTAGTTTTGCATAAAATTATGTAATTATTTCATAATGATGATATAGACTTAATGCTTTTTCATAATTCAACTATCATAAAATAATGTTGTGTAGTTAATGTATATTAAATAGTTAATTGAGCAAACTGGCTCTTTAAAACTAACCCTCAATTACATAAATAGTTACTACTGAGAGAGTGTGGCTTAAGTTTTGAATATGATTATTTAATTTAATCCCCAATAGTAACTGTTTATTTAAACCATTAAATTAACTACAAAACAATATTATTAATCAAAGACCTTAGAGAACACAAAGATTTCCTTAACAGTATGTCCTGTATTAGAGGATATACAGTTAAAAAATCTGTAATGACCTCTAATACAGTATTAAGAGGATATAAGGATTTCTTAAGACTAGAGGGGGAAAAAAAAAACAAAAACCCTCATTGTACAAAAATCTTTCACAACCTTTTTTTTCCGGGGGGGGGTAAATTTCAAAGATTTAAAATAAATTTTATGACTTAACTTGGACTGCTATTTTGTGTCTACATGTGCTCAGAGTCTTTCTCAGCATGCTGTTGACACTTTAAGATATTCAACTAAATATTTTCATCTAATGAAACTGACACTATCAGGCATTCAACCAATATTGCTGAAATAGTGCTACAGGTACTTTTTATCTATTAAGTACTTTTAATTTACTATTACAATTATTTTTTTCATGAAAATGTAACTGGAAAATTAAAGTTGAGCATTCCCCACCAGTCGCAATACACTACTCAGTCACAGCAAAGAGGTTAAAAACCAGTGAGTCTAAAATAAATATCAAAAGCTAGCACAATGTATGAAGCCCAAATATTGATAAAATATAAAATTCATGGAAATCCAACTATTCAACTTGAATGTGAAACCTAAATTAAAATAAAAAAGCAATATTGAAAAGTTTAGGAATAACCTATCATACAGGTAATGACCAAAAAGTGAAACACTTTTAATAACTACTGTACATACAGTGGCAGGCCCACAGCCACCAAGGCTCAGGGTGAAAATCTCAGTGCTGCCCTCCCATACTGGAACAATCACCACAGAAAATGTCAATAGAAATACATAATTCACATTTATTTACCTAAATAATTAAAATTATTTGGAAAACAAAAACATCCAGGACTAAATGATAAACTTACATCTAGCAGACACATATACTTTAAAAAGCTTATTAATCTGCCATTTTTGATATTTTAAAAAGTATTTTTAAATTTTCTGCCAACAAAGGGGTCTAGCTATGAAATGAAATAGCATCCCATACCATAATTCCTGGCTGTCAGGCTGTGTGGCGTACAAGGAAGTGTTACAGTCACCTTACAGTCAGGTGAATATCCCACCACTATTCTGCTTCACTGATCATAAAGGATAAATTCGAAACAGAACTTATTACTAAAAACAATTCTACTTCAGTCTCTGAGATCCCAGGTTGAATGTGTTTGGCATCACTGCAAACGTGCTTGGTGATGAGCAATGGCCTCTGTGACCTTAGCTCCTATTCGCAGAGTCACCTTTCAATGGTCATTGATAAGGATGCATCAGGGGCTGTAAGGAAAAACTGGACGATCCTTGTGTTCTGGGCCGATCGCTACCTTCTTGACACTCTTTATGATCATGTGTCACCCATTCCTGTCAGTATCGTCAAATGGAATTGAGAGGACTACTTGTTTGGATATTTTTATATCTGTTTCAATGATATATCTAGTATTACCTACTTTTTATATTCTTTTTTTTCCATGTACAAGAAGCAAACCGTTCTCTCTCTCTTATTTTTCTCTGTGCTGTCCTCTGGCCCCAATATACACAGCAATTTGTTTTAGTTTAGGAAAACAACTCAGCACTATGTCCAATATCAACATCATGCTCACCCTCAGCAACCAAAATACTAAAATGAGAAGGAAAAAAAAAGAGGTGCTTGATGATTTTAAGCAAGCTACATTAAGCTCTATGCATGCCAAAAGCTACGTCGAAGATTTTACCCAAGACGATGAGAAGTTGTCCACTGCTATGTTAAAATGCTGAAATTCCTACAGAAGGGATTATAATTTGCATTTATGCTAGCGAAAATGTCCTGAGAAGTGGAAAGTCATGTGGGGAAATGCTATGTACAATGTATACACCTGAGTTGCCACATAAATACCTTTTGGCAACATTGTGGGTTGACACATAAACAATTTTGGATACTTTTTCTGTTATTGGGTCCAGATTCAGAAATGTATGTATGCATATATGGTTAATCTTTGGATTATGGTAACTTGGTGATTTTTTGGCGAAAATTTGGCGACCAATCCTGCTACAGCAATCTGCTAGTTTTTTTTTTTTTTTTTTTTGGACGCCATTTTGTTTTTATGAAGTAAAGGCTTTTTTTTTTTTTTTTTTTAACTCAAACATTTTTTTCCAACAATCTGCTAGCCGAATTACGCTTCTGCTAGAACTTTTATGGAACAAAAGTGCTTAATCATGATGAAGATTAGGTGCGAAATTGGGAGAAAGTGCAGAATCGCCTACAGTTTGCCGCGTTTTTACGAATTGCACATGCATGGTATCATCCATGTACACGTCGACCTATTTTCACTTTAAAAAAATCATCCCAGAATTGCACAAAAATAGCACTGCACACTCTTGACTTTATCCATGTACAATGCTAAAGTCCTAGCTAGTAACCTTTATCGCCTTACCAAAATGTCGCCAAACTACCTGTTACCATATTCCAAAGATTAGCTGCATATATATGTACAATGCAAAAAAAAAAAAAAAAAAAAAAAAAAAAGGGACAGTTCTTTTTCTTCCATTCTACTAGGCTGATTGACGAAATTCCACTTGCATTCCATGTCTCGAAAGCACAACTTACGATATGTATCAGATATATATATAGCATTGTTCTAATATAGGTATTTTGACACAAAATTGGACTTTTTCTGAAATGATATGCTATTTTTATTCCATATTTTAATTCTACGACTCAAAGTATCCCAAACTGCCAAGTTCTGTAAAAATTGCACAAGTAGTTTTTTAAAAATTAGCTCTCAAAATTTTAGCTCCTCCATATTAATTGAATCTTGCATATATTTATTAATCTCTCTTTTTTATTAAATTTATTTGATTTTTCGTTTCACATTTCGAAATTTACGTTCATTCTAAATAAAATTCAACCATTTTTTTATGATTTGTATTTTTAAATAATTTTTATAAATTATTTGAAAAAAATTTTTGAATTATAACCTATAAAATTTTTACCATCATCTTAATGCAGAAGTATTTCTAAGCATACTGGCAAGAAATTAGAGTTTTTTTTGTGCTACTTTGGTAGACAGTTGCATGGATTTTTGGCGATTCACTTTGGCGTAATTGTCGGCGTGGATTTTACAATCATCAGCCATCTTGCAAAACGCTGTTTTTACGTATTTTACGCATAGTAAAAAATTCAAAACTTTAAAAAAATAAATATTGCTAAAAATAATGGATGAATTTTTGTTGAAAACATTGTTTAAGATGGCAGGCAAATGTAAATAAATACATTTACTACGAGTATAAAATACTAAAGTAAGGTTAAATTATTACTTTCATACGAAATAGAATAAAAACATTGCACCAACTTTTAACTGGATTAAAATATTACTTAAATTGAATATCAAATTAAAAAACATCATACCAATGTTTAAAAGAATTAAAATATTACTTTAAAATAAGTAAATAAGTACACTTCGTACACTAGAGCTAAAATGACAGCAATTAAAAGTTTACTGCCGGTAAAAAAGGAGAAATGTCTAATACTTTTGTTTACCGTTACAGCGGCTTTTGACCACAATAACATATACGGCCGTCCTCGGAATGTTGTGGATCTTCATCTGTGATCCACAAAGCCAGGTTGGCCAAAATAAGGTCTCAAATGCCAATTTTTTTATTCCGATACCAATAAGTCTTGGTACTTACCAATAACAACATTAATCTTCGAAAAGGACATATCCATTCGCTATGAAATCTAATGAATTCGAAGAAATGAATAATAAAATTTTAAAATGGCGCGGTAATGCACAAATATTCAGTAATCAATCAGGGAACTGATTACAGTTCGTTAATGCACAAATATTCTGCAACAAATCAGGGAGATGATTACATCATGCAAAGAATTAAAATTATTTAAATAATCATACATAATAAAATCAGTTTAAAAAAATGCAAAATTAAATTGTATTTTAATATTTAACAGCCATAAATAATGTTTAAAACATTAGATTAAATTTATAGATATTAAAACCAATTATTTTTAAAGCAAGGTGACGCCATTGATTACATCATCCACAACATAAAATTATATAAAATATCATAAACAATAAAATTTTATTTCAAATACAAATACAAAATTAAATTGATTTGTAATATTTAGAAGCCATAAATAATATTTAAAACACAGAATTTATGCATAATAAAACACCTTATTTTTTTAAATAAAATGACAACAAAGTATAGATTACCATAAATAACTTGTCCAGCAATGGGTTTACCATAAATCGGATCGCTCGGCGGCAAAAAAAAAAAAAAAAACCAAAAAATCCATACAACCGTGTACCAAAGTAGCACCATTTTTTTATTCAAAATTTCTTAACATATACTTGAATTTACATATTGGCATGTTTTGAAATTTGGCATATTTGTTATGAGTGATAATAACACCAAAAGTTGTTTATGCATTTTGTTAAAAAATTATTTGAAAGTATGAACGATGGGTTTTTTTCCGCTTGTCTACTATGAAAAACAGGAAAGGAAAATAGGTTGCTTTAAATTACGAAATTCGCCAAGTGAATTATTCTTGGCACAAACTGAAAGGCATAACTTGGCTGATAACTTTTAAATTTCCCTATAAATTTCACAAAACTTAATATTTAGGCATAATTTGAGTAGTAGAATCAAAATATAGGAAACAATTGTTGATCTTTACATTATGGTAACTTGGTGGTTTTTTGGCGAAAATTTGGCAACCAACTCTCCTACAGCAACCCTCTATTTTTTTTCCCCGCCGCCATTTTGTCTTCACGAAGTAAAGACATGTTTCTTTTCTTTTTATCTACTGAACACTTCTTCCAACAATCTACTAGCCGAATTACACTTATGCTAGAAATTTTATCAAACAAAACTGCTTAATCATGACAAATATTCACTGCAAAATTGGGAAAAAGTGCACAATACCATACTCCTTACGTGTTTTTCAAAATAACACATACACATAAACCATGTACACGCCGACTTATTTTTACTTAAAAAAACATCCCAGAATTGCACAAAAATGGCATTGCGCACACTCTTCACTATATCCATGTACACTGCTTTTTTCTCATAAATTAGAAAAATTTCACGAAAATACGTGACAATTTTCTGAATCTTTAAACCCGGTAAAAAGAACATATATGAAATTACCTGATCGCGAAAAAGTATTTACCCTTTACAAATATGAACATTTCCACATATAAAATAAATAAAATATCCAAGAACTTTTACCTCCAAATCATCTATTATATTATAAACGTCACCAACGAATTCATACCGCAACCATTACAAATACTTAGTGTCAGATATTTAAATTATTTCCATGCACGTTTACTTCAACTAAAACGTATACCAAATTCCTACAAACATAAAATTCACAAAATAACTATCATTTCATTAAAATATAATTAAATTCAAAAACACTACTTAAAATATAAATGAGCACATACATTAAATTAATAAAAATTACCTTACAATCCTAATTACTTTAAACTAAATCATTGCTAATAACAATTTTCCCAATAATACCAAATTCCTTTCCACCTTACATTTAGAACAATGCATAAAAATAATATCCTTAAATAATTAAAAATACTAACTTACCTAATCTTCTTCAGAATCTTTATTACGTGGCGGATACACTTTTCTAATTCATTCAATAAAATTATTGAAAGATTTTTTCTGCGAATTTTTCTTCCATACTTCCTCCGCTAAATAAAAAGCAAACTTCTCTTTATCACAATGCATAAATACCCATTTCGAATTCACTTTAGTCAGGGCCATGGGATCCAAAAATTAAACAACACTGTTTCACACAACACAGAATAAAGCTAAATACAAAATTTCCAAATTTTTTTCCCGATTTCCCCCCTTTTCCGATTAAAGAACCGTAATTCGTCCATTAATATCACATGACATATCCCATGATCTCTCATTTCCCTCACGCAAAATAATGCGTAATCGGAACTGAGTACTGCTCACATTATTACCAAAGTCCCAGGTAGTAACCTTTATCGCCTCCAAAATGTCGCCAAACTACCAGTTACCATATTGTAAAGATCAACCAAAACAATTTGCATGTCTTTTCAGAAAGAATCCGATTTTGTGTCAAAGTACCTATGTTAGAACAATGCTATATATAAATTGGTAAATTTCTGTTTCGCCGGTACAAATCTCACCAAGCACACTTTATTGGCGACAACATACAGTATGCACATAAAAATTTTTAACAAATGTTAGTTCTAAGAATTTTTTTATTTTGAAGGCATAAAGATTTTAATATCATTTAAAATTTTGTAAAAGCCAATAAATTTGTAAAAAGACTTAATTTAAGAATTTACTATGCTTTCATGGTTCAGCATCCTGACTCGCCGGTTCATATCACGTGACCCCAAGTGATCTCATCTCAAGTAAACTACGCTAAAAAAAATATAATTCACTTGATAATTATCTACATTAACCCTCTCGGCGTTATGACCGCTTTATCCGGTCATCAGAAGTTTTGCTACTTGGTATATATTAGCTTATAATTTAAGATATTTTGCTTTCTTACTTTTTTTAATATTGTAAATATCTTCTTAATGAATGTAAGTTTATGAAAATGCAGACTAAAATAAGTAATTATACAAACTAAATTAATAAATGCTGTTTAAATACTGGTCTTCATGATGGATCTAAAATCTTGTGCCACTGAGAGGGTTAATTTCAAATTAAATCTTAATTTGAAATACAAGTTTAAACGCAAGAATTCGTTTAATTTGTATGAATAGCTTACTGAGAAATTATGTAAATTTTTCAGTGAATTTCTTCGCTAGTGCATTCTCATTAGAATTAATGAATTTAACCCTTGACTTTACCTTTTCTATATTTTCGGCTTCCGGTAAGCAGTGTGATTGCATTCTAATTGACTTAATTACCACGAATGGCCTTAGGGCATAAAATTGAACTATCTGGTAAACATTTTATGTAGTTTTATGCCAGTATTGAAAGAAACAATCAATCTGAAGAGAAATGGCTGTGACTTGTTTTGAAAATGAGGCATAAAAGGTTACCATTGTGAATATTCCGTTTGGCATCAGTTGCACCATTATCAGCGACTTTATTGCCTGCGCCAGCAAAACGGAAAAGTACCTATAAATCTAATACATATCCTAAGCTTTCAAGACATGGAAAACGCAATTTGAATTTCATCAATCATGGCAGTACAACAGGAGATATAGAACTGTCCCCCCTTTTTGGTGCAGTGTATATATGTATATGTCTATGCACACACATGCATTTATAAATCCAATCCTGATAAAAGAAAAGTACCTCATTTTGTCTCATCAATATAATTCTAACCTTTTATAGAGATAATCAGAAAGTACCACAAAATTACAGATGGAATTTCTGAAGAAGGTGTTTTAATTTTTAGTGAAATGAATGAAAAAACAAATAGACAGCGGTAGATGAATTATTGTAATTAATACAAAGATACCCAAACATTTCTCTCCAGATCTGGAAATGAGTTCTCGACTTTATAGTGCGAGATCAGATAATCAGAAAATACTTTAGATGCTACGAAGAACCCTAATTATAGCATAAAAATAAATAAAAAAACAGAATAAAATTTATTAAAAAAAAAAGAAAAAAGTTAAAAAACTTCTTTATAAGTTTATTTGGTACAACTCTAATATACACCCTAATTTCACCAAATGTGGCGATATGTGTTCTGTGCTGGTTTTTGGCACGATTGCATGTTCTATGGCAACCCTGTTGACGTTGAAAAATCTTTCGCTGGAGCTCGTTGGTTTGCCTCTGTGTTTGAGAAGATGAGAGGGAAAGATAAAATGGTAGTTGTTGAATTGAAGTTCGGCAAAAGGAAATATGATTGTGGCTATCCTGTTGAGGGGTAGTGGGTATTTGGAAGTGTGGAAAGAGGGTCTGGGAGATTATTTTTAATGGCAGTGCATAATAGAAGTAGGGATTTGTGATTTTATTTATTTGTGAACCAACCATAGTATAAATTTTCTGGATAGTGTGTCTGACTGTCATGTAAATACGATAGTGATTTTGTGGTGGCATGTTAAAGGCGGTATGAAATTTATATTTCTGCTATTCGAAAACGCATTAATTCATGGTAAGTGCATTTTATTTTATCCTTGTTCTTATTTTGTAGAATGTTATGTTCATTGGTTCTTTAGTATGAATTTCTGTCGTTATTGTTGTTTTTTTCAATTGTTTGAAATTTATTTTAGTTTATTTTGTTGTTTAGTGTCTAGACTGTACAATTCGTAGATGTTTTTTAAAGTTGAAACAGAACGCTGTGTACATGGTATTATTTGAAATTTATTGTTGTTATGTTATTTTATTAAAGCGAGGAGTGCATAGATCGTACATTCCTTCCTTGCCTAAATTGTGCAATTCGTAGAATTTTTTTTAAAGTTTAAACAGGATGCTGTGTACATGGTATTCTTTAAAATTTACTGTTGTTATGTTAATTTATTAAAGCGAGGTGTGCATAGTTTGTAGATTCGTTCGTTGCCTACATTGTGCAATTCGTAGATGTTTTTTTAAGTTAAAACATGTCGCTGTGTACATGGATTCTTGTCAAATATTTTTAGTTAGAAACTTTACGTTTTTGCTATCTAAATTTTTTGTTTCAAATTTTTAGCTAAATTGTGTGTTCAAAGCGTAGTTTTGCATGTGCGAAAATCGCGTTTTTGGAGACATTTTAGGCTTAAAGTTCAAAATGTAGACAAAAAATCTAGACAGTGAAGTGAAGTTTCTCGCCAAAATATTTGGCAAGAAATTTGGCAACTTGAGGGCGCATATCAGAGTAGTTCCGTTTATTTATATAAAGTTTGAATACTGTTAATGATGGGTATGCAACTGAGGCTATTTTACATCCCTCACAAAAAATTTCTCAAAAGTTAATAGGTTTTTTCGTTTTAATAATGAATTAAACCTGTTGTAATTGATTCAATAGTAAAAGTCATGAAGGGAAAAAAATCACAGTGAAAATTAATTTCCAACGATTTTAAACATTCCCTGTGCAGTGTTGGCCAAATATACTTTTTCACCAGCGGCAGAAGGTATCTTAATACCTCCTAGAAGTCCATGTAACTACCCATTCAATCTGAACCTTAAAACTGCCCTACTTCTACACTTTCACATTAGCATTTCATTCCAGCACAATTAATAGAATGAAAGAAATGTGCGATGGTTATGAAGACGATCTCTGGAAATTTTTGCTTATATAATTTTAAACAGATGATTAATTGTATTGAAATAATTAGCAGAATCACTGACAGAATTCACAAAATTTTTAAAAGGAGCTAAACTTTGACTACTAAGGATCAAGGAAACTCTAGCTATTATGCAGACAATTCTCATTCTTCATTTTATCAAACAGTGCTGCCATTTTTATATGCATTCCTTTTTTGTATTCAAGTTCCAAAGGCTTCTAAAGACAAATCAACGTATATTTTGTCTTAAAAATCAATTTTAAAATAAGCAATTATGAGATTTATTTGTGATATAAAAAAATTGCAGATACACTTCTGTTATCAGGATAGGATTCAGAAATGTATGCACGTATGATTTGTGTAAGTATGATGTGTGTAAGCAATTCATATATACATGCATATATGAATCCATCCATCTATACTTACATTTCTGAATCCAGTCCTGATAACTGAAGTGTACTGTACCCTTCTGTTATCAAGACAAGATTCAGGAATGTATGGACTTGTGTCTGAATGAATGTGACTACATGTGCATATACATTTCTGAATACAGTCCCAATAACAGAGTACCAAAATTTTTAGAGGAATACAGTATTTTTCCACAAAACTGCTGATGCGAACAAGAGCTTAGAATCTATTTTAAAAGTGATTACCATGAAACTTTCACCTGAAGAAAAGAAACAGAAACTCACTTGTAAACAGGTTTTTGATTGTATTTCCAGGTAAATACTTAAGAATAAAATATGTATCTATGTATGTAAAAAAGATTTTAACTTCGGGTATTTCTATGATTCTCTTAAAACCTGATGAGCGATAGGAAAAAATGAATGTCATGTTTGGATTTAATGATGTGAAGACTATTGAATCCAAACAAGAACACAAGATTTCTATAGGGAAAAAAAAAAAATAAATAAATAAAAATTCACATCATTACCAGCAGCAATTACATATGTTGCATTACAGCATACTTGTAAGTAACATTTATTAGCATACTGATACAAACATGAAAATTCAATTTTAAGAAAATACGCAAAAATTATTACCAACGGCTAGAAGAGCAGATCCGTCACTACGGGACAAATTACTGAATTGAACAGATAGCATATTGATATGCACTATTCGATAACAATGAATACAATTAGTATTTTCAATACACTCCGAATTTTCTCAGCGTAAGCAACAATACCTGTTTTAAAAATGCGAACTACAAATATAGGATATTTTGCACCTTGTCTAAATCTTTTTGCCTCCAGACGAAAATCAAAATATTAGGAAGGAAATAGGCAAACTAGCAAAGTTATCCAACATTTCTTCCAGTCTAAATAGATGGTGAACTTCCAATAAATTATTGTTATATATTCGTTTCAAAAGAAATGCTCTCAGTTTCAAAATAACAAGTGGAACAGTGTTTTTTGACAAAATTACGATTTTGGTTGAGCAGATAATAGGGCGTTATATAGAGATCATTCACAAATCGATACTAAGGGGGATACCGAAGGAAATAGATGTCGGAAAACTAGTCGGAATTCTCTTTTCAGTCGACAGCAAGCGAGAAGGCGAGTCTGACTTAAGGTTCCTAGCTCCTATACACCAGAGGAGCCTTAGTCTGACCCTTTCAAATTCCGTCGGTGGAAAATGATGTGGAAATTCCGCTCGGAAGTGACGTTTATTGCATAGCAACCAGTCTGTCTCAACAAAGAATCTATAGGGAATCTACCTATAGATTCTTCGGTCTCACCTCCACATTGCTCGAGGCTCAGGGAAAGTTGATAGTTTGTTGTCAAAAGTGCTGTTTCGCACCTGCTTATCACTAAGGACGGAGGTAACCAAAAAAAAAAAAAAGTTACCATTTCGAGTAAATGGTGAAATTTTTCGAAAACATCCGCAGCTGTTAAGAGGTAAACTTGATAGCACATTTAGTAAAGAGCACAGAAAAAAGAAATGGGAAGATTTCATGGATATTTTAAACGCAGAAAGAAATGGCCTTCCCAAAACTGCAGATATGTGAAGAAACGTTAGCATAATTTCACGTATGATCTTTTACAAAATGAAAATTTTCTAAAAGGTTACATGTTTGTAAACTATGTGTTAGCAGGAATTTTATTATTAAAATATTTTTTTGTCTTAAAAATTTATACAAGGTCATAACAACAACATTTAGGCATTCTCTGCTCAGTGAAACTGATCACACTACAGGTCCCCTCACTCATGGAACCAGGACGCCTATTCTATGATCATTGGATCTGTCTACAACTTGAGCGAACAATATCGACTAAAAAAAACCGGTATAGACGGCCATCACAACTTATCGGTGAAAGCCATTCTGTAGTCCTCAGTTGGTGGGCAGGTGAGTCCATTTAACTTTACTGAAAGGGGACAAGGTTTCAAGGAGCTTTAGACCAATCGCAGTACAGACGAGTGACGAAATTTATAGCGCGCGCTGGCTGAAGTTCTAGGAATATTCTCCTATTATTTCACACGCTGCATTTGTAGTTCGAAAAAAATTGTACAAAACAGTATTATGACCAACACGCAGCAGAATATGCTGCTGTGTTATGTGAAGGAAAATCCCGTTTTTTAAGGGGAAAATTAACGCAGGAATATTTAGAGCAAAGAAATAAAGAGTGATATGGGATACCACGAAAGCAATGGTAAATAGATAAGAGTAAATGAATTAAGCTTACTTCAGATCCTTTTAGAAATAAACAATTTTAATCATTTAAATTTATAATATGATTAATTTGCAATACAATGTAATAGCAAACTAAGTTTTTTTTTTTTTTTTTTTCCATGCTTACCTTTAAATAAGAAATTAGAAAGAAAATATTTCTTTCTTATTATTTCTTCCCTTTTTTTACTTTCTTTTTCTATGAAAATTATTTCTTTCAGGAAAAGAAATAAAATTCATTCGCTATTACAGTATGGCTGATTGCTGCTGCATTCATCTATCACACACGCATCAAAATGCTTTATTTTAAACAATTTATTCTATAATTAACATGAAAGAAAATATTTTTTCAATATAAAATATATAACCAAAACTTAACTAATCTATCCTGTATGTGTGATTAATTCGTTTTGCAATTTTTGTCACACAATTACTAATACCTTTATTTTTAATATTACATTGCTATTATTTGAATTTTTTATATATATAAGAACTGCTCAGTTTAAATACTCTTCCTTCTCAAAAGATTTTATTCTGTGAAAACAATTAAAAGATAGTAATATTTTCACAACGCAAGTACTAAAGTAAAAATAATCAGTGTAGGTCTCCTGCAGTTGAAGTCCTTGTCAAACCAGCGTTTCGACACATTTTAAATAGAAAACTAATAATAATCAATATCTCTTTTACAATATAAAAATGAGAATGCTATGAACAGTATTTTTTTTTTTAAATTTGCAAAGAAACAATGATTTTTTAATACTATATTAAGTTACAAAAGTTCCATGAACAAACCCTCAGTCTTATAGCGTTGTTACTTTATAGCATAATACAATAATAATGCAGTATAATTCTGCTAACAAGCTCACCAGCCGCCGAGCGGTAGAGTCGCTGAACGCAGGTAGTTTGGTCCGAGGTTCGAATCCCGCGAACGAGGTGGCCGGCGTTTTCGTGGCTTTCCCCGTGTGTAACTTGTATACGAGCCAGTTTCGCTTAGAAAGTCCTCACTTAGAAACCAGTTTTAAAACGTAATAAAATTACACACACACACACACAAATCTGAAAGCCTTCAGAATTTATATTACTCCCAAAGCGCCATTTTTTTAACGTTTTGCTTGTTACCTTTATTTATTAAATATCATGTTTTTCGCACTTAAACCATAAAATTCAATTCAACAGCAATATCATATAATTTAAAAAAAGCATATCTTTAGAATTTCCGATACACAGTCTCGCGCGCTAGAGATGAAAAAAATTTTTTTTTTCTTTCAATGTTGCCATTGCTCGCTTTGAAATCGTTGGGTTTCTTAATCAAAAACTCATAAATGCTTTACAAAATATGAAATAGATAATAAGACAAATTCCCAGTTCCAAATTTGGGCCTCCAGATGCCTATATTAGGATAGAGGATTACGTTATTCAGAATTTCATGGTTCAAGGTACCATTGTTTTATCACAGTGCGAGAAACATTCATACATTCTGAATATTCCTCATTATTTAATTTCTTTAAATATAATAGAGTGCGATAATACTTGGTGGCAACGATTTGAAAAGTGAAACGCCACAAAATGGCAAAACGAAATTAATAGCCCCTCTGAGCTAACACTTATTTTTAAAAATATCACACTAGTAGTAGTACAGCTACTGAAAAAAATATTATAAAGTTAGTTTAAAGTTTTATATATATATATATATATATTCTTTTTTTTTTTTTTTATTTTACGGTAGTGTGAATTTCGTGTAATAATGAACGACATTCCTTTTTGTGTACACAGTATTATTCGTAAGGTATTCAATTGTTAGATTTTAAAGTAAACGTAATTCTTGCTGTACATAAATCGAGTAGAAGCTTATCGGATGTCTACATTTGTATTAAATCAAGAAGGTTAATGTGCTTGATAAACTTATTATCGTCTGCATTTTTAAAGCATACAATTACAATTTATATTTATAATTTCAGGAATAGTATAACCTTTCTTTCAGTAGAAATTGCGTTCTTGTTTTCTGAATGTGGCTCCAAATACTCTCTCAGTTCATCGCAGATTAAAATAACTATAAATTTTGGCAATCTGAAATACGCAATGAAAACATCTTTTGGCAGAGCAAAAGCATCAACATATTTCCTATAAATTCGTCATCGATTCAGAGATCTACGACAGTATTCTTCGCTTAAATATGAAAAAATCAGCGGCGAAAACGCATACAAAGTCATTGTCTACTTAGTACGTCAACTGCACAACCCTGATTGACGACGCGGCAACACTTTTTCACGCGCTTTCGACAACTTCCGTACTCCGAGAATATAGGATGTCGAGCAGACCTGTTTTTTACTAGCAGCGACATCTGGCGGCGCACAACTTGCTGTCGACTCTCGTAGCGTAGAATAACCGTCCAGACACGGAGGTTCAACCTCCGCTCTGGCTCCAGAGAGAGAATACAAGGTCATAAATCAAATCATTGAATCGCTTACGCGTGTTTTGAATTTGAATAAAAAATTTTTAATTTTTAGCAAATGATGATTATATCAATAATTTTATTTATTCATGAATTATACCTGTCATAAAACTACAGATACACTATGTATCGTAGACATCAATAAGCATTAAACTTTGATGCATTAAAAACGATTTACTAGTGTGTAAAAATATAATAAATTTGTAACAAAACTAATAGAAAAGAAAATAAAAAAAATTATATAACTATAAGTTAAATCACAAAACGTATCATCTTGTATATAAATGTACACACACGCACAAACATATATATATATATATATATATATATATATATGTATTATACAAAATAGAATGAAAAATTACATAACAACTGCATAATAATAGAATGGTAGGATTTTCTTTTTATATAAATGAACTTTGGAATTCTTCCGTGTCATTAGATGCAAATGTAGATACGCGGGTTCAATCTACAGCGCCGATGACACCAGGAAATCCAAACTTAACTTTAGATCAAATTCTAATTTGAATATTTTTTTTTTGAAAACCATTTACTGTAAAATTTTATCCATTTGAGGAAAATACTAGAACAAATAACATCTGTAACTTCTCAAATACACCAACTGACATATTTCTGGCTCAGCACTATATATCTGTTATTATCAACATATCTCTGATAACTTCCCAGAAGTATAAAGTTTTAAGGCACACAAAATCGGTTTTAAATAAATAAATAACTATATATATAACTGTAGTATAAATCTATTAACATATGCAGTGAAAGAAATTGCAGAACATATTCGTATTTATACCCCTTTTTAAATCGATCCTACCAGCGGCCGAGAGGTAAAATCGCTGAACGCTGGTAGTTCAGTCCGAGGTTCGAATCCCGTGAACGGGCTGGCTGTATACTCTGGTAGTTCGGTCCGAGGTTCGAAGGGCTGGCTGCATGGGCGTTTCCGTGGTTTACCACATGTGCAACGTGTATACGAGCTAGTTTCTCTTAGAAAGTCGTCCACGAAAGCAACCCTCACCTTAGGCAGATAGCCCTTGAGGCTTTGCCATAATCACACTTAAAAAAAACCAAACACTTTTTAAATGTGAATAAAAATGCACAAAACTGATGTAATATCTAAAAGCAGACCACATAAAAATTCTTATCATATTTAAATATAATATCTTATCATAAATAATGCATTAAAATATTTACAAGAATTTAATTGAATTGAAAATTATACAGGAATTTAAATTGAAATATACAGGAGATTCTAAAAACTACTGGAAATTGACATTCATATCGGTACCATTAAAACTACTTAAATAATTTTTTTAACTCAAAGCAATTTAGTATGAATGTTGAATTTAGGATGTGCATAATTTGAATATCTATTGCATATTCTTTAATGCCTTTTTAATGTATTACATTTATATACACTACAAGTTAAAATAAAAGTGGAGGGGAATACATTATAATTTAAAACATAAAATTTTAAAATTTATAAATTACTCATCTAAACATGAAATTAAGTACATTAATATAGACTTTAGTTTAAAACTTACAATTTTAAATTAAAAATATGCACTCCTTTATATGTGAATAAGGAAAAATCCATATATATATTGTTTTCACTAAAATTGAATTAAGGAATAGCTTATCTGATAGATTAATAGCCAGAAGCTTATCTGATAGATTAATAGCTTTAAAACATCATACAGATATGAAATCAAGCGATTTATTCCTTACCTTTAATTCAGGAGCTATTGCTGTCTTTTATGTGGATGCTCAGGTAAAGTATGGCCTTAATTTATTGATAAGGGTCCATGCTATAGGTTTAGTAAGTAGAAATACTCCAATAAAAGTAGAATCGTCAGCATCAAATGCGTTATTTCTAACACGAAACACTCGAGTTTTTGCGTAAATTTTTAAGAAATTAAAATATTCATTACGTACACTTCCAAAAACTATCCGTGACCTCCGCCGTCTTCAGTTTAGCTCTAAAACGGCAGTCAGAAACTTAAACAGCAGCTACCCAGCTGACGGAAAAATTTCCGACACGTCGATCTGTGTAATGATCGATATGTTAGACATTAGGCGCCCCCGTCCTCCGTCACCTGTGTAATGATCGAGACGATGACACCTGTCTCTGTCGAGTAGATCGAAAAAAACGACCCTTTTTTCCACCTCGACGGTGTTCAGACTAGGGCCCTAAATTTTACCTCTTTGCAGAACCCTTTTTTTACGATCATTATTTAATGGTAATGATGTGGGGATAAAGGCATTAAGCCTATGAGCCTCGTAATTGAACACTTCCTTGATCACTGAGGTTATTCAAAAGTCAAGACGCACTTTTATTTTATTAAAAACCAGTTTCCCAAACCATATAATTTCATAAGATTTTATTTTTGAAAAGGTTTTTTAGCATAACGGTTAATAGTTCCAGTTGTTCTTAGAAGCCCATTGTAGCAGCAGCTTTTTTCAGCTCAAACCTTATTCCATTCCTGAATTAATTTTGCATCCACGTGGCAAACAGACCTTAAAACATCGTTACTTTTAGTTACAACAGTTCTCGAACCGTAATAAAACTGAAAAAAAAAAAAAAAAAAAAAAAAAAAAAGGTCTAGCTCAGTAACTTCTAAGTTACTTATTACAGCTCAAAGCTCCTAACACATCCAGCAACATGTTGATACAGTGCGTAAATGTCACTTCTAGAGGAAAATTTCGAATATTTATCTTTTGATTAACTTAACTTGAAAAATATTTAGGGAAGTAAAAGTAGAATTCTTTTTCTCTCTAAACTAGTCTTTTTCTATGTAGATAAATTTATATTTTTTCGTAATTATTCCAGTGAAACTTATGTTAGCCACAAATAGTGATTTTTCTTATTCCATGCCTAACGTGGTTATAGTAAAACAAAAAGGCAATTTAATTCATGTTATGCTCTGTTTCAAAAACATTTAATGTCCTAAGTAAATTAAAATACATATAAATTTAAGCGGCTGACCCTCATTTACAATGTTTCCTTGAATGAAATTATTACCTTAATTCCTCAAAATTTCCATTTCCCAATCCAGTCATATATCTCAATAAAATATAAAATTAAATACCTGGGAACCAATTTTATTCAATAATGTACTGCCTATTTTACGGCGCCTGTTTGTTGAGTTTAAGCGTTATTGCAAATACAAATATTATTCAAATTTTACGAACACTACTAGAACTGAATTTTCCTAAGAGAAAGTAGAAACACCTGGTTGAAAAGTATAGTCTCAATCATTAGTTCACAATTGTTAAAATGCAGTTCTCTTTCATTTTTAATGCTTCCTTTTGCATATCACATTTTGTATCAGCAGGCTCAGTGTTAGGCTTTTTCTAATTTCTTTAACCAATGCATTCTCAGCGGCTACTAAATTCTAATATTTTGCTTCCAGCTGTAACTGGTTGCACCGATTTCAGGAGCAATTCAAATTCACCTTCGACAAGCTGTCTTTTCTTAACGTTCTTGTTCGGAAAGTTCAGAGTTGTGTATTTATTTATTTAATATTTTTGACAACTTTGATGAGCATTATAGCTCTTCATTAGTTGTAGAAGAAAATACTCTTTTGTTTATGACTTCCTTCTTTAAAGAATTCAAATTAATTCTTTACGGATATAACCTGAAATCCCATTGTCAAGATGGGATGTTTTACCTTTTCTTTTCTTCATTTATATTAGCTTTTACTGCTCATCATTTGTGATTTTAATACGATTTTTCCGTATGCGTGTAGTTCAGTGACCTCAGTTCGTTGAATTCAGTATTCTCTTCAAGAGAGGAAAAGGGAGAATTTTTGCTCCTTGAAATTAGGAATACGTACGAAGTGGAACGATACTTATTTATTTATTTCTTGTATAAAAGTTTCAGTATTTAGATTTAAAAAGTTTATCTCCTTTGCAGGGAATATTGTTTGCCCCGTAGAAAATTTGTACCGTTGAAGTTTTTAAGTGTGCCGTGGAAGTGTTTAAGATGATTTGTCTTGATCATATCATGACAATTTTATTTTTTATTGTTACTTCTAGGTAGCAATCGTTGTGTGTTTAAAGGTTCCGCTTTTTAGGATTATGTAAATGTTTCATAACGTTTCGTGATTTACTCCAAACATTTAATACTTTTATTTGAAGCTTCACTTTGTGCTCTAGGTTACTGCTATTTACTTTAAACGCATCTGTGTATGGATATGCTTTGTTTTTTCTTTGATTAGAAATAAATGCTCAGGAGTGCTCAATTCCTGGAATGAAGAATTCCCCATGTCTTTTTTTTTTTATTTTATTAAATTTAGACAAGGCTAGTATTTTCAACACCTCACTTATACTTACAACAGCACATTAACCTTCATGATTAGGTGATAGGTCACATGGACTTCTCGAATATTTGACACCTTGTTCATTGCATTTTAGGACACATTCATGATTAAGTTTCACCACGCTTCTCTTTCAGTTCTCTATTTTACTTGGGCCCATAATTATTTTTATCGCTATTTTTATGTAATCTGGGTCTTTTTTAACCCACTTTTTAACCTGGCTTTAAAAATTTCGTATCAAACGTTACGAAATTCTTTTTTTCTCAAACAAAATTGCCTTCTTTCTAATTGTCTTTCCTTTACAACTAAGTTTGATTTTTGGACCTTCGGACAGAAGGAATTAGCGAGTGCGCAAAACGAGACATCTGTCTTTTTTGTCTGTGTCTCATCTTCGACACTGAACTGAGATTTGTGTGTGCTGTGTTAACTTTTCCGAAAGAGTTCTACCATAATGGGAAAACGACTACAAATTTCAACAAACTGAGAAAATACTTTTTGTCACTGTATTTCATATATATTTCACGTATTAAATTTTTCTATACAGATATCGAGTGTAATATTTAACACAGCAAAGCATCATTTGACAGTACTAAAATTTTATCTGATATTTTTTAATGATATATATCACATCCCTGAATATGATTTAATTCGGAATATGCGAATAATTCCTTCTCAGCCTCAGAAAGCACTCTGACTGTTACTCTCAAGAGAATGACTACGAAACTTTTTTTATATATCTCTTTGGAAACTCGCATAAATTTATTGACTAGATGAGTTAATAATACAATATTACTTTAAAACTGATATTAATATCTCCCGTACTTTCAATAAACTGAATTTCCAGACACTGAATTATACAGCGTGTTTATAGTAGTTCTTCGATGACTGTAAACGTGATTTTGGATACTGACCAAATATTGCCGTGAATAATACTGGCCAATAAAGTGTGTTTTGATACTTCACCCAGTGTCGTCGTTATTTACTCCAAATTTGCACGAACCCCGTACGTAACGTAAACGAAGAGAAGAAAAAAAGGTAACAATATTAATGTAAAGTTAAGTTACATATATTCGAAATTTGGTTTTAGTATTTGCATACTAATATATTGTTAAACATCGCATAATATGTAAAATAATAAAATGCAAAAATTTCACCAAATTTAAATTTCTGATTCTAATTAAAACTGATGTTTCAACGAAAAGCTGTATATTTAAAGTGATCAATAAGGATTTTACTGTATGACTGAGTAATTCTTTTTTACACAGTTTCAAATTTATAGGCGTGCTTTACATTTCATGTCCTAAGACCACGCCCCTGATAGCAAATAGAATCAATAAGAGTGAAATACTTAGAACACACGCATATTCCTGATGAAACTATTTGTGTAATCCGTAGTACTTTAATCCCTTCGTCTCTTCGACTAACAAGAACGTTAGATCCAAAGGAAAAAATTCTTAACCTACAATTTAAATTCGAAAATTTATGGAAACTTAGTTCGAGATTTTTGGAATCGTTTGAAGCAGACTGAGGTACAAAACAATTAGTGTTATCATTTCCTTTATTCTGAAAAATTCCCTTTTACGCTAAACGAAAGCAGGTTATGAGCACTTGCATCTACATTTTTCAAATTGTTTTATCAATAGTAAGCCCACTGCGCTGCTAATACCAGCTGTGTTTTTTTTTTTCTATTCACTTTGCTGCTAGACAGTGAATCGTTAGAATTGCCGACCTTGTATGTATAGACTTAAAGTGACGGATAATTCGAAAAACATAATTTTTTTCTCTTTTCTTATACTCTTTTCCATCCTAGTGTATTTATTATTTTTAATAGTACTTCCAGTTTTATTTGTATCCAGTTCTTCTATAAGTTGATATCTTTCTTAATTATAACAACTTTCGTATTTACTTTTTATACGTATGTTATTTCTAATCTTCAAATAACGATTCTTTTTTCCCACTTTTAATACGAAAATAACTAGAATACACAATTAATGTTTTCTTCTATTCTCTTTTAGTGATTACCACTAGTAAAGAATTCTTAGCATTATTCATGGTTTTTTTTTATATTCCAGTGCTTTAAATGCTTAAAATCATGCTTTGTTTTGTGAAATGTCATTTAATATTCTATCAGGCATCTCTGCGCCAATTAAATACTTTCCTAGAAACGCTGTTTTATTGAAGCACTTGGAAGCTTGGATTAATTTGCATAATATTTAATTTAAAGATATAAAATATGACTCAAAACGATGCGTTAACGTGTTATTGTTCTATTTCTAGCCAAATTTGAAAATTTCTTGAGTAATCTAAAATAAGGGATTGTTAAATTTCCATAAAATATTCTATAAAAAGATTTTAAATTCATTTCAGTGTTTTCTTTTATAAATAAAATTATAATTTGGGAGAATCACTAGAAGATGAAATACAGATGAATTTTATTAAGTAATATGTACATTATTTCGAGATTGCTTCATTTGATGTGCTGATAAACTTGAAAGGTAAATTAAAGCCCTTACTGTGCGTGGAATGTCAATAGCTTTCAGCGTTACAGTTTCCCAAGCCACATGGATGGCTACTAACTTGGTATGAATATAAAAATAAAAGAAATCATCATTGTAAATATCTAAGGATTTATAGCACATTTATTATATTTGATACCTGGTGTTATATTTAATTACTTAATTTTGAATTTCCGCTACTTTCGCTTCGCTACTTCTCTTCGCTTTCCGCTACTTCGCTGCATATAATCATTATTTAAGTCTTGCACATAATAATCATATTTATTTATATATGGTTATTATGTGTCTTTTGCTTTTCTATTGACTAATTACACCCGATAAATAATTCAAGATATTATCTGTAATACATAATGTGATGCATAGCAAACTGATGACATCGAACATAGAAGTTTCATTGGGGAGTTTTAAACATAAAAATCTAAAGCGGAAATTACGGCATTGGATATCTTATTGAAAATTAAATTTTTACTTCCTTGTACGAAGCATAGAAAGTATTGTAATCGCGAAAATTTTTGAGTTTTATATTTTAACGTGAATTTCTATTTTGACCGCTGTCGAATCCATTTGAACGATTATTTTGCATGACAGCTGTACCTACGGATATAATAAGGACCTTTTTTCCAAAATGAATTTAAAATGGATTCAGAACAGACTTTTTTGATGACGTCTGTAAGTACGTGCATATACATCAAGCATAACTCAAAACTGAGTAGCGGCAGAACGCTGAAATTTTGTATATAGCAATGCTATAACATATAGTGTGTGCATCTTCTCTTTTCATTGCAATCCGCCGCACCATACCCACTTTATTACCCGTCTCGGTGAGCCCAGTTTCTTTATTCTTATATGTTGGCAAGTTGTGCATTTTCTGCTTTAAAAGTGACTGAATTATGTTGTTCTTATATTCCGGTTAAGGATTTTATGCCTTTTTGCCATGCAATAGTTGCAGAATTATCAATAATTTAATAAGTGCCGCTAAGCTTAACGAGACCTCCATTTATTTATATTAGAAACTCTTAATAGAAGAATGAATTACTTAGTAGAAGAATGAATTCAGTTGGTGCACCAAATGCAGTGTCTTTTTGCCCAGTGTGACCGAAAGTTAATTTTCAACTTTTTGCACCCCAAATTTTGTTTGTCTGCATGCTGGCCGAATTGCTTGTTTTTTCTTAGAAACTCTGATTTTAATTTCAAAAATTGTTCTTTTAAAACTGTTTTTAGCTGTATTTAGTGTTTTAGGTCTTTCTGTATTTTACAATTTTCATTGAATTTTTATGTATTTTTGTCTTGCTGCGAAGTGAGAACTGAATTAATTGAATTAGAAATATATCTCTAATTATATTTGAGGAAATAAGTTTTAGTGAAGTGCAGCAAAAAAGGTATACAATTTAATAGGTCGTACAATCAAGTCATGTGCTGGCCATATCAAATATTTTATTTCATTATGCTACTTTCAGTATTTCATTTCTTCTCTTTATTTATTTTTATTTTGCAACAATAGCAAGATTATCACCTGTTTATTTAAATAACCACTCTGAATAAAATCAGATTGATGATATAATGCTATCAATAATGCTATCATGGTATGCTATCAATAATACATTGAAAAAGAGACTAAAATTTCGAAATATATGGAGTTTAATTAACAAGAGCAGAAGAAACCCCGAAGTCTTTACAATATGTTGATGTTAACATTATTGATTAAGTCTAGAATCGTAAAATCGTACCTAGCGAAAAAGAATTTGGTTTTATTGAAGATAATATGAGTGCGTAGAGAAACTTCAGTATGAAGTATCAGAATTACACGTTTTGGTAGTGGGCACCATAAAGATGCAAAAGATGGCTGATCATAATGTGCAGATTTATTTAACTCTACACCATTGAACTATTCTTAAAGTATGTTTACCTAATGTTACTCCTTCACTGTAAGCAGATTACCTCCGCGACGGCAATTAATGTGTTCACAACATTAAGGCTTCATTTTTTGAGTAGCAGAACTTTATTTTGAGAATCATGCGACCTCCCCCTAGTACTCTCTCTTTCCAAACAAACTAGGGGTAATTCTCTTCACACAGCATGCGTTGCAGTTAATTTAACTAGTTTTTAAATTCTCTTTTGCTCTTGCAAAATTTCTGTTATTTTTATTTTAAGAAACAGCATAACTTCTAAGCTAATTTTAAAGGTATTTTTCTGTTGATTAAAATATTACATTCGCAAAGACTAGGAATAATAACGCTTCTTGATATTTTGCAATTTTGATTGATTTTTTACTTTCTTGTACGAAGTAGAGGAAGTATTGTATTGGCGAAAATTTCGGGTATCATATTTGAATGAAAATATCCATTTTGACCGCTATCAAAGGCAATTTAACCATGTTTTTGCGTGACATCTGTAGGTAAGGACAGAATAACGGACTCTTTTTCGTGAAACGGGTTGCAAAAGGGATACAGAAGAGATTTTTTTCTTGACGTTTGCACATACGTACGTGTGTATGTATGTATCTCGCATAATTCAAAAACGAGTAGTCTCAGAACGTTGAAATTTTGTATATAGGACTGCTGTAACATGCAGTTGTGCACCTCCCTTTTTAGTTGCAATTTGTAGCAGGAAACTTGTATATATATGTGAGTAACAGGAGTGTGACAACGCAACACGTCTAACGGTATCGCAGTGAGACGAATGATGGACGATGTAAGTGAAAGAGAATAGTCATGTTTTCGACTAAGACGTATTAATAGACGACGAAGCTGTTAACTTCTCAATTATAAGTCTTTTTCCATTTGTAAATGGTCATCAATGTATCTCCATCAATAACTAAAAAAATACTTAGTCACCTAAATGTGTGTCGTCAGCCTAGAAATCCCATAGATACTGAATTCCCACATATGAATGAAAACACATAAATGACATAATAATGAAGTCCACATAAATGAAGTGCAAGTATGTAAAAATATGATAAAATATTTAATAATTGAAAAATTAGTCCTTATAATTTTTTAAAAAGAATTTTTTAAGACTAAATTGATTGCACAAAGTGAATAATTTCTGAACACGCAGGAGACAGATCTTTTCAAGGGGAAGTTGCCTCCAAACCTAACTCTCAAATTATTCAATTCGTGTTTCGTCATTTATATAGGCATGTGTAAATTATTCAAAACCAAAAGTAGTGAATTGCTTAAATAAGAAATTTAACTAAAAAAGAATTTTGAGAAATTTAGTAAGCAAATCGACAAGGAAACAAATTTTTTTAATTAAAAGTACATTTCTAATGTAATTAAGAGTATAAATCCAAAGTAATTTAGAAACCGTTTGCCTATTCTGGAACTTCCTCGACACGAATTATGCATGTAAACCAAAATAAACTAAATACCACCTGTAAGAATACAAAAATAATTAAAAAATAATACTAAAAAGGCAAGTAAATAGTAGGTTTTAATTTATCTTACCTTGTAACTACATATTTTGTACGCCGGAGAGTGGAGCAAAGAGTATTTTGTACGCCGGAGAGTGGAGCATTTGATAAACAAAGTGAGGTTGAGCAGTTGTTTCTGCTAACTGTGAAAATAGAGCGAGCTAATACTATGTAAAGTTGAGTGTTAAGCTGATATTTGTTTAATTTATATATGCTTTCTGAATTTAAATGATATTGAAAATTAGCAATAATTAATCTTTTACTTCCATACAATTGAATTTACATAGTTTAAAATTTAAATTAGCTTTATATAATAGAGAATATTTCTTAAATTCAACATATACATATACCCACTCTATTATTCAGCTTGGTAAGCTTAGTTTTTTTTTTTTTTTTTTTTTTAATTCTTATACGTTCGTAAACACTGCATTTTTTGCTTTAAAAATGATTGAATTAAGTTGTTCTTATCTTTCGGTTAAGGTTTAATTAATCTGCATGCAGTAGTTGTAGAATGATTAATAATGTAAATGTTGTTAAGTGCGTCTAAGCTTAACTTAGCAGACTAGTGAGTTAAGTCAGTTTCTGCACTTTCAGTGTCTTTTTGCCGAGTGGAACCAAAGTAAAATTTTTGTTTTATTCTCCAAAAAATCTGCATTCTTGCCCTCTGGCTAAATTGCTTGTTTTTGCGTAGGAACTCTAATTTTAATTGTCAAATTTTTTTAATTGTTTCAACTGTATTTGGTGTTTTATATTTTTCTATATTTTTCAATTTTTTATAAAGATATTTTGAGGTTTTTACGTATTTTTGCCTTACTTCGAAGTGAGAATTGACATTATTGAATGAGAAATATTTCTGTAATGAAATTCGAGGAACTAAGTTTAAATGAAATGCAGCAAAATATACGTATAATTTAATATTCCGTACAAGTCATGTGGTGTGCACATCAGATTTTTTTTAGTTGTAATGATAAGAAACCAACTGCAATCAGAAGCTGGCCAGTTTTAATATATACTCTGTAGCCTGTAAGAATTTCATAGTTTTGAAATTCACGTGCAACGTACTGTACCTAAATACGAGTATATTTAATACTGTATAAGTCGTATTAATACTTTATAAAAAATTTCCTTGAGAAAACGTGAAGTTGATAAAAACCTATTCTTTTCACACGCATTCTGATCGCCTTTCCTTTCTGCTTAATTTTTTATTTATTATTAAGTGAGATTACATAAACTTTTTTTGAATTCAAATTAAATTAAAAATGAATCTTCATTTTCCTTTTTTTGAAGCTGTTTAACTAAAGCACAGTATTACTTTTGCTTGAAAAACTGCTTTTATAAATGTGTGTAAGAAAAAAATTAATTAAGAGATTTAATATTTCAATCGTTATTAAGATTTTATAAATTTCCAGAGATATTTATTTACTTAGTGCAGTGAATTCCTGTTAATGCGAATTCGAATAATTTCCAAACTTCAATTAAATAAACTTGTGTTTCGAAAATCTCAATAAAGAAGAAACGATTTTTTGAGTATTTTCAACAATTCAGCTTCTAATAATTCAAGAATTTTATTCATCCATAAGACTTAACAGAGTCCACTGTATTTTAAGAAAATATTAAAAGAAATTAAAACACGTCTTCGATACATATTATAATATTCAAAAAGTAAAAAGAGACACTACAGAATAATAAAATTTAGAAGTTAACTTTTTGTGCAAGTGTTCTATAGTTCATCTTATAACTATATTAGAATTGAATTTTTAGTCCAAATGGGCGTTAGCCTAGAAGGGCTGTTAGTTTCGAAACGACATTTTGAGTCGAATCACTTTAAATGTTCCGAATTACTTTTTGTTACCACCAAATATTATCGCTCTGTATTAAAGAAACTAAATAATGAAGAATTTACATGAATGTATGCATGTCTCTCGCACTGTAAAGAGAACTACGGTACCTAGAGTAATCAAATTTTGAATAATATAGTCCTCCATCCAAACACGGTAGAAGCCCTTATTTGGAATTTATTTATTGTCTATTTCATATTTTGTAAAACGTTTTTTTGATTAAAAAACTGAACCATTTCTGAGCGAGCAGTGGCAACACTGTAAGGAATAAAACACTTATTTCCAGCGCACGAGACTGTCTATCGGAAATTTTAGAGATATGCTGTTTTTAAATCTTTTTAGGTCAATGTGGTGTTAGCACAAATGCTCTTCAAAGAAAGCTGTAAAATGTATCAAAACTGATAATATATTTTCCGATTCGTAGAAATTTACAAGTAATTTTCAGCCTAAATTACTAAAATAGATTTCTCTGATACCTATTAAACATTTTCTTCTGTTTATAAGCAAGTCATTGGGCTATTTTGACGACATTTAGCTTGATTTTGGAAGCGTAGGGGTTAACAGGTAGAATCTTCAATACAGTAGTTGTTCCAAATGGTCGGACACTTTTAAGGTCGGACTTTTAAGCATTCTTAGTGAATAACCAATGCATACTGACCATTTAGCTGTCTCATCATCGAGAACGTTCCTCAAGATACACCACAGGGTAAATCCTCAACGTAGATAACATATTCATCACCTAAGTCGCTCCTTAATTGAATTTTATAATGGCAGAAGAAGAACAAACAGATACATGGAGAAAGTAGTTTCTAGCAAGGGTAAAGTTTAATTTTTCGTATAAAAAAATCAGGAATGAAGGATCTATTTCATTTCCTGTCCCATAATTTTTCTTCTCAGGAAAAAAACCAGAACAAACCGATATCTCGAAAGACAATGCATTTATTAAAAACCGGAACTATCCCCAAACCAGGCCGCCTGAAAACTCTCTACGGGGCCCAAACAATTTATTGCAGGCATTTTCTCTTTTCCCTCTCCATTTACACGATTTCAATGAGTTATCGTTTCACATGCGGACATGCGAAATATTTATTTGAACCCCATATGAAAATGCAGCTTTATGTTGAACTCACATATTAAAAGATGCAGTTTAACTTGTTATAAGTATCTTTTAGGTTTGCAAACTAAAATGAACAAAAAGGACTCAACCCTAAGTTAAAATAAGTAGATATTTCAGAGCAAATCACGTTAGTAACGATGCTCAATGTAGTAATAATACCTGCAAGTGTTAGTAAGAGCAAACGTGATAAAATTTGAAAATAAATAAAGAAAAGAGAAAAAAAACGGAAAGAAAGATTTTAAAAACTTTTTATATATACCAGTAAAATAAAAAAATGGAGAGCAGAAATAAAATGTTTTTAATAACTATTAAATGATTTGATAGCAAAATAATAATGTTCTAATGATGCAATGTTAAGAGAAAACATGTTAACCTTTTTATTTTTAATCATACCCATAATTAAAAAAATCAGTAAGTTAAAAATACTGCATTGTAAAAAAAGGGTTACATCAGAAGTAGCAAATTTTTACAACTTTTTCTATCAAATTCGTTATCTTGCGTACGACAATGAAGTGGCGCCATCTCTTACCAAGGTTTAGAAGGAAATATTCAAACTGAAGTAATAATAAAATACAATTTTGAATAGAACAAACATATTACATTGCTGCAACATTTCGAGTAATTTGCAGTAATTTATTGTTGATCTTGAAATTCAGCTTAATTACATCTAATGCATTTTCTTCCTTTTTTTTTTTAAGCTAATAAAAGAGAACTAAACACAATAAATATATGTCGTGAAAAAGATGATATGAGACTTTGGGATAGCGAAATCTAACGTCGCAAAAGAAGGTAAAAATCCAGACTTTCATTTAAATACCATTCAATATTTTGTTACAAAACAATCACTATTTATTTTATTTTATTTACTACGTGCTGTGCAATTAGGCACTACATGGAAAGGGAGAGATGCCACCTGAGGACTTTTTAGGGGAAACTGAGTCGTGTCCAAGTTAGAAATGGGGAAAACTACGAAAGCGACCATGTAGCTAGAGTGTTCGCCAGGACTCGAAACTCGGACTTCAGACCGAACTACCAGTATTCAGTGGCTTTTATCGCTCGGCCGCTCGTGGGTATAGAATAATAACAATGCTTCAAAAAAATTTCAGGGTTGCTCTCTGTGTTTCCAGAATCACTGCGATACATGGAGATTGTTATCCTCATTGCTCAACCAGGAAGGAAAAGCAAATGATTAATCGATAAACCGTGTTTATGAAACATATAATCATCGTCTAGCGTTTTAATGAGAGACAGAGGGAACGTTCATGCGAATGATTCTCACTAACAATTCAGATGACACTTGCAGACATCGTTATATTACATTACCTGTGTTAAATTGATGCAATGTTTTGTCTATGCTGAATAACCAGTGTCTGTGACAGCTAATTAAAAATTATTAAAGCCAATTAAAGTCATACCCCAGACTCTGAGTCTTCTTCTCCACGGGCAATGATTTACCAACTGAGATATTTGGGCAAGCAGCTTTTGATGATTTGCACTTAACCATAAAAGTAGCATCATTTAGCATGTATTAATTAATTCGACCGTCATATGAGAAGGCGCACTCACAGTTAGGTTGAAAAGCAGTAATTTAGAAAGCTAATTGCAGTTGACGCTGATTAAGGTGAAAATTTTTCAATTTTGTTAAAAATCTTTCATGATTAGGATAAGCGAGTTCTAGGATGACTGCTGTGTTGCAACTGATGCAAGTTTTAAGTTGTAATAAATTAATTTTTTAATACCATAGCTTGAAAGCATTTTCATGAATCTATATATTACAGATTATAAATTACGTCACTTATAAAAGATATGCAAACATTTATTTTTGCTTAAGCATTGTCGTCTGATGCAGTATTTTTCAAATGAATACTTTAATTGTTAACAGAGAATCAATCAAATGAAGAACGGGGAAAAAAAAAATCTGAAATTTTTCAGATTTTAAATTACGTCCAAAGGGGCGTTTTTTTAACGTTTTGAGTGTTACCTTTATTTATTAAATATCATGTTCTTTGCACTTAAACCATAAAATTCAGTTCAAGAGCAATATCGCAAAATAATGTTAAATTAAGCATATCTTTAGAATTTCCGATATACACAGTCTCGCGAGCTGGAGATAAAAGTATTTTTTTTCTATATAACGTTGCCATTTCTCGCTTTTAAAGCATTGAGTTTGTAAATCAAAAATTCGTTAAAGTTTTACAAAATATAAAATCTATAATAAAACAAATTCCAAATTTGGGATTTCAGATACCCTTATTCGCAGTAGGATTTCGTCATTCAAAATTCGATGGCTCTATGTACCATTGTTTTATCACAATGCGAGAAATAGACAATCATTTATGCAGATTTTTCATTATTTAATTTCTTCAAATATAATGCAGGACTCTAACATTTTGTGGCAACAGTTTGAAAAGTGAACCGACGTTTATAGGAGTCCGACGCAAAATCGCAAAACGAAAACAATAGTCCTTCAGGGACAAAGCCCCTTTGGACTCTAAAAAAAAAAAAAAAAAAAAAAAAAAAAAAAAAAAAAAAGTTCGATAATTTATTTTAGTTTTATCAATATTGTTTTAATTAAAAATGTTATTGATTACATGAAAGTGAAATAGATAAATACATAGAAAAAACTTATAATTAGTTCAAATTTTTTTTAAAGTGAGCTGTAAAATTTCAATTCTTCTGAAGAGTTGCCTCTTGGTCGAATGGTGTAATGTTTACCATTTACGTACAGTGTCTCACAAAAGTGTTCGCACACTTTCAGAATTTGCAGAAAAAGCGCTGTAAACCGGAACTGAATTCGAATATAAAGGCCAATATTTTTCATATTATCTCTATGTGACTATGCATAAAACCATAGTTCTTAATTTTTAATACTGGCTTTTTTTATTTTTCTAAAATTGATAACGTAAGGAGGGCATAGATAAAACATGTCACAAAAGTGATCGTACAGCGAAACATTTTCGTAAAATTTCATAAATAAAATTATTGTTTACCACTTTTTTTTTTTTATTTTTGCATTTTGATGACGTTTAAAAAGTTGTTTGGCTTTATTCTTTGCTTGCTTACTTCGTTACATTTTATTTAATATTTAAACATGGCTTGTATTCCTAAGGAAACAATGAGCAGCATTAAAAAATTATCATAAGGCTGGAAATTCGATTCGCGATATCGTTAAATTAGTAAATTTATCCCATTTTATGATGCAGTATGTGATAGTATGCTTTAAAGAAGAAAATCGAATCCAAAATAAAGTAAGAATAGCTTGTTCGGCAAAGAAGACTCAACGTCATCAGAGATTTATAGTTAGAAAATCTGTGAAAAATCCACGTTTGAGTCTTGTAAAGATTTGTATAGGATTTACTGAAAAATTTTCTACTTCAGTTTCACTTAAAACTGTTTGACGAATACTCAGATCAGCTGGATTACATAGAGCTCTGCTCAAAGAAAATTTCTTGGAAGTGTGAAAAATAGAAAGCTTAGGCTTTTCTTCTCAAAATCAGAAGTAAATAAGCCCGAAGTGTATTTATTTGAAAATGAAATCGAATTTAACACATTTTTGATTCCGATGAGTTTATAATTACACTCAGAAAAAATAAATTGAGGAGCTTAACCCAAGACCTTGCTTGGTACAATAAAGCATGGCAGTGGATGTGTTCCTGCGTTAGGGTGCATGTTAGTATCAGAATTAAATAATTATTGATCGCGCAATGAACCATACTCTTTATTTAAATATTTTAAAAGACAATTTAAAATTATCCGGCCAAAATTTGGATAAAACAACTTTATTTTTTTATCAGGATAACGATTCTAAGCACACGACGCTCAACGTTCACCTTTTGGGTGCCTATAATTAACCACAAGTTCAGAAAACATCACCTCAGGCACCAGGTTTAAACCCAGCAGAACATATTTGGAAAGCAATAGAGGTTAGAATACAAAGACACAATATTAAAAAAAAAAAACCGAACTAAAAGCAGTAATGATGGAAGAATGGAGGAACATTGGCGCAGATATTGCAAGAAAATCAGAAGTCGTCTATGCCTAAGCGTTGAAAGCTGTCATAAATATTGCAGGATATACTACAAAATACTAACTGACAAAAATACTACAATATTTACTAATATATGCAGATATCTTTAAAGCGTACGAAGATTTTTGTGTAGTAACTTTTCTGTTATATTTTTATTGTTGATTTTCCAAAAAGAAAGTTTCAGTAGTCTAATAAAATAATTAATGCAGTTTTGCTAAGAGAAATTTATAGATATTATTAAAAAGTTTCATTCTAAAATATTAATTTTCATTGATGAATAAAGTAATATTTCACTGAAACTCGTAAGCAGGGGCGTAGCTGGAGGGGGGGAGCAAGGTGGGACATATGTCCTCGGGTGCAGCATCCAAAAAGCGCCAAATTGATTTTAAGGAATTTTAGAAGAAAATGTGTTCCATTCTTGGTAAATAGGAGGGGGTAAAATTTTCCGTAGTTCCCGGGCGCTGAAAACTATGGCTTTGCTCGTTAAGTGTACCAAAACTTTTGTGAGCCACTTAACGTATGATATAAAATAAAGAATGTTTAATCTGCTATTCAGCTCGAATTTAATTCATCCGTAGAGATATGGTATTGTTACGAAATGTAAAGGCGCGGTGAGATGGGTTCCCCGCAAAGCAGTTTTAGGGTTGCCATAAAATGGCAAGGGAAGACAGGGTTATCACATTTGGCGACAAAATTGGCGATATACTATGGATGGTTGGAGAACCTTCTGGAACGAATTCTTACCGGTTTAGTCCAGAATGTTCCCGAACACAAGCCGAAAGCTATATAAACCGTGCTGGTTAGTATCGAAAGTGTGCTTCATCGAAAAGAGAGTGTGTCTCTCATCGAGAGTCTGGTGCTTCGTCTAGCGAGTCAATCCCTGCGGAGTCGATCGAATTGACAGCCGGGCAGCGAGTGCCGAGTGAGTCGTCGAGTCCACTGAAGGAGTCTGTTTGTGTATCGCGGTTAGTGCATCGTCGAGAGAGCGTGTTGAGCTCCGGGAAAGACTGAACCGAAGAGTCGGGAGCTGTGCTCTGTGTGTCGTCGAGTGCATCGCGAGTTGTAGCGTGGAGAGTCTCGAGAGTACGTGGAGTTCCGAGAACGACCAAGCAGAGTCGGGAGGCGTAATGGCAGACCGCACATTGAGTTGAACAGTGTTAAACGAATGTCGCATACTGCGCATGCCCAGAAACAAATTTGGCGTAATTATTATGTTGGCGCGATTTGAAAAGAAGATAAACACGGTATGTGGTAGATGTACCGCCATCTGATTGTGAACACATCCGGCATTTAAGTCTTCGTAGAGTATACGTGCAATGTAAAGTAATTACTGTGTAAAATTAGATTTTTTTCCTGTATTGCTCGTACAACTGGAAAGTTGAAATTATTGCGAAGTAATGTGAAGCAATGTTTACATTCAAAATGTAAAATATAATACTTATGAAATTCTGCACATTCCTTTGGAACTGTACAAAGTTTCGTTCAGAAAAAGACTGAAATTTAGGATATATTACTTGAAAATTTATTCATTATACTTTTAAGCAATAAAAACAATTCAGGATTTACCATACGTTACATTCGTACATACATAAAGAAACAACGAGGAATATAACAAGTGCTTGCAAATAACACTAAAGAAATTTTACAATTCTTTAATGCTAGTTATTAAATTCTTTGAAATGAGAAAATAAAAGCGCGAATATACGCTAACAAACTAAGCGAGATACTCCAGTTTACAATTACTGAATTATAACATGTAAACAAATTACATTTAAATAACGAATTATTACGAACATATGTTAACAAATATTAAATGCACTGTTATTGACAAATTAAAATGAAACATATATTAGAAAAATAAGCAAGTGCAATCGGCATGGACGTTAAAATAACTAATAAGCAAAGTTCCGCAACATTGCAATTTTAAACATCACTCGAACACACTCGACAGCCATGGAGATCACGAATAAGCTAACATAGGGTTGCTTAGTCGCCAATATTTCTCTCCGCGCCAAAGGTACACCATCAAGCATGCGCAGTAAGCGAAATTCGCTTAACACTGTTCAACTCAATGTGCGGTCTGCCATTACGCAGTCGGGAGCTGTACTCCGGAAAGCAGAGTCGGCTGCTTTGCAGGAAGCTGTCTCCACCGTGATAGCCTGTTAACCTGAAGCGCTGTGTCGCTGATCGTGTCAGCGTGTTTATAGGAGTTCATCGACGAGTGTAAAACGTGTTTTGGAGCTGTCCTGACAATACTGGCAAATAAAGTGTGTTTCCATACTTCATAAAGTGTCGTCGTTATTCACTCCAAATCTACACGAACCCCGTACGAACGTGAAGGAAGAAAATAACGTAACAACTGGTGTCAGAAAAGAAAAACGTAACAGTATATATAAATCTAAAGATACGTTTGAATATAAAGTTACATTTCCTATTTAGGGTTATTTTATAGTGTATAGTTCTAGTAATTTTAAGCCTTGTTTTTATTTGGCATCTCATAATCTCTATAAAATAATGAATTTGAGTCTTTTGTTTCAATTAAAAATTAAGTTACCCTTATCCTAAATAGCTGTATTACTCTAATTCCTAAAATGTTAGCATTATGATAGTGTTAAATGGCGATCGAGTCCAAATTTAATCTTTCTGATAAGTTGGAGAGCTCATTCTTTATTTCCTTTGTCCGTCGCGAGCTCTTTTCATACTTCTTACAGATGGAAGGAATGGCACATTCCGTTTGGAAGATAAATATATTTTTTCACATTCGAAACTCTCTTCGTTTTACCTGGATTATAAACGATCTTCTTTAAGAGACATTCAGTCTGCAACACCGTTTTCAGATTAATGATCAACTGAAAAACCTAGGTGGCTTTTTTAGTTTATTTTATCACATGTATACGCAAACTCATTATTCTTACATTCCCTTTTCTTAGATTTCTTAAGAAATCATTACTATAACAGAGAATTTATTTTTAATTGGTTTATATTACTGAAAAATTGAATATTCAACTATATTGTGTTACAATTTTGATTCATTACAGTATTAAGAGTGAAGAAGGAAATGCCTGTTTTCACGAGTTCACAGAATTAACTGATTTTTGTTTCATAAAAATATGCTGGAATTAAGTATGTCGGCGATTATCTCTGTTTATTAGTCAGCCTGGGTCAAGTACTGACATCAGTTTTTGACCCATCTCTACGAATCGATTTCATGATATTTTGCATACTTATGTACTCGAGTTGATAATGCTGTATTTCAGAGCGAGTTTTTTAAAATTCGGTATAGCTTTAATTCTATTTGATACTGAAGCATATTTTTATGGATCTCTTTTGCACGTGCTTTTTTTTAACAATCAGACTAATCATTGGGGAATTTAGAATTTTGCACCACTGGACACAATTGAAATGAATCTTTTAACCAATGTTCTCCATCTCTAACGTAATTCATCGATTTTTGGAGACTTTCTATATATCGAACGAAGGGTTGTTCCTAATCAACGTCCGTCAACATTGGTGTAGTTGCTAACAAAGACAGATTTCTGAATCTAAATTATCAAAATAGAATTTAAATTAACTGAGTGTAATTTTAAATCAATGGATAAATCTAGAAACTTTGAAACAAAAGTAAACTTCCTACATCGGCATGCTGATCAAAGTGAATAGTTTCTTTATGTTAGAAAGCAAATATATATCGGAAACTAAGTACCCTTTTGAAAAAAAAAATAGTAAAACAATTTTTTCGAATCCAATTTTATTTTTACATGAAAATACATGTCTTAAACTACTTTTCAACATAGTTTCCGCCAATGATCAAACACTTGTCATAGCGAGTGACCAGTTTTTGTATATCATCGTCAAAGAAACTTCCCGCCAATTTCGATAACCACGACTCCACAGCATTTTTCGTGTAATCGTCAGATCCAAAGCGCTTGCCACCAAGCTCGTGCTTCATGTGCAGGAACAAGTGATAGTAGGACGGCGCCAAGTCCGGGCTGTACGGCGGGTGATCGAACTGCTCCCAATGAAATTGTCGAATTAACGATTGAGTGACACCAGCAGTATGGGGCCGAGCATTGTCATGGAGCAACACAATTCCTTTACTGAGCATTCCTCTTCGTTCGTTTTGAATGGCACGCCTTAGTTTTGTTAAAGTCTCACAATATCGTGCCGCATTAATGGTTTCACCTCTGGGAAGAAATTCAGTAAGCGAAACGCCTTTCCTATCCCAGAAGACAGTGCACATGATTTTTTGTGATGACATAGTTACTTTGAACTTTTGTTTTTTCAGAGAATGAGTGTGTCTCCACTCCATCGATTGTTGTTTCGATTCTGGTGTGAAATGACACACCGAAGTTTCATCACCTTTCACAATTTGGTTTATGAAAAGTTTTCTCCCTCATCACTGTACCGCGTGAGAAATGTCAGGGCACTACCAAGTCGCTTTGTTTTGTGAACATCAGTGAGCATTTTTGGAACCCATCGGGAACACAGTTTGCGATAATTCAAGCGGTCAGACACAATTTCGAACAAAACAGTACGTGAAATTTGTGGAAATGCCTCTGAAAGAGTTGTCATTGTGAAGCGTCTGTTCTGATGAATTGCTTCATCAACTTTCCTTACCAAATCATTGGTGACAACAGAAGGCCGACCACTCCGAGCCTCGGCGTGGACATTTGTTCGACCTGCATTAAACATTCTTACCCACTTTCTCACCATTCCATCACTTATCGCGTATTCACCGTAAACTTCTGTCACTTGACGATAAATTTCGGCCGGTTTAACATTCCTCGCGTTCAAAAATTTAATCATGGCACGAATCTCACAGTCAGCGGGAGAACTAATTGTCTTAAACATTTTGAATGTGCACAGCAAACTGAAAACACAACATAGAGCAACCAAAATGGCGACAATTGAAAGTCAGTGAACAAGAAAGACTAGTGCGCATGCGCGGGACTCCTACCACAGCGCTGCGACGGCGCTAGAATGAAACGGTACTTAGTTTCCGAATACGCTACGTATATATATATATGATGGTAAGTGTGTGTAATGTAATATAAAAACACAGATATTTTTTTAAAAGGAAAATTTATTATCTTTCCAAGAATTTTCGCGCATTATGCATGAAAAATTGATCAGTAAATATATAAAGAAAAAATTTAGAATCAATTGTTTTCACAAAGACCAAAAATTGAAATTCAAATGAATTTCGTAAAATCCAATAAATGTAGAATAGGAATATTTTAAAATGTAAAAATTAAAATAAGCCTTCGCAAGAAGAACCAAAAAAGAACAAGAAAGAAGAGGAATCCAATCAGCTTCGACATAACGTCGTCAAGAGGAGGTATGCCGAATTTAATTACAATTTCTCCTCCAAAACAAAATCTTTGCTTTTCTGTATCCAGACTTAGCTAATGAACCATTTTAATATATTTTTTAGTCTTAATAGTTCACCCAAAAATTCTGCTCCTCCTCAAAGCGAAGAAAAATGGTAACAATACAAAGCAAAATCGTTGAAAAAGAATCTTCTAATTTAAAGATTTTTCTAATTTAAAAAGAATCTTTGATAAAAATGAAAACTTACCCTTAAAAATGTAGAAAAATTAAAATCCTGCAGTGAAAAATATCCTTGAAATTTCAAAATAATCTTAACACAAAACTTTGCGAGACCCTCTTAATAAACATCATGTGAAACAATGAAAAACCGTTAGAAATTCTATTAGAATCTGAGACGCCAAGGGTTGGCAGTTTGGCTTCTTTGGCGAAACTTGTATATTTATTTAAATTACTCAGTTTTAAAGTGTCGGTTTGAATTTTTAAAGGTTTTTGAGAGCGATACGCAGTAGTGTAAACCTTTGTTCCTTACCGAAGGAGTTAAGTACACTTGCTGTAAGTTGAAAGCATAAGATTTAATGGATGCTTTCCTTGAGTTTAACGAAACAGATGAACACATCATGTCAGACTATGTCACGTCAGTAAAACCATATGACGGATAGCAGATGAATGTACTTGTCTGGTACAACATGGATTGAGTCTAGTTGATAATTCATTTGGTTAGGCACATACTTTTCGGCGAGGTAAATTATTTGAGATACTCTACTAGATTCCTGTTACAACCTAGTCTTCTCTAGCTATATCCCAATGAAGGTTTCCATGCCTTGAAATCGCCACACCATTCTGGATTGATTCACGACTGTTGGCCGTGTCGATGAGGCACACCGGGAGGACATACAGTCTTCACCTACATCAGAATTTTACCGCGGTATTATATAATTTATGTTTTTTTGCTCAGCACAGTCACAAAGGAGAAATGCAAATTTTCAACATACAGAAGTAAACTAAAATTTAAAGTATTAGTTTTTTAATGATCACAGTATTCTTGGCTGTAATTGAAAACAAAAGCAGTGGGTGCTCAAAAATTTAAATACCTTGAAACACTCGGAATTTTAAGGTGAGAAAAAGTGTTAGCATATAAATGGCATAAGGGATTGTAACTGCATTCAATACATTACAATTTATTTTTGAAAGTTTCGATTTCATATCAATCATAGCTAGCAATCTCACAAAAGTAATAAGATTTTTGGAGTAGGAAATGTAAAAAATCAGCTGTGCTTTGGTTGATATTTAAACTCCGGATTTTCCGATTAACACTAAATATGCTACCAGTTGCGCCATTATAGGCATGCAGTGTGAAATGCAAATAGTCTTTAAATCTTCTATTACTTAACAAGCTACTGGGAGAGGGGAACGAGAACTAGTCATAAAACATTTTCAGGTGTTGATGATTTATACCATCAGATTTATGTCAACGAAACTGCGTTCTCTCTATCGACAACAACAAAATACTAATTTATAAGACCCTTTCAGTCCCATTCTGACCTACGCCTGTCCTGTTTGAGGTTATTCATGTAAAACTAACATGAAAAAATTGCAAGTTGTCCAAAATAGTGTGCTCAAATAGGCGATGAATTGTCGTTGGTTCGTTAAAAACTCCGCAATTCACCGCGAGATTAAAATTCCCGAAATTTATGTTTACATGGTTATGCTAGCCGAAAAGTTCTTCCTTAAAATTCCAGATGTGCAAAACTGCAATATATATATTTTAAATTATGATTATAAAGTCATGACAATAGGAGAAGGCCGCTTGTGATCCTCCGTCACCTAAATATGTAAATACGTGATTTCTTGTTAAAATATGTTATGTAAATGACATGTATCTCATATTTTGTAGTTATGTCACTGCTTTCACTTCGTGCTTCGCACACACTCCTCCAGAAACTGTTTTTGCGATTCCTGGAGTTTCATTTTATTATCCTCACGTATAATTACTATTTAAATTGCACACTACTCATCAACTTCAAGGCTATCAGTACAGGTGCTAGTCTTGATCAGACTCTATATGTGCTTTCGACGTTTTTCTACCATCATGTCACCCGTGTTGTTCATTCTGATAAACTCTGACTTATCTGTTCTTTTGGCAATACGAACGTACCTCTCAGGTATTCGAAAATCGACACTTTGTTACTTCGTATTAGCGTTTAAACGCGGGCACCCATTTACAGCAAGCCTTCATGTTTGCCTGAGCCGACGAAACTCCAGAGCTAACGGCATTTTCTGATCGGGGGCATGAAATATCAGCTATGCCTTTGCCAGGACTCGAATCATGATTTTCCGGTTGCTAGGCAGTTGTATCCTGTTTAACCACGAGAACATTTAGTGGGGAAGGCAAAAATTTCATATAGTTCTATGAATAAAGTAAAATCATCTTTAGCTGACCAAACATTAAATAAGCCTTAGAATTAAAGTCGACTAAAAATTACAATCGCATATTGTAAAAAATATCGTCTTAGCGGGGGTGGGGGGGGCAAACTGCTTGTTAACGCATTTATCTCAAGAGGTATAGCCATGTAATTTCAAAATAGTGTTATAAATTTTATAAAAGAGATAAATCTATTGCGTTTTGAGAAGTAGCATTTAATGCTTAGGATATTTCTTTAATTTAAAAAAGGAATTCTGATTATTAGTTATTTAATTAAAAAACCTAATGTTAGTTCCGTAGAGGTGGGTTAATAATTAATCTGTACGATCTATTATCAGGAATATTTTATTATTATTAAATTTCTCATTATTCTCGAAGTTGTAAGTTGTATTGAATATCGTATGAATTTAATTTCAGATTTAAATAATTATTGTAACGTTATAGGAAAATGATGATCTAATACTAAACCCAACAATTAATACCTGAGGTATATTAACAAAATAAAAGTGAAACATGACGTAATATTTCTTCAAATGTATTTAAGAAATTTAATCGGTACAAAAGATTTCATGCACAGATTTAATTTCGAATTCTTGATTATTTAGCAATCAAACTGACAACTTTAGTGTTCATATGTTTTGCTCCTGAAGAAGTACTAAGTAACAGAGATACAGATATAAATAAATGATATTGTTACGAATTTGGTATTTAAAAAGCTAATGTTAGTTCAATTATAAATTAAATGGTTTTATTTCTCGCGCAGTGCAGCGCGTGACGAATATTAAAAGAAAGCTAAGCAGGAAAATTGAAAGTACAAGAGCGCGTGCATTAAATAAATAAATATCTCTTTTTGATTTCGAGAAAGTACTCGAAAATTCTAGCGCGTGATTTTAAAATCTTATAAAAGGAGGAAAACATCTCAGTTTGTAGTAGTTGCTTAGTTTGTTGTTTAGAAAACTGCTCTTGTCGATTATAGCGAATTCGCGGATTAGCGTTCTTTAGCTGTTTTGAATTAAGTTCTATTGGACATTTGAGTAGTTAAAAGATAACTACTGTGAGAGATTGTAATACTGCATGATAATGTGAGAAAATTTAAGCATTTTGGTTGTGATAATAATAAATTTTTGTTCCTTTTTCATCGGACTTGTGCATTCATTTCATAACGAACCCGTACGCACGCAACAATATATTTCGTTCTTATCCATAATAGAAGTTATCAATAAGATATACATATCATTCTTAACTTTTATTTTACTTATTTATGATTATTTATAATTAAGCTTAATGTAACACATATTATTTCTTTAACAAAAGATTGGGGTACACCTTATATGATCACAATTCATTTTTCATAAAACTTTTCTTATGAGTACCCGGACATAAAAGATAAGCATCAAAAGCAGAATAAAATATATAAGTAGGTATTTCAGGAAATTCTTCGAATTTTAGGGTGTAGGATGTAAAGTTATAACTGGTAATACGCCAACTACTGAAAATTCACTTTTTTTATTTCGCTTGCGACGAAAGATATGAGTTAAGGATGCACATATTTTCGTTAACTGCGAGAATTTTTTTTTATTGTCCTAAGTTAAGGAAGTATTGTAATCGCGAAAAATTTCGGATGTCATATTTCAACGCAAATATCTGTTACCGTGAAAGACCGAAATTGGAGAATGTCGACTTTCACCGGAGAATGTCAACATTCACCAAATACGTCGGTGAAAGATCGAATATTGCATTACATTCTTGTACATTCGGACCCTCACCGGTGTATGTCGACAATCACAGATATGCTCTGGTGTAGGTCGAAAAGAGAGAAGTATATTTACACGCTGTCATTGCAAAAGAAACTGTTCCACAAATAAATACAGTTGTAAAAGCAAGGGCCTCTTGTGCAATTCAAAGTGTCATAATAGTTTGAGTTGTTGCAATAATAAATAAGATTTGAATCACATAATTTAGTAAGTTTTTAACTTCTATTATTTTCCTTTCTCATTTTGAATGTACTGTGTGTTTTAAGTTCTTATATTATTAAGTTCTTATTTTAAGACTCAAGTGCGTTTTTTCGCGACTGAATTACGGAGAAGAAAATATAATATTCTTATATGTTCAACATTCACCATTTGTACATGGTGAATGTCGACATTTACCGGTGTAAGTCAGAAATAAGAGTGTTTGGAAAATATTTCGGACATACACCAAGCGACTATGAGAATGTTGACATTCACCGGTGAAAGTCGACATTCTCCAGATTTCGGTGTTCCACCGTAACATATCCATTTCGACCGCTCTCGAAACCATCTGAACAATGTTTTACTTGACCTCTGTTCGTACGGACAGAATAAAAGCTTGTTTTTGCTAAAACGTATTATAAAATGGATTTGGGAGAGACTTCTTTCCCTTGACGTCTGTACATACGTACGTACATATGAATGCATCTCGCAAAACTCAAGAACAGGTACCCATAGAGCGTCAAAATTTTGAAATGTGGGACTGCTGTAACATGTAGTTGTGCACCTTCCTTTTTCTTGCAATCGGCTGCCCATTATTATAATTACAATTCTGTTACCTGGCTCGGAGAGCTTAGTTTTGTTTATTTTTATATGCTGGCAAATTGTGCTTTAAAAGGGAATGAATGCTTTTAATTAATCTGCATGCAATAGTTGTAGAATTATCAACAAGTTAAAAGTATAAGAGGCGAGTTAAGCCTAACGAGCCGCCATTTGTTTACATTTGAAACCAGAAAAGGTAAAAAGCTAAAATAGCTAAATAGGTAAAAGCTAAAATAAATAAAAATCGTAAAAACAACCTTGTATTTAGTGTAAGTATATTGAAACACTCAATAGATTTCGAGGGCAGCTAAAGGTCCCTCCTCATCAGGAGAAAGAAAAAAAATAAAGGGGAAGGAATCTCAGAAACACGTGGTCCTTATCAGCACTGCACGTGGTTATAACCGGATTTTAATCAGAGTTACACTGGCCGCCTACTTTTACTGGGCCAGGCTATCTGATAAAACATGTAACACAAAGGACAAGAAAAATTAGCGAAGTTAAAAATAGGGGCAACTGCACCTTCACGCTCAAAATCTGAACTACGAATAATGGAAAGCTTGGATCTTGGATCATATCTTTACTGCTGGCTTTAGCTACTAGGAGCTCTTACCAGTATATTATCATTTTACCATAGGCCATAAAGTTAAAAATTTAAGAGGTGTATTTAAAATACACCGCGCCCGAATGCGAGATCAATAAATGAGAGAACTCATAAAATGAGTTTTGCTAAATTGCATATCATGGGTGATTATATATGTAAATGGTGGCGAGAAGCGAAATGAAAGTCTAAGCTTCTGCGTGAGTCAAGAAGAGCAGAAACACGTGATCAGCGTCCGGCATTTAGATTGGTCGAGCAGTCAGAGTTCGAAAAATGAAGTTTTTGGCAATAAATAAAGTTCGAACATAGTAAAACCAACATCTATTTGTGAATTTAAGAGTCCTATGTCTTTTGAAACACTTGAAAATCTTCTAAACTTGCGATATAATCATTAAATGAATAGGAAACTGTAAAAGGCGAAAATGAGGTCATGTAGCTTACTAGGGCTAATGAGTGAGAGTAAGCACTTGGTGTTACCACGAACTTTGATTTTAAAACACACGATACGAAATAGTAAAAATAAAAAGTAAAAGTAAAAATCTTTGTTTGTGTGTTGCAAAGTTCATCTTTCTTGAATAGTAACTGCAAAAGAATAGTAATTTTTTTTTTTACACATTATATACACTACCACCACTTAGAAAAATGGAAAGCCAATGCCAATGATTTGAAAATTACGGAGTTCCTATGGTTCAAAACCATTTACCTCCTCATCAGAATTACTAAAAGCGAGCAGAAATGAGAAAAAATTTTGCATAAGTGAATTACCTGATGCACACTAGAGGGAGCCACTGGCTCAAGAAAGTTTAGGGATAGAGATGAGATAATAAAAACTTAAGAATCATAATATTTTTTAAAAGTTTTTAGGTTTTATAATTTTTTTGTATTTTATATTTTATACTTTTTTTGGTTTTTATAAATTTTTTATACACAATACAACACTAAAGCAGAAAGCGGAGAGGAAAGATTTTAAGATTAATAGGCTCATTGGCATGTGGCTTGTGTAGGATAGTGCAAATAATAAATATGAACGCGTTGAAAATATTCATGGGCAGATTTTAAAAATCTGCGGGAGATGTGATTCTATGCGAACAGATTGATAACTTTACTTGAAGATCTTGGTTGCAGGTAGAGATGGTAATAAGCAATTATATGGCAGCTCGCTGAAGAGACTTCCTTCCTTCATGGCGCGGGAGCTGGAACTGATGTTGAGAGGGCGTGTCTTGCCCTTTTAGATGGAGGGTAGATGCCGAACTCTCGGCCAATCACGGCTCTTGGTCTCTTCTGTGAGCTGCGAATAGTAGGATCGTAGGCTGGCATCTGCTGAAGTGCTCGGTTATCAATCTGTTCAATTTTGAGGAATAAATTTTGACTATGTTTTTTGATAAGGTAATCAACTGGTTTAATATTAAGGTCCGAATGAATCACATCTGTACGGACGTACCAAGCTGCGTTTAGGGCCATACGTAAGGTTTTACTTTGAAAAGATTGAAGTTTTTTCACATGAGTTTTTGCAGCAGTACCCCAGATTGTACATGCATACATAAAGACAGGTCTTATTATGGAAGTATAGAGAAGGATTTTGTTTTTAATTGACAGATTGCTCTTTCGAGCTAAAAATGGGTAAAGTTGGGCTCTGGCACCTTTTGCTTTGTTGTTAATTTTGTTTTGCTTTGTTAATTTTGAATCAAGTACAACTCCTAGGTACTTGTAAGAGTTTGACCAGGGAACATAGTCGTCAAAGAATTTAATATTAATGGAAGGGTACGGGAGGGGGCTACGTTTGAATATCATAGCAGCACATTTAGCAACATTAATTTTTATTTTCCAAGTGATGAGCCAGTGCTCAAGGCTAGAGAGATAACTCTGAATGTTTCGGACTAAGTTTTCCAGGCGTTTGTGTTGAGCTAGGATGGCCGTATCATCTGCATAAAGTGCAAGAGTGATACTTGGTGATTTTGGTATGTCATTTATGAAAATGTTGAACAAAATTGGGCCTAAAAGTGACCCTTGGGGGACGCCGCTTAGTATAGGACGGGGTGTCGAAATGATAGAATTAACTCGTACAGAAAAAGATCTATTAGTGAGGTACGAATTAATTATATGAATTAAATGGGCCGAAACGTCAAGTCGTATGAGCTTGATAATAATTCCTATATGCCAAGTCCTATCAAATGCTTTGGCTATGTCAAGAAATAAAGCGCCAGTAAGCATTTTGTTACGAAACCCTTCGTGAATGAACTCCACTGTCCTCAGCAGCTGGTGCGTGGTGCAGTGTTTTGCTCGAAATCCAAATTGTTCATCAATCAGAACGTTGTGATTTCGGAGAAAATCATTCAGGCGTTTAAGTAACACAAACTCGTATATCTTAGATAACGAGGATAGGAGGCTGATAGGTCTATAATTTTGAGGGTTAGAAAGGCTTTGGCCTGGTTTTGGAATAGGCAAATTAAGTGCTTGTTTCCAGCTTTGAGGAAAATAGCAATGCTGTATCATAAAATTTATAAGCATTACTAAGAAAAATAGATAATGGGTGGGTAAATTTTTAATCATACGATTAGAAATAGAGTCCATACCAGGGGCTTTTTTGGGTTTGAGCTTGGTAATGTATTCACTTACCTCGCTCATGGATGTATATTGTATTTCTCTCGCAAAAGGCGAGGAGAGGAAACGTTCAACATCCTGTGGGAAAGAACTTGCGCTGTTCGCAAAAATTCCTTCATTATGTGGTGTAAATTGAGTTTGAAGAGAATCCGCAATTAATTCGGATTTCTCAGCGTCTGTGTGAGCCACCACTGCGTCCGTAGCTAAGGACGGAATGTTAGATTTGTGTTTGCGTAGGCGGGCTGATGCGCGCCAAAGACTTATCATTGGTCGTTAGGGACTGAATGTAATTCGTGTATTGTGATTGGAAGAAATGGTCACATGATGCCTTGATCTCATTTTGGAGAGCACGGAGTTGAATTTTTAAACCAGGATTTCTATTTCTTTGCCAAAGTCTCCGTACTTTATTCTTTTCTTTAATTTTGAGTTTAATTTCTTGAGGTAATTTACGAAAATTGGGTCTGAGGGTGGGTTTTGATACTTCCTTATAAGTATCTGTTAAAATGGTCGTTAAGTGATCAACTGCCGAGTCTATATCATGGCTGGATTTAATTTCAAGGGAGGGCAAACTTTTACTTTTAAGTTTGAAACTAAAATTGTCCCAGTTTGTAGAGACGAGTGCCGGAGAATTTTGATTAAAGATAGTACAATTAAGGTCTATGATTACGGGGTTGTGATCTGAGGATAAACAGTTTTCCACAGTCACGTGATATCCAAAAGGGATGTTTCGAAAGAGTGCCAAATCGATGAATGAAGGGGCACCCCGTGAACCATATCTAGTAGGGGAATCCGGCGCAATAACTTTAATTTGGGCGCACTGAGCCCATTTTAGAAGGCCACGACCAGCAGGGTTTGATCTATGGCAACGCCAATGCTGGTGGTGACAATTTAAATCACCAGCTATGATTAGATTGTTGGAAAAGGTGAGCAATTTGTTAAAATCAACCACAGGTAAATTTCCACCTGGTGGAAGATAGGCAGAGATCATTACAAGGGAGGGCGAATTTTGAATGAAAATTTCGATGATTGTTGCCTCGAGTTTACTCATACTCGGAGTGTCAATTCTTTTGTGTGGTATTGAATTTTTAATATAGACACATGTGCCACCATGATAAACATCACGAGTATTAGAAGCTTGTCTGTCATTTTTATATAATGCATAATTTGCAAGCTTGGGAGCTCTCCCTGGCTGGAGTTTGGTCTCTTGGACAAAAATAATGTCAAAATCTTTCTCTTCCACATAGTCTCGAAACTCATGGAATTTGGATAGAATGCCATTTGCATTCCAGGTGCATAGTTTTAAGTTTTTCAATCCTTTCAAAGTATTGAATTTTACTGACTGGGGATATCAGAGAATTGGAGAGTAATATAACTCTCAAAGATATAGTAAGCCGCGTCAGCACCAGATGGAGCCACTCTGAGCTGCGGTAAGGCGTTTTTGAATGCCAAAAGAAGTCTGCTCTGGTCAATACCAGGTTGGTTTGAGATTTGAATAATTGCCAATAGGATTTCGGTGCAATTTAGCGTCAAATTAGCTCCTAAGGGGACCGATAAATTTGGAAGAATTTGGGGTGCAGCTTGTTGCATACCCGTAAGGGCAGCAGAGTATGATACTCCAGGGCGAGTATTATTTGCACTGGGAGTGTGTGCAGCCGGCAGAACTGGAAATGTATCATGTTGTAGGTTAAATTTGTTTGTGTTGTCAACGGTCTGACTGGGTTTGGTGCTTGGCCTTGGAGGTTGTCTGTTTTTGGAGCCTGGGAACTTCGGGCAGGAACGCCAGTTAGCAGCATGGTTTCCCGAACAATTTGCACATTTGTTCGGTTCTTCAAATGGTTTAGTACATTCTTTGGCTTGATGCGGCCCAGCGCATCTGACGCATCGTCTTGGTAATGTGCAGACTTCAGATGAATGAAAGAATCCCTGACAACGCCAGCATTGGGAGGGACCTTTCTGACCTTTGAAGTGTTCCATGGATACCTCAGTTCCAAGGAGCTCGGTTATGGAATAGATTTCTTCAGCTTTGAGGCTGTTGAAGATTTGTAGATAAAAGAGAGGCATTGGCATTTTTGTCTTCCATTTCTTAAGTTGAGAGATCTTGTGGATTTTGAAGCCAAGCACTTCAACCGCAGTCTGCACAACGTTGAGCGGTGTATTTGAGGGTAATCCCCTAATTACCACTTTAAGTGGTCTATCTGATTTGAGTGTGTGAGATTTGAATTCAATATTATTGTCTGTGAGGAATCTAACAACTGTTCTATAGTCTGTTTCGTTAGTAGTTGTGAGTTTTAGAAAATCAACGTTTTGTTTGGAAAGAACAGTTGGTGCGTGTCGGCGAAGCTGATTGAGGAGAAAGAACCAATCAGCTCGCGGTTTTATGAAAATTGGAGGTGGTGCTTGAATTTTTGGTGTTTGAGTGACAGCCGGCTGCTGCGTCGAGTGTTCAGTGTTATCAGAGTTTATGTTTGTGAAAGAATTGGATGTTGTGATGGTTTCATTACTATTAGTGTTGGGAAGTGTTTTTTTGGCAATTAAATGTTTTGGAGGAACTACAAATCCTTCGTTATCAGTTGGTCTGGTTCGTTTTTTAGAGTCAGTTTTAGGATTTTCTTTTGGAGGATTTTGATTGGCTGGGGATGAGGGTGGATTTGTATTTTGAATTTTAGGGTTAGAATTTTGAGTGTTGGAGTCCGAATCAGGGGTTTTAGAGGTCTTTTTACATTCTTTGAAGAATTCCTCTTCAGTGGCAGGGAGGGTGAATAAATTTATGCCGAGTTTAGAACATAGGGTATGTAGGGAAAATAAGACTTTCTCACCCTCATCCTGTAACTGTTTGATCATCTGGTCCTTATTCGGAGTGTCCGTTCGCTGTAATCGCTGGATGTCGAAAATGAGGTCTGTGTGCCGATTCTTTAGAGAGTAAATCTGGATCGCGCTCTTGGATAGCTCTAGCGCTGAAGGAGAGGCAGGTGGAGTAGTTGCAGATATTTCCATTTCAGTTTGAATCATCAAAGGTGGTGGAGAAGAAGGTTGATTGCCCGCTGGCGGCGCCGTATTCAGGATACTATTCGCTTTGACATTACGGAGCTCAGAGCTCGTACGTCCGTCGCTGTTAGCAGCCATCATCAATCAATCAAATAATGATGTCTGTCAAATGACTGTGAATGACTCAAAAATGGAAAGCAACCACTGAACGGATTTTTATACCCTTTGGTAGTACCAAACGCGAGGAGGTAACGCCATCTATCGGCAAAAATAACTGAATTAAGATAGGAATTAAGATTATTAGGAAGGACTGAATTGGACTTCAAATCATTAACTAAACCTGCTAAATCTTTGTGAATATGAAAAGCCTCAAGAAAATCAAATTCACCTATGGAAGAAGCCTTTTGGATAATTTTTGCAGACCCAAAGTCAAAATTATGGTTAAATGTTCAACTATGATACGCTATTGAAAACTTGTTAATTTCGCCTTTTCTGACATAAGATTCATGTTCCTTGATACGAAACTTCAACGTTCTTTTTGTTTGGCCAATATATCTTAAACCACACTGACACCATACAGTATAAATTCCCCAAGAATTCAAGACAGAAACGCAATCTTTTAGAATCGAAGGGTGAATTTTATTAATAGGGGAGAAACCGACTTGAAAATTGAATTTCTGGAGAATCCGTGCAATTTTATAGCTAACAGAAGGATAAAATGGAAGCACGGCAAGGTCATTAATATTATTTCTAACAGTGAAGTGTCTTCTTTGATGGGAATCTGAAAATGTTTTAACGGCTTTATCAATAATCATGGGAGAAAATCCACGGTCAATCGCAACTGCTCTCAAATAATTAAGTTCATTGGTAAGCAAAGATTCAGAGGAACAAACTTTAAGCGCGCGGAATACATAATAGTAAAAAGAAGCCATTTTTTGCTTAACAGGGTGGCATGACTTGGCATGGGGTGGTAAACAAACTGCAAAGGGTAAACGGTACACAGTAGTGCTAAAATCAGTTTCATTGCGGATTATAAGAATATCAAGGAAGGGGAGGGAATTGTTGGATTCAATTTCAAGAATGAATTGGATGGCTGGATCAATTGAATTAATAATAGATAGAATCTCGGATGAATCCTCTTTATAACCGTCAAAAAGTGCGAAAGTGTCGTCAACATACCGAATCCAAAGACGAAAAGATAGTTTATCAAATAATTTCATCTCAAAATAGTGCATATAAATGTCAGTAAGTACCGGACTGAGAGGATTACCCATAGCCAATCCTTCAACTTGACGAAAATATGCATTTTGGAAAACAAAGTGGGTTTGACTCAGAGAGACTTTAGTAAGCGAAACCAACTCATTAATTTCAGTATGTGTGAAGTGAAATTCCCGAAGCCTAGTTTCAAGACAATTTAGTGCTCCTTCGACCGGAACATTAGTAAACAGTGATTTGACATCAAATGAAACCATAATGGAACGAAGTGGAGAAATATTTTTAAGTTTATCAATGACTTCAACAGAATTTTTTACAGTGTGAATATTGATAGCAAGTAGAGGAGAAAATCTAGAAACTAAATATTCGGCCGATTCAAGATGAAAATACTCATGCAAACTTTCCGAAATTAAATGTTCAGTATTTCAGGAAATATTCATTTAACTTGTTTGCAGTTTTGTTAAATAATATGTAATGAGCATTCGGATGCGGGAAAAATAACAAACATTTAATTATCTGGCAATGAATCATATTTTATTGGAAATGCAATGGCATGAAAATTAGACAAATATATCTGTATGGAAAATCTTGATGATAATTTTCTGAGTGTGTTTGTTTTTTAATAGAAATAGTTAAAGGCTCCTAGATCGGTAATGAACTACTAAATTCGGGCAATTTTCATCGAAAACGCAGTAAGAAGTTCTCCGCAATGATAAAATATCACTTAAATTCTCTAGCTTTGTGACTCAGACATTGGCAAAACCAACGGTTGTCTGGGTAGTACAAGATAACTATGTGTTTAATAGTTACTTCAAAGCTATGAAAGATATAACGTTTGAGAAAAAAAAATATGGAAATTTTCAAGAAAAATATTTTCTTATGTTCTTTCGGTATTATAATTGTAAACAATATGCAAAAATTAAGTATATACGTAGATAAATCTCATGAATAAAAGGTAAATTAACATGAAATGTTTCCTTAACGTCTATGTAAATGGAAAACAGTGATCGTAATATATTTGAAAAAACAGTTCATATACAGTGCATTAAAACTTTGCTACCGATCTATGGAATTCATGGAAATCAGCGAAAAAAAGTCATTTATCACGTTTGCTTGCTTACAGTACATTCTTTTGTCGTTTTAATCTTTTTGCTTTTGAGTTGTAGTATTTCTGAATCTGAAGCTTTGAAACACAAAATCACTCTGATTTATCAACTTGTGCCTAAATGTACAGTCAACCAAATGAAAGATTTTAGCATAAGTAAATGTACTACAGACAAAATAAAATTAAAAATTCATCATTATTTTTCATGCTCTGTTCATGAAACTAGCCCTGAATTATCCCATTCGGAACATTTTCAGAAAAAATATTTGTTTCTTGTTCATGTTTTTGCATACTCAGATACTACTTTTGTTGGAAATATGGGATTTTCCTATTCCATTTTATATTTCACTGCTAAAGTCTGGCTTGGGAAAATTGTTTTCCTTGGAAATGGCACACTTGTCCTATATATCTGCGACTGTTCTAATAAATTACATTACTGACAAGTGTGAATAAAATCCCTAGTTATACAGGAATTATCTTGAATGTTTCCTTAATCTGAAATGCAAAACGTAACCCATGTGCAAAAATAGAGCAAGTTTATCTTATAAAGTCCTCCACGAATACATCTTCTTCTCGGTCCTTACATGCTTTTCTGTATTTATCACTCAAGTTCATTGTGTACCTCTCTTTTATCTAATTTGTGAAGTATTCCTGTTTGAATACTAATATTTGAATTTTTTTAACTGATTATAAAGTACATGTATATTTTTGATCAATGCGTGGGGAAAGGAGGAACTGTGGCACTGAGTGTTCTAAGCATTCCATACTGCATTTTTCTTAAGAATACAGTCAGTTAAAAGAGAAATGTGTTTCGTACTTTGTGAAAATTTTATTTACTTATTATGTGTCATGCTCATGATAAATAAAAATGTTATACATGTGCGCAGGACTGCGTGGTTCCAATGTTTAATTAAAATAATGCTTTTAAAAAAAGTGTGGTCTTTCTTATGACATATCAAAAAAGCGTTAAAATTTTTAAAGTTGGTGACTATAGTAGATCATTATATGGACTTTCTGTCATTATTACCTGTTTTGTATAATTATTTGTGTGTAAGTTTATTTACTATCTATGAGAAGTTAAATGTCAAAAAAGCTGTAAAAGTTCAATATTAAGGAATGTCAGTTTGAAATTTCTATCTTAAAATTATTTGTGTTAGGTCTTTTATGTTAATTATTATGTTAGATCATTATTTGGAACTCTACTCAATATTTCGTGTAATGTATCATAACTATGTAGGAGTCATTTGTCAGGTACGATAAATTAAATGTCGTTCTCAAAAGGCTGTAAGAGTTCAGTGCTAAATAAATTATTGACAATGTAAAATATGGGTATTTTTCAGTTAAGTTACAATGAATACGTTAAAAATATTTCAAGTTAACAAATTTTTATATTCCAAATTGGGAAAAAGGCGATAAAGTTTCATTTCCATGGCTGAATATTAATTCCATGTGTATTATAGACTTTTAAGTTCTCCTTCATAAAATGGGACTATAATTCAAATTTAAGATAATACGTTACAATGTGGATATTCTTCTCCGTAGTTAAAATATAATTCAATCTTCTGTACCTTGTTAAGAGAGTAAGGCTGTGATAAGTTCAAATATAGTAAGTAGTGTTTATAAAGTTTTGTGGTAAATGGTGAATCAAATTAAGAATCCGAGTGACGTTTTCACATGAAGGAAAAATCAAGGTTCAGTGTATGTTTGGTGATTTAAGTAGGATGTGTGGAAGAAAAATAGAAGATATTTTTGTAAAATATTTCAAAGAGTTAGGAAAATTTGTGTCAGTAGTATAAATGAATTTTACTGAATAAAAGGGAGTGTTCTGAATATATATGTATAAATGTCTGTAGAGTAAAATAAGAAGAAATGAAGTACTATTGGTACATATCTAAACTTAAATGAGTAGAAATGCTCCATGCATTGGTCTGAGTGGACTTCATACCATGAAAATTTATTGCTCCTTTTAAGATTTGTTTAAAGTCAGTAGGTCTTACAATAAAGAAATTTATATAAGTCTATATTTAATTTTTTTGGGTAAAAGGAATCAGAAATACAGTATGAATATGTTTTAGAAGTTAAATATAAGGGTAAATGTGTAAATGGAAAGTGTAAAAATTACATTTGTCAGACATAGTTTGGTGAATCCTTTGAATAAAAGTAAGACGTGTAAAAGGGAATCAACAAAGTTTTGTATAGTTGGCCAAAAAGTTAATACAGTCATTAATAGTTAGTACAATACATTAGAAGGAAAAGTTCTGAGTATCTCCAACTTAGTAGTAAAAAAGTAAGAAATGTAGTATTCCAGTTAAACTATATAGAATGAGCATTGTGTATATTGGTTTAAAGTTACAGAAAATATTATCTAGTGAAGTTATATGCATGTAAATTCCAGCTTAAAATTTCAAAGACGGAGAAATGTAGGTAAGTTTACTTTTGGAGAAATGGAAGTGTAACATGATGTTGTATTTAAAACAAGGGGAAAAAGTTAAGGGTAAAATACAAATGTAACAAAAAAATTTAAAGGAAAGGGAAAAAAATAAAATTTGCTTTTGGAAGTAAAATGCATAAGGGAAAAAACAAAAAACTGCATTTGTGTAAACAAAAAACTCAAAAAAAAAAAATAAAATAAACTTATGAAACTAAATATTACTTTTGTAAAAAAATAAAGTTAAAAATGTAGTAACACCTTTTTTTAAAATAAAAAGGGGAAAGGAAAAATTAAATTTGTAAAAATAAATATTACTTTTGTAAAACCAAAAAAAGAAAGTTAAATATAAAAAAATAAAGTAAAAATACGAAAAGGAATAAATTTGAAAAAAAAAAAAAAAAAAAAAAAAAAAAAAAAAAAAACTTTTGCAAAATAAAAAGTAAAAAGAAAATGTAAAGTCACTTTTGTGGAAGTAAACGTCAATTTGCGAAAGTTTAAAATAAAATTTATATTTGTGAAAGGAAAAAAAAAATGGAATGAAAAATTGATAAATTTAATTAGAATGAGAAGAAAAAAGAAAACAATAAAAAATATCTTAATAATAAAAAAATTAAACTGTGGGAAAATCTTACATTTAAAACAACAATGAATAAAGTAATGATTGAAAGCCAAAAGAAATCCTAGCCGTCTTGTAAAAACAAATGTGTGACGCGATTTTCATGTCAAAGCGCATGCGCAAACTTTCAGCCTCATGACATTAATGATGCAAATAAGGGACAAGTTTGATAAGACGACGGAGTAGCCGTGTGGTAACGTTCAGGTCTTTCACCTCAGAGAGGGCGGGTTCGAATACTAGCCGTAGAGTTATTTTTAAAATTCAGGGAAAATAATATTAAATTCCATAAAAATTAATTAAAGGTAATAATTAAAATAATGACGTACTAAATAATTAAAATGCTTATTAAAAAGAGTAAATAATTAAAAATTAATGACGTATTAAATAATTAATCACGTGTTAAATAATTAAAAATAATAAATTAAAAATGATATTATGCCAAACACGTGGCTCCAGAGCTCGTCGCCACAAAAAATAAAAACTTTGAAAACATAAAATCGTCGCCACAGAATAAAAACGAAAATTTGATGATGTTATTCCATCACGTGATACAAGATGGCGCTGGTGTCGCCACTTCCGGTTCCAGGCCCATCTGGATACTGGCCACGCCCCTTTTCCATGACTTCACTTCCGCCGCCGCAGTGGGGCCAATACTACTTTCCTACATTCAAATGCAAAGTGGTCTGGATCTTACTGAGTTTAAAGCGATGCAAGTACGATGGAAAAGGCCCATGTCCAGTGAGGAACTGTGTGAGATAAGAGGAGTTACTCCATACTGTTAACAGAATGCAAAGACATTAGGTATTTGTTTGGAAGCAGCAGACTTCAAAAATGAGCAACGTTTTCGCCAGGAATCGAACAACTGACCTCTCGAATACGCGCCCAGCGCGCAGACCAATACACCACGAAGGCATGCTAAGAAGGGGCAGAATTACCTTATAAGAATGCTAGCAGAAAAGGAACATTTAGAGTTCCTTATTCTTAGTTCAATGAAAGGGTTTACGGTTTTAAATCAACACCTGACATAAGACATTGCCTATTTTGAACGCTTATATTAAAATGCTTTCGTTCTTAGCGTTTCATATTTTGAAATTTTACTAACGGAGTTTTTTTTTTTTTGTTTGAGCATCTGTTATCATTATTATCATTATAGCTATTATCATTGAGCAACTGCAGCTGTTTTTCAAACTCTTAAACGACTGTAATCGTTTTTAATTTTCAGTGAAATTCATAGTTAAACTACTATTAGTCTGTTCATTTAGGATATTATGTACTACATAACAATGCTGTATAGACTCTAGAGTGACGCTTTAAATAACATAATACATCTCAGACTCAAAACAATGTTTTAAAATGATAGAATAGAAATAAAGTAAAAATAGTATCTATGTGAATCCCATTACTTTCGAAAGACTTTTGCCGAAGAACTAACTCAGAAGCTGAGATATTCAATACTTCGTATTGAAGAAAATCTGGGAACATCTTTCTCTAAGCATCAAAGAACAATTTTGAACATCGGAAAAATATTAGAACTCTGAGTTTTAGTTTTATCGAAGCCTAAAGATTATTGGTTTTAATAACTTGAGAGAGAATAGTTATACTTCGAGTTTTTCGAGACAGAGTTATGTTGCGAGATTATTAAATTTTTTGTTCATGTTAGTTTAGTTAAAGTTTAAAGGCTAAACAAAATGTTACGGCTGCACAAAATTAATGTATTTCATTTTTATTCGTTTACGGTAGAATAGTTTTTTATTAAATTAAAAATTCTCTGACACCTTGAGTTATTGTTATTGAGTTTGCGAAGAAAGACTTATAACCAGACGGTGTTATGAAAATTTGTTTCGCGTTCTGTAATAAATCCAGAGGTGGAAAAATGAAAGATTTGTTGAAATTTTACCGTTTCAAACAGGTCACAAGATAATACTAATTGAAAGGTAAAAGAGAAAAAGAACTTAACTTTGCCTTTTAGTAGAATAAGCTCTTTACATTTCATTACCTTAAATATTTGTAAATATTTAAAGTAAAAGAATGTGAAAAATAACTGTTATGCTAAGTTTTTATTACATAGATTTTGTATTTAATATGTTACCTACGGATTTTTCATAACGTTTTGCTTTTATATGGACACGTAATTTAAGAATATAGGAAAGGTAATAATGCTATAAATTTTATTTCACTGAATAGCAATAATTTACTTTATTATTATGTTTTTTTTAAACCATAATAGCACGAAAACAAAATTTTAGGCAGTACATTTCTTACAAGTATTGAAATAAATGTGTGAAGTCAATAGTATTTTTGGGGGAGGAGAGAAGCAAGAGTACATGAAAAACGAGACATGCCCTCCTAGGGATTCGAACCTGGACCTCTAGAATACGCTCCGAGTGTGCTAACCATTACATCACGAAGACATGCAGGAAGGAGGGAGAAAATACCTTATATACTCCCCCTTTTAAAGGGCGGCTGTGGATTACGACCCAATCGGCAAATCCTGGTGGTGAACAATCATCATACACCATCTTTTATTTCGGGCGTCACCGTATGGTGATTAGGATTTTTGATGTCAGGAAGCTGAAAATTGTGCAATGTGCCAGCCGGGACTCGAACCTGGAGCCCTCGAATACTCGCCGAATGTGATAACCGTTACACCACGAAGGTATGCAGAAAGGCGGGAGAAAATACCTTATAAATGTTAACAACCGAATGCTGTTTATTATGCTTTAGTAATTATATGTATAATGAAAAATTTGAAAACATAATCTATTATTAAATATAGCTAGACACATAATTTGCTAGATACACGATATGGAACTACCATGAATTTATAGTTGTTTCTTCAAATATTACTAGTACTTGAGGAACTCAAAGTACTTGTAAAAGATACTTAGCTGCAAGAGAATTAACCGGGAAGGTCTTAATTTTTCTCTCTATTTCTGCTTAACAAAGTTTAAATTTTTATTTGAACTTGCTAATTAAAACCCTTTATGATTTTAATTTTCAGGTTACTTAACCGTACATTCATCAGTATTAGTAAGATTACAAAATGCAGACTCGATATATGGAAAATTTGTATTCAGAATTTTTTTTTTTATCTTTAAATTTTTATCTTTTAAAAAATAAAATAAAAAACGTTTTGTCCTCCTACGATAAAAATTCAGTGCGATACTTAATTTCAAAATTTGTGATTTTTGACATCGTTTTCAATTAGCATCGGGGTGTCGGTTAATATATAAATTAGAATAACCCGAAGTTGATTTTTCATCTTAAATGCCCTTCAGTGATACCTTTTTTTTGTAATTTGCTAGTACTTTTACCTGTAATTTTGTCACATTTGCTATGCAGAAAGAATTTAGAAACAATTTATAGGTTTCAAGACGCTAAAAATACGTTACTAATATTCTCATGAAGTTTCATTACTCTGTCATAATCTGAAAATCAAACAAAAAATTCATTGAACTACAAATATTTTAAATTTTTAAGTAGTCCAAATAATACTGCAAAGCGGTCACACGGCAATAACAAAGGCCTGCAAATTTTTTCTATAACAGGAATTCTGTACAGTTTTGTAAACTCCATTTTGGAAAACAATTATTAGCCCAAAGGTGCAATTTGCCCAGAAAAGCTATTAATTTCGTTTTGGCATTTTACGTCGTCCATTATAAACCGTCGTTACACTTTTCAAATAGTTCCCGCCAAATATGAGAAGCCTGCATTATACTTCAAGAAATTTAATAATGAAAAATCTACATGAAGGTTTGTAAAAAGTCGACGGTACCTAGAGACATCAAATTCTAAATAACGTAGTTTTCCACTCGAATAGGGGCATCTGGAAGCCCAAATTTGGATTTTGGAATTTGTTTTATTATCTATTTCATATTTTGTAAAACATCAACGAATTTTTGATTAAAAAATTCAACGATTTCCAAGCGAGCAATGGTAACACTGTACAGAAAAAAAAAAAAAAAAAAAATATCTCCAGCGCGCCAGACTGTGTATCAGGAAATTCTAAAGATATGCTCTTTTTAAATAATTTGTGATATTGCTGTTGAATTGAATTTTATGGTATAAGTGCGAAGAACATGATATTTAATAAGTAACTCACAAACGTTAAAAGACGCTCCTTTGGACGTAATGTAAAATCTAAAAGTTTTCAGATTAAAAAAAAATTATTGATCAATATTTTAACATTAAAAACCTTATTCTTAACATTAAAACCTTATTCTGAACAATAATTTATTTTTTTTTCAGTTACATACACATGCAAACATTTCGTTCTTCAATTTGTGTATAATCCCTGAATCATGATCTTCAATTTTAATATCAAATATCTTGATCAATTATTGTAAGAAAGTCACATTTTTTTTGTGTTTTATTTTTCATAAAGAGTACAACATGTTTCTAAACATAATATGGGAAGCTGATATAAAACATTAGATATCGTAATTTATACGAAATTAATGTTTTATACTTAAAAATACCAGATATGAATATTTGCATCATTCAAAACATTTTTCATAACTGGAAGTATATATTAGAAAACAGCGGTAGAGAAAATAAAGGCCGAGTAAGGTGTGTGTGTGTGTATTGAGAATACGGCAAAGCACACAAGGGCTATCTACTTAAGGGAAGGGATGCCTTCGTGGAGGGCTTTCTAAGGGAAACTGGTTCGTATACACGTTACACATGGGGAAAACCATCCGAGTAAGGACTTTTGTGAAAGCGATGTATGAAGCAACTTAACATAATGGGATAAATCAGCGTCTTGGTTTTACAAAACAAGGTGCATTGAAGGGGGTCTTCGATAATAATCAAGGAATTGTTGGCATTTACCAGGTACATTTGTCCTTAAGAAATGTAGAGTGTCCTTTGTAATATTCGCTGTATCCGAAAAATTACATTTCTAAGACTACGACGAGAAACTTGGAGTTTCAAATATCCCCTCAAAAATCAAATATCCTCTCAAACATCCCCTACTGCAGCTCCTGAGCAACTCCGTTCGGTGATATGTAATGGCTCTCATTGAGTTTCCTGGTTTTCCTGTAGCAGACTTTCATAAGAATGTCTGAAAGCTCAAGTTTTTATTCCCGCCCTCTCTGACACCAACTGTTCCTCAGAAAGTTGCGAATCTTACGCCAGACATTCTGCATCAAATCATGACAAGTGCACATGTGTTGAGTTGAGTTGAGTTGAGAGCAGAATCTGGACACCCGTGCGGCTTACTAAGACTATTCGGGTCTAGTCCAGGTTCCGCAACTATCCGGGGCAACACCTCATGGGGACTATAAGGGCATACGTTGGTCCTGTATACATGCTTACATAGTTCATAATATATGCTTACATAGTTACATAGTTCATAGTACATGCTTATATACAAGTAGTTCAGAATACATAGATCTTGCTTACATAGTTCATACATATACATGCTTACATACGTAGTTCATACATGCTTACATAGTACATAATATATTAAGCCTGCTACATAATACATACATAGTAGTTCATAATAATTTTCATTGGTCATAGTACATACATGTTTCATAATATATACAATAAAAATAAAAATAATAATAATAATAAATAAATAAATAAAAAAAAAGATAGAAGAGAGAGAGAAGAGAGATTGACAGGGAACTACTCCACACTGCACAAATCTGTTCCCAATTCCTCCAGTTTCTGCATTATCTTCCATATTTTGATGCGAAATGCTGGCTGTTTGATCAGATAACGCTTATGAGAAGTTGCCTGTTCCGAAAGCTGCACATGCCACTGTGCGGTTAGAGGGCATTGGGTCAAGTAATGGTCTGATATACCAATGCCTCCACAGACACAACTTTCGGTATTTGCAATTCCTATCTCATAGTAATACGAGGGGAAAGGCCCGTGGCCCGTCACAAATCTCGTTATTTGTGGGGATGACTCAAGACGATCAAGCGAAACTTTATGGAAATATTCACAGGTCTTCCTGCTTTGTTCGGTAGAGTCCCATTCCCATTGCCACTGGTGCTGAGCTGCTGTCCTTGTCACTTTTTTAAGGTGAGACCACGGGAGTTTGGTAATTACGCATTGTGCATCTATATTGTGAGCTGCTTCTTTTGCTAGCCTGTCGGCTTCCTCATTACCTTGAATGCCGGCATGTGCCTTTATCCAAGATATGAGGATATTCATTGTTGACGAACGCTCCTTCAGCGTGTCCTGAATCTCCGCTATGATAGGAGAAGGATGTCTGGGATTTCGTAAGGCATATATGACCGAGAGGCTGTCTGTAAGAATATTAACAGTGGATCCTATTGGGGGGCTTGTTAACTCGATAGCTTTACGAATCGCAATTGCTTCAGCCTGGAAAACTGAATTATTCTGTCCCATATGACCTTTCCATGTTATCAGCGTTTCCTTGTTCTTAGTTACTATAAGGCCACAGCCTACACGTCAACTTTTGAACCATCCGTATAAACGTAATAATGATCCTTTATGTCAGTCATCTTTCCATGATGTGTGGGCCGAGACTCCTTTTCCGTAGTTAGACGAATGGATGACATTTACTGGCCTTATTTTTTCATGGAGGCTGTGCTGAGAGGTGGTGTGTGCTACAACCCCTTTAAGTGCACATGTGAGATGACAATAATACTTTGATTGACATTGGGACGCATTTTCAGTACGTTGTAATGAAGAATTGAATTCTTCTTTGTAAATTAATGGCTCTGAATTACCTACTTGTGTTTAACTGTATTTATTGCAGTGTTCATTAAATGTGTTAAAATATTTTAAATGGGTAATGTTGAATGACGCATCGACGAATGTTTAAGTTGCAAATAATAAAAAAGTACATAGTACTTTTGCTCACTGCATTCACACTGTGAGTTTGTAATTTTTATAACTCGTATTCTGACTGATCTTGCACAAGCTTAGTTGCAGGTTTAGTCTACTAAATGAATAGCCTGTAGAGCAGTAGTCACCAAGCTTACGGAGCTTCTGAGCTATTGTACCGTTTTTAAATTCTACTGTGAGCTACCAATCAAAAGAAACACCAACTTAACAAAAATGTTACATTTGTTTATTGCCTATAAACTTACATTTCTAGTAAATATGAAATCAGTTTTAATTAAATTTTATATAACAAAAACAAACTGAAATTGAGTTGCACATAAGAAAGAAATTGAAATGTAGTTAATAATAAATAACAAATGTAAATATATATTTTTATCAGACTTATTAACTTTAATGAGAAGGATGGAATTCTTTTTTGCCATCAACAAGTTTTTTAATGTTGAGAGGGTAGGTAGTGGCTGCCATTGGAATACAGTTGTTTAAGTGTTCATCAAAGAATCTGTTTCTGTAATTTTTAATAATTTTTATGCTAGAAAAAGGAACTTCATAGAGGTGTGTAGAGCTAAACCTTGCCTTCACTTTGGAGAAACCCGGAACAAAATTGGGTATTTGCCTTTAGGAATAAGAGGTCAAATATTTTCAGAGCTTGAAGAAAGCGACTTTACAGACAAATGATTTTGAAAAACAGTCAGTTCCAACTCCATTGTAGCATTATTTTCTTGAAAAACCAAATGCTCCATGACGCAAACAGAGAACGTTTCAACATCAATATCTATAAAAAGAAAATGGACAAACTGTGTAATAATTGAAATCCTTTTGATATCTTGTAAACGTTTGTAAACGTCTCAAATCTGAAGGAATTTCAGCGTATTATTTCGTATTTTAAGAAGGCATTGAGGACCCTTTCTTTTTAAGGGTTTGCTTCAAACAGGCAATGTGTTTGCATTCACTTTGGATGATATTTTTATCCCACAGTTCCAGCTTTTTGGAGAATGAAGCAACATCTGGAATTGTTCCGCCAATATCTTTATCCCTACCTTAAAGCTGCAAGTTGAGTATTAGCTTTTCAGTGATGTCTGCGAGAAAAGCAAAATTCTATAGCAAGCCGGATTTTCTAGTTCACGAAAGAATTCGCATCGTTCTTTTAAAAATTGTACTAATGCAGGGAACAACTCGTGAAAACGTTGTAAAACTCTGTCTCTACTCAACCAACGAACTTCCGCATGAAGCACTAGATCACCATACTGGCAGTCTAACTCATCAGTCAGTGCTCTGAACAAACGTGTCTGAATTTCATGTACTCTAATTTTGTTTAATATTTTTATGACTGTTTTCATTACATCATACATAAAAACTTTCCAAACAGTAGCTCCTGGGCTATTACTCAATGGTAAGACAGAAATTTCGGAAAGCTGTTGCATTTACGACACAAGCTTATAAATCTACTCTCATTGCTCGTTACTTGAGTCAATTCTCGTATTTAGAGACTAATGTTCGCTCATACTTCCCTCGCATCTCGAATTTTCCGTAATAGAGATGCTCGTATTTCGAGGTTACACTGTATAAAATGACTTGTAAAATTAAAAAAAAATCCATTTAAATATTGTAGGATCACAAATATAGAGAAGAGTTGATGATGAATAAGCCCACAGAGGTGGCTTTGAATCCCACTTTTGACAGCAAAATTATATAGAGACGAGTTGATGATGAGTAAGTATCACTATAATCAGCAGTACAACTCATCAAGTTATTGCTAAACTAGGATTTATTTATTTACACTAGAATGTAAAGAAAAGCAAAAAGAATAACCGTCAAAATATTTTCATAGTCTATATCACTAGCGTACATATCTCGTCTGACCGCGCTATTATCTAGCTGGCGCTTTAATATAATCTTACTCAGTTAAAGTTACAGTTCCTACACAAATATATACATGTGAAAAATTTCAATAAAGTTCGGTCTGTATCAGAAACTAAAAATAATTCCAGCATTTAACTCAAATAATTCAGTAAACAAGCAAACAAACAAAACAAGAAAGCAAAAATTGGAGAAACTGTATTACAGTACAAAGTCCGTAATTCGGACTCGTTGGGACTTCGGCGATTCCGGATTAGGGGCTTTTCCGGATTATAGATCATCAATTTAAATCTGGTAAGCTGGCATGCAGAAATTATACAATTAAAAATATGAAACCGTAATTTATGAAATAAAGAGCAATTATGATCTAAAGGGTATCAAATTTTACAAAAAAAAGCTTAATATTTATTTGTTTACTTTATTAAACATTTATTTCAATGCGCGCATGCGTAAAGCATGCATTACGCGCATGCGTAAAGTTTGTGGCTTTGAGGTCCGGATTATAGATCATTCCGGATAAATCACGTCCGGATTACAGACTTTGTACTGTAGATAAAACAAAATGTAATGCTAAATAAGAGCTTAATGCGTTGTTTTAAAGCCATTTTGCGAGAATTTACCGATTAAGCTATGATCGCGTTCATTAGTGATTTTGCTTTTAAACGTTTTTGTAATATTTTTGTTTTGAGTAGACTGAAAGCTTTCTCTTTCCTTGTCTAAAACTTAGAATTTTTCTGTTATTCCTATACTCTCTGGAGAATTCTGTGAGAATTTCGTGCATGGAGGGATTTTATTATTTTTAGTTTGTAACAAAAGGGAAATAATTCTCTGGATATTAAGGTGATGAATACCTTTTTAAGCTTTCATTGTTTAATTAAATTATCTAATTAAGCTTTCAGCTCTATTCAGAAAGATAATTTGTCGTTGATCCTCATCCTTAATTGAGGATCTATTCTTTGACAAAGGATCCATTCTTTGTAATACAATTAAGGATACATGCATAGTAAATGCTACATATACAAGAATTGGATAATTTCATTTATATATTTCCTTTCTCGAATTTTCTACTCAGTCATCTTTGAGCTATAAAAAAAGAACCAAAAACGGTAGAAAAATATTTATTTTTCTGAGAAATGTTTCTGATTCAATATCATTATATTGCGGAAGCATTTTAACGGCTGTATTCAAAACAGTAATATTTTGAATTATTTATTCAGAAATAACAAAGCGAATTATTTCGAGCCATGGTTTCAGCTGAAGGTATAAAAAATATTTCGCGGGTTGTGAATTTGATTCCAAAGCGAATTTCCCACTTACTGTGGTAAGGCTGTGTTTAGCATTCATGCCACTGCAGTAACTTTTGATTTCGTGGCTTTTTTTTAAACATTTTATTTAGATTCATGATCTTCAGTGCTGAAACTGTCATCCATTTATGCCATATGGGGAAACTTCGTGCACTGTATGACAATGCAAGGGTGTTTTAGAAAGTGGTTTAAGAGAATTTTGTTTATTTAAATGTTATATAAAATAAGAATGGCTTCATTTTCACGTAAAAACATTTTAAATCCTTGGATTACTACTATTGGATAAATCTTGAAATTCTGAATATGCTTAGGTTTTAAATTTTATTTCCAAGGTATGAAACAAATAGGCAAACTAAATAATACTAAAATACTATAGAATTAGTATAAACTAAAGCATTTTAAACATAATTCTGCAAAGAAGAACGTAAAGTTAATTAGGAAATATTTAACGAACTATATAAGGACGAAACATTTGTCTTAAGTCAATTTTAAAGTGAACACAAGATAGCGTTTAAGGAAAATTTGAGTTACGAAATTTCATTATCAAAGGCATATTGTTATCAAAGGTTAAAGCTTTCGTTATCCTTTGATAACGAAATCGATATGGCAATTTTTGTTTCTTAGGTCATCTGTTACAGTAATTTTGATGACAGATTGTTTTAAAATATTAAATGAGCGCAGTTATTAAAGAGTTTGATAGGAATAAATGATAAGATATGGGAACGTGGTATGTAGCAAAATAGAAGAATCATGAAGGTACTGTTACATTTTTGCAGCCAAAATTTAAACACTATTTTAATATCCTTAAAAAACAGCATAAACGGTGTTAGGTAACGTCTTAGAATGTTTGGTTAAAGTATTCATGTTGTTAACTGGAACATATGCAAAGGTTGAATGATTATAAAGTCTTTCTAAACAATATGAAAGATGGGTTATAAGTTTCGATTTATCAGTTGAAATATATTGTAAGTGATTTAAACTTTTAAACAGAGGCTATTAATGATTGAATTCGTTTTAGAACACACTTGAAAATTTGAAAAAGCAAAACAAAGAAAAAGACAATTTTCACCTAAAAGTGAAAGCGTTAATTTTTGTATTTTCTCTGCAAAACATATGCGACAAAGAATATCTGAAAAGGAACTTAAATCTCGAAAAAGGCCATCTGTGATCTATAGAAGACTTTGAAAGATGATTTAGTAAAACGTTATATTTTATGTAGACTTGAATCATACTACTGTAGTTTGTTAGCAAACGGGTGTCTTTAAAGCAGATATTTAGTGTTAAAAGGGTAAATTTCTTGGCCAGAGTATTTACATGTTTTTATGGTGGCATTATTACATTTTACAAAATATTAACTCTTATCCCTTTAATATCGTGTCACCTCTTTGCAGAGATTAATATACCGTGATTTTTAAAGTCTGTATATTGTCTGTTCGTGCAATGGGTATTATTTTCAATTGAAAGCCTATGATAAAAATTATAAGTAGAAAAATTAAGCATGTAAAAATATCTTATATCAATTTAAAAAATAAATAATAAGTAAAAAATAATAATGGGAACACAATTTAAATTTCATTCATTTAAACTGAAAGAAATAAAAATAAAATTCAGAGCAGCTTCAGACGACCTATCTAGACAAGTATCTAAGCTCTATAATAGAAAATATTATCTAAAGATAAATAAGACGCAACAAAGAATTTTTGATCATCCACATTTTCGAAGATTCAGCTTTAGGATTAAAGACATAGGAAAAAAACCATTTCGACTTAAAAGAGAGTAAGTCTAAAAATAATTAATAAGTGATATATTCCTTTTCTTTGTTGAGCAATAAGATTAAATTTAATGTTCCATTATGCTTACAAAATGTATTAATTCGCGGTGAAACAGTCTGCTATTATATTGTCAGAAAGAACAAATATTTTCACAATCAAGTTTAGGAAGATATAATTTTTGCTTCAGGTAGCGTAAGAAATAACATTTGTCAGCAATGTATTTAGGAAATGCTTCACTTCAGCAACACAGTTTTGCATAATTAATTTATTGATAGCAAACAATTAAAATATTAGATAAGATTTCTGAAGCTATTTGTACAGGTTGACTTGCTTTGTGAACTAAAACTAGTTCCAAACTCCAAACATACTTAGAAGTGCATTACCCCTGTGTCTGAGGTAACTAGAGAGACTTCAAAAAGGCTTGAACGACCACTTTATTAAAACAAAAATTTGAACATAAACACACTTCTTGTGCTAACTGAATCAATCATCACTTATAACGATGTAACTAAAGTAACAGCCAAATTCAAATTTAAAACATAGAACAGTAGCCAAAGACTTCACAATTAAATTTAAATCTAAGCTGGCTTAAAAACTCTAACAAGCGTATGCAATTTAACTGTCTGTAGCAATAAGCAAAGCCAGAGAATTACAAACCTATCAGAGCTAGCAGAATTACGTCACTTGACCACTAGGGGTAGAAACACACTCTGTCATGCAATCCCAAACCTCAGCTTAAATACTCTCTAAATCATTAACATTTTTGGAGAAGGAACAGAAAGGAGAAGTTAGAATAAAGGCTAAAATTATAAATGAATGATTAACTTAAATAATAAATATTGTAGTGAAAATAAGTTCACCTTATCAACCGAGGACAATCGCAGTCACCAGTACGCCGTTCCATCCGTTCCCCACTCCGAACCAATGAGGAAAACTAGCTCAAGCGATCTGTAGAGGAGGTGAGGCCGTAGTTGAAGAAAATACTCGACGTACACCACAGCCAAGTTGAAAAAGAATAACTCTTTTACCACCGTGAACGGACAGTGTGTGAAAGCCCTTGTTGATTCGTGTGCCGATTATTCTGTCATATCCTAAGAGTTACGTCGACAGCTAAATGCTCCTATGTTTGTTGAGAATGGACCTGTATTGAAAACTACCTGTGGTAAACCTGTAGCCGCTGTGTATTAAAAGTTGATTTGAATGGGACTAAGAAGCCGTTTGAATTCCTTGCGTTTTCTGAGTGTAGTCATCAAATGATACTTGGATGGAACTTTTTCGATGCCACCGATGCCGTTACCAATTGTGGAAATCAAGAACTTACATTTGCAGAAATCCATCCAGACAATGAATATTTAAATAGGTCAGAACCCTTCTTGTTTGCCGCAACCGATTATGTAATTGAAGTAAACACGGCAAGGCGAATATGTGCTCTGAATTCAGAACTACGGGAAGCAGATGCGCTATGATTGTTGGAACTAGATTTCTGATGTGCGAAAGAGAACTATCGATACCAGCTTCAATTGTCACTATAGAGGATGGTTGTGGTAAATTATGGGTAACTAATTGTTCTTGACGAGCTCAACTGATACTGAAAGGGATGAATGTGGGCTGTTTAACGACCATAAAAAACGACGCTGTTTGCTGCCTAAGTAGTCAGGCTCCAGAAGATTCCAAGAGACATAGGTCCAGGAAAAGGTTATCTCAAGAAACCTTAAAAGAAATTTTCGATACTGACTTGACCAATGCTGAGAAAGACGAGCTATTGAGACTACTAGATGAATTTAGTGACGTTTTAGAATTTAAGAGTATTTCGAAAAAATCCCTTTGCAATGCGGTGAAGCACAAGATTGATACAGGTGACAGTGCACCAATGAAACAAAGGCCATACCGTGTGTCAGCCACTGAGAGGCGTGTGATTGCCGACCAAGTGCAACGAATGCTAAAAGAAGATGTGACACAACCATCAGACAGTCCATGGTCATCTCCAGTCGCGCTTGTGAAGAAGAAAAACGGTGAAGGGCGTTTTTGTGTTGATTACAGAAAATTGAACAATGTAACTATAAAGGACGTCTATCCGTTACCTCGCATCGATGATGCTTTGGACTACCTGGCTGGTGCAAAAATTTTCTCTATGATGGATCTGAAGTCAGGTTACTGGCAAATAGAGGTTTATGATAAAGACAGCTTTTATGACTACAGATGGTCTCTATGAATTTAAAGTCATGCCGTTCGGATTATGCAGTGCTTCAGCCACATTTGAGCGGATGATGGACACGGTACTAAGAGGTTCTCAAATGGAATATTTGTCTTTGCTACCTCGATGACATAATCGTGTACGCACCTAATTTCGAAGAACTTCAAAAGCGGTTCAGGGAAATACTGAAATGTATCCAAAGAGCAGGACTGATGCTAAATTCCAAGAAACGTTCATTTGGCAAAAAGAAACTGACTACACTGGAACACTTAGTCGATCAACATGGGATATATCCCGATCCACAAAAGGTAGAAGCTGTAGCAAAGTTCCCTGTTCCGAAAAATATCGCCGATGTCCGGAGTTTTCTGGGCTTGTGCTCCTACTACTGACGATTTATCAAAAATTTAGCAAATATTGCAAAGCCCCTGCATGACTTGTTGAAGAAAGATGCAAAATTTTCTTGGAACGCGTTACTGATTGAATCTTTCACAACGCTCAAAAGGCTTCTGACCAGTGGCACTGTTTTGGGACATTTTATATCAGATGCAGAAACCAGGATACATTCTGACGCTAGCGGCTGTGGCATCGGTGCAGTACTGGTTCAGATCCAGGATGGCAAAGAAAGACCAATAGCCTATGCATCTAGGTCCCTTACTGCAGCTGAAAGGAACTATTCCACCACCGAAAAAGAATGCCTTGTCGTCATCTGGACAATTAGTAAATTCAGGCCATACCTCTACAGAAAACCCTTCACAGTAGTCACAGATCACCACTCTTTATGTTGGCTGGCCAATGTTAAGGATCCACATGGAAGACTTGCACGGTGGGCTCTCAGGTTGCAGGAATACGACATAAATATCATCTACAAGAGGGGTCGCAGTCACTCCGATGCAGATTCACTATCAAGGAAGCCTATTATAGAACCAATAATTGAGAACAATGGAGACTTTTTATATCTAGAACTTGACCTACAAATGAACAGACTTGAGTACTTGCCTGTTCATTTGTAGGAACCCTTCATCTACGCGACAATATTATACATTTTTATTATTACTTTTGGAATGTACAATTACTATTGTGGTAATTCAAAATCTAATGTAATGGTATTATTTGGGTATATTCCGGAAATCTAATACAGATTGCACCATAGTGTGCTGGGAATCCTAAAGAGTCAAAAGAGTCTCAGTCATGAGTCATATCTTTCTGACCACCAGAGTTGTGTCGGTAGCATGCCAGCTACCTCTAATTCTGTTGCTCATCAGTACCTCATAAATGTGTTTAAAATACAATGCACCTAAACATGTAATCAGGTTCAATAGCATTGATTACCACTATGCTATTGAAAGGCAATGATTTAGATGAGCATTTATATCAGAACAGAAGAAAAAGAAAAAGTTAACGTCTTGATTATCAACAAGTCGCTCCAACAGCGACTTCGTATTTCGCAGCCAAACGTTTGGAATATTTTGTAACGGAGATCGCAACTGAAGTTATGCGGTGTGTAGAAGCATTTACATTAAGATGATTTTATCAAGCGATACGAAGTTTGTAAAAGTATGATAGAAGCATGGCAATACGACATTTGTCTAATATTCAACAACGTAGCGACGATTATTTGAATAGAATGGTAAAGTAACACAGTGTTAGGATATGGGGCATGAAAAGTTGTCATGCTCTTGGTTGAACAGAAATGCAGTTTATCAAAAATAAATATATTGTGTACTGTCTCGTAGGCAAAGTGTATGGACACTTTTCTTCTGTAAGAGAATTTTGTGAGGGGTATGTCATTCTTTGATATTGTGCGACTGTGGTTGATTCCTCAAACGAAGGATGATTTGCAAAATTTCATATTTCAGCAAAATGAAGTTCCACCTCATTGACACGAAGAGGTGGATCTCCATCACTTGCTGAATGATGAGCTGCTGTATTGACGCAGAGAAGATGGCTTATTTAAATGACAACTAAGATTTTCTAACTGTTATGCTCAGGTAAATGTTTCTTTGGAAATATGTGGATCATAATGTTAATATGCCTCCTCCACTGTCAGCAATATTAAATAAACACCAGGACCAGGTGCGTTTTGATCATTCCATAAGCTTTTGCGAAGGTTAGTGAGAAAATGTTAAAATGCAAGAAAGCAGAAAAGAAGAAATACATCGAAAATTTGTAATGTTATGACAAGATTTTGAAAGAGTTTTACTTCTTTTCATGCAAGAGTACTTTTTCCATTTGTAACATTTTATTATAGAAGCTAGGCATATAAAATTCCATTATTTTGTCCTAATGTTCAAGATTTAATACACATAACTCTAGCATAACTTTTATCACCAAAATAAATTAACAATTTGAAAAAATACGAGTAATTTTAATGCCAGTAACGGAATTAAAAATAATCTACAAAAGGTTTGGACATTAAAACAAATTACTGAAAGGGCCGAATTTCTTTAATTTCCAGAATGTTTCTTACACACTGGGACCTGCTTTTATCAGACCACTCTTTTGTTTTGACACACGTGAAGGAACTTTATAAAGCACAATTTAATATATAACTATAAAATTTGTAATGATATTTAGAAAATTTAGGAGCAATGTAATAGGTGTTTTCTTTTATTATATTTTAGATATATATATAACCAAAAAATACTGTTTTCTACTAGTTTTCACATTTTATCATTTTGTTATGATTATATAAAGATAAAGTGAAATTTAAATTTTTGTTATGATTATATAAAGTTTAAAAAATCTGCATATAATCTATGTATGTCTTTATCTAGATAAAATGCAATACACGAAGAGAATAATTATATAAAATGTATGTATGCATATACTGAAAAACATTTTTTTATTGAACTTCAAGATCATGGTCACAAAATTTTAATTTAAATAAGCTCGAATATTTTTACGTGCAAGATTGAGACGAGTATCAAGAAGACTATGACAGAATATTCATAATGAATTCTAAAGAATTCTTATGTAAATATTCAAAAATAAACACTAAAGTTAATGCACAGTTATGAATATGCAAATTGATTTGGAAGTTTGGAGTAATAATTTTTGACATTCCAAAGCAAAAAAATCCGCATCCAAACAAAAGATTATACCATAAAAATTTCAGACACACACTTCCTATACGATTCTTTTCATTAGATGACAGTAATGCAATAAAGGAATACATTCAAATAGAATAATAGCGAATGAAATGAAATAATGTACCGGAAATGTGAATGTTTAGCAAAAATTCATTTATCTTGTACTGAATAGATGAACTATAGTTTCGTGATCGTTATTATATAAGCATTGTTATCACAATACTTGTTTTAAAGTAGCAGATGACAGACATTTCATAATAAAAAATAATTTTTGAGCAGTACTAGTCAGTTATTGTTAATATTGCTAGATAGGCTTGTAGTATTAATTACTCAACATATTATCATCTTGTAGGGTTTATATTTATTTTAACTAACATTTATTTTAAGTTTAAACTATCTTTCCTGTCAAGCCTTACTTTCCCCTGGAATTGCCAATGCCAGAGTATGTAAATTTTAGTAGAACGCGCAAGAATTCAAATTGTCAGCGGAAGTAATCTGAGTTAAATAGAAGGGAAACGAGTTCGAAAGTGTGCTTTCTTGCTTCCCGAGCGTGGAGGTGGCTAGTTAGAAATTGAAGAACCACGCGTTTCGGCCTGTGTGCTTGCCTCGGCAGATTGTTAATCTTTCAACGTAATATTCAGAAGTTTGCTGAATTATCAGCGGTATTTTAGAACGCGGTGAGGTTAGTTACGTTTAGAGAGCCTCGTAGTTAGTCACTTGTTACTATTCTTTTCTTAGTTTTTTATTTTTATTTTACCGCCGGGTCGGCGTAGTTTGTGAGCGTCAAGAGCACGCATTTGTAATTTCTAAAGTTGAATAAAACGGGATTTAAACCATTCTCAAGACTTTGTCTACTTTCCAGTTCTTAGCAATCACCACTATTGTTGCGTGCAGGTTGGAAGCGCGCAACATTACAATCTTATTTAACAATAACTGTACAACATTGTCGTATATCGAATTAAATTGCACATAATCACAAAGCATGCAGAATATTTAGGTTTCGTTTGCTTAAATCCTGTAAATTAACATCAAAGACTTCATCTTACTGAGTTAAGAATCCACGTTGTGAGTATAGATAACCAACAGGAATGAATTTAGATATAGATTTGTTTTAGAACAGATTTGTTGTTTCCAAACAACGTTTTTAAAGAAAACAAAAAGGAAGACGATTTACGAGTAAACACAACGCCAAGATTAGTAAAACGGCGGTTTGTTAACATTTGAAATCAAGGTAAATGCAGATTGAACTGCTTAAACTCTATAAAAATTTGATTACCTCTGAAGACTGGAGAAAGAAATTTGGCTTTAATTTAAAACGACTTCATTGATTGATTGATTGTAATTGGAATGAAGTTTAGAGGAAACAAAACGGGAAAGTTCAAGAACTTGATTCGTAATTTGAGATATCCTAAAGTATACTAATTCATTAGGATACGAAATGACCCGCCTACTGAGCTGTTTTTGGTAAGTTATCCTTTAGGTAGTAGTGTAAGGATCCTAAGATTTACTAACGTTTATTTTATTTTAAATCTTTACGATCACTTCTTATTTTCTACTTCCGGCCAGAATTAAAAGCTTTTACTTATTTATGCAAATTTGTCTTGGTAACGCCAAGTACTTAAGTTGTGGCTTTTTGCGCAGCTCTCTGTACTACATACGGATTTTTGTTAAATAACGGCCAATCTTAAAGTAGGCACTTGTATATTAATCCAAAGTTAGTTTAGTTAGAGTTTTAGTTAATATTTTTATATTCAGACCACAAGTGGTTGGTCTTTGTATTCCGAAGTCCGGAAATCTCTGTAAAGATAGAAAAATAAAGTGTTTCGTATACCCTTCCTGTGTATATTGTCTACTTCACAAATTATTGAACATAGCTTGAGTAAGCTCCCTGTTCCGAGTCAGGGCAGTTCATGTTTCCAAAGCAAGTAAAGAGGAACACAAGTCCTGATAGTAGTTAACTAATATTAATAAGGCAAGTAACATTTAACTGACACAGTTATCTAAAGTTTACGATTATTTTATATAGGTGTAAGGAACTAAATTACAATTCAAAAATGCGCGTCTCTAAGAAACTAAACGCAAATTACGTGCTTAGCTAAAGTGCTCGGCATCACGTGATCAAAAGCTGAACTCATGAAATGAAAATCGCCCATCTCAATTTGTTACCCCAACTTAGTAAATTAAAACAATTTATCAGAATAGGTGAGAGATAATTTTCATTCAGAAGTGCATTTTAAACATACTAAAAATTAAACTCGGAAACGGAAGCGATTATGGTAATTTAACATACAGAAGAAGAATGATCCTATCATCTAGCTGGTCTACCTAATATATATATATATATATGAACATCTTCTGTGTTACAGTATGTTATCAGTGTTTGATTCATGCTAATACGTGTTATGCGAAAATAAATCCTAAATATATGCTTTGCAAAGAAATGGATCAAAGAAATAATGGGATTATATGAATAAAAATCGAAACTTTTTTAATCTCGCTCTTGCAGCAGAAAAATATTACTGCAATAAATCACGAATTAATTTCTACAAATCTCGCATTTTAAACGTATTTGTTTATTTTATGCTTCGTTACATTTCGTATTTTTCTTAAGTCTGCTATTTTTTTCTTTTATTGATCACTGGAGGGAGAAAAATGACGAGGATAATTTGCATTAGTCATGACGATGGAAGACTGAATATAGGGATGGATTCTTGGAAAAGCGTAGAGAAATGATTGGATAAATTACATTCTGTGATGATTTATGGGAGAAAAGCAAACAAATGGATTTTAGGAATAGGTGGCACGACATTACACTCTTGATGAAAGCAAATGATTCCTTTATACATTATTACTCTCTTGTGCAAAAGTAAGATAATTTGCACGCTATATAAAATTTCCAAAATCCCTATGGACAGATTTTAATGAAATTTTGTGTGGTTATACATTTCTAACATAGAAAAATGTTTACTATTCAAAAGTCATTTTATGTATGTATGATTACCAGTAAAGATCATAAAGCAGGAATGTCCAAAATACATATTGTAGTATCAAACTGAAAATAGGTCTAATGTGGAATATGGTCTCCTCTCACAGCCAGACAGGTAGCGCAGCGTGTTGACATACAGGGCAGGAGGCAGTTGAGGAGTCCCTGTGGCAATCGATCCCACTTTTGCAACAAGGCTGTTTTAAGTTCTGGGATGGTTCCCGAAGAGGGATGACGAGATGAAATTGCCCTTTCAATTTGTCCCAGATACACTCGATAGGGTTAAGGTGAGAAGATGTGGCTAGTCAAACCATGTGGGGAATATCCTCACTTTCCAGTTAATCGTCGACCAATTGAGTCATATGTGGACAAGCTTTGTCATTAATTAACAGGAGCCCAAGAGTAACTGCGCCCCTGAAAATTCGAAGATCTCCTCTCTATACCACATAGCAATTAGGAAGACTTTGTCAAATACATGCAGGGGTGTGCTGCCGTCCAATATAATTCCTGGCCAAACCATTACACTCTCCCCACCGTAATGATTCTGTTCCCTGATGAAGGAGGAATGGCATCGTATTCCAGGCTCTCTTCCTCTCTTCGGATACATGTACGGCAAGAATTAGGACCCAGGCTGAAACTCGACTCATATGTAAACAGAGCTTCACTGAAATTTGCTTCAGGGCGCATGTTGTCCGCACCATGCTAACTGCGTTCTTTTGTATACTAAAGTGAGCCGAGCGCAAACATCTGGTCTTCTGGCATACAGCACTATCTCATAAAGATTTTGGGCAACTGTAGACCGTGAAATTCGGGTTCCAGTGGCACTATACATCTCACATGAGAGCTGCGAAGCTGTAACATTCCTATGTCGCTGCGCTGAAAGAGCCAATTAACGACGCTTATTGGTCGTTGTGGATATTGGTCGACTTTGTCCAGGTCTTCTCCATATGGATTCAGTGTCCCAAAATTGTTTTCACAAACTTCAGGCCCACCAGCGGCTGAGCGGTAAACTCGCTGATAATTCGGTCCGAAGTTCGAATCCCTCGAACGGGCTGGCTGCATAAGCGTTTTCGTGTTTTTCCCTATGTGTAACGTGTATATGAGCCACTTCCTTAGAAAGTCCTCCACGAAGGCCTCCCTATCCTTAGGCAGATAGCCCTCGAAGCTTTGCCGTAATAACACAAAAACAAAGCACAAAGTGCAGACTACAGTGGGCGTTATATTGAGCCATTTGCGTTTTTTGTTTTGTTTCTTCTGTAGCCACTTGCGTTTGTGATTGACCTGCCTTCAATCTGCCGACAATTCGCCGTCCCATTCCGTCATCCATACTTTCATGGCAGCGTATTTTTCCAGAGTTTTCCAGAAAATTTATCCAACTCTTGCGAGAAACACAGCGATTATTATCGCGAAGGAGTAAAAGCCCACAAATTGCCGAATACGCCTCGTGTTCTTCTCTCCCCTCCACAATCACAGCTCCGCAGACACGCACGTAAAAGCTTACGTATCCGATTCTGAATATTTTCATAATTCTTCTGCGGTATAATTAGCATCTTTGTTTCAATATTTTCTCCCAAAATAGACCTAATTTACAAACTCTTAATTTTGCACATGAGTATATTCGATTTGATGCAAATCGTGTTGTCATTGGTCAACGCATTAGGAATTGATAAGTTTGAGAAAAGCTTGTTAGATGGAATCAGATTTTCATCCATAAAGTTTCAAGTAAAACGATAAATGAAGACTGACCAATGGTAAAATATTTAGTTGCAAATAAATCGATATAATTGGTAATTATAAATACATTGGTAATCATAAATATATTTTACAATTAACTAAGTTAAGCAACATGTTCTTTCACGCTAGTAATTTATTTATAAGTATTTACATTTGCTCCTTTATGAATAGATTATCTTGAATGTGCGTAGCATGAACTAAATAGAGAGAAATAAATAGAGAGAATGAATTGATGCCATTCATATCATTTCTTGATGTCTGGTCTTCTTCATTTGTCAGATGAATGACAGAAATTATTGACTTACGAAGCGAACAAATGTCTTTGTTTGCGGCAGACAACCAGACTTGCATTATAAAGGTTCCACATCAACCTTTACATCTGAAGAAAGCTTCTGAGCATGTATCATTAATTAACCTATTTCTTCATTTCTATGGAATATATGGAACAGAAGTTTGGATTAAAGGATAAAATATGAAAGGTTGCAAAAACCTGGAAACTTAGAGTTGGATTCATTAATAATATTTTAAACTTATACATAATTATTAAGTTTGTGCTTCACAGACTTCATTTTGTTTGGTCATTTGTTCGATAAATAGAGGAGAAATGCGATATTTTTGAAACAGGTGGAATTTTTTTTTGTTTAACTCAAATAACATGCCGAAGAACAAAGGACGGAGATACTGAAGCAATATTTGGATTTATGGTGAGGATAATGGTTGAATGATGAGAATTTTAAACAAAAAATAAAATTTTAATCTACTCTTTCTTTCCGTTTCGGTTATGTACGTAGAGACAAATATAAGAAAAGATATTAAAGGTTATGTAAAGATATAAAATTATTAAAGATAAAAATATAAAAATTATTAAAGATATAAAATGAATTAATTGCGTATAATAATTCACTCATTTAATTATTTTAATTCTTTTTGGTCAAAGATGAATTTATAAATGAATACACGTAAAGATAGGTGTATTGATAAACGTGCTTAAAACTAAGAAAAAACGCAAACTCCTATTAACTTATATTTTGAATGAAATTCTATCGATTTCGAGGTCCACCAGCAGCCGAGCGGTATAGTCGCTGAACATTGGTAGTTCGGTCCGAAGTTCGAATCCAGCGAACGGGCTGGCTGCTCGATTTCCCCATGTGTAACATGCACACGAGCCAGTTTCCCCTCAGAAAGTCTTCTACGAAGGTATCCTTTCACTCAAGCCAGATAGCCCTCGAGGCTTTGTCGTGATCACCTAAACCGAAATTTATCGATTTGGAAGGCAATCAGACACATGTCCCTTTCATTCAGAAGCTTTTACACAGCAACAGAAATAATATTGAAAAGTACATGGAATGATACCAGAAAATTATGCTTTCTCATGCAAGAGAAAGATTATGTTAAGTGGAAAGTTTCGCGAGGTAGATATGTGTGAGGCGAATCAGGTTCATGTATTTTTTTTTTAAGAAAATACAATGGAAAAAATGGAGCTTTCGGACATCAATTGCTTTTGCCAAAATGTATTTGGCATGAAATTCAATCTTGTCGTCAATTAACTTACAAAATTCATCGTAATATTAATATTATAAATTACGAAAAATTAAAAAAAGTTGGCTGAAGAGTAACATTATTCGCGCTTTAATGTTAACCTTCATACTTTATTACCGTGAAAGAAGTTCCACAAACGCATCAGACAAAATAACTGAATTCGACCAGTTTTTGAATGGAATTCACTCATTTTCCCTAATTTTACCTTATGATAAAATGAATATTGTATGAACAAAGCAAGATTAAATAATATTATTCACTAAGTCTTTCAGATTTTCTAAAAGGTATGAGGCTTAAATTTTACCAGACAAATGGAGAATCGATAAAATTTCTAAACTAACAGTTGGCGGGAAGAAAACGTTGATTCTTTCTCATGTATTTTATGTTGGAAAATTCTTAATGTAAGTGAGCATTTATAAATATAATCTGATAAGGACACCACATGACTTCCTTGCACGGCCTATAAAACTGTAGACATTTTTTTTTTGTTGCACTTCATTTTAACTTATTTCCTCGAATTTCGTTAGAGATATATTTCTCATTCGATCAATTTAGTTTTCACTTCGTGGCAAGGCAAAAATACATAAAAACTGAAAACACCTTCATTATAAATTGTAAAATACAGAATATCCTAAAACACCAAATGCAATCAAAAACAGTTAAAAAAGCAATTTTTGCAATTATGTCGAATTGCCGCTAGCCGAATTGCTTGTTTAACAAGTGAATAACAAGCAATTCGGCTAGCGGGCAGAAAGACCAATTTTTCGATGCACAAAATTGAAAGTTAACTTTTAATCACACTGGACAAAAAGATACTGAATTTGGTGCACTAGCTGACTTCATTCACTATTCCGCTAAGAGTGTCGAACGTAAACAAATGCCAGCCTCGTTAAGCATAGCGCCACTTTTAAATTATTGATAATTATTTATACACTCTTGGAGCGGCCGATTTCAACCAAATAGGAGAGGTACAATTATATGTTATAGCAGTTCAAGGTGCACAATTTTAACGTTCTAAGGCTACTCCTTTTTGAGTTATGCGAGATACACACATACGTACGTCACGGAAAAAATTGTTCTGAATCCGTTTTACAATCCCTTATGGAAAAAAGAGTCCTTTCTTCTGTAAGTACGCACAGATGTCACGCTAAAGCATTGTTCAAACTGATCCGGGAGCGGTCAAAATGGATATTTTCATTGAAATATGATACCCGAAATCTTTCGTGATTACAATATTTCCTTTATTTCGAACGAGGAAGAAAAAATCATGCATATCTCAAAATATGTTCACGTTTATATTGCTTATTGAAAGTTAACATTAACATATTGTTGCTCGAAATTACACAAATTTCACACACAAGTATGAGATCAAAATAAAATCATTTACTTCTTGAAAAATTAATTTAAGAATTAAGACTGCACAAATTTCTTAATCTAAATTTCGGAATTACTGTTTAGCACGAGAAACTTCTTTTGCGTTCGCCGTTTTGATTGGAGCCACTGTTAGTGTTTCAGATAGTGATGCTTGCCGGCAGATCGCGCCAGAAGCGAAGGTTGATGTTCATGGCTGCTGTGCTACAGCGTACGATTAAAATTTCTGTGGAGCCTAGCCTCGAACGCTTATAGCATACTTTCTATTAAGTATTGGAATATTGACGCCATTTTACTGTAGAGGCATTAGGCTATTTCGAAGCCGGAGACATGGAAAATGAGCAACGCCCTTGCCAGGACTTGAACCACGGACCTCTCGAATACGCTCCGAGTGTGCTAGCCATTACATCAGGAAGGCGGCAGCAACAGTTTACATACTCCCCTTTTAAAGAATGACTGAGGATTAGGGGACCCACTCGCCAAATCCTGGTGGTGGAGAAACATCATGCACCACCCTTTTTAGTTCGGACGCCACTGTAGAGACATCAGATTATTTCGAAGCAGGAGACCTGAAAAATGAGCCCTCACCGGTACTCGAACCTCAGACCTCTTGAATACGCACCGAGTGTGCTGACAGCGAACACCTGCTAAGAAGGCAGGAAGAGCAAAAATACTGTTAACGAATAAGACAGTCATTCATTTGACGCTATTAATTTGCATATAAATGAAACAGAAGAACACATAGAACTTCTGTACTATTTTTTTTTTTAAATACTAGAAAATCTTACATTTTAAAATGAAGCTAGATTTTACGTCACTAAGTATTTGTATAATTAGGGGCAAGGAGATATTTGCATAATTTTAAAGTAATAAACATTCCACTTACAATAGTCTTTTGACTTAAACAGAAGTAAGCAGAAAAAGAAAGACGACGTAGTAGTCTTTAGAAATGTAAAAAAGGCTTTCGTTTAAATAAAGAACAATGCAAAAATTATGAGGAGCGGGGAGATGGATTTGCAGTTTTATTTTACGTATCTTTAATACACATGCATTTCTTTAGAAATAATAAAACGAGTCAGACGAGAAAAAACGCGCCGTGGGAGAACTGCAATTTGCAATAAGAAAATTATTCTAAAAAAGCTGTTAATGAAACAAAATGTATTGTTTTGGCAGCGGAAGGTATACATATTTTAATTTGTAACCATGCCTCAAGCTAATGCTGAACCTTTTACCTACCTTGAACTATACGGGAGAAGAAAGGCTTTAATTAACAATTTTTGGAGACCGTTATCAACACACTCATGGCACTTTAGTACTAGTTCTAGTACTGCTATTGGTTTCAAGGGTGACAGGAAGGACCAAACGGCTCTGGCTCGGTTGACTTCAGGACATTTAAGGAACCTCAGATATTCCCGTGGTACTCAAATGTTTTTAACTTGCTCCAGATGTAAAAACTACCACATCCACTTAACTGCGTTGCCATGGTGCGTGAAGATTTGCTGAAGAGACATAATTTCGCGTTAGAAGTTATGAAGGACAGTGAACTTATGGATATAATCTGATTCATACCAGAGGGATTAGTAAGAAGAAGAAGATAATTAACATTAGTTATAATGAAGAGTATGTACTATCATACAGAGTGCATTAAAATATCGATAGATGTTTGATCACATCCTGTGATGGCAGTATTTTGTTGTTGTTTGTTCATATTATATGGAAGAATGGTGCCAGAGCCTACTCCGAAGAGAGATTGGACTTCTATTTTCCACCCCCAATTTTGAGAGAGAGCACACGGAAGGATCCGAGGGTCTTCCGCTCCTCTCCGCACCCATCAATCCACACGAAAGGACTTTCGGCTCGTTGCATATTTAGAGCGCCGACATGCCGCACCGACACTATACATTTGCAAACATCCATGTTTTACCCGGTATTACATATTTCCCACGTCATTCTGGCTAGAGGGCGCTGTGTTCGTCCCAATAGTCAGTGGCAGGCAGGATACCTAAAGGAGCGGACATGGAATTCTGAAACGCCTAACAATATATCTCCAAATGTTTGAAAATTCTATATATTTGCTTGTAAATAAATGTTGTTATTTACAAAACCTCTTGTTACCTCTTGGATGCACCTTTAGACTCACAGAAGCATTAGATGCAAAACGCGGGATTCGAAGCCGGGCCCTTGGGTACCGTAGCAGGCTTCCCTAACCACTATACCATTTGGGCAACTTGGCAGCATTTTGACCACAGGAAGTGAGATAATGTCACTGGTAAATCAATCATATCTAGCCAATGTCATGGATTCACGACTATTCTACTATGAAATAGCACATGCTGCATCAGTAATAACTGGCTTCATGATTAAGGGCATTTTAGCTAATGAAGTATGTTCAGGCACACGTTTTTTATTTGAAATAAAAAAAGGTTAATTCTGATATAACATTTACCTTCTACAATAAATAATAATGCTGCAATAATAATTCAGAGTTAGAATCTTTAAGCATTATCATTATACGCTTAATGTAAATTTTAAAAAAAGTTATTGTTTATTGAAAATGCGTACGACAGCACTATTTCTACTTAAGGGTTGAAATGATATTTCAGAAGTAAAACTTGTTGTTACGATCAAAACCACTGAAAAGAGACTAAAAGAAAAGATTCCGTCACGTCCGGTTTATAGATTTCTTCATTTATTAAACGATGAACTACTGACTGATGAATTTTCATGCTCTTAAGGAAACCATAAGTGAATGAAAAGCGTTTCAATCAATTAACCAATCCTTTTAATTTCCTCTTCGTTTAACGGAGTTAAATTGGAATACGATTAATCTGCAATTAGCATTAAAACCAAGAGATTTCGTCTTTTTACGGTGCATAACTCTGTCAAGGGACCAAAATTATTGAAACGATAATATGCGTAAGTTTTAAAGTAAATATTGAATTAGTTTTCAATACTTGGCATTAATTTTTAATCACTCAATCTGTTGCTTTCAAACGGATAATTAGATTAATTAACGCTAGAGAATGATGTAATTTCTTTTTACTTTATATAGAAGATGAGATGAGAGCTTTTGAAAGAGGATTATAAAGGGTTATAATTCCATTTATCTCCCATCAACATTCATTTAACTTTATGCTTCTGTTCATGAAGGTTACTGTAGTGGAAAAGTGTGCATGAAAAAAAATCAATTAAGGAAGCAACGATTGAATCTATTGACATACAGAGTAGCAAATACCATATACGGACGTCGTTCTGTTATTTTCCTTTGACTGATTAATTTTGTAGGGTTTCACTCCTTAATTCCCTGAACCCTACTAAGATGGTCGGGCAGTTAATCTTCCTCTCTGTGAAAATATCTACAGATTCAAAAGAAGGTTTAAACAACCTTTTTATTTAAACTTTAAGCTTAACAATACTCAGCGGCTTATGCTTACAAATTAATCGCTGAAGCTTTTGAGATATCAGATAACATACAAAGTAATTTAAAATTAAAACGAAATGAAATTCTGGAGATTCACAGAGCAAAATACTAACAAGCGTTGGCTCAGTCTTAATAAAATGAGGTTAGCAGGAAAGCAACGCACTATAGCGTTAAGTTTCTGAGCTGGTCGAGGGAATAGTACTAAGTTTAGCGTCACTTACCAAGTTTTTTTTGTCTAATTTTCAAGAAATGTTTCCTTATAAACACGTATCTCATTTACGTCCTGTTGAAAGCTAAAAGTAGAAGTGATAGTATAGGTCGACTAAAAAAATAAAAGATAATGCGATAATTAACATAAACAGTCTATAATTTTTATCATAACTATTTTGTCTGATAATTGCAATTAAAATGAAAACAAAAAGAGTTTAAAATGAATGCAACTATAGATGAAAAAAGTCTGATGTGAACAGCACATGACTTACGACACGACTTATTAAATTATACACGAGTTTTGCTGCATTTCATTTAAAATTATTTCCTCGAATTATTTTAACTCGAATAAGAGATTCTTAAGGCAAGTTTAAAATGACATAAAAAATTACAGATTTTGAAATTCAATATCCTAGTCAATTTTTACAAACTTCTTACAATTTTATTTTTACTATGAATATAAAGCTTTCGCAAATATAAGTATAGGAACGGGAGATCAAACTTCTGTAACTATGCATATGACTACGACCAACGGTTGCCAAAATGAAGGCTGGGTAAGAACTTTTAAGACAGGTGAGGGAGAGGGGATTTGTGTATATACATATATACACATAATACCCTCTTCCTCATCCGGCTTAAAAATATCTGCAACTCTCTCTCTCTCTCTATATATATATATGTATATATATGTATGTGATGTACTAGCTTTTGTCCGGAATAAATAGAATGCTGAAGAATCATAAATGTAGTCGTAGCTTAAATAATCAGACGATAAGTTTAAAAAACAGGATCCATTATTTATTATTCTGGAGAAAATAGTAGTTACAAAAATCAGATATCCGGAGTAAATAAAAGAATTATTAATAACTTTTTGTATGAAGTTTACTGCATCGTGACATTTAAGAAAAAGCCCCGATCTTTTGCGAGTCATTTTATAGCCTCTGGAAAGGCGGAGCTTCCAAGAAATGACGTCAGCCTCGTCAGCCAATCCAGTTCGCTTTAAATATTTCGAGAAAATTCTATAACTGTACGTGTAGAAAAAGCGGGAAAAACAACTTGACTACGGGGCTGTGGATTTAATTCCACGTACTTTCAAATAAAAGAACGTCGCCATTAAAAATGAAAAGAATATACAATTAGAATTTTAAGTGTATTCTTGACTATGGAATTTTATTATTACATGTATATATATGTATATATATCTATATATATATATATATTGCAGATATTTTTATATAACAGAAATTTTCCAAATCATTTTTGCGAAAAATGATTTTACTGGTTTTTTTATATTTCACCGTTTCCACGTCTTCTTTGTTTGGGTTCCGAATTTAATATTTTTTTACTATAATTAATACCGGTATATGTAGGATATAGTTGTATTTACGAACTATAGGAACAGTCCTATTGATGACAACGGTAGTGACATTTTGTAATTTAATGACATAAAAACGCGAATTTAATTAACACGAAGATAACACATAAAAAGAAAATAATAAGAAAGGTCTGTCCATGGCATCATAAGAACAGAATGACAACACATTAAGCGAAATCACATCATAAGAAGGATTCAGATTTCTTTTGGTTTTCAAACTTCATCACCAATCCCGTCTAGCGTCTTGTCTGCCGAAAATGGTCACATGATCTTGCTGGTGAACGCAAATAGAATGACATCACATTAAGCGGAATCGCATCATAAAATGATTTCAGAGTTCTTTTGGTTTATCAAACTTCATCACCAATCCCGTCTAGTGTCTTGTCTGCCGAAAATGGTCACATGATCTTGCTGGTGAACGCAAATAGAATGACATCATATTAAGCGGAATCGCATCATAAAATGATTTCAGAGTTCTTTTGGTTTATCAAACTTCATCACCAATCCCGTCTAGCGTCCTGTCTGCCGAAAATGGTCACATGATCTTGCTGGTGAGCGCAAATAGAATGATATCATATTAAGCGGAATCGCATCATAAAATGATTTCAGAGTTCTTTTGGTTTATCAAACTTCATCATCAATCCCGTCTATCGTATCGCCTGACGGAAATGGTCATGCGATCTTGCTGGTGAGCTCGTTGCTATTATTACTTATAAAAAGAAGCATATCCCCACATATATGTATGCTTGATACTACCAATTGGAATTGAAAAAGAGGTGCACAACTAGATGTTATAGCAGCGGCATATACAAAATTTCGACATTCTGTGGCTAATCGTTTTTTAATTACGCGAGATACATACATACATACGTACAGACGCCATTAAATCCATTTTAAATGATTTTACTATCCGTTTTGGAAAAAAGAGTTTTTATTCCGAACGTGCGTGCAGACGTCACGCCAAATAAAAAAAAAATGTACGGATTTGGGAATAGTCAGAATGAATATTTCCGTTGAAAATGTGTTGAAAAATGTTTGGTAATTATAATACTTTTTTTACTTCGTATACGAAAGTAAAAAGAGTTATTAAAAAAAAAAAAAAAAAAAAAAAGAAACTGATGAAATCAACAAAAGGTGAATGAAAGAGAAAATAATTAATATGTAATGAATCTAATAAATATTAGGACATGATTCTTCTCAAATCATTTGGATAATTTTAATTTTTAAACCATTACAGTACTACACGGCCATATAATTTTAGTTTTAAAAACTTTTTAATAGAATTACAGATTTGTGGCAGAAAGAGTATAACATTGATAACTGAGAGAAAAATCCAATAATTAAAAAATAGAAAGTGCCGTACATTGTTTTATATTTTAATAATTGGACTTTGTTAAGAAAGATGTGCGGATATTATTTATTTTCAAGGATCGACAGATCCTGTTTGTTGAAAGAAGTGTTTTGATGATTTGAACGCAACAGTAATGCCATTTAAGATTATTCTTTAATTATTCTTTTATTATTTGTTAACGGCTTGAAATAATGAATTTTGCCTTCAACCGTCTTCTGGGTCAAAAAAACTTTGATATTTCAGACTACTGATAGTCATTTAAATAGTATTTGTAAATAGTTCTTGTTTGTCAGTGTAAAGAAATTTCAAATGAGTTTTGAAATTCAAAATTCAATGGCTTATCTTCTAGAAAAGACATTTCCTTTAAATTCCAAACAAAGAGTTAAAATGCTCTTATTGAAGTTTCTCTTTTATTCGTTCCAGGCTTCATTGGCATTTCATTCTGTTTTAAAGTGTCATCGCCAGTTCATTAGTACTTCTGGCTCTGCATTATTAGGAGATTCACAATGCAGTTTTACTTCCTTTCTTTTCAAACACAATTAAATTATTTATTTTTCTTTCAATGTCGCACTAAACGCCTTATGTGTACTCTGAAATACCACTGAATTCATTTTTTTAAATCTCTTGTGTAACTGAAATTCTATTCGCATTGATTTCATAGTCGACTTGATTGTTTTTAAGGATTACTAAATTTTCAATTCCTGCGTTAAAACTTTGACACGACATGCAGCGTTTCCATTCAGAGTGTCATCAGATTTGCTTTCCACTTTTCTGCTTCAAAGCATCTTTGTTTTAGTTTTAATTCCATTTATATATTTGTGCAAACCTACCATGTCAATTTTCTAAATTATCTGCAACTGTAAATGTTTTTTGCTCTTTAACATTAAATATTTGGTAGTATTTAACATTACTTTAATATTAAATTTTTGATAACTATTTGCGTTATTATTTTAATGCTATATGAATTCTGGAAGGCATTGTCTCATCCTTGACTAAACCCCTTTTGCGTCTTGTATAATGCGACAGGAATGAAAAAAAACTAATGTCACTGAAAGAAATTAGTGCAATACCTGGGAAAATGTGTTCACATTAGCGAGAGAGGGGCTTAACTGAGTTAGGATCTCGAGATATATTGAGATGGTAAAAGTAACAAATTTATCCTCAGGGATTCACACAATTCTGTCTTGAGATTCATTTAGCTTTTGTATGAGTACACGTTATCTCGTTCTTTCGTTAGCTTACTAGTTACATGGCTCTTTATAGTAATATCACTTAGTACTAAAGCTGACATTTTCTTTTTTGAGAAGGTCCTACTGTCGGCTTTGTGTTGTATAACATTTCAAATTAAGAGTCGATCATATATAGATTTATAAATCTAAATAATTGAAATAAAGGTCAAATTAAGTTCTAAAACAAGATCTCAAGTTATGTGCTGTCAATTGCTTCAACTAAGTGACAATAATTTTTAAATTCAGAACATAATCTTAGCAAATTCAAATATCATATTCAATTCTGAAATAATGAATTGGCACAAAAAGTATTGCTTAAATAAAAAATAATAGTAAAATACAACTAGAATGCGAGAGCTTTAAGATTTCTCATATTAGGATAAGAAAAATTATCAAGACGGAATAGCAAAAAACATTACATATATTATTTTTAGAAGCTTTGTTCCATTTTATCCAGACGTAATTCTACTTTATCTAAATGTTTTTATCCATCTGTAGTTTTACGAAGACATCTTAGGAATATAAACAACTGCAATGCTGTTACTTTGCTTTAGTAATGAAACTGATACTTGGAAAACATTGTTCAAATATTATTTCTGTAAGCTTTGTTATATTTTATCCAGATGTAATTCTACTTTATCTAAATGTTTTTATCCATATGTGGTTTTACGAAGACATCTTAGGAATATAAACAACTGCAATGCTGTCACTTTGCTTTAGCAATGAAACTGATACTTGGAAGACATTGTTCAAATATTATTTCTATAATCTTTGTCTTATTTTATCCAGATATAATTCTACTTTATCTAAATGTTTTTATCCATCTGTAGTTTTACGGAGACATCTTAGGAATATAAACAACTGCAATGCTGTTACTTTGCTTTAGTAATGAAACTGATACTTGGAAGACATTGTTCAAATATTATTTCTATAAGCTTCGTCTTATTTTATCCAGATGTAATTCTACTTTATCTAAATGTTTTTATCTATCTGTGGTTTTAGGAAGACATCTTAGGAATATAAACAACTGCAATGCTGTTACTTCGCTTTAGTAATGAAACTGATACTTGGAAAACATTGTTCAAATATTATTTCTATAAGCTTTGTTCTATTTTATCCAGATGTAATTCTACTTTATCTAAATGTTTTTATCCATATGTGGTTTTACGAAGACATCTTAGGAATATAAAAAACTGCAATGCTGTTACTTTGCTTTAGTAATGAAACTGATACTTGGAAGACATTGTTCAAATTCTACTTTATCTAAATGTTTTTATCTATCTGTGGTTTTAGGAAGACATCTTAGGAATATAAACAACTGCAATGCTGTTACTTTGCTTTAGTAATGAATTGTTCGAATATTATTTCTATAAGCTTTGTCTTATTTTATCCAGATGTAATTCTACTTTATCTAAATTTTTTTTATCCATCTGTAGTTCTACGAAGGCATCTTAGGAATATAAACAACTGCAATGCTGTTACTTTGCTTTAGTAATGAAACTGATACTTGGAAGACATTGTTCAAATTCTACTTTATCTAAATGTTTTTATCTATCTGTGGTTTTAGGAAGACATCTTAGGAATATAAACAACTGCAATGCTGTTACTTTGCTTTAGTAATGAATTGTTCGAATATTATTTCTATAAGCTTTGTCTTATTTTATCCAGATGTAATTCTACTTTATCTAAATTTTTTTTATCCATCTGTAGTTCTACGAAGGCATCTTAGGAATATAAACAACTGCAATGCTGTTACTTTGCTTTAGTAATGAAACTGATACTTGGAAGACATTGTTCAAATTCTACTTTATCTAAATGTTTTTATCTATCTGTGGTTTTAGGAAGACATCTTAGGAATATAAACAACTGCAATGCTGTTACTTTGCTTTAGTAATGAATTGTTCGAATATTATTTCTATAAGCTTTGTCTTATTTTATCCAGATGTAATTCTACTTTATCTAAATTTTTTTTATCCATCTGTAGTTCTACGAAGGCATCTTAGGAATATAAACAACTGCAATGCTGTTACTTTGCTTTAGTAATGAAACTGATACTTGGAAGACATTGTTCAAATTCTACTTTATCTAAATGTTTTTATCTATCTGTGGTTTTAGGAAGACATCTTAGGAATATAAACAACTGCAATGCTGTTACTTTGCTTTAGTAATGAATTGTTCGAATATTATTTCTATAAGCTTTGTCTTATTTTATCCAGATGTAATTCTACTTTATCTAAATTTTTTTTATCCATCTGTAGTTCTACGAAGGCATCTTAGGAATATAAACAACTGCAATGCTGTTACTTTGCTTTAGTAATGAAACTGATACCTGCAAGACATTGTTCAAATAACAGACATTTCTTTCACTATTTTGTAGTCACTGAGAAGTACCAAAGAGGTATTAAGAAGCAGACAAGGTCATTCCTTCGTACTGTTAAATAATAAGCTAAAACGTTTCAAAGGGGCAATGATTTATCAGTTTTTAGCGACGTAATTTAAAATTTTTGTTTTTATGTTTTTTTTTAAGGAAACAAATTTTGGTTGCAGTTTTAAAGTTTTAAAGCTAAAACGTTTGAATGCACAAAAATATGCTTATTCATCTATTTATTAGTTTACATTCATTGCATTACATTACAGACCCGTTAACATGTTTGGACAAGTTTATTTATTTTCTCAGTCTAGGCATATATCTGAAGATGCATATGCTTGAAACTTTAATAAAAACCAAAAAAGCTTAATAATCGGGATTTCTGAGAAAATGTAAACTTGCTATGAGAAACATGTACTTTATCATAGAGAGCTATGTATTTCTTAAATTTAGTTTTCATTAGCCATTTCTCTTATGCTGATTTCTCTGATTTTCATGAATATAAAGCTTGTTCTAGGAAATCTTTAGTTCACTAGACCTACATATTGAACAATGATTTTCTAAGGTAGATTCATCAATTTAAAAATTCTCTCTGAAAGCACATGGTTCCTCTTTTGCACAACCTAAAGCTTTTCTTAAGGACTTCTTTAAAATATTGATTTTTCAACGTCTGCATCAAAATAAGTTACCTCAAGATCAGAGACTAAAGTATTTAAATAACTAATTATAAAATCTCACAGTCATAATGCATTTTGAAGCTATTTAGCGTAAAAGATTGAGAAACAGTAAAATGATATGACTGGAGTAAATTACTCAGACTACAATAATATTGATGGTGAAGTGTTTTATTTTACGAAACTGCTGAGAAGGTGAACTTAGAAAAATCCTTCGAAATGGAACTGGGCATCCTCAGATTACTTGAGTAACGACTATGATTCTTTTACCAATCCTCAGGTGTTTTGTTAGGGTAAAAATTTGAGACCTAAAATAATTTAAGAAACATTTTTCAAAGACATAATTTTCTTCGAAATGCTTATTTATGTAGTCTATATTCTCAAATTAAGATCAATAAGTGATAAAAATTCCATATCAAACATGTTTAGGAACATATATGGATTCACCTCAACATGTATAAGAATATCAGTACATAAGGGTTTGGTTGCCATTTATTATATCACGAGATTCTAGCTGCAGGTTAATATAATACTTGCAAAATTTACTTAATTAACAGGCATTTCAAAGATATGCTAGCGTTTTTTTGAAATAATTAAATAAATAAATAAACTTTAGTTAGTTTCAGATTAGTTCTAGGAATCATAATTATTTAATGAACAAGTTCCAAATCAAGTTCTATGACCATGATTTTTGATTTTAGAAACAATCAAAAGAACAATACTTTTTAATCGCAGAAAATGCTATTTGCAATTTTGCAAAAATGGAAATTAATTATCTAATTAATTCTGATCTGTTCCTAAGCCACTGAAAAGATGCAAGGGATTAAATTTCTTTCTCGGTTTCATAGTAACAGCAGCATGACGACTTGCCAGTTCTGAATTATTGATGGAATGATTCTTTATTGTGCTTTTGTTTCATAATGAAAGCTTCCGTGGTTGTTTGAATGTCAGTTATTCAATTTCGAAATGTCTTGTAATATCTATTTGTTAAGGTTTTGGTGTGACAGCTGAAGCACGTGCAGGAACTAGACAGGAGAAGCATTAAAAGAACCCTCTATTAGACTCTTTAAAATTCACAATGCGTCGACTTAACGCTAACAAACTACGCCTCGCTCGGGCATTTGAAACTTAGCAGAATAGTGGATTTGTTGCCAATCTAAAGAAACTAAGCTTGGCAACAACAACTGTTTCTTTTTTACTTATGTAATTTCTTTTATACATCGTTTTAGATTTATTATAGTTTTTGAATAGAACATGTGGCAACGATTAGATAATTCTTCAGATGATATAATGTTTGCACATTCTGAGTTATAAAATGAATGAGATGTAACGGTGTTAAATGAACCTAGCGCCAGAGTGTCGCTATTGTTAATAAATATAGTGAATTTTAAAGAGTGCATTTATTCTATTGTGGTTTATGCGCTATCGACGAAGTAGATTCAATTCAATTCAATAAATTTAACTGAAATGCAAGACAAAATGCGTATAATTTAATATTCCGTGCAAGGAAGTCGTGGTGTACACATCAGATTTTTGTTTTATAATTTCTGGAGTAAAAATGTCCACAGATTCAGCATAAAAAATATATAAAATTATATGCAAAATTTGATTTTTGTTTTGTTCATCCTCTATTTTCAATGATGCAGTGTCGTTTAAACATCCAGTTATACAAATTTAACATTCTGTTTCCAATGTTTAAATTATAAAATTTGATTTTAGTGGAGTTTTAACAATATGATCTACAATAAATTTATATTGAAAAATTTAAAATTTATACATTTTCTTTTCTCAGCTTAATTTTCTTCAGAATTTCTCGGATTGCTTAATAAAAGAAAAGATATCGCAGAAGATTTCAGATGATTTTAGAATTCTGTTTTCACTGTAGTAATAACCGTTCTCTCGAAATACATTCCTAATCTAATTTTTTGAAAATGCAACTACTATAAAATAAAAAACGTATTGTTGTTCGAATAGAGAAATTTTAACTCAATTCTTTCTCAAAAGATTTCCTTCCCAGCTTTTATGATTTATAAAATTATCTGCGTAATGATTTATTATCCTTTTTACCTAGAACAATGATGGAATAAAATATTTCTTTTGCCGTTTATTGCATCACATTTTTCTATTGTTTCGCTGAACAATAGAATGATTTACACTAAATTTTGCTCGTTAGTTTCTGTTTCGTATAATGGAATTTAATACTTAATCATCTCAAGCGTGAAATAACTTAGCTTTTTTTCCACGATAAATGATTGCCTTTTTTGCATCTGTTCAGTTATAGTTATTACCAGATGTTTCGAAGAACAATACGATGATGATTTTGAATTCCCATTTAAAGACAGATTTATCATGCAAATAAAATATGTTTTTAGCTTTAGTTCAGCAGTTTCATTATTTTCATGTTTTAAGGTGAAATTAATCCACTACATTTTCGTCTTAGTAATTTATTCAGGAGATAAATGCACATAAATGTTAAAGAATATTATTATATCAAACAAAATTTAACATACATCTTGTTACTACTGGTATTATCTTCATGAATACAGAGCAATGTGTAGACTAAATTATGTGTAAGGCACAGATTCAAATTATTAGTGTTTCCATATATGCTTTGTCTTTATTTCAAAACGTCATTTTGCGTCGAATCATTTTTTAAACTGTTGCCACCAAATATAATCGCCACATATTATATTTAAAGAAACGAAATGAAGAATGTGTATGAATGTATGTATGCTTCTTGCAATGTGAAAAAACAACGGTACCTATAGCAATCAAATTTTGAATAACGTCGTCTTCCAACCGAACATGAGCACTTGAAAGCCGGGGTTTTGAATTTCGAATTTGTTTTATTATCTATTTCCAATTTTATAAAACTTTAACGAATTTTTTATTAACAAACTCAACGATTTCAAAGAAAGCAGTGGCAACACTGTAGGAAGAAAAAACCATTTTTATTTCCTCCGCGCGAGGCTGTGTATAGGAAATTCTAAAGATGTGCTATTTTGCTGTTTTTAGATAATTTGTGATATTGCTGTTGAATTGAACTTCATGTGTTTTAAATGCAAGTAACATGAGATTTAATAAACAAAGGTAACACACAAAACGTTAGAAAAAGCCCTTTTGGGTGTAATATAAAATCTGAAAGCTTCCAGATTTTCTTTTGTTTTGTTGTATATTTAGTTAATTCATTTTTTTTGGTTAAAAAGGCGTCGGTTATAAGTTAAAAATAAAAACAAGTTTCCGCTTTTGGAACTAGTCAATCCGGATCTTATTTTCTAAATCGAATTCTTCGCATCAGTGCTCAACGTATAAATATTTTTGCTTTGGATTTTCCAAATTTTGCTGCATTATTCGTAAAGGAATTAATATGCTGACGACTAATAACATGTATGAGTGCATAGGTAGCACTTATGGGTAACATCTATGAGTACATTTAGTATCTGCCTAAGAGTAGATGAATTTGCTGCATCACATTTTAATAACAGAGAATTTATAGACGTTACAATAGATAATTATTTCTTTTAGAATTAAAGATCATTCAGTATAGATTTATTGTTTAACAAATTCTTGAAAATAAAATTTTCAAATGGATTATAAACAAACTTAGTTTTTGTCTAGAAATATGGATTTTACAAGAAAATAAATTTGAATAAAAGTTGAAATGAAAAAAAAAATATTTATAGGGATTAAGAAACATTAAGATTATTATCATGCGTAACGTTTTTTTGAGAGTTGTGAGCACAAAATTCTTGAGACGCTATTTATAACTTAGATGATGAACTACTAAGGAAGTAAATGAAGTTTTACAGAAAAGCATTCCGGTTTGTAAATGCAAAGATAGATGCATTACTGAAAGACATTCACAGGAATAATCCGGATTTGGTTATCCATATGTACTGCTATAAAAATAATGAATACATATTAACGACATAGTTCCTTTAGTGTCCTTTATGAACTTTCGTGTTCTTTGGTAGCATCAATGTACGAAACTTCTAAAGAAATTAAATAAATTAACACTACGTCTTGTAAAGTATCCCAGAGACTGGGAATGGGAGTAAAGGACCCTTTTACTTAGTTCAATTAAATCTTTAACAGAAGGCATCACACGTGTGTACAGAAGCCAGCATTTATGGCTTAAATCAAAGATAATTAATTTGACTTACCTATGTAATTACAAGTTAGCCTAACGGCTACACAAATACAGTGAAGCCCAAGTTGGCCCTGACCTAATGTCGGCGTGATAAGCCTAACGGCGAGGACAAGGTAAAGCCGCAGAATGCTTATCTCAAGAGAATCAAATTAGCAACATGGCCTTCAGCAGGCAGAACACGTTCTGATTCTACTCTCTAAAGTCTTCGTTTAAATAATATCTTATTTCTACCTAATTTGAAAACACGCGAGCTAGAAATTTACTTTCTGGCAGGAAAATGGGAAACGAGGAGAACAGAAAAGCACACTAATATAAAATAACTGTTATCCCAAACAGAATCAGGATAATGTTTGTAAATTTTGCAGGACTAGTTTCGATGGTTTAAATACAGAACCATCTTCTTCAAATGCCTAAATGCAGATGAGCGAGCTAGAACATGATGATAAGATAAGAATGACTGAAGAGAAGTCAAGCTTCTGACGCCATCTATTGATAAAACAATTTCCTTAAAGGCTGAGGTTAAAGATGAATTGGAAATAGGTTCGCTAATTAAAACAGAAAGCTATATGTGAATGTAAAACGTTTCTAGAAAATCTAATTCGACAATGGAAGAGTTTTTAATAATTTTGTCGCAGAAAAATGGAAAGTGTGATTTCCTGACCAACAGTTCTGGACAACAGGGGATTTCTGTGTTTTCTTTTCCTAACATATGTCGCATGTTCTTTAACGCGAAATTTTAACGCTATTTTAGTTTGACCAATGTAAATTAAGCCACATTGGCAAGGAATCCTATAAATACCCCAAGAGTTCATATGCGGAATGGAGTATTTGAGTATGGAACTGGTAATTTTATTGACAGAAGAAAAAAATATCCAAAAGTTAAATTTTTATAAAATAGGTGCAATTTTATTGCTAATCGATATAAAGAAAGGAATGATACCATAATTCTTCTAATCCCCTAAAACAAGAAGTTGGCCTTTGATGTGTTGAGAAGAGAATTTTTTAACCGCTTAGTTAATAATGTTGGATGAAAAGCGCCTGTCAATAGAAACTGCTTTTAAGCGATTTAGTTCTTAATCACAGGCCAGTTTAGAGGAAACTTCAAGTGCACGGAAAACAAACATAAAATAAAATACCTCATAATAAGTATCCCTAAAATAAAGTAACCCCATAACCCTAAAATAAACTAACCAGTTATTTTAAATAACTGGTTAGTAAAATAAAATGTATACTCTACATGTAGTTTCTGAGCCTTTCGGATAGCTTCCAAAGATAGTCTAATAAGACAATGCTTTTGTTTCAGAACAATTAAAGAATATTTTATATACGCTCATATAAGTCTGCACTGAGGTATTGCTCGTACGTTGATTTTCACGAAGGCATATAAGGAAACATTTCGGGCTGTTTACTCTCCATACAAGCATTTTAGTTCTTCTATTTCTGTATTTAATAGTACGAAAAATATATTTGATATATGGGTGCAAATGGGAGTTTGTGATAATGCAAATAGTAAAATTTGTTTTAAGTGTGTTTAAGTATTAACGAAAATTCTTCTGAGAGGATGGTTTCATATCTATTTTGAAGAGAACAACTCAAAGCTAAGTAAATAGGTAGGGAGCTTTAATTTGCTACATAAAACCATACCATTATTCGTACTTTTATTCTTTTAGTATATTGCGAATACTAAAGTATGAATAATACATTACGAATACTAAAGTACGAATACTAAAGTGCGAATAAAATACTTTACGAATACTTTTAGTACTTTTAGTCTTTTTACGAATAGTTTTTCTTTCAAGAGTTATCATAAGCTTTCCAAGGAAGATAATGTGCAAGCTATCGAACTAAGGAACGTAACATTCTGAGCCTTTTTTAAAATTAAAAACACAATAAACTCTGCATGTGCCACAAATACCAAATGGAGCTTACAGAATGGCATAATGTAACAATATAAAATTATAAAAAGTGAAGGAAAAATATTGTTAAAATATTTATGAAGGTTTATTATAATTTACAAAAAACAGTCTAAGGTTCTTCTCTCGAAAATAAACTGATGAAAATATGTTAGGCCAGTCAATATTGTTATTTTTAAGTGCCAGGTTTAAGGTCGTTCGTTCACTGTCAAATCTAGAATACAGAAAATGCACATGATGAACTTTCTTCTCGTTAACGACGCAGCAATCACAAAAAGTTTCTAGAATCAACCTAAATCTGTTCAGATAACTTTTGAAGCTGCCTTGGCCAGTAAGGAATTGGATCATTTCATAACCTAACAAAAAAGCATGATATGACAATTTAATTTTGATGGAAGGGAAAAATCTCTTAGTTAAGCTTCTTTCATTTGAACTAATGTATTCATAATTTCACGACTCACAGTACTTTCATTCATAACCTTCTTGTAAAATCATTTAGTGCTATTGACAAAAACCTCTATCCTGCGCTTGGTAGCAGTCTTTGCAAGAAAATCTAGCCGTTCATTTTCAACAATAACGGTAAGTCTGCGGACAAATGCAAAAGCAACCGAAATGCTTTTGCATTTTTAGTTCTCAAGTTGTCTTTGAATCTAGACTATTATGTTACAAGAAGAAGAAATACATTTTAGGATCTCCAAAGATGAAAGGGGAATCGGTACAAATGAGAGAATCTGAAACAGCACTTTTGATGGTGAAGTTTAAACACAAAATTTCAGATATAAAAACGCTGCATTAATCTCCAGCTCTTAGCTGAAAGTGTTTGAATTCAAGACCAGTTCTGAAGACAACAAATGCGAGACAAACTGCCACCAGTATAGCAAGTTAGAGCAGTAAACATCCGCAAAGTTTTTGCTAAACTGAATAACAGTAACAGCATTTCTCTATGAGGAAGAACAGATGTAGGCAAAACACAATCATAACCCGATACAGGAGAAGCAGAGAGATTTTCTCTAAAGGCAATATTATGAAGAAAGGCAATATCGATTGAAAGAAAACCAGAAATTGTATAAACAGACTCGTAACTTATGGTACAATATCTACAAATGATCCGCAGAAGTAATCGCCTTTCAATGCGTCTCAGATATTTAATCTCTAATGTTGTAATAATGTACATTACAGATCTTGTAAATTTGTTGAAGATTTTGTAACAAGATCTTTTAATCTTGTTACAAATCTTGTATTGTTCTACAACATTACAAATCCTTAATCTGTAACGTTTCAGATTACAACATTAACAATCAGATTACAACATTACAGCATTAGAGATAAAATATCTGTAGCGTTGTTATGGTTTAAACCGCAGAGCTGGCTTCCTTCGCGGATATATCTGGGTATACCCACACGGAATTGAGTGCCAACCCAGCAGAGAGATGCCAGAGAGGACCATCCCACGGTAACACAACTCCATGAACACGGCAAATTTAATGTTCTATTACTAGAAAAAAAAGGAGGGTTCACAACATGGGCACGGTTACGGGGCACTTGAAGAGTTGCTAACATTCTATTCTCATACTGCATAAATCAAGTAATAGGGGATTATAACTGAATATGAAAATGCATACACTGTTGTTGCATTACATATGATTAAGAGGTACAAGTGCTTAGATTTACATGTAGTTACAAATAATAGACATTCATATGATATTGGTACAATTATATATATATAGAAACAAAGAGGGGCTCACAACATGGGACGCTGTAATGGTGTTGGTGTAATCTGTAATGTTTTGTACCTGAAAATTTCGTTGATCACTTTAGATAAAAAGTGAAGACATTACACAAGCGTAATTCGGAATACGTATGGTCATGGTTAATAGGAAAAAACAAACCAACAGAAGTTTAAGGATATTTGAATACTTCGTTGTTTGTTTGATCTTTGTGAAGAAATTCAATTATTTATATTCAACAGATAAGTTTTCCTGAGGTTCAGCATTCATTATAATCGTAAATAAACTAATATGCACGTTTTCAGAAGAAACCATAAAAAAGAATTTAAATTTAATTTTTTAAAACCTTAGGAGATATTGCTTTCGTTTTGAAACAATAGTGCTGATATTTTACCTGCTATTTTGTTCTTGAAACTAATTTCTACCTGTGTTACATATTAGCTTAGACATAAAACGAATTTATCTTCAAAGAAGTTTTGGTACTATTCCGTTTCGATGGCCGTAAAAATCGCCAAACTATTGTTGATGCCAAAGGTACCAAAAATAATCGCGGCAAGAAAGAAGTATAATAGTAAATAACTATCTAAGATTGATGTTTCAATTTAGATGAAAAGTTAATTTCATGTAATACTCTTTTATTATTATAATTTATATGAAAAAGGCTAAACATGACTGAATGGAAGCAAAAGAGTAAATAGCTATTTCAGATCATTATTATAATTTATATAAAAATTGCTAAGCAGAACTGAATGGATGCCTGCATTGCTATTTCGCTACCGACTTATCGCTAAAGCATAATTTCATCTCGTTGGTTGTTCAATTTTCTATAATGAATGATGCCTTTTCTTTGAAAATATTCTCGGTAAGGTGCAGAATCGCTCACTTATTTGTTTGCCGCTTTTTACAAGGTTAAAAACAATTGGATTTTTCTCAATTTTCTTTTACATTTAAAGTGCAAATATCTCGATGTGAACACAGGTAATGTCAAGGGTGTGCGCAGTGCCATTTTTGTGCAATTCTAGGATTTTTTTTAAAGTGAAAATAGGTCGATATGCACATGAATACCGAGTATGTGCAGTTCTTAAAAACGCGTCAAGCAGTGGATGATTCTGCACTTTATCCAAAATTCTATTGCCGACTTTTCGTCATGGGCAATTCCCAAATTGTTAAATCCAAAGAATATTTAAAAAAAAAATTTAAATCAAAAAAGGATTTAAAAATTAAACTAGTATTTCAATGACGTCTTAAGAAATATAGAACTATATAAACTTACTCAATCTGAAATCAGCGCGTACGCTAGACTTGGTTCGCTGTTAAATGGGTGCGTTTGCTAGATTTGGCGCTTTTGCGCATACATTTTCGCTGCAAATTTTAACGTCCCTCAAAACAGAATAGTACCAAAGTTTTTAATTATAAAGTAACTTATTTGCCTTCAAAATTTAAAATAAGTATTTAGTTCTCTCGACTAATCTCTTTATGATTAGTAGTTTCGGTAGTTTCGTCTCTTTCTCTCTCATTACTTTTCTCTTTGTATATATATATATATATATGTGTGTGTGTGTGTGTGTATGCATACAAAAAGAGAAAGCAAATATATTCGTAAAACTAAATTAAGATCACCAAGAGAGCCGATAAAAAGTAACATGAAACAGCACTCATGAAACTTCAAACAAGAAAAAAATGCACAACTATCAGCACGTATTCTCCTCTGTCACTGATGTCAAGTACCGTATTTTTCGCCGTATAAGACGCACCCAATTTTAAAGGAGGCAAATCTAGAAAAAAAAGATTATGAACCAAATTCTGTAGTAAAATATTTTATATCAACTGTATAAAGTTAACAGCAGTTTAAGAAAAATTTTATGTCAACCATGTAACATACTAAGAGCTATCTTTAATCTCTTCATAAATCTATAGCACCACGATGGTGATCCGGTGAAATCCTGAATGACTTTCTCCACAGCAATGCGTTTGGCCTCATAGATTATCATTTTTGTTGAGACAGAAAGTCAATTTTGCCGGTGACGTGTGATCCACTCCTTTACTTCTACCTCTAACTCTGGCCACTTTGCAGTTGGTCCACGCAAGGTGTGCTTGCTTTTATCCAACTTTTGGAGCTGATCCTCCTGTTTCCTCCACTCTCTTATCATTTTCTCGGTTGGAGGTGGGCCAAAGTGTCTCTCCGCTGCTCTGTTTCCATGCTCCTTAGCAAATTTTATTACTTCCAGCTTGAAAGCAACTTTATATGCCAGTCTCTTCTGCTTCGACATCTTGATGGGGTGGTATGAAATATCATATATTTCATTCAGATATACCATACTACATATATCACAGCTCACAGCTATCCGCGGCTCCGCTTGCTTCCGCACTGCGATTGGCTGAGCGAAGAGACGCGTGCCTTCACTCGCTCCCGCGCTGGCTTACGAGACTTTAAAAAGTGCACAAAGCCAGCGTGGGAGCGAGCGAAGGCACGCGCCTCTTCGCTCAGCCAATCGCAGCGCGAGGCAGAGACCGTCCAAATACAGTGCGAGCAAAGAATCTTTCGACTGCACAGCAACGCCACGGAGAAAAACTGAGTCTAAAATGTGTCTTTTTTGACAACTTTACAGGCGTAAATTCAGGTTCCCTGAAATTCATTCACGCATGCGCGCTAGAGCCAGAGAGGTTGTCAACAACATCGTAGAAGTCGTCATAGCGCGCCATATTGAACGCTAAGCACGAGGATTTCAGCAATTTTGAACATTTGGAAATGGAAAAAAATAATGAATCACGCTCTAGTGATCCTGCGTGTGAAAGGTACGTAAAAATATTTAATTCTTATACCTTTTCATAGTAGAATTATTTTTTAATTACCAGAGTTATGTTAAAATCCATTCCATAACATGGGATGGTAATCAAATATCATGTAATGAACGATTATTAATTAAGTTGGCATTAAAAAAGTTAAAAGTTTCATTGGAACATTTTATTGAAAAATTATAATTCCTACTGTTAAAGAAATCAGAAGTATTTCGAAAAATCTCTATCAAAGCTTCTTACGCAAAATTAGTATATTTGTATATAATTGCGAGGATAAAATCAAGCAATCATGGATGATTTACTATGATTGCTAATGAAAATTATTTCAGTTCTTCATATACGATCTTTCCTGCAGTTATATGTAATGTATATTGCAACTTCTTCTATTTTCGTTTACCAGGTATCAATTTTTTTAGTTCATGATATTTTCTAATTCTATACATTGAGCATTATTTATAATCAAAGAATCTTTATAATAAACTATTCACAGATATAATTTTTTTGCTACTAAGAACTGCAATATTATCCCAATTTTTAATTATTTTTTAAATTAATTTTTTAATAATTTTTCCAGTTTTAAAAATAAAATTATTAAAGTAAATTAGCTGCATAATTCTGGTGTCATGATATTCATTGGCTCTTTTTGATTTTATTTCAACCTTGCAACTTAAATGTATTCTGTAAATTAATTATTAAATATCCATATTTTATTTTTATATTCAATTTTTATATATTCTGTACTGATGTGATTTAAATCTTTATAATAATAATTCATTTAGGTTAAATGATCCTTCACCAAAGGCTTATGTGCGTTGTGTGGTGTGTAATGCCAATTCTTGGTATTTTCCTGAAAGAAAATTCTTTCGGTTTCCTAAAAATCCAGAGAGGTAAAAATTTTATTTTTATTTTAAGTTATAAGTATTTAAAATGCATGAAAATAAGTACAGTATGACAGATGAAGAAATTTTTTTAACTTTCTGTTATTTAAAAAAATTATTCCTTTTCAAATGAAAACGTTATATTCATTAACATACTTTGTGTGATATTCAATGTTGCCTTATCTGTTTAGCCTAATTATATATACATTAGTAATAAAATATTTATGTAAATATTACAAAATCGTAGAAGCATTAGTTGAATATATGCATCAGCTAAAATGAATTTTTTCATAAGCAGAATGCTTAAAAATTTAACATTAGTTTGAGTAAAATGCATAAATATTAATTTTTTTGTACATAAATTAGTACTTAAATGTTATCTACATGTCAAATTTCTAGAAAAACTAAAATATGTATTTGTTTTGCACAGTAATAAGTTACATTTTAAATGAATGCTTAAAACTAGTGTTCCCTGTGTAAAGTAGGTGTAAATTTCATGTTGTTTTAACTTTTATAGATCAGCACAATGGCTTGAAGCATGTAGAATTTACTTAATTGGACGTGACAAGGAAATATTAAAGAAGCCACCTTCTCTTTTATATCGAAGTCGTCTTTGTTCCGCACATTTTGAAGACAATGCATATTCCACAACTAAGAAGCATTTTTTGCATTCGAGTGCTAAACCAACAAAATTTGGTGAAACAGGTATGCATTAATTTCAAGTTTATATATTTCAAAAATTTTTAAAAATTTAACCTCTTATATATTGTACTGATCAACAACTTACTATGTTATCTTAGAAAGAGAGTAGTCTGCTGTCTTTAAAAAGAGTGATAAATCTTTTTCTGAAGGATAATTTAATTTAATCTCCCACAGAAATTTCATTTGTTTACATAAATAATATAACTTATTTATTATGAAAGGACTCTTCTGCTGTTTCTTACATAGTCAATTTTGGTATGAGAGAATGTAAAGTAACCCTTTTTTAAAATCCATTAAATTTTCCTTAGTAAATCCTTTATGGATATAGCAGAATGTTCTTAGAATATGATATAGCAGAATATATTTACGCAAAGTATAATTTTAGGCTTTGAATCAGATTTACAAACTCAGGATAAATGAAATTAACGATAATTAAAAATAAAATTAAAACTTCGGCTAATCTTTGGAATATGGTAACTGGTAGTTTGGCGACATTTTGGTAAGGCGATAAATTTTACTAGCTAGGACTTTAGCAGTGTAAATGGATAAAGTCAAGAGTGTACGCAATGCCATTTTTGTGCAATTCTGGGATGTTTTTTTAAGTCAAAATAGATCGACGTATACATGGATGATACCGTGTATGTGCAATTCTTAACGCTGCAAGCAGTGGGCGATTCTGCACTTTCTCCCAATTTCGCACCTAATCTTCGTGATGATTAAGCACTTTTGTTCCATAAAAGTTCTAGCATAAGCGTAATTCGGCTAGCAAATTGTTGGAAAAAAATGTTGAGTAGTAAAAAAAAAAAAAAAAAAAAAAAAAAAAAAAAAAAAAAAAAAAAAAAAAAAAAAAAAAACATGCCTTTACTTTGTCAAAACAAAATGGCGTCCAAAAAAAAAACAACTAGCAGGGTTGGTCGCCAAAAAATCGCCAAGTTACCATAATCCGAAGATTAACCAAAACTTCTTTTCTTAAAACTAAATGTCAAACCGTGTTAAAGGTTAGTTAAATATTTATTTGTTTAGAGATGAAATATTCATAAAATAATTAATTGATAATGATTATATTATGAATTATTATGCATTAGTCTTGTTATATATATATAAATTTTCTTTTTCCTTCCTAGCTGATGAGCTGTCCAGAAACGACAGAGTTGTAAATGTTCATCAGCTGTCTATGAAGTTGTGCTCGAAATTGCAGCAGCATGCAATCAATATCGATGATAATTCAAGTTCTTTGGCAGAAACAGATTCTGGCACTTCACAAACAGATTCTGGCTCTCTAGAACTTGGTTCACACCAGCACTCCATAGAACTAAATAATATCACCGAGACGCCAAAAAGATTAAAATGCAACAAAAATTTAACACCAAAATCTTTAAAAATAAGGCAGTTAAGTCATAAGCTGGCATATTTAAAACGAAAACATTCAGCAAAAAGGAAAGCAAACAAAGCTGGAGTCGAAAAGGCACTCCAGCTGATTAGCTCATTAGTTAGTTCTGTAGTTTTCACTTTTATAAAATCACAAATAAAAGCATCAAATGTGTCAAAATACGGACGAAGATGGTCACTGATGGATAAAAATTTGTGCCTTCAAATCTACCTTAGTAGTCCAAAATCATATAATACACTGAAGGCTTTTTTGCATTTGCCCAGCAAGCCTACATTATTGAAAGCTGTATCTGGTATAAAAATGGAACCTGGATTTTCAGTTGCTGTGCTCAATGCCATAAAATTAGTTGCTAGCAAACTGAAAATCCATGACAGGTATTGCATCTTATCCTTCGATGAAATCACTTTAAAGCAAAGCTTATCTTATGATAAGAAAAGTGATTACATTGTTGGATTTGAAAATTATGGTTCCTACACTGAACTAAAAATGTTTCCCGAATATGCAACTCATGGTCTTGTTTTTATGGTCCGTGGGCTGTGTAAAAAGTGGAAACAGGCTATTTTTTTTCTTCTCACACTACTCCAGGTTTTATGTTGTGTACTTTGGTCATGGAAGCCCTATCAAAATTATTTGATTGTGGTTTGATACCTGTGGCTGTTGTTTGTGATGGTGGTGCAAACAATGTAGTTTGTTACAAAAAATTTATGAAAGTCACAGAAGAAAGACCATATATTATATGTCAAGACAAAAAGGTATTCACACTTTTTGATGTGCCTCACCTTTTGAAGTGCTTGCGAAATAATTTTAGAAAGTATGATGTTAAATTTCAGGGTGGCAAAATTGCTAGTTGGAACCACATTGTATCTTTGTGGGAATTTGATCGTAAAATGCCTCACAGATGTGTTCCGAAATTAACAGACCGCCATGTAAATGTGGATTGCCTTAGAGCTATGAGTGTAAAATTAGCAGCTCAGGTCTTCAGTCATTCTGTGGCTTCAGGCCTGTGTTACCTTAGTGCACTAAATGGCTTACCCGCATCGGCTAGTCTTACAGCAGATTTCTGTTTAAACATAAATATTTTATTTGACAGTTTGAACAGTAGAACACTTAAGCACTCTAATCCTTTTCTTGCAGGAGTTACCAACTCATCGATTCACTTAAAAACCTGGAAGGAAAAGATGGATTTCATCAAAGGCATTGAATTTCAAACAGAAAAAAAAATATCTTTCCCAAGTATATTTGGCTGGAAATTAACACTATCAGCAGTTCAGCAGTTAATTCCAGTTCTGTTGGAAGATGTACCATTTGTATTAATGTGTCGTTTCACCCAAGATGCCTTGGAAAATTTTTTCTCTGTTGTTAGACGCAGAGGTGGAAATAATGACCATCCAACTGCATATGATTTTCAACAGAGGATGAGAATACTAATGGCACAGAATATCATAAGCACAAGTAAGCTATCAAACTGTGAACCTGATAACGATACAGTTTTGATACCTACAGAGTTGCTGACAGTTATCGATAACACTGAGCCTGGAAATGGCAGTGATGTAAATGATATGGAAATTGACTTTGATGATCCCTTATTGGTAGCAAATGAAAATTCTGATACTAGTGCTTGTATTGCAAGTACATCATATGATGTATTTTCACAAAATTCAGCAGCTTATGTTGCTGGATATATTGCTGGAAGGGCATTGAAGCAATTTCCTTGCACTTTATGTAAGAATATTCTTCTTGTTGATAAATCTTTGGGTGAACACACTTACTTTTTGTATTTTAAAGAATTTGATGTAGTGAAAAATGGATTGTGTTACCCCTCACAACAGTTTACATTTACTGTTTGTGAGATGGGTGAAAAATTTGTAACTTTGTTTGATAAAATATGTAGCCAAAAAGATGTGAAATCCAAAATTATATCCCAACTGAAACTAATTGATCATGAATGGCTTACATGCCATTATCATGCAGTAAAAATGTGGGAATATATTGTCAGTTCATATGTTTAGCTTATGATATATTATAAGCTGAAAAGTATAAATAACAGCTTGAAAAACAGACGTAGAGGAAAGAAAAAAATTATTAAATTACACTAAAAAGTCTTATTTGTATATATTATATGTATTATTTGTAAGAAAAATATATTAATGTAAGGAGTATGTGTGAGAAGTTTTTGATTTTGTATTTTTGCTATATTACTATTTGTTGGATTTTAATGTTTTTGTAATGTAATGTAATTTGTTGAATTTTACAAAAGTTCATGTAATTTAATTCTCTCTCTCTCTGTATATATATGAAATTTCTATTTATATATATATATGGAATTTGGATTTATGTGTGTATCTTCAAATGTAACTTCAGTATCTAAATTGTCTGTAAGTACAGTGAAACCTCAGTTAACGAATATAGTTTGTTCCTAGAGGTCATCTGAAATCTTTGTAAACCAAACCTAATTCTCCTTTAGGAACTTCTGTAAAATATATTATTGATTCATTCCTTCGCCTCAGATGATTGCAGATTTTAAACTTTTGCATTGGTAACATTTGCACCAGTTTACAATTGAAAAACCAGTGCAAATCATTAAATCTAAACTAGAAAGAAACTAGTTCAGTAGTAGAGAAATATACATGTATTAAAAAGAGTTGGTGATATAATTACAAGATAATGAGAAATGAAAAGGGAAGAAATATTGTTATTAATCTTTAAAATGAAATAGAAATAAATCTTGCTGATAGAAAAAAGGGTTACTTTTCCATTATACTCCCGCAAACTTAACAAATATCCTGAATTAATAGAAAATTACGAATTCAAAAAAAAATGCATGTAAGAATTGCATTATATATAATTTTTTAACATTATTTTACAAGGTAAATCGTCAGAAAAATTTAAAAAATAAACATTTATGTAATTTTTCTGTAGAAGTGAAAATATAAGTACCTACATAATAAGGACGTTTGGCTAAATGAGTAAAAAAACTCAGTAAAATAAGGATTAAAAAAATAATCAGTGTTTTTGTTGTTAAATTTCAAAGAAAAAAAAAATTGTGACACTGTTCAAAGCATGTTTTGTCTTTTTGGTACATGCATAGACTCACATTCCATGTTTCACACATGTATCTTCTATGAGGTTTATTCCTTGTGCTACAAAGTATACACTGCCTAGATCTAAATTTCACTGGTATATGTCCAGTGTTATTTAGTTTCTTTTCATCAGATGACGTTTGTGGTTTTTTATGTTAATGGGGAGGGCTTGGTCTTTTTGGCTTTGGTACGGATCATTCGTTTCCCATTCATACTTATTTTATTCATATTTCATCCCAAAATATTCAGAAAATATTTTTAATTTAAATAAAACTTTAAGCGATTTCAATTTTTATTATAGCAAAGTATATTTACATTAAATTTAAACCACAGGAAATAATTTATAAAATCACAATACTAGCTTGGGGAGCAAGTGTGTTGAGGTCAAAGAAAACTCTCTGGTAAAAGATCAGTAATAAATCAATTTTCATTCAAAAATTTCGGAAAGAAGAAAAAAAAAATCCAAAATTGGTGGTTTCAGGGCACGACCACCGCGCGTCAAAGGATTTAGGCATTATATAGAAACAGAAAAATCCTTAACTGTCAACTTCTTCAAAATCTCTGGTAATAATTTCTTCTAGATTGAATTCATTGTTTCATTAGTTATGTATTACAAGGCTTTGTCCATGAAAATTGAATAATAGAGAATATTAAAACTGCTCATTTTTGTTAGAAGTGACCTCAAAACATGTAGGAAATTCATTTATTGATAGCTTGTATGTTTGTCTTTCGAGACAGTTCTTTTTTTTGGTTAGGAAATTTGTTCATCGTGAAACATATTTGTAACCTGAGGTTCCACTATGCATTGAGCTGTGTTATGCTAATAAATTTTGACAATAACAATGTTTATTTTTTTTTTAAATTTACATGTGAAAAAAATTCTGAATGCTGTATTTGCTAACATTGCATCCTGCTCTGTATTTTCTTCTCAAGTTTTTTTTTCAACGTATTTAGACATTTAATTTATAGCTATATACAAAGTATAGAGAGATAAAAAAGTGCATTATGTAACTTAAAAGAATACAGTAGACGCTGCTTATTGTGGTCATGGTTAATGTTATCAATTGGATATTGTCATCGATGTGGTGAAGTCTCACTCATTTGTATATGAAAACTTGGAAAATACTTTGTTTATCGTGATCAACAATTCAGTTAATATTGTTTATTGTAATCAACAATTTAGTTAATATGTCCAGATTCATACAGAATGGATTTTTAAAATTTAACATTGCCAAATTAGATTAAAATAGATTTTAAAAAATTGTCAGGTGACACGGAAATGTTGCGAAGTGTGAGATTAGGTTTCCAAACACCTTGATTTCAACTTTAGTCATTTATTTAAAATCAGGTTTAAAAAAACAACAACTTTAGTTTGACGTATCCTATGAGGAACTCTATTGATTTTAAGAACAATCACACATAAGTCCTTTCTTTTTCAGAAGCCACTCCCCCCCCCCAAAAAAAAATCCTGAAAACACTGATGGCAAATAATGGTTGCATTTTTGCTTAATTTTACACTGGCAGTCTTCAAACAAAAGATGCATTTTTAATTTTAAGATTACGTGTACAGAAGCAGTAAAATAATATCCAGGAACATTATGAGCAGTTCACAAACACATTTTTGCATTTTCTAATTCAAATGCTGTGAAAATACTTGTGTTCTTGATATTTTTTAATTAAATTAGTTAAATTCCATTTTCATTCTGAAGTGCTTTTTTAAAATTAATGTTATTATTCTGCTAATATTATGAAAATAGATATGAAAAAACATGATAACATTAAGTGGCACCTACTATGCAGTGATTTGAAAGTAATATTTGTATGTCTTCTTTGGAAATGTAGTATTTTAATTATTGTTACACCACTTCATGTGTTCTTTTAAAACTGCTAAATTAATCACTGAATAAATTATAAATAACCATTTGCTTATTACCTTATAAAGTTAGAATTATCTTAAGCAGTATTTCTCACAAATTCTAAAGCATGATGAACAGGAAAGTCTTTGAACTAATATAAAAATGTGCAGAGGTTTTCAGATAGTTTTTAAGTTACATTTTAGGATTGGTAAACAAAGAATAATCTTATCACATATCTTACTTCTTTTCCTTTCAATATGAAATACTTTGTGAAGTGCATAATAGGAAATTTATTGCTACAGTATCTCATTCTATACAAAAAGATTCCATTATTTGAGATTTTATAATAAAAATTTCCTTCTTTTACTAGTTATGCAAATCATTTGAAAATTATCTTAATACAAAATGCATACCAAGCCATTTTTTATGGATAATATATTAAGATATTGTTTTCCATGTAGATGCTTTTATTTGTGATTTGATGAATGGAAATGCATTATACTGCTCAGACCCCTCAGTTGATGATTTTTCTCATACTCTTACAAATGTGCAGTTTTAAGATTCCTGCATTCAGCACGTTAAAAGATATATTTATTGACATTTTTATGAAAATTTGCAGCATTGCTGTAAGCATTGAATAATGGTGCTTTAACATCATGCATTATTATCATTGGTACAGAATGATTTAGTTTGCTTTTCTTTTTGTAAAATATATTTTCTTTTCAAATTTGCCACCCCCTCCTTTTTTGGGGGGAAAGCAAACAATGAATTTAATATGGAAAATAATCCCAAAATTTTCACATTCTCTCAAAACTGTTTTTAGTAGCCATAAGTGACAAATTCAGATTGTTTCCAAAACAATATTGACTGAATCTAAAATTATCAGTCAGATATTGAATGTTTCTTAAAGAACTAACATAGATTGTTTGTTATTATATAGAAGTTATTTTTTAACTATTATCTCTTAATCTCTAATATGTGCTCCTAAACATTGGGTATTACAGAGTTTATTATTTTATGAAAATTACTAATTTACAGAAATATGACCTGTGTGAGATCTAAGTATTTAAATTTCAGAATAATTTGATTTCTAAAAGATATATTATTGTTGTAGTTTCTGCCATTAAAGCTATGCTAAGAATGTATGTTAGTATGCATTCTTAGCATAGCTTTAATGGTTTCTCTCCTTTTTTTGTCTTTGCTATTTTTTCTGTATGATAAATCTAAAATTTTATATATCTCTAAAACAAAAATTTATGAATATTTTACCAAATTTTTTGTTTAAATAGTAGAAAAAAGAATTTCTAATAAAACACATAAATTACAATAAAATTTTAAAATGTATTATTCTTAAAAAACACGAAAATAATGTCATCTAATTATTGTTATACTGTGTTAATTGATATATCTTTAAAAGTTAGCTCAGAGAAAACTTATTTGAAACAAAAGAGGGAGAAAGATTTTATCAGCGATTGTATGAAAAATCATACATTTGCTTGTTATATATTATGTCATAGTGATTTGATAATTGTGTATCTTAGTATGAAATTTTGTGTAAATAAATTTTTTAATATCTTAATTTATATGTGTTGTCTTTATTTCTTTCAAGCTGAATAAGCAAAAATCTTTAATAAAATTGTATTGAAGAGTGCATCATTTATTTATTTTAAAATTGCTAACGGTTGATATGTATTTCAGACTATTAAATATATAGCCTTTGTGTGCTTTGCCATATCTCAGTAATTCTGTCATGTGCAATAACAAACGTTACATTTATTAAATTGCGTATATACGTACTACATGGCATTTAAAATTAAATCATATTTTAAAGCCGTAATTAAACGAAGTATTAAACTAATAGTAACCATTTATGAAATATTTAAGTATTAATATGAATAATTATGAAACGAAAAAAGTGGATGTAAAATAAAAAAATCATATACTGCAAAGCAAAATTTTCAAAAAAAAAAAAAAAAAAAAAAAAAAAAAATAGTAAAAGCTAATTATCAAATAAAAGATTTACGCTTTCTGCTTCACGAGCGTTTAAAGTAAGATCGATTTTCCGCCTCGACTACACCCTGCGTGTTTGCTTCACCGCATACTGACTTGGATTCGAAATTTGCCTGAGGGCGAGCCAACTGGTTTACATTGTGTCTACGAGAGCTTGCCTTCTTTTCCCCTTGGTGCGAGGCAGAGCGGGGCTTTCTGGTCTCAGACGGCGCCAAGAGGTGGAAGGGAACGGAGTGGCCGAGTATTCCTGCGGTAAGGTATGTATGCAGAGGTGGAGGGGCAGCGGAGGGCCATGGTGGGCTTTTGTATTTGCCGTATAAGACGCAGGCACTTCCCCCCCTGATTTTGGGGAGAAAAAGTGCGTCTTATACGGCGAAAAATACGGTACATAGCTTTAGAAAATAAAATAAAGTCTCAAGGTAACAATTCCAGCCGTTTTCGTTATTTCACTTTTTGAAAAATATTTAAATGAGCAGTTGTCCCGATTTTTTGTTACACACGAAAATTAAATATCAAGATTTTACATCATTTCATATAGAAGTGTGTTTTCATGTATTCGAATGATATAAAATGTTGATTGTAAGAATTCGCTAAAGAAGCCGTAAATATATAGAAAGTGATCGTAGTTATAAGTAAGGTTTTGCACACATACTTCGCATACATTGGAGTTCGAGAGCAAAAACAGGTATGAGATAATATATTCGAGATAAAGAAGAAAAACCGAAAAGTAGGCTATCAGTTATTTTACGATCAAATGCATATTTTATAAGGTAGGTTGCTAAATGTGTACTATCGTTATTGATTACAAGAGAAATAAAGGGGAGACTTCAACAATATTAAATTGAAAATCTATTTAATATTAAGCTCCTTACTTCTTTAAAGTTTTGTTACTTCTTTAAATGCAGAGTTTATTAATAATGAAATATAAAATACATTATAATAGGAAAGCACATTCTAAAAAACACTGCGTAATTTTTATTCAAGCAGAAGCCTCATGAATTAAACTTAATTTATCCATCATAAAAATTGCATTCGATTAAATTACCGTTTTAATTCTATAAAAAGTTAAATAACTGTCGTATTTGTGTAGACGTTGCAGCATTTTTTCCCTTTTAATTTAATACTTTTTTTAATAAATAAGCTAGAATAGATTCTGAATTTAATGTGTTAAAAGGTTGAAAGATAAGTCCCGAACTTTAAGAATTTTAATCAATCATTATAAATTATTGAGTTAATGAGTGGAAAATTAATTACTTCATGCTTAGTTAAGTAAAAAAGTTAGAGCTGAAAAATCTAACTATTTTAATGTAAAAAAGCAATGATGATTTTAATTTATACCGTATTTGAATAGAGATCTGAAATTCATGGTAAACTAGATTGATGAGCTGGTTTACAGTTTTTTCATTTAAGAAGAAGGAAGTACGTATTTGCTGGAAAAGTATTTAATCGGAAACTCATTGCAACATATCTACTAATTATTGATAAGCAGAAATTTCACATACAATAAGTGTGATTAATTTTCGCAAATGATAATTTAAATTATAACGTACAATACGCTTTAAAACTAAGGTATGCATTTTATTTATGTTTTTAAGTCTTATTGGCTAATATTTTCTCTGCTTCTTTCACAGGTAGTGAAATGTCTTATTAAAGAGAACTGTGTTAATGCTTAGCACAGAAATTCTTCAGTCTCTACTATGAGTCTATTTTACAAATTATGATATTATCTTACAGTGACTTTTTTATAACGTTGAATGGAAATATTAATAGTTAAACACGGCTATGAGCATTAGCTATAAAAAGTAATTTTATTCGAGGGGAAAAAAGGTAAAGTTTGCAATTATGTCATCGAGTGAAAATTTGTAAAACCTCTGCAGCCTGGAATTCATGTTAAAAATGATGAGACTCATGAAATTACGTAAATGTTTCGAGGAGAGAGTATTTATCAAAAACGAAACAGTAACACAAAATACTTTCACTTAATGAATTAAAACTATATCATAGAATATTTTATTAAAATCTGCATTATATAACTAGTAACAAGCAATAGAGACCGACCTAATTTGAGGAAGCAACTCTTTCTCTATTTTCTATCTCAAGCAAAACTTAGTTTCGAAGTTCCGTTTTTAATCCGAATTTTGAAATAGGATTGTATTATAATATGCCCTTTCGGAAATTTTAATAAAAGTAGCATGTAGGCTTTTCAAATGAAGAAAAGGTCATAATCATAATAAAAATTATAAAACCTAATAGAAAATAATCTGACATTTTCGGATTTATTCAATATTCTTGGAAAACCACTGTAATTATGTAATAAAAATGTTCATTAAATTAATTTTACAACCTTGAGTTCATTTTAATGATAAAAGTAGTTTCTTTAAAAATAAATGTTTGCAAGGAAAGTACAATGTAAGAGTTTGCATCTGACTTTAAGCACAAATTACTTCAAATTCGAAAGAAAGAACGCCTAGCTGATATTTCATAGAAAAGTTATTTCTTCTTTTTTCTATTTAAAATTGATCCGAATTTTTAATACAAAGATAATAAGCAAAATTTTTTTCTGAGAGAGAATCAACAGCTTTTACCTATTATAAGATTTGTTGATTTCTTTTTACGTTTCTTTCCAATGAAGACAATTTCAGAAATCTGCATAGATGTATGTACAACTTGAAGATTATATTATTATAAAAAAACAAAACAAAACAAAACAAAACAAACAAAAAAAAAAAAAAAAAAAACTTCAGATTAAAAAAGATCCTTCAGCATATGTCTACAACTAAGAAAACTGAATAACATTTTGGAATTTGAAACGAAGGATAAGAAGCAGATTTGATTAAATTATCGATTGCTGCAATTGTGACTATCAACATCTACATCAAAGAATAAGATGCATAGAGAAGCTGGAACTCAGTAAATGAAATATAAGCTGTAGCTTTGATTTTCATTTGAACTCTTTTATTTTTTAATTAGACTCTGGTATTTTCTTTCCATATTTCTCAGGAAAATCATAAAATAAAGTGAAATTCCAAACGAGATAAATTAGTTTTTTTGGCACTTTCGGATTTCGATTTATTTTAGAGTTTTTTAATATACGCTGAGTCTCCGTTTCCGTGGCCAATAAATCAATAAAGCGCTTTATAAAAATCGAAAGTAAAAGAGAGAGAGAAATTCGATAGAGTTTTTGAAAGGATGAAATCTCCTTGTGATCTCAACTAAGTACTGGAGATTTCAAAGTGAAACTTCTTTAAAGCAAATTTATTTTATGCTTTTACTCCTTTTTATCAATATGACTTTTTTCTGCTTCTCTTTCTTTTGAGCTTAATCATTATCTTCAGATATGCAAAGATTATTTTTATTCTGACTGACTTTCTATCAGCTGAAATTGCAGATTTGATTATTTCCTGAAAAAGTGAGGGTGTAAAGAGCAATATTTTATTTTCCAATAAAAATATCTATCATAAGAAAGCTTGAATGTAGAATTGTGGTAACAGTATAAACATTTTGGTAACTTTTGAATTCCATCTGAGTATTTTCAAAGATAATTAAATAATATTATGCTAAAAGTATTACAGAGCTGGCACACAGTAGCACACTGGCTGCAAGAGGCTCAAAAGAACCTTTAGTGTCGGCAACAAGGATACAAAATTGATTAGTGTTAGTATTTATTATAGATTTCTACATTTAAGTAATTTTCGGGAGCTTTAAAAACATTAAAACGTTCTCGGTGTAGCGAAATTAGCCTGACTACTTGCCTTATTTATTTTAAGAATTCAAATTTAAACACTCACATGTTTCACTGAAACTTTCACTTATAACTGCCCCTTGAATTTATGGCTTGTATACCATGTGTCTTTAGTTGGCAATTTTCTGCATGTGAACCTGTTTACGAAGAAATTTCGAGAATAAATATTACAACTATATACTTGATATGTAAGGTATTTTGTTATTCCGTGATGTATTCTTAAAGAAATGCAATTGTGACTAAATGAAATGCAGTTGTGAAGACCACGATGTCAATACACAGTTTAAAGTGGCTGTCAGATACATAGATGTTGACATAATACTCTATATGTATTTAGGTTTAATTTAAGAATACGGTGTTTTGTACTAACACATTTCAGATACAATACATTGTGAAATTCCAGACGTTTATGCACAAGCGGATTGGATGTTACACATGTATTTTAGACAGCAGTTTCTAAATTCAGAAATAGAATAATGGAGAAATGTCGTTTTTCTTAGTAGAAAAGGTTCTACGTTTGCAGATTAAGAAAGAAGAGAATGAGAAAGTATTTTGATTTATAACCATGGGAAAATTTATAAATTTAATGTTGTTGGGTGTTAGATATTCCTTTTACACTGCTGGCCATCCAAAATGAAACAGGAAAAAAGACAAAGCCAAATTTATTTCGGAAATTACCAAAGTACCAGTGCTAATTGATTTGAAATACAGCTTTCTTTGAGAAAGACGATAAAATCAGTAACGAGTATTGCCGCCACGTTTGTCAGTAACCGCTGCTACACGCCGTGGCATTGAGTATGTGGCAACAATTAGATTCATCGCATAGTAACGAGTTGCCATAGTGACGATAAGTTTATAAGCTTGGAACAACAATTACTATATTTTTGCCTTTTGAGTTTGTATTATAATAATAAGTTTATTTCCTGTATTTAAATATATTTAACTGGTAAATAAATAAATATTTAAATACTAATTGAGTCATATTTTGAATACTTATTTCTACCTCTCGAAAGTGAAAGAGGCTTTGCATGTGTAGTTGGAAATGACAACTATGTCTTAGTGTTTAGTTAAAGTTCATCTGGTATACCTGTGGTTGTGGCTTGCCCATTCCATTCCATTGACGGAAGACGCGAGCAATGTACCTTTACCATAGGGTGAATCAGTTCAGCACCGCACCCCCCAAGATCTAGAGCAGCCAAAGAAGCCACACGAGAGCCGCGCACAGAGAGCCCAAGCCCAACGCCGGATCCACCCAGGATAGTTCAACGAACCAAAGGCCCATAGGGGACCCACACCCCGTCGCCCAGGCGTCAGATTTAAAAGAAATATTTACATGGCCAAACAAGGGTATAGAGAGATACAATTGAGTAAAGTACATTAGTAATATACAAAGGATTGTACAAATTTAACAATAAGAGGTAAAGCTTACAAGATTGCAAGATAAAGCAAGTTACAGGATGTGGCTTGCCCAGCTAGACGTTTTACAATCATTGACCAGACCTGTCTCATGGGCGCTAGATCTAAGGAGCGAACAGGAAAGACTAGCAATGAAAAGGGCAAGAAAGGGTAGCAATGGAAAGGAAAGGGTAGGGATTAAGAAGCGTGCAACGTGTGTTCGGCCACTTTACTGTTGAAACGTGGCCACAAACAAAACCATGAAGGTAAGGAAGGAGAACAAACTGGAAAACCTCTGAGATATAGCATTGGCTGGTGTATGTATCGGTAAGGTACTCGGATACTGACTGGTACTCGGGGAGTGTGATTCGTCCGAATTCGTCCACAATGCCACGTCATTCGGATTTCCGTTTCCATCGTTCAATGCACAATTGTAATCGCAAATGTCTGTGGTTCAAAGTTAAAGGTACGACAAGCAATGGAAACCTCTCGGACAATCTATTTTACGGCAAACGATGTCGAATTGTGCGTGTAGACATCATTGTATTACAGAATTTATTTTTTATTTTGTACCACCGAGTGTGCTTCTGACCTAAGGTGATACAAAACGGAAAAGACCTTAAAATACTATCCAGCCCCCGCCCTAAGGTAGAGTTGGCAGATCAACGGCATTTAGAAACATTTTACAGAGCGTTTTCACAATGAATATTTTACAGTAGTGAATATTATTTACAGTCTTCTTTGCATTTACATGCTACTTTAAGCTAATTACAAAGCAAGTAGAATCAAAGAAAGAAATAATTTGAAGTCTTTGTGTTTTTGTGTGTATAGTATTTAGCTTTGGTAATATAGCTACAAGTCAGTAAATCTATATGTACTGAGATTTATAACTCAACATGAATAATTGACGAGAAAAAAAAGCACATGCAACAACTCTGTGTTTAATTTAAAGACCTGGTATCTAATACTTTCTTTAATTAGCATTATTTAGTTAACATCTAGTATGAGTAAAAAAGCTTCAGTTATATTTAAAGTTTTCATTTCTAAATTTCAAGCTTTTCCCACCTTTTTTTAAAGATGTCCTTTAAAGTAATTTTACTTTAACATTTTTTAACGAATGAAGATTTAACTAAGTTCTGATGCATTTCTTAATTCTTCATTAGTCTTTGAAAATTCCATCAGAATCAGGATTTATGAGTCTTACTTTAAATTGCCAATAACTGCAATTTAAAAGATGAAATCCCCAAATTAATCGCCTACAAAAAGTGTCATTCTTAATTTGAAAATGAAATCCCGAGAGAACTTTTTCACATTAATCAATTTTTTGAGAAGTTCCTTTTTGTCGGAGACACATATTGGGGAATTCGAGGAAAAGAATCGAACCAAAATTAACCGCAGCAGAGCTAATTAAAAAATATTCGGATGATAGAATTTTTTTGAGAACAAAATTAATTAGAAAGTTTTAAAAATATGAAAGCTTCTGATAAGGGAGTCTTAAAACTTTATGGAAGTAGATTTTATTTAAGAATTTCGTGTGACACCATCCTAAAATATGAACGCTTTCGGCTTGTTTTGATATATTTAATTTGAAAATTTAAAGCAAGACACACAATTATTCTTATGGAACTTACTGGAAGAAGGAGGTATAAGCAAAAATAAACAATATTGGATCTAATAAGCATTGATAATTTTCTTAAATTTGTTTTACTTCATTTTCGAAATCCAAACTGCCGCATGAAGTACAAGAATATAGAAGTCATCTTGTACAAAATGCATTGATATATAATTGGAAAAAAAGAAACGTATTTAAAGAAACTGAAATTCCAGTTTGTTATTTCTGGCAACATCATAACTTTAATGAGGAAAGCAGGAATAATTTAGAAATGACCTTCAAATATATTGCTTCGATATTTCATGTGAGTATTTGTAGGAAAACATTAGTTATACTATTTTAATAGTGTTAAATTTATTATACTATTCTAATAGTGTTAAATTTATTATACTATTTTAATAGTGTTAAGTGCTTATTAATTTTAATACAAGTAAGTTAGCCTTACTTAAATACTAATGATATTTCATTATTATAATTAATTATTCTAAAATTTTTTGTTTAGAATGGCCTGAAAGAATTTATACTGTGAATAAAAACGTTTTTATTTTGAAATTATTGATCAATAAATGTTTCTTTATTAAAAGAACTACCTTTATGGAATTGAAGGATCACAAGTTTAGTAGAATAAGTTTTAGTAGCAGAAAATTCATTGAATTTTCGGATTCTAGCTAAGTTGTTAGACGACGTTTTCTAACTGTTAAAAAACAAAATTCGTAAATAATGGTAATTAGTTTTTATATTTCAAGGCTTAACACACCCACATATATATCTCTCTCAATATATACCTCTCTATATATATTGATAATATTTACATATATTTATTTAATTTCACCCTGAATTTTCATAGTTTTGAGCCATATGTATGCACCTATTTAACAAATGATTCGTAAAAAAATTGCAGAGTTTAAATATCTTACAAGGAAATTAAATACTTTAATGCTAAATTTTGGATTCGTATAAAAAGGTGACTTATCACCTTGTATTACTCTTACTGAAATAACATCGAACCTTTTTGTTAGTGCTTCAGCTTAACACGCTGAAGGCCACATCAGTTACCGGCGGGGTTCTTTAATAACCGGTGATTGACACTTAACTTTCCGTTCAGCCAGCGTGACTCGCTGGTGACTGACACTAAGCTTTCTGTTCAGGCCACGTTAGTCGCCCGTGACTTATAGTGAAAATAAAAAAGCCCTATTTCGGCAACACCTTTCTTGTGTAACTCGTGACTTAATTATTAATTAAAGACTATTTCCTGATCCAACCACGGCTAATATTATTTTAAGTGATACATTTTGGTCACCTCACAAATCTTTTTTAAACCAATTATAGTCATGTAGCTTTTAAAATTATATCCCCCATGTTGTTCCTTCTTCACCCTATTCAAAGGAGAATACCGGATTTCTCATCTTCACACCGTGGAAACTACCCGCACCCACAATACGTTTCTCGGGAAAATAATAGGTTTAATAGAGAGTCTGTCCGTATTTTCGTTCCAGTTAACAATAAAATGGCGCCATTTTCTAACTGATCTTCTACAATTACAATTCTATCACTGACCTTTTACAACAAATTTATTTACAATATTTTCAATTTTTCTTTCTAAGCTTCCCGGTCACTCACGAGGAAGGTAGACTTTTTTTCCAAAGCAGTGTCCGTTCCTCTTAGCAGCATCCTTAAGCTGACTTTGCTCATTACAGCAACAAAAATCTGCTGTAGAGAATGCTCCTTAAAACAAAAACATTCTCCTTATCCACAGTAAACGGATCTGTAAGGATTAAGCTGACTTTTCTCATTAAAGCAACAAAATTCTGCTGTTGAGAATGCTCCTTAAAACAAAAACATTCTCCTTATCCACAGTAAGCAGATCTGTGGAATTCTCCTTATCCACAGAATGAACTCCGTACCGAGTTTTTCTCTCACAATAAATTCACTGCTCGTATTCTCCTCAATATAAACTTAGTTAACTTTTTCTATTTAGGTTTGGTATCTACCAAAATGTTCCGCTTAGCATCCGTCCTGTAAATCTTACAGATTCTGCGGAGAATTTGTAAGATTTCTGCCCTTAAGTTAAAGCTGAAAATGAGGAATCTTAAGAACTGGTAAGCGAATTATCATTTAGTGAACAGAGAGCAGAACTGAAGAAGGGTTAAATACCCTTTATTATTCAAAATAAATTTAACAGATGACTCCTTCTTGGAGTTTACAATAAAGCCTCCACCTGGGCTTGAACTCAGGAATACTAAGAAGTAAAACTTAAATAAACTTAACTAAAGATACAGCCGAAGATATCAAGGTTGTAACAGAGTTGGCCCCTTAGCGCTAACTAACGGCGAAGCTATCAAGGGCCTAAAGTACGGCCGAGCGTAATAAGAGAGAGAGAGTATCCTAAAAGGCGAACGCTCCCTGTTGAGATATATCTGGCTCTCTAACGAAGTCAGTAGAACTTCAAAGTTAAATAATTCTCCTCCGCATTTGCATTTGAATGCGATTCTGAAAATACGTTCTGGCCGGAAGTTGTAAGCTGAAATTAAGAATGGACAGGAAAGTAGCTTAAAATAAACATTAATTGTTAAAAAATTAGGATAAACTTTACAATCCTATTTAAATTCATTATTTATTGGTAATTTTACCAGCACCTGTAACACATCCATTCCCCTTCCAACAACTCATCTCTCCAGTCAAGGAATTAAACAATAGATAGAGTTAACTTTGAAGCCTACATAACATATTTTGGTGACAGAGAACAGAAGTATAAGTGATAATACATGTAAATAACAAGATAATGGGTTAATAAACAGAAAAGCCTACAACAATATTATCTTTCCAGATCTGAAGTGCGTGCGTGTATTTTCTGTCAACAGACGCAGACTACGTACGTACTTGTATATACTACAATTAAAATGCAAAAATGTTAAGTTAAGTAATATTTTTCCAAAAATCTTGTGCTTTAATCATATTTTATCTTTTGTTGAAATTTTGTATTTTAATAGTACTTTTCTGATGTTTTGCATATGTGGACTAAAATGATTTTAAAAATATTTCTCCCCTTTACATTACTTAACGATGATCTTCATTGCATCAACATTCCCCCATGTGAATGACGAAATTTTGTATGATTTATCTTAAGCTAAAAACTAGCAAAAAATAAACTTAAAGCTTATAGTGCCATTTAAAAAACTAAATATTTTTAATGCTTCATTCGAATATTCCAAAATAAGACTGAACTGAAAAACTGAAAAATTTCTCATTAAATAGCATAATTTATTTTCACATCTCAAGATTATAATAAATTAAAACTGGAGAGTTTAGAAAAGGTTTTAGGAAGGTATCTGTTGTAAAAATAAGGGATTCAGCTTTAACTACTACGTATAGCAAATTTAATAAGATACACATTTAGCGAACGTCATTTAACCTGCTTCAAAGCATATCTTCTTTCAAGACGTATAGTTAAGTATAGTCATTTATATGCAATACATAATTCAAAGGTAACAAGCATTTCTGATAAATACATAAAATTTAAATATAGTGCTTAGAAATTTGAGGAAAACTTAAGAAACCAGTTATTATTTTATACTATGAACATAATTTTTAAACTCGTGGAGAGTTAAAAATAAAAATTAACTGATTTCGAAGTAATTGCATTTTTAATAGAAGATTTACTGCTCTTTAATCTTTTTCAGACGTCAAATCGTTTTGAATAATTAAGCCATTTAAGTGATTGCACGATAAATAATACCTCTCAGCATTTCGAATTTTACGGTACTTTTTAAAAGACCAGAAAAAACTTACAGAAATTCTATAAACTTTTATTTAATCAGCTAATATAATTTACTATAAAAAGTAAAGAAATTTACAAACATAGTTTAATTGAAGATAAACAGAATATACAGAATTTTTAATTCTTTGAGAGTTTCTAGCATCATTTAACGGATAAATTTTAAAGCTGAATTTTTATAAAAATTTTTATAGTTAAGGGAATTAACGGGAAATACAAACTTTTAAATTCTCAAACCAGGCAGAATGTAGGTGTGCTATATCATATTTAACAATTTTGCAATTTCCATTTAATAAATATAATATGAAATTAAAGCATAGGTAGCAAGCATTATCTTTATCGATTTTAATAAAAAATATAGATAAATAATTCTCATTCAACTCATTAGTAACATATACATTACATTAAAATTATCGTTTGTTCAGTGTTCTATTACGATTCTTCTGTGCATTGCTCCTATTGTTTCCAGTTATATGACTAGTTTATAAGGTAAAACTGTCTCAATTTTATTTTAAATGAATATTTAAGATTCTCAATTTTATAAAATTTCGTTTGTACAACGGTCGGACACCTGCCATTGGTTCGGGAATGATGGAAGATATCGGTTATTTAACAGTCTAATTAAGGAGAACCTTGTTCAGGATTCATCACAGGAGGGATCGATATTACACTCGCAAAGAAGGAGAACAGACACTTCCCTACATAGATGAATTAGCCAAGGAATTGGCTCTTAGGTACCTTATGAAGTACCTGTAACCTTAATAAGAAGTTGTCGATATTCTCAGATACAGCGATACTTCGCTTCACGTCTTTTAGAGTTATAGGATTTAAGTAGAGTTACAGATAAAGTATAACCCTTTATGTGACGCCCGAATAAATTACGTGTCATGTCGCGAGAAAGAGCAACACTTAATCTACTTCTTTTGAGATTGCAGACTCTATCGGCACCAGCAAGTCCAATGTAAAGCTTCGTATTCATGTCAGACACTATGAGAGTGTGGATGAAACCAGCCAGTATGTTCGATGATAGAAGCTCAGTATTACATTCCTGGGACAGTTGGAGACGCGCATTTTACTTTATCCAGTTACAGAAATACAGAAGGTCACTATAGCAATCGCTACGCTTCGGGAACAAGCAATGAGCTGGTATAAAGCATCGATAAACATTTGTTGGGGGACACAGGCAATAAGAATTACAAGTGTTTAAAATCGTCCTTGGGGAAAGACAGAAAGGAACGCTAAGCGGGACGTTTTGGTAGATACTAAACTAAAGAGGAAAAGTTTACTAAGTTTATATTGAGGAGAATACGAGTAGTGAATTTATTGTGAGAGAAAAAACTCGGTACGGAGTTCATCCAAGTAATATTGCCTAGGCTATTGCCTCAGATTCAGATAGGTTGTTGCCTCAGATCTTTTTTGGCTTCTCAAACCGGGTAGACTAGAGCATTTATTCGAGTTAGCAGTGAAGTTTGAAAGTAGGCGAGTGTTGATGAACAAATGCGCGACGGGATTTAAGCAGAGGTCGAGCGGATATTTTCATAGATCTGGAGATGAAGGAAGCCCAAATTTTGATGGCAGCAGACGATTTGAAAACAGGAAGGAAATTTCCCCCGCAAATGACGATCGCCAAAACTACTTTACTAAGACTTTAAACTAGACAGGGGTACTGAATACAGATGGTACATGCATGCCAAAGGAAAGAAAATACCTCTCATATTCAATTAACAATGTTAATAAAAAATCCGTCCCTCCCATTGATTCATATTATGTTAAATAGCTTATCAGCAGATAGCATTATTATTATGTTTTGAGAAGAATTTAAACTGTATAGAGTGTTTGGTGTTGCGGGAACAAGAGCGACACCAGCCTAAGGCAAGCAGCGTGAATGCGTAGGGAAAATAACCTTAAATGTGCAAATGAAAAAATGAACATCATATGGTGGCTTACTTCATTGTGAAAAATCTACAGGCTAATGTAATTTTGAGAACAGATGGTTAAAGGCTGTGAGGGAGAACGTTAATTGTCAGGAAACTACTGTGCAATTTAAAGTAAAGCGGGTGAAAAGAATGTTCAGCCGCCCGCTTTTGGACTTGAAGGAATTGAACCCGGATGACATAGCGAGGCTGGAGCAGTTGGGAAGAAAATTTTCAGATTTATTCTATGAGACCCCAGGGCTGATTCAGATGGTACATCAACATTAGAAACTGGAAATCACCCCTATTGTCAGTCTAAACAATACCGCTATCATAAGGTCAAGAAAAAAATAATTGAGCAAGGTATTACAGAAGGGCTAAACAATAAATTACAATCCCCATAAGTAGCCTTTACGCAGTTCACTACTTCGAAAGAAAAATAATCTACCACCTACAGCTTTTCAAAACATGGCATTTTGCTAGTGACTGTATAAAACTAAATCGTATAACAAAATATCCGGTTTACCTCCTAACAATGATTGAGGAAGTGTAATTATAAAAATCAAATTTACAAAATACATGATAGCACCAGATCTCATTTCTGAATAGCTTCAGATATGTGTGAAAACCACATTTATTATCAAAAGAAGTCTGAGGAGTTTGAGATGGCAGATATTCAGAAATTAGTGAATGAGGCAATTAGAAATTAGGATTTGACTTTGGCGAAACAGAAGTATTATTGTGGAAAGAAAAGGCGAGAAGTTGATTTTAAGATGGGAGGTAAAGTCTAGAATATTAAACATTTTCTTTCGTGTACATCAGAAAGAAAGGTTAGAAAATTCTGTTTTAAGTACTAAGGCCATTTTTAATTGAGAGACTAAGTAAAACATTGGTATTTCTGAAAAATTAAAACAGTGAAAGTACCAAAGCTAATGTAGACCAGATCAAGTTCTGTTATGAGCGTGCTGATATGCCAATGTTAAAAGAGGTTTTGCAAAAAATTATTTATTGGGAGAAATGAAAAGCCATCTGGGAATGAGGCGGATAGAGCGTCAACATCCGGAATACAAGATCCGCAAAGGAAAAGAAAGAAGGCCGGAAATGGTGAAAAAGAGAAGAAAACAATTGAAGCCCGACGAGTCTGAAAAAAGCAAAGCATCCCGTAGATCTGGTGACCAACCAAGTAATAAGCAATGACTATTGAGAAGTCAGCAAGCGACATAAACAGCTATGGACGAGGTTTACAACGATGGGAAAAGATCAGGTCAACCGGGCCAGAATTTACTCTGCAAAAGTCTGATTGATGACGACTCAGGCCACCTTTGAAGTTCCAGGCGAACCAGAGAAGTTTTCCTACAGCACTTAGCGAGGAAGCGATCGGCTGCGCCAGAATTCCTTTTGTTGTATTCTACAGGTTTGCCCTGAGGAAATCCATACAAATACGATACCGGTCACAGAAGCACAAACATCCAGTAGATGAGCCAGGAAATCAGCGCTTCAGAAGAAAATTAACTATTCATCAAATGAGTAATTCCCTGTCCTGGCAGAAATTTCTGCAGAAAAGAATGGAAGAGCTCTAAAGAAACAAAGATAAGTGAGAATTTAATTTATTTATTTCAAATATTGATTTTATACTCTAGGGCAAAATTTGTTATGATATTTTGAGTTTGGCTTCAAGCGAGAACTTTCTAGTTATTATTTAGCAAGAAGATTTTTCAATTTAATTACGCTTCTATCTTGAAAGATTTTTATTTATAAATATTAAATATTTCTTTGGAAAAATACTTTTCTTTCCAGATATCTGGAAGAAAATGAGATTGAACTAAATAATGATGACCTAAAGTTTTATTCAAGGAAATCCAACCTTCCTTAAAAACTGAAATTTAATTTTAGACATTTAACTCTTTCGCATCGAGAGACGACCAAATCTGTTTTCAACAAACATCGAAAACGCCCGTGTTTACGAATTTGTCTTGGAATAGTTTTCTTTTCCCATTTGCTGCTCTTGGAGGTTTTTCTGGGGTTTCTTCCATTGTGTGCAGTTTCACCTTAGGGCCGGATTGCACCCGCGAACGTCATTGCACTTGCGAATGTCAATAGCTTTCCGCATTTCTGCTTTATTTGCTTCAAAAGAATGATTGGCATGTCTTTTAACAACTCGCGAAACCAATGAGCCATACACTAACGTGGAGGGGAAAGAACTAGGTAGAAAATAAACGAGGCGTTGGGGCGGTTTGCCGTTGCCTGAATGAACGGGCGTTACGGGCGACTTCGATGCGAAAGAGTTAACATTATGGTAGTATAAAATTATAAAAAAATCTGAAAGCTTCCAGATTTTACATTACGCCCAAAGGGGCGTTTTTTACGTTTTGTGTGTTGCCTTTACTTATTAAATATCATGTTTTTCTGTGTTGCCTTTACTTATTAAATATCATTATTGAAATAAATTCACGAACCTGTTTGAGTCCTCAGTGCACGCTATTTGTTAAATATAAACTTGTGATTATATATTCTCAGTTTGCCAATAGATGGCGGTACTAGTATAGTCTTTATTTGTCAAAGAAACTGCTATGTCAAGTTCGTCTTTGGTGTTCACGAGAATAACGCCCTCTGTTTATTACTTTAAATTCGATCCAGTCTGATTTATTAGAGAATTATATATATAGTTTTTACTGTTTGCATATATTGATTTCAGTACGTTAAAATTTCATTAAATTGTTTTCATGTATCCGATATTATCACTCACAGGGGACGAATTACAATTATCATGTTATTTCCAATTTCATAATCAAACTTATCCCTTTAAGATTAAAAGTACTTGAAAATTTTAAGTTTAGCGTATTGTTGACAATAATCCATCTCAGCAGGATCTTATCAAGTTTAACTATATGAAGTAAGATGCTTTTGCAATTATTGAGTTTGAAAAAATAAATACGATCTTACCATGCAGAAACAACCTAAAGAAACTCATGGCTGTGAATTCAGTGTTAAAGGATTAAATTAAGTGGGACACTTTCTATTGAATCTAAAATAAGCCGAATCAATAATTTACGAATCTGTCTTACTTCCAACACAGAAAGTTGAAATAAAAATGCCAAACTCGAAGAGATTGGAACGTGAAGTAGTACTAGCTTCCACTCTTCAGAAACCTTTCATCGTATAAAGAACGACAAGACCATTCATCATCGACGTATTCTTTATGGTATTGTTTTCGTTGTCAGCAGCAATGCATAGCTCGTCAGAGCCTTTTGTTGTAATCCAAATGTCTTGATCAGAGTCTTCGTAGCTTTGGAATTGATTTTTCATGTTGCTTTATCTTTAGCTCTCTTTTTCTAAATCTTTCTGAAAGCGTATTCTCGGATCGTTAAACTTTGCTTAAATGATTGTACAACTCAAACGGAAACGTACATAATTTATTGTAGATTTGCGATTGCAGACTCCCCGTTAAATCATAAGATAAATTTTCAACCGTTAATTACAATCCTCAAAGAAATTGATTTTCAGCTGATTACGTATCAACCACTTTAAAAATTTCAAAAATCCTTTTGTAATAATTTGACTAACTATAAACAGCTAACTGATGAACTGGACTTAAAGTAATTTTGTTAAGTACAGACACATAAACCTAAAAAATAAAATGGTTTATATTTAGGTTTCTGTAATTTTTTTACAACCATGTTTAATATTAAATGTTAATAATTTATTGTTTTGTACATTGATATGTACTCTAAAATAAAATATTTAAGTTTTTGGTTTCTTACTGTGGCAGGGATGGTTGGATATATACGATAAGTGAAAAGTTAAAATCGGTCGTTTTGACTTCGTAGCACAACGAAAATTACGGACTTGATACTTACGGAAAACGTGATGAAAAATACTAGCTAAAGTATCGAATAACATTTTAAGGAATTTGTTTCCAAAGGATAATAATTACATTTTTATGAAAGAACGAGAAATGCGTTTTAAGATACACAGTTCCTAGTCACTGTGTCATTTTCTTCTTTTCTATCACTCTCTTTTCACTTACGCTTTTCATGCCAGATTGTTAATGAGATAGCGAGCGTTTATTCAGATTGAGGTAGAAAAGCACTATTTAAGAAAATTTCGGAAGTTAGTGTTAGAGCGCATCTGCCTATTTAGGGCTTTTTTGTGTCGTTATTATTAGCGGTTTGATTCTGTGGTGTTATGGGGCTTCTAGCCATTTCATTTGTCTCGCCGATTTTCTACAAACCAGAGCCTTTCCTGCTCTTTGTGAGCTGGTAGTTTAATCCATCACACTTGAGTTTGTTTAACTTGCGTCATTTTTGATAAACAGCATATGGCATGAAATCATAGTCCTTGGAAGTAACATCTAGAGGGATCCATAGAATTATCGTGTTCTTGCTGATCCAACGTACTTTTAGCAGAGATTTCAAAACGTGCATGCCCTATTTTTTAATAATGTGGGGTAAAAACCTTTCTGACCATGGATCCATGTAGCCGGCTTTTTCGGGGGAACTTGAATTAACAATATTTTCTGTTATATACGCTTAACCTATCTTGAGACCTTCTTTCTTGGGATGGATCGTGAATTCAACAGCCCAACAGTTAATCAGCTTCTCTTAACCTTCATTATCAGGCAATGTAAACAAAATGAATTATATATTTCCTCTGCACATGTAAAATAATTAGCTTAAAATTGTAAAGATTGTTTTTCTCGTCGCGAGAGGGATGGAAAATACCAGAAACTTATAAATTATTTTTGAGTTTTTGGCGTAATCAGTGAGTAGTTATTTATATTTATTTTAACTAATAATTTAAATTTTAGTTCAGACTTTCCTATAAGCCTTCATTCTCCTAATTGTCAGTGGAAGAATAGTTAAATTTGGTAGCGCGCGTTGAAGAATGCAAATTCTATCTTGAGGAGAAAAGTTGAAATACCGAAGTTTTAGAACGAAAGTTAGAGAGTTAGGTGCTAGCTGCTGTCTATGCTGTAGGTACGTTTGATTATTGCTGGTTCAAGTGGCTTAATTGCATTTATCTGCTGCCACTAGTTTTAGAAGGGGATTGAAGTTCGGGATCTCGTCGAGCTCCTTAGTTTAGTTTAGCACTTATTAAACATTTTAACTTTTAATTTTCAATTACCCGCTTTTAAGTTACCGCCCGAGTTGAGGCGATGTTTGTTAGCGTCGAGTGTAAATTCTAAAGAGTTAATTTAAAGGGTTAGAACCCTTCTTCTGTGTAGTTTCCTGCTACTCCTGTATTCAGACAGAAGTTAACCCACTTGGACACTACAAGTGTATCTTCTTATTACAACAATATAGTGTTTGATAAACCATATAATATTAATAAAATTTTGATATTTATGAATGACAAACAATTGTTAATATAAAAGGTATCACATCAGCTCAACCTGTTCGTGTCCTCCATTTCTTGTGTTTTGTGCCTTTATTACCGCTCCAGGAAAGCGTTTCCAACCATCCAATGCTATGTGATTTTCCATCGCCTAAGTGTGCTTTATCTCTGAAATTTTGTAACCAATGAGTTGAAATACTCCGTATATAAAAATATCCACTCTGTTACACGGTTCGATGAGTTCAGTTTTTTTTTTATTCTTAGATACTGGAAAATGGTGCAGTTTGCTTTAAAAGTGATTGAATTACATTTTTATTGAGTTCCGTTTAAACGTTTTTTGACTTAAGTTAATCTACATGGAACAGGTGAAAAATAATCAACAATTTAAAACTTTAAGTCTGCTAAGCCTAACGAGGCCGCCATTTGTTTCCATTTGAAACTCTTAGTAGAGAAGTGAAGTAAGTCAGTTTGTGCATCAACTTAAGTGAGTTTTTGCCGAGTGCGACGGACAAAAGTAAACTTTCAACTTTGTGCACCGAAAAATATGTCTTCCTGCCCGCTGTCCGAATTACTTATTTTTGCAGAATGTTTTAACTGTATTTGGTGTTTTTAGATATGTCCGTATTTTATAATTTTCAGTAAAGATGCTTTGAGTTTTAATGTACTTTTGTCTTGCTGCAAAGTGAGAACTAAATTGATTGAATTAGAAATGTATCTTTAATGAAATTCGAGGAAATAAGTTTAAATGAAATATCTCTTTAATTGAATTGGCCGCGCAAGGAAGTCATGAGGTGTCCATATCAAATATTTATATCTGAGCTACTTGGGACTTCACTCTCCTTCTTTAGCGCATGTGTTGGTGTTATCTTCTTCTAAACTACGATTTCGCTTATTTTTATGTGACTACAATTCATAAATATGTACTATATACCAAACTATTGCAGATTTACATATGAAAATATTGGAAATCTGTTTTGCTAATGCTTGCGGTAGGGAATAGAGTAAATAGTGGTAGCAAGAAGCGAGAGGGAAAAACAAGTTATAGAGTAAAGTCTGTCAATCCATCGAGGTTTAAATGCTGCATGTATCTTTGTGGAACATTTTTGTCGGTATATAAAGAAATTGGGAACTTAAACATACGCTCTTCCTACAAAATGTTTGTTGTTTCCAAAAACGTTTGCAATGAAACGTTTTATTATCGTTTTTTGGTTCCACATAAGACTGTATTTCATTTTATTGTGTAATAATAGTACGGTTTATTGCCATTTAAGAAAGTATTTTATTACATTCATTGTCAAAATGATGAATGGACATATTTTTATAATTTGAAGTTAGAAATTGTGGGAGTTTTGAGGAAATCTACAGATACATTCTATTAAATGCTTCTCTTCGAAATTGTGTAGTAAGTTCATACATTATGAATTAAAAGAAAATATGCATGCATTGTGAGAAGCATGTTTACCAACAACTGAAGTTTTATGCATAAAGAACACAGCTTCAGAACAGCTTCATAATTGCAATATGGAGTTAAACAATCGGATGTGACCATTATATGACGTATCGTCAGTTCCACCTTTTGAAAAGCAATGAGCTTTAACTAAAGTAACCCTTCAGGTTGATCGTTTGGAAACGAAATCTAATTTATTGTTCCAATAAATAGTAAGGTATATAAAGAATCAATAGAAGGTCGTACAAAATTGTGGATTATATTCTATTAGATATAGTTGTCTACGTGAAAATCTGGTTTAATTTATATATGAAGCCCCATTATATCTTTTTGTTAAAAGTTGTATTTTATTGGATACTTGAAAAATATAAAATTTAACAGGTTTTTAATTAAAAAAAATTAAATGTACAAATAAATACTTTGAACTAGCATCATAATTTAATTTTCTTCTAGTATAAACAAGTTTAAATTGACAAATAAGCTAAACACATATCTAAATTCATTTATTTCTGCACGTATATTCCCGCGCGATATTTAGGCATCAGATATAAGGTATTTTCTTCCTCTTTTCTGCATTCCTTCGTGGTCTTAAGGGCAGAAAATTCGGCGCGTATTCGAGAGTTCCAGGGTTCGAGTCCCAGGGAGAGCATTGCACATTTTCCACACCTCCTGCTTCAAAATATCCTAATGACAGTAGCGCCTGCACTAAAAGGCGGTGGATGATGATTCTTCACCACCAGGATTTGGCGATTGAGTCACCTAATCCCTAGTCGCCCGTTAAAAAAGGAAGTATATATTTTCGTCCTCCTTTGTGAATGATTTCGTGGTGGAACGGTAGCACACTCAGCGCATATTCGAGAGGTCCAGGTTCAAGTTCCGGAGGGCACTGTTCATTTTTCACATCTCCTACTTCGAAATAACCTAATGATTCCACTCAGTAAACAATGTTTGCTAGTTTTTGAAATTTCAGCTGAATGGTGACTACCATGCTTTCTGGGATCTGTAAGAAGGCAGAACTACAGATATTTTCGAATTTTCTGTTTATTCTAGTGTCTCTTCATTATCAATAGTGCAAGAATTAGCATGTGCATGTTTTGGAAAACTTGCCTTCATTGCAAGATTTTTGAAGTTCTGCAAATGAAATGTTATTATAAAAATGATTCTCTTTTACTGCTTGATATAAATAAATACCATGTCTAAGTATAAACAGAAATATAATTATCGGTTTATCATGTACAGTCAAAATCTAATATGTTGTTCTCAGTTATGTTTTTTTACGTTTTGTATGTGCAAATACGAGATTTAAGAATCAACTTCGAGAATTTGTTTTTAGCCCAAGTGGGTAATAATCCCCAAAGAGCTATTAATTTCGTTTCAGCATTTTGCATCCTCCACCAAATAACGGTGTTCCAATTCTCAGACTGTTGCCACCAAATATTAGAACTCTGGAATATATTTAGAGATATTAAATAATGAAGGATCTGCATGAATGTATGCATGTTTTTCACATTTTGAAAAAGCAACGGTACCTAAAGACATCAAATTTTGAATAACGTAGTCCTCCGCTCCAATACAGGCATCTGGAAGCTCAGATTTGAAATTTAGAATTTGTTTTATTATCTATTTTATATTTTCTAAAACTTGAAGGAATTTTTGTTTAACAAACTCAACAATTTCAGAGCGAGCAATGACAACACTCTACGAGCAAAAAATGTTTTTTTCATCTGCAGTGCGTGAGACTGTGTATCGCAAATTCTAACGATATGGTTTTTAAAAATATTTTGCCATATTGCTGTTGAATTGAGTTTCATGTTTTAAGTGCGAAGAACACGATATTTAATAAATGAAGATAACACAGAAAATATTGTAAAAATGTCTGCATAAAATAATATCTGAAAGCTTTCAGATTTTTTTATTATATCATAACATAGTTTTCATGAAAATCTCTTCAGAACTTCATGTAAAGCATCACCGATTTCTGAGTTTTAGCCAAAACCTAATGTATGATACTCCCACTGATATAAAAGTCTTGAAATAATAAAGTTAAAATTCCTATGGGCTTCAGATAAGTATTACTTCGAGTTGTTTAATAAAATTTGTAAATCTGCCTTCAAGTAAAATAGCATTTTCAATTATTCAGTTTTATTAAAAATCTAATCACTTTTTATATGAATGTAAAAAGCTGAAATGCTGAAAACAGAAACGTTTGGAAGTTTGATATAAGAGTTGTCATGCACAAAAAAAAAAAAAAAAAAAAAAAAAAAAAAAAAAGTCGTCACAGATGTACCAACAGATAGACATTCATCATTGTAAAAGTAGTAAAAATGTGTTGTGGGGACTGACCGTAGTTCATGTTTATTCATTGAAAATTTTTGATCGAATTTTTGAATCGAAAATACTAATACTGTCTCTCTTATCTATGCATAGTTTGGCGGGAGGAAAAAAATGATAAGCAACTTAAAACTGCAAAAAGGAAAAAAAATAAAGTTTAATAATACGATTAAAAACATTTTTTTGGTTTGATGTGTTAATTTCTACCAACACAAATGACAATGATTCGGTAGGTTTCAACGTATAAAATCATACTGAACTGTTTCAATTATATTATGTGGCTCACCAGGTGGCCGAGCGGTAACGTAGCTGAACAACACTGGTAGTTCGGCCCGAGGTTCGAATCCCGCGAACGGGCTGGCTGCATGGGTGTTTTCGTGGTTTTCCCCATGTGTAACGTGTATACGAGCCAGTTTACCTTAAAAAGTCCTCCACGAAGGCATCCCTTCTTTAAGACAGATAGCTCTCGAGTGCTTTGCCGTAATCTAATAAACCAAACCAAACCAATTATGATAAGAAAACTGAAATATAATTTGGTTTTGAAATGAAGTTCTGTAGTAGAAATTTTAAATGAAAGCATATTTTAAGCTATACATTTTTTATAAATTGTTAATCTGTCTTCTTATTTTTGCATGTTATAGTTATTCAAAACTAAATACATATGTAAGGTTAAATTATCACATTAATGTGAAATTACCTGCTTTTTAATTTAGTGATTTCCCCTTTCTATTCTAGAAATAGTAATATTTTTATAAAAAAAACTTTCTTAAGTATTGTAAAGATCTTATTTTATACTAATCAATTTATAATTTATACGGTATTATCTCACTCCTTCCAGCATGCCTTTCCCTAAAACCTGGTGAATGATGATTCCTCACCAACAGCATTTGGCGATTGGGTTCCTTAATCCTCAGTTGTCCTTTAAAAGGGGGAGTGTATAATGTATTTTCTCCCTCATTTCTGCATTCCTACGTGATGTAACGGTAGCACATCCGACGAGGTCCAGGTTCGAGTCCCGACGAGGACATTGCTCATTTTTCTCGTCTCCAGCATCAAAATAAACTAACGACTTTACAAATTATTTTCATTTTACGAAAGTTTCCTTTCCTTTCCGATTTCAATATTCTTCCAGAATACATATTTAAATGAGGTATATGCAGAGTTCGGAAATATGGTATTTAATCAGCAGAATGGAAGAGTTCACGGTAGGAGAGTCTGTTATGTGTAGAATGGGTTACGCCGATAATACGTTTATGCCGCAAGCGATATATCAATTCCGCGTATTTGCAAGTAGTTATACAGCTGAACTTTTGTGCTAGCCACTTGCTTTAGATTATATTGATCTATTAGACTCGGTTTTCCTGGTGCAGCCGATACATCTGATTTAGTAGTAGGAGCCAGTCGTGTAGTTGAAATTTGCTTCATTCTGATTGAGCATACTATTTTGCGTTTAAGTTACTTAGCCACAAGTGGTAGTTAGTTTGTGAGCACTAAGTGTGTGCATGTTTTGTTCAATTCAGTTGAAATAAAAAGGCTGCTATAATCTTCGTCGGTACTCATCTGTTTTAAAAACATATCGAGAAATCACTATCTCCTATTCAGTATAGTCTACATTTTATGATCCCCAAAAGAACACGACTCTACAGTGTGCTCTTTCAAAAGTAAACCGTATCGTATGAATCTCACATAATGTTATTGACGCATGCACTTAGTAACGACAAAAAATGAAGCGAAAGTCGTTTATCCAATAATAATGATAAATTTGTTGACATAAACTTTAATCAACTAATAAAGCGAAATCCTAACTTTGCTGAATAAAGTTTAGCATCGGTACCTTAACCTTGGCTGTCTTCTCACATCTGCCTCTGTCCTGCTAACGTGTACTCAGCAGCCTGTACGAGCTATTTTTTACAATTTAAAAATTGTTGAATTCATAATCACAAGTTCTGCATTCTAGGCAAGAAATAAAGACTTATAGACAAAATGCATGTCCTCAAATTAAGTTATATAAGAATACTCTCTAAAATTATTAACTAAAATACAGTGAATCAAAAATAAATAACTAAAAACAATATGAAACATTATAACATTGGACATAAACAACGGTATGATCAAATTAACGTACTTACAGAAGAAAATTACAATATTTTCAGTGCACGTCCTATCATATTTTAAAGAATATTTGATACTTTGATACTCCTCTGTTCTCGGGACCGGATTCAGAAATGCATTCATATGTGCATGTATGTATGGATGCTTGCGTTCATGTGTGCAATGTATATATGTACATGCTATGTATGTGTGTGTATACAAACACATATACGCACATACATGTAGATACATGTGCATACATATATGCATTTTTAATTCTGGTCCTGATAACAGAAAAGTGCCGAATATTTACATCCTTTTAAAGCTATGATGACGAGATGAATCACGATGTATAATTTTTAGTAGCTTAAAAAAAAAAAAAAAAAAAAAAAAATCTGAAATGTTTCAGATTTTAAATTACGTCCAAAGGGGCGTTTTTTAACATTTTGTGTGTTACCTTTCTTTATTAAATATCATGTTCCTCGCACTTAAACCATAAGATCCGGTGCAACAGCAATATCGCAAAATAGTTTTAAAACGAGCATATCTTTAGAATTTCCGATACAGAGACTCACGCGCTGGAGATAAAAATGTTTTTTTGTGCACAACGTTGCCATTGCTCGCTTTGAAATCCTTGAGTTTGTTAATCAAAAATTCGTCAAAGTTTTAAAAAATAGGAAATCGATCATAAAACAAATTTCAAATTTCAAATTTGGTCTTCCACATGCTCATATTCGTTGTAGGATTACGTTATTCAAAATTCGATGACTCTATGTACCGTTGTTTTATCACAATACGAGAAATATACATACATTTATGCAGATTTTTCATTATTTAATTTCTTCAAATATAATGCAGGACTCTAACATTTTGTGGCAACAGTTTGAAAAGTGAACCGACATTTATGAGTCCGACGCAAAATGCCAAAACGAAACTAATAGTCCTTCGGGATTCAAATCCCTTTGGACTAAAAAAAAAAAAAAAAAAAAAAACTAGTTTTATACAAATCTGATAGATTTTCAAAATTGTTTGATCTTGATTATTTATTACAGAAAAATTTTATTTAATAAATTCTAGTTGAAATTATCAATTCTATAACTGATGAAAACAAGAATATATTTTCTTTCTGACATTCCACGAATGTCTCTGATGTTCCATGGCAAATGTTGAGAAAAATGAAGTGCTTATTCGTATGGAATGTTTATTAGAAGGATATTCTTAAGTTATATTTTCTCTGTAAGCAGTTACGAAAGTTCATTTCTAGCACATGATATATAATTAAATTCAAATATTTATGTCAGCATATAAGCCAAGTCTTACATCCTCTTAAATCTGTCAAACCTAAAACAATTTATAAACAAGGCATTTGATGAATTACTAGGAGAAAGATTTTAAAATAGAACAGGACGGTATTTCTCTAACTTAGTGGTCACAGCATGTTCTATAAGATCTACAAGTTCAGTTCCTGCAATGGTGCTTAAAAATAAACCTTTTTTTCCAGTGATTTAAATTATATCGTATTACAAATATGTAATATTTTAAAGTGTCCTCTTACAAATGTTTAACAGTTATATTATTCAAATTTCAGAAAGAAAAATAATATTATTTAATATTCACTATTTTAAGTTACAGTGTTTGACGCTTCACGAACGGAAATGCTTAAAATAAATGATGCTTTGAATACTATATATTTGATTGGTTGAAGGAATCCCGTCACATTAACGCATATATCTGATTCACTTTCTTTTGCGAAATAACTGTAGATGAAGGCATTATGACAATTTTTTGTAAAATTTCTAACTTAAAAAAAAAAAAAAAAAAAAAAAAGCGATATAAGTAGATTGCATGTTGGGATACAGGACTATTGTTTGCCACCAATCTGCCTGCCACAGTTTCTTCTTCGTACGACGATTTCACATACTATTTCTCAGATTCTCTTGGCATCTGGGAAACAGCATGTGAAATCGATAAGTCAATAATCGATAAGTCATTTCCATTTTAATTGCCATGGAGGCTCGAAGGGCATCCCATGACAGAATATGAAGTGATATGAGCTTGATATATTTTAACCCTTCTATAAGTCACATCTAATCATCTAATATAGCTCTCAAATATTTTACATGGATGCAGTGAAATTAAGGGTTTGTTTAGATCTGGAAGTTTGCTATTACGTTCCTTGTCTTGTAACAGTGAGATCCTATCAAAGTACTCGAAATACGAGTAAAAAGGAACAGTTCTTATATGTTTGTTTATTTAGGTGATGTTCAAAATTTAAATAAAAGTGTTCAATGGAAGAATAACATGTTGAGTTTATCTGAAGAATAAGAATTGTTCAGATAAAATCAACTCTTGAAAAATTAAAAAAATGCAACCCCCGATTTCTTTGGGCGAAAGTAACGTATTGAAGCTTTTCTGCAACTAAAATATCGTTGCTGAATAAGTGGATATACAGGCGGACCTAGCACCTAGGTTGCTAAGTTTCAACGCATTTGCTACAGGTTTTAAGTTACACCTAAACAATTATTCAAGCTGGCGAGTATTGAAGTAAGCTTGATATAAATATAAAAACTTAAATAAATTGATTAAAAAAGTTCCTAAGAAATCGGAATTCTCTTTGATGAAGCTTGCGCGGTCTAGAGCATCTACTATAACACTATCACTGTGATATAGTAATTTAGATTTAAAAAAATAAGAGACTTATTATGAGGAAAATAAGGTACTTGGCCAAGAAAAAATTTAACTTCGGCAAGCACGTTTAAAGAAGCCAGGTTAAATTAAGTTAGAAAAAATATGGAAGGGTTGTCAAGATAAATTAAACTGGAGAACGATATACACGGAGTACCTAGGAAGATGTAAAGGCGCATAAATTCATATAACATTCTCTAAATACATAAACAATTGTCAATTGGAAAAGAATAAAATTCTAAAATTCAATTTTCAGAATCTGATTTCTGAAGGATTGGATATGCTATGCTAAACGAAACCAAGCCTCCTTAATGAAGTGTTAATAATAGAAGAATGGTCCATATATCCATATATTTGCTTTCACTACAAATTTCGGAAATCTGTTAATTTTCGATATGAGCATCCGGGTAATTTCAATGCAATGGAAAGTACATCCGTTGGTCTGTCCAAAACATCAGTAGCCTATAACTGGCGATGCGAAATAAGAAATTTCAGTTGCTGTGATATATTGTGTCTGATGTTACTTTCGTGGTATCTACTGTAACCAAGCAAAAATTCTTAGACTACTGCTACAATAAACGGAATTGTAATCATCCCCTATAATACTTCTGCCAAGTAAATTCTCGTGACATTTCAAATGGGCGTTCTGCTTATAAAAGTACAGTGTCTAATGTTGCAGTATTGCCAAACTAATATAACTTTTCGTGTCATGTGTTTCATCAATAAATACATAAAATGATATGAAATTATTTCTATATTCGTGTTTGAATATTTTCTTCTTTCTGTTCTTAATTATCAAGAGAAACTACAGTTTTATGCAAATAAACTAACATGTGACAAAAATTAATAATTCTAACAGTACACCATTTTTATTACTCTTCATTGTTTAGATTAAAAACGAAAATCACAACGAAAATTACAGAAGTAATATACATAATGAATGAATATTTCGCAATTGAAAAAGAGCCCGAAAATGGGAAAAATTGCTCAGAAGTGATAAATTGTGATCAAAATATTAAGTGAAATGGAAGACATTATAAATGTATCTCGGACAAAAGATCAACATTTTGTGATGATTAATTATACCGTTAAGAGTGAATGTGTGAGAAAAATCTCTAAGAAATCACTCCAAACTTAAATACCTCTGCGTTAAAACACTTTCTATAAATACTACATTTTTAAAGCATACAATATATGCGCAATATTGAAAAAAAAAAAAAAACTTCTTAGTAGAAACGAGTAAAACGTTGATTTGAAGATTGATTCTGTCAAGCGAAGAGAGCTAAGTAAACTATATAAAAAATCATGTAACTTACTGCTAGAATTATGCAGAGCGGAAAGCAACCGCATAATGAATTTCCGTGGCAATGTCACATCTAACTTTAGAAGAGTTTTAAAGCGTAAGTAAAAACAAATCTCATCGGGAAATGTTTAAAATAGGCAGAGATTCAGTATGTCTCAAGCAGAACTGAGTGGCATCATGTACTCAGATACAAATAAAAGGTGAAATAAAACTGCAAAAGAAACTTTTTAAAGATACTTTATCTGATATTTTAATGAAAGGGAACGAATGCTTCATAAAAACAATAACATTTCCACTTATGTTTTCGATTCTTTTTGTACAAATGCAGTAAATTTAAATTGGGCTTATTTCTATTTTACTTGTATAATACTTTTGTTTATCATTTTTGTTTTATATTTAATAACTTCCATTGATTTTGCGTTATGAATGTGTGCGACAATTACTGTTGTAAAGCTTAAATTAGGAATCATTTGAGGTCAAGGATACCTATATCTACATCTATCTATCTATCTATGTATATACAGTGTCTCAAAAAAGTGATGGGACACTTGTGCTTTACAAAAGGAAACTGCAATAAAATAAATTTAAAAACCATGTAACATTTTTTGTGGGTGTGTTTCATACTTAAATTTAGTAACAATTATTACATAGCATACATTTTCTCAAAATATTAAAATATTAATTTATTAAAAATAAAATTGTTTAGAACGGAGCAGAAAATGGCTCACTTAAGTGATGGGACACTTACTTTTCCATCAAATATTTATCCAAAAATTTTACTTTTTAAAAGGTTTTAATATTTTTTTGGATTTCCTTTTACTTTTAAAACATGATTTAATATTCTTGGGATGGATTCGACTAATTTTTTTTGTGATTTCTGGAGTTATTTTACTCCATTCTTCTTGAAGCACCGATTTTAATTGTTGTTTTGAAGAAATGGTGTGTTTGCGAATTCTTGATTCCAGTTCTTGCCAAATATTCTCTATGGGATTTAAGTCTGGAGATTGTGGGGGTGTTTTTATTATTTCAGGACAGTTATACAGGAGTCAGAGTCTAACGTTCAAAGCACTGTGCTTGGGGTCATTGTCCTGGTAGAATTTAAAATCGTTATGAAGGTTCAATTTTCGTGCTGAAGATTTCAAATTTTGATTTAAAATGTCAATATACGTGTACTGATCCATTATACTGTTAATAAACACAAGAATACCAACTCCAGCGGACGACATACACCCCCATACCATAACTCCTCCTCTACCATGTTTTACTGTTGGCACCAAGTTCTGTTTGTGAAATTCTTCCCTGGGTTTTCTCCACGCCAAGATTCTACCTTCAGAACCAAGTATATTAAATTTACTCTCATCAGCAAATATAACTTTAATAATTCCAGTATAATTAATAACTTTAATAATTAATAATAACTTTAATAATTAATATTTAATAATTATAATAATTCCAGTAATCAGAATTCTTATTTATGTTGGATTTTGCGAAAGCCAGTCTGAGTTTTCTATTCTTTTCACTTACGAAGAATTTTTTCCCGGCTGCTCCACCGTGATATCCAGCAGATAGAATTACTCTTCTAATAGTCTCAGGATTAACAATTACTCCATATAATTCTTGTAAATCAGCAGCAACTTTAGGAGCACTCATTCTTGGATTTTTTTTAAATATTTCGAACGATAATTCGCTTTATTCCATTGGATAGCTTTGATGGTCGGCCAGGTCTTCTTTTATCCTGAATCATATGATTCTTTTATATCGTTTAATGATATTGAAAACTGTTGAATGACTGAAGTTAACTGTTTTAGTAGTTTCTCTAATAGATTTTCCACGTTCAATATGCAAATTAATAACTAATTTTCGAATTCCAGGCAAAGTTTCTTTTCGTTTAGCATTCATGGCTGCACAGAGCTAAAAAACACAAAAATTCCAAAACAAACTGGAGAGAAATACTGCAGACGAATTTATAAATTATTGGCAATTGCTTTTGAGTAAAAATAAATACCCCAAAAGATATTTTTATTGCTTACTTCAGACGATTTTTGCTGCATAGTACGTAGTGTCCCATCACTTAAGTGAGGCATTTTATGCTCCGTTCTAAACAATTGTATTTTTATTAAATTAATATTTTAATATTTTGAGAAAATATATGTTATGTAATAATTGCTACTAAATTTAAGTATGAAACACACCCACAAAAAATTTTACATGTTTTTTAAATTAATTTTATTGCAGTTTCCTTTTGTAAAGCACAAGTGTCCCATCACTTTTTTGAGACACTGTATATTCAAATAACAATGAAAGGTTAAAGTACTAAAAATCCTAACACCTGCGCTGAAGCTGCAAAGTAAGTTTTGCCTTTTACAGTTATTTTAGTTGTTAATGTTTTTACAACTTCTTTAATTTACCTTAATTAATGCTTGTTAGTATGCTCTAGCACATAATATAAATATTTTCCTCACATGTGTTAAAGATTACAGATTTTTCTTCCTATTCCTAGCAGAAAATTTAATTATATATATATATATATATATATGTCATAATAAAAAGCAAAGAAAAACGTCGGAACACTGTAGATGCGTGATTACACCAATATTGAAGAAGATTTTGATTGCGTAGTATGCTAGTAATGCTAACTTGGTAATACCTAAAGAACGTGACATTCGAGGCAGTTTTAATTCCATTTTTATTTGCAACTGATATTTGTGGCCACAATCACTTGGCTCTCTAGTCGTGCCTTTCCACAGGAGATTTACATTTTTGATATTGTTGAGATAGAAAGCAAGCCAGCGAAATTACATCTTAGCACAGTAGACAGCAAAAGCTGAAGTGCGTAGTTATGAAAGATGGAAGCACGGTGAAGAGAAAAGTTTTGGTTTACAATTATTACGTCATCAGAGCTGCGCGGGCCATAGAGTGATCTAGAAATGACGCACTGCAGAGAAGTTATTACGATTTTAGAATAGAGAGGAAGAACTAATGTTTATAGTTATATTATAATTCTGATTCATATAATTTTATCCTACATGTATATATTATATATATATGTGATGTACCAGCTTTTGTCCGAAATAAATAGATTGGTGAAGAAATATAAATGTAGTCGTAGCTTAAATTATCAGACGATAAGTTTTAAAAAACAGAATCAATTTATTAATATTCAGGGAAAATAGCAGTTACAAAAATCAGATATCCGGAGTAAATAAAAAGAATTACTAATAACTTTTTGTATGAAGTTTACTGCATCGTGACATTTAAGAAAAAGCCCCGATCCTTTGCGAGTCATTTTATAGCCTCTGGAAAGGCGGAGCTTCCAAGAAATGACGTCAGCCTCGTCAGCCAATCCAGTTCGCTTTAAATATTTAGAGAAAATTCTATAACTGTACGTGTAGAAAAAGCGGGAAAAACAACTTGACTACGGGGCTGTGGATTTAATTCCACGTACGTTCAAATGAGAGAACGTCGCCATTAAAAATGAAAGAACATACAGTTAGAATTTTAAGTGTATTCTTGATTATGGAATTTTATTATTACACATATATATATATATATGTGTGTGTGTAATAATAACAAGTACAAGTTTATATGTATATCTGTACAAGTTTATCTATCTATTTACATATATATATATATATATATGTACAAGTTTAACTATCTATTTATATATCTATATATAGATATCTAGTTATACACATATAGAGATAGAGAGAAAGAAAGAGACAGAGAAAGAAAGAAATATATAATTGCTTTAGCAACTTTCATACTAGAAATTGAAATAAATATTTTTGATGTTAAAAAAACTGCAAGATTACTATTACTCTACGTATCCAAGAAGATTTCAAAGAATCAACTAAAAAAATAGAAAGTTTCTTTATGTTGTGTATGAAAATCAATTTACTTTCTGTTAACCTGTCCGAGTACCCTAATCCGAAGGAACTACAGTTTGTTGCTTAGTTATTCGTTTCCAAATCATTTAATTTCTCTTCTTTATACTGAGAATTATTTTTAAAAATCATCTTGTCTGAAGGAAGGAAAATACACAAAATAAATACGTTCAGTCAGATTTTATGAAGAATGTTATAAGCTGTACACGGAAGAATCCTAAAATAAATAGAAAGCAGTCAGAATTCACAAAGTAACACTCTGTCATGAGAACGGAAGGCATGTCTGACAGGGATTAATTACCTCAGCTTAAGAATAAACTCCTTCGCAATGGTGAGCAGCTTTAATAGTTTTGAGTTGTTTTGTTTTGTTAGTTAGTTTGCTCATCCTATGAAATGGTATAAGAACATTTTAAAAATTGTGGAGACTAAAGGTAGATTAGTTTATTTAGTAGATGAATATTTTACAAAAATATTTAATTTTAGAGTTACGGTTACGGTACAACATCCATATTACCCATATATGCAAAATATAATTATTTAGATTTGCTTTTATTAAAGGGTAATTACGCGATAAGTAAAATGAATATTTTGCACTAAATCTTAAAATTTTTAAATAATAGCATAATACCTATTTATACATCAAGTGCAACAGTAAATGATTTCAATCCGATGCTCTCATTAAGCAAGTCAAATAAATGCAGAAAATAGTTTTGCATGTGCTGCATTTTGGGCGATATTATATTTAATGGTAATAGGCAAAGTATTGAGTAATCTAGTTGATATAGCAACAATTTGAAACAATTTAATGATGACTTGCTATTGATAACACAGAAATGCCATTTGACATTATAAAGTAGTTTTCCTTTCTTTCTGTATACCTTCCTGGTGTAACAGTTAGCACACGCGGCGCGTATTCTAGAGGTGCAGGTTAGAGTCTCGGCGAGGGTATTGCTCATTTTTCACGTCTTCAGCATCAAAATACCCTAACGACTCTACAGAGACATCAGAACTAAAAGGCGGTGGATGATGATTCTTCACCAACAGGATCTCCTATTAGAACAACAGGATCCCTTCACAGGAACCAACAGGATCCCTTCACCAACTGGGTCTCCTGTTCTCCAGTCGCCGTTTAAAAGGGAAAGTATATAAGGCATCTTTTCCCTCCCTTTTTATGCATGCCTTCGAAGAAGTAATTGAACTTTTAACTTGAGGTTCCTAACAGGTACTTTGAGCTTTATATTAAAAAGTACTAATATAAAAAGAATTACGCTATATTACTGACACAAAGAGTGATCTCCTGTAGCTCAATGTACACGAAATCGTTTGAGAATGTGAATTGTAACATACTGGGAGAAATATATATATAGAAGGAACAGGATTAACATGTAGAATATTTCAACACCTAAACTTGATTATTACGAAAACGTATTAGAATTAGGGTTTAAACACACGTAGATTGTATTCTGGATTAGTGAATGAAAACATAAATTAGTGAAATGCCTCAGAAGTATCTTAGCAGAAATAAGATAGAGGTTAAGAAGAATATGAAGAGCTGTTGTTGAGGGATCATTCTCAGAATGCGAGAGACTGAAGCATGACAGCAGCTCATAGGAAATCTTTGCATTGCAAATATATATGATACATTCATTTATGCATTCATTTATGTGAGGCTGATATAAATCAGCTTCACATAAATGAATGCTGTCATTTTACTGTAGATAGTCGGGCGATGTTCCCGACAAAGAATACAGACCAAAGATAAGATTTTCAATCATTAAGCGACAGCAAAAACATAAAAAATTTTAAAGAAGCTAGTATTAATTTAGAAGTCAGAGTTTTAGTTCTGGTTTCATCAACAGATGGCGCCATTAGCCAAAGCCTGTCCAGACTTCCTTATCTTATCTTGATAGTTTAAGATTTTGCAGCTGAGGATGATCATTCGGAAAACCATCGAAACTAATCCTGTGAAAATTTGAAAAATATTACGCTGAGTTAAGTTGTTTGACTTCTAAATCAATATTTGTTGGGCGTGTTATTTTTATCTTAATTAAAGAAACCAGTATTAGCTTCTAAGGCAATAAAGTGACAATAAGCTTAATTATTGAATCATTGAGAACTAATGATGTGAGGAACATAAATGACAGAAGATATCAGACAAAAGTAGAAAGGTGACAAAATAGATCTTGACTTATTTTTTGCTGTTTCAAATTACATGTAAATCTAATCTAATCCATTTAATCTATATATAATAAAAAAAAAAAAAAAAAAAAAAAAAAAAAAAAAGAGTTTTCAGGTAATAATTAGCATAGATAACCAACGATATTTCACTAGCTATGATTCCGTTAGAGTTAAGTTCAACATTATGAAAACGGCTGTAAGCATAATACAGGTCGTTGGATTTGACGTGGAGGCACGTGGTCAAAACAAGAAATGTGAATACTCGAAATGGAATTTTCTATGTCCTCGACAGGTCAAAATTATTACGATACATATTTTTATTTTCTTTAATGGTGAAAATATACTTTTTCCTAACAAGCTTTTAAATGAAAATAAAAGTTAAAAAAGATAAGCAATTGTTAACGATGTTCTTTCTATTACGTGCAAAAAGATGAAAGAAAATTCTGATAACCACATAACTTCTTCGTATAGCCTATTAAATTAGATATTTTTAGTCCAAAGGGATTTGAATCCCGAAGGACTATTAGTTTCGTTTTGGCAATTTGCGTCGGACTCATAAATGTCGGTTCACTTTTCAAACTGTTGCCACAAAATGTTAGAGTCCTGCATTATATTTGAAGAAATTAAATAATGAAAAATCTGCATAAATGTATGTATATTTCTCGTATTGTGATAAAACAACGGTACATAGAGTCATCGAATTTTGAATAACGTAATCCTCCAACGAATATGAGCATGTGGAAGACCCAATTTGAAATTTGAAATTCGTTTTATGATCGATTTCCTATTTTTTAAAACTTTGACGAATTTTTGATTAACAAACTCAAGGATTTCAAAGCGGGCAATGGCAACGTTGTGCAGAAAAAAACATTTTTATCTCCAGCGCGTGAGTCTCTGTATCGGAAATTCTAAAGATATGCTCGTTTTAAAACTATTTTGCGATATTGCTGTTGCACTGGATCTTATGGTTTAAGTGCGAGGAACATGATATTTAATAAAGAAAGGTAACACACAAAATGTTAAAAAACACCCCTTTGGACGTAATTTAAAATCTGAAACATTTCAGATTTTTTTTTTTAAATTTTATTTTTGTTCTTCAATTAAACATATTTCCTCGAATTGTTGTAACTTAACTAACCAATCCCTCAGGGCAAGTAGAAAATAACATCAAAAATTGCAATTCTCAAATTAATATCTTAGTCAATTTTTGTAGGACAGGGGTCAAACCTCTTATAATTTTATTCTTTTATAACGAGTATAAAACTTTCCCGAATATAAATACAGAAACTGGGAAACCTCATTAAAACTTAGATTTCGTTGTTTGTCAAAAATAAAATTTTTTAAAATTTGATATTGCCAAAAAATTAATATTTTCATCACTTATGTAACAATAGAAGTATATGACGGCCACCAGCGATTACAAAAACAAAGGCCAGCAAAGACTTTAAATCCAGGTAAGGGTGTATATATATATATATATATATATATATATACGTTGGTTCTGCTGATTGCAATAGAAAGGGAGCTGCACAACTAGATATTACAGCAGTCCCATATACAAAATTTCGACGTTTAATCGTTTTTGAGTTATGCTTGATACATGCGTACGTACGTACGTACATACCTATGTTCAGACTTCATGAAAAGTTCCCTTTTTGAATCCATTTTAAAACCATTTTACAATTCAGTTTGGAGAAAGAGTCCATTATTCTGTCCATAAGTACAGATACCAAGCAAAACAATCGTTTAGATGGAGTCGAAAATGATCAAAATGAATACTTTCGTTGAAATGTGATACGTGAAATTCTTCCCGACTCCAACGATTAAGAGATAACTTGACCTTTTTCGTTGTTCCTAGATGCATATAGTTTTGCCTTTTATATCTAACCTCGCTTTATTAAATTGGAGTAGTTGGCATTTCATACTAATATTTACTTGGTGGATTAAGTTGTTTGAAGAAACATTTCTATATCCACTTTAACAACGAACGTGTTTCGTCTCATAAACTAGTAAACACAAACGAAAAGTTAGTCTGAATAGAGACTCATGAGGTAACTATGCCTACTTTTTAATTAAAAGCAGATATGTTTCATTCATAGGCATAAATGATGATGAAAAGTTTGAGAAGATTCATAATTCTGTATGTAAATATAATTTTATAACTTGCATATTGCTATGAGGTATTTTAACTATGTAGTGTAATTCACTGGAAATGATGACACCAAATAATCCTATTTAATTAACTTCTAAGAGCAGTAAATAAGTCTAGAAATAGATTACAAAGCTTACTTTATTTTCAATGCATGTATTAAGAATGTATGTATTAAGATTAGGAAGATAAGCTAATGTAATTTAGTTTCGTAAAATCTATTTTATTTATTTCTGCGAGAAGCAGATAATTTCTTTTTTGTTTCAACATTTAAGTAAAAATGCTTAAAATATAAATCTTTTTTCTGCAAAAAAAGGTTGCATCGAAACTTAAATAAAAGATACATTCATCAAAAATTGAGAAAGTTTAATTTGAAGAAGACGAAATAAGCATTAAAAATCATTTTATTGCTAGAATTATATTTAACTTCTTAACGTTTCACAAAAATATCCAGTAAACTTCTTGAGTTAGTGGATTTAACTTTTTCGAGTCGTACTCAACATTAAAAGGTTTTTTGATTTAACCAAATATCTGTTATTTAAACAACATATTTTATTAATCGATTATACTTAAGTTTTACTTTCACTGTTGAAAGATGGAGTTAAATTATGTTAAATTATAAGGCAAATTTAAACTTCCAATTCGATGGTATTTTATGAATAATTAATAATCGAAGAATCGTCTTTATAGAAATATTCAAATATATACAAACGTTTTTGCATGATTTTATTTAATTTATATCCTTTGCTTGTCTGTTTAGGTCAAGCTCTAAAATTAAGTTTTGATTCTCTTACCCCGATACGACTTTTTTAAATGTTTCATACATAGATATTTCATACAATGCGACATTCTACAGATATGTTTTACGAAATTTGATACAGTTACTTTTTAAATTCAGCGTCAGATATAAAATTAAAAAAAAAAAATCTGAAAGTGCAATTCGAGTTCGATGCTTTATCAAACTCGTGTAGGGAAATTTGTGTAGGGATATTTACAAAACTACCCTGACAAAATACACATATAAAAAAGATTTACATTTGAAATGAAATATGTAATTTTAGTTTGGTACTCTTACAGTTTTTACTACTTGAATTAAGTTCCGTGTCATTATTTCAAAGTCGTTTTCAATCTATAGACTGACTGTAGTATTCTCACCATTATCTTAAAATCTATAATAACTAAAAGACAGTTCAATGAAACGTTTACTAATATTTTAAGACATAAAAAAATCTACTAAAGTAAAGTCATTATGCTTTTTTGTAGCAGGAGACGTGAAAAATGTGCAGTGCCATCGCTGGGACTCGAACTCTGAACCTCTCGAATGCACGTTGGGTATGCTTCCAGTTACATCACGAAGACACATGCGACAGATGCGTAAGACATATGCGACTTGAAATCTAGTGACTTCATTTTCGTCTGGCGGAATCAAAGAACTACCCGTGATTTATTTTCGGTCATATATTTGCAGATTACCATATTTGATCACTAGACCCGTTGATCTCACTCAAATTTGCAACTACATTAGTGGTATAGTTTTCGTTCGCCTGTCTGTAAGTGCTGTCACAGGAATTTAGAGTTGCATATATTCTGAAACTAACTGGTACATAAAATCCTTCCAATGGCATTTTGTTTCTTCTAAATACCCGAATACGCCGTATAAGGTTGTTACACTTTCATAAGGTCATACGGAATTAGTTGTGCAGCAGAAATCCTTAGACGCTGTAGAGGAACTGATTGCACGTATTTATGCAGCCCTGGCAACGTTGAAACGACGTCAGGGGTATATTATACAGTTTTGAAAAATAATTTGAGCATTTACTATGATATACATTATGTGCGATACTGGAGATTTGCAACTATATTGCAGTATCCTTCCAACGGCATTTTTTTTTCTAACCACTCGAATGCATCATATAAGGTTGTCACACGTTTTTTCCTGGGATATTTGTTGCATATTAAAAATATATCTGTAAAATTCAAGGAATTTGCTCTTAAAAGTTTACAGATTTTGGGGATTTAGATAAGGCGAAACCATAGAAAGTTTCATTTTGAGAAAAAGCCAAACATAACATTCAGTACAATGTTTACTACTCATATACTTTGTAAAGAAATATTAAAAACGTTCTGTTTCAAAAAGTTGGCTCTCTTTCTTGGAGGAAACATTTATTTTTCTTCCAAGGTGATTTGAAAAGGTTTCAGTGTATTTTTATATAAACAATAGAACTACGTTTAGAATTCCGAACTTTATTGCTATGTAAATGCTTAACACAGGCAGTAAAAGCCTCTTTCGGTTTTTCTAAAAACTATTTGATAACAACGTGGATTGTTCATCCCATAATTTCGGAGGAATAAATATCTTTTTTTCAGATTCTTTCAGATTTTCGTTTCGAATTCTAAAGGAGATGAAAATAAATTTTAACCAGAGCTCGAAAGAAAAACTATACAACTATCTCAAACCCCCAATATAGTTATTTTGACCAAAAGAGATGCTTTATTGGTATATAGGCACCTTATATCATCTAAATATTTAGAAAACACGTGGTGGGATAGTAGCAAGATATTCTCTTGTAATTAGGTTATTTTAGTCATCTAGATAATGACCATAAACTGGAAAGGTTGATGGTAAACAAAAGAGAGGGAAGTGTTCATTTAGATTGAAGAGATACCTGGGGGACTGATTTCTCGTCCAGCAAACTCCGTAATTCAGTGAGCCCTGTATTAAATGATAAGTTAAATCACTAAACCTGGGAGACAAGCTGACGTTCGCATGCATTGGCAATCGGGCGTTTTCTCTGAGACGAAGTTAAAGAAAGATTAAGGAATTCAATGAAGAACTTTGGTATGATGTCAACGCTTTTTAAAAAGACTGTTTAAAAAGTAGTCTGATAAAGAAAAAAACTGTTAAACGTGAAGAAATAGTATTAAATGTAAAAGGAAAATGACCGCTGAGAGACAAAGAAGTAGTCAAAAGGGGCAAAAACGATTTTCTTCCCAGCTGCACTCGTTCCATGCATAGGTCTCTCCTTTTCGCTTGAAGTCTTAAGTGAAAAAAAAAAGAATTCTCGAATTCCGCCCCGTCTCCCATTCTTTTGCTTGGCTTTCTCTCCTTTTAGATTTGCTTCCATTTCGTCACCCAAGAGATTTAGCTTGGGCTTTTTGGTGCATTTCTTTGATCTCAGGGTCTTAGTGAGTGATAGAACTGAATAAATTGTTCTGTCTTTTTCAACCTAGACTTTCCGGAAGTTAATAAAGTTTGGGTAGTGAGAGAATAACAGTCCTCCTACAAACAGTTATGCTTCTGCACGGAACCGAAGTTTAAAATATGGTAGAGTGAATAAAATATTAATTAAGAATTTAGCATAGTAAATGTGAAAAAGAATGTTTAAAAATAGGATGCAGTTAAATGTAAACGTTTTCATTTTATGCAATATTTAAGATAAATTAAGATTAGGATTGCCTAAAAATAGAATTTTGGCCTTTTTAATATTACTGTGTAATGCATAATGAAGCATTTCAGTTGCAGGTTCGTTATAACTTTTATTTTAATTTAAATACAGGAAAGCTAACTAAACTTTACGTCTACACTCGGGAGATTACTCCTAGTATAGGGTATCGTCTCAGTGGTGGTGAAAGCAAGTTAGGCAAAAAATTCCATTTTTAGGGACTCAAAGTATTTCACTAACTTGAAGCCTTGGAGGCCTCAACCCTACACAAAGGAGGCGTGTCTTTTCAACAACCTAACATAGGCTGAAGAACCTTTGAATCTGGTACTTATATACCGCACGAGACCCGCCTGTCTTATTTAGAAGCCCAGTTTGAAAAGCTTCTCTTTTACAGCCTTTAAAGTATGCATTTAAAGTACAGATTTCATTCAGCGAGTAGCGATTCTGGGGGGGGGGGAGAGGAACATATGCAAAACTATTCATGTTATTTACAATACACAGTATTCTAAATTTCTGTATTTTAAATTTTCCCACATTTAAAAATTTTTAATATTTTAAATTGTATAGTTTAAATTTTTAATGAAATCAGTCACTCATGTGAAATGTTCGAAACCTTATTTAATATCTCTATTAAACAATATAAATTTTATAACCTTAAATTCTCCAGGGTTATTAAGATTCCAGGAAAAAGGAAATACATTCTTTACTGGCTTCTTCCAGAGGTTCTTAACCTAGGCTCGCAGATTAAACACTATATTAACCCAAAAAGGAAACGTCGCCAAAACCCTACTATATTTAAAAGTTAGTTACATGAAAAAAAAAACAGTTGTATGTAATTAATATAAAACACTATAGGCTTCATATATTACATAAAGACAGCTGAGATGTGTAACTATAAGACCTTGAACGAAAATTCTGTAAACGTTTTTTATCATAAATATAAAGATATATTGATATTACATACTCTTTAAATTTTAAGCTGTTCATGTTAAGACAAGTGCAGAGTAAAATTAATAATAATAAATAAATAAAAAAGTTAAAATTTATTCTATCCGTATCAATGCGGCTGTTATTTAGCCAAGAATTCAATTTTCTTCTTAGGGTGTTTCTTAGGATGTGTACACTGTAAAATAGTTTATTGGCTTTGATGAATTTTGTTAAATATTTATAAATCGTTTTAAAAAGCATTTCTTTATTCCTTCTCACTGTGGTAGAATTTATTATAAATGCATTGCAATTTGTTTTTATTCAAAAGAGAAGAAGAGCACACGAATTAACCCTTATGATAGGTGGATGAGAACGTAAATTAATTTAGAAACCCTAATTTACATAAAGCATTCCTTAAAAGAAATACTGAGCGGTAAACTTGTTGAACACTGGTAATTCGGTCCTGGGTTGGAATGTCGGCGAACAGGCTGGCTGCATTGACGTTTTCATGTTTTTCCCATGTGTAACGTGTACACTAGACATTTTCTTTTAGAACGTCGTCCACGAAGGCATCCCTTCTCTTAGGCAGATAGCCCTGGTGTACTTTGCCACAATTAAATAAACCAAACCAAATGAACCAATCAATCGTAGAAATATGGAAAAGTATTCGCATGTCATTACTGTTTCGTAAACATGCTGCTGGACATTAAAATTGCAGCTCCAGGAAAGAATGATCTGACGAAGGGAGAAACGATATCTGAAGCACTGCATAAAAGAAAAGTTGTATAGTGGATTTTTTATTCGGTAAGCGATTTGCAACGTCGGAGGTTGCTCAGAATATCGTATTATGCCTCGCATAATGAGAAGAAATGCTTACCAGGAAGTGCCGGAATTCGATAGAGGCATAATCGTCGCCTATCGAGAGTGTAGATTACCGTTCCGTGATATCGCCCGTCGCAATGGTCGACATCCAAACCCTGTCATATCAATGTGGAATTTATGAGTTTCTAAGGGTCATACTGAACGGCATGCAGGGTCTCCTCCCGTGACTAACACCTGAGAGGAAAGACATATTGTGAGGTCAGCCCTTCAAAACCGCACAACCACATTACGGACCAACTGGTCAGGAAATGGACATGTTTGTAGCACGCCCAGTATCCGCTCATACGGTGTGTCGACGTTTGCAGCAGCGTGAACTATCAGTACGGCGACCATTACTTCGCTTGCAAATGCAGCATAGAGAGACGGCTATTCTGGTGCCCCAAACGACAAAACTGGATATAGGAGTGGCACAATGTCGTCTTTTCAGACGAATCCCGTTTCTGCGTGAAGTATTCTGATGGCCCTATACGTGTCTGGAGGTTCCTAGGAGATTGCATGTCGCCTGCTTGCATTCGGTATCTGCATAGGGACCCTGCACCTGGTGTGATCGTTTGGGTATCCACTGGGTACACGACAGGCATATCTCTAATTTGAATCGACGGTAATTTGAACGCAGATCTGTACGTTTCTGAGATCTTACATCGAGTGGCTGTACCCTATTTTCGAGGCCTGCCAAACGCAATTGGAAACAAGATAATGCAAGACCACATGTTGCACGTCGCGTTCCGATCTCCCTCGATACACAGGGTATTCAACTGCTGCCCAGCCCTGCACGGTTTCCAGATCTGTCATCCACTGAAAACATCTAGTCATGGGTGCTGAAAGATTGGCCTGCCAATCCTCTCCAGCTAATACGGTTGATGAAGTGTGGCATAAACGTGAAGCAGCATGGAATGAGTTGTCCGTTTCTGTCATCGAAGACCAGTTCGACTCCATTTCTAACCGGGTAAACTGACAGGGGTGGTAGCTGTTTCTACTGACTTTGCACACTTGTAAATCCCAAAACTGCTTGCAAATTTAATTATATTATCTTCTTGCCATACTGTTTGAGTGCAATAAATGACTTTTCTGTATTTATTTTCCTTCATGGTGTTGCAATTTTAATGACCAGCAATGTAAAAATAGTAATTGAACTGAATCCCCTAAAGTATAAAAAAGTTGTTCAGGAAAACCAAAAATCATTTGCTTTAACCCATAAGATTCTTTACTTTTATAATGGAAATTATTAAACTGACAGAAGTGCGTTTTTAAAATCCAGACATAAGACAAAAGTCATTTTCTTTAAGATGATAATGATGATAATACCATATATTTTTCTAAAAACTGCTAAAAGAGTCTATAAATTTACGGACTAACAACTTTGTATCTAGTCAAAATCGTACAGTTAATGTTTATATTAATTCCATTTTCTTATTATAATATATTTAATCTAAATCTTAAGGTCGTCAAAGAAAACTGTAATACTTCTTTGGCGATATGAAGCAACTCCAATGATGGAACACAGCAATAACTTTTATTTAACACTCAGAAATGGCGACATACAAACAAGAAGAGAAAACGTATTCTAACATTTTAAAAATAAATAACATTCTTCGTGCGAGAGTCGCACGTGGTACTCGAGTCTGGTTTCAAATATTGCCATTCACAAATACCTTAATGTTCATCTATTTAAATTATTTAAACTAAAAGATTTTAATATTATTTAAAGCTGTTACAAATACTCGATAAAGAAAAGTGTTAATACCAGTTCTTTTTTAAGTAAAACGAAAATATTTATTAGTCAGCAGAGGACTGTATTTGATCTCAAAACTTTTGCCTTATATTGGTCTCAGGGTTTTTCTTTGTTTGAATCAAATAAAAAGTATTGCTAAAGGCTGAATTTCGATAGACTTTCATTTTCAATCTGGGGGGGGGTGACTATAGTATTTTTATGCGAACTAAGGTAAAACCAAATCTTATTAGAAAACTGAGAAGCTTTGATATTTTAGCATTTATTTTAAATTGAAGGTAGAAGATATTTTCTGGTAGATACGAAAATGTGAAGAAAGTAAAATTTTAGACTCATATAATAGCTATCATAAAGAAAGTTTTAAAATTTGGAGAGGAGGGACTGAAGGTGACAGTTTTTTCAGAAGAACCTTTATTGTAAAAAAAATTCAGAGACCTCTTTCTCGAGTTCAAAACTGTCTGTTTTAGTATTTATGTAATTTAAGTGCGCAGTCGATTATAGAAAAGACAAAATTTAAAATCCTTCAGCCTTCCAGGCCGTATATGTCCTAGAATATATTTTATTACACTTTCAAGTAAATACATATACGCGAAAATCGTACAAGAAATTAAGGCAGTATATTAAGTATAAAAGTATTATTAAGAAAAAGAACCTAGATATAAAGTATCAGGAGCATTCTGGCATTATAAATAAAGAAAATATCGTTTTCTCATGGGAAGTTTGAGAAATTTAGAGTTTCGAAACTATACCCGGCTGAAGGGTTTAAGACGTACCTAGGGAGCAGAAATTAGATATAAGTAAATAAAAATTATGAATATTAATGCAATTTACAGGTTCGTTGATATCGCTTTCAATACCAATTAAATTCATGAAACAGAATACAATAAATAGCTATGAAGCTCAAGGAGAAGGCCTATATTAAAAATTTCCTCTTCAGCCCACGAGAAATTTTGTCAGTGTTCAAAACAACCCACACATTAAACTTTGAATCGCAGTTTAATTAATTTTCCTTAAACGATAAATCTGAATGCAGTTTAGCAAAACTCGTCTTGAAAATTGGTGGTAGGTGTTTGGCATTAGCTTATTAACGTTTAACCAGTATTATGGAGTATTGCCCTAAGGCGGTGGCGGTTAATTTGGTGTTAAACGAGCAAGAACGTGAGGAGAAAGAAAAATTGGTAAAAAGTGCAAAGTCACCATCATTCAGCACAAAGTAAGGGTATTCTTCCCGATTCCATTTTTTTCTGCTGTCGAGCTGGTGACGTAGTAACCAGAAAATGTTCTGTTTCCTGCGAAATTCCTGAGTATTACCGCAGCTTTCAAAAAGAATTTCAGAATATCTGCCCGTGACTTGGCGTTCTTTAGTTATTTTAACAGGAAGGTACTTTCTGCATGAAAATAATGAAATTCATGTTTGATTGCAAGTTTTCATCGGTTTGTAATACCTGTGATGTCCCGTTTCTGAGCGTATTGCTATATTTCCTTCATGTCTCCCTGGTTACGATTTTCGCTTCAGAAGTTTTGATCAGCACGGGGGAATTTTGATTCGAATCTTTCTTCCTGTTTGCTTCTCCTATTTTTAAGATTTCGAAAGTTTCTTCATGTATTCAGGACAAACCTATAATTGCTCACACGAGCCTGTCGTCAGAATGTTGTCTAGAATATGTTGTAATGTCTAGAATATGTATGTATCTCTCTAAAGCATTAAGAATTTATCCACTGAAATTTAAACACTGTTCTACGAAATAACGGAATAATGCAACAACAGCGCTTCGCTCTCGGAGTCATAATTATAGGGAGTAGCACAGGATTCTGGAAGCTTTGAGAAAAGTCGGTATCTAAAGCATGTGAAGAGCATATTTAATTATATATCGCGTTCTGTTTGAGCTATTTTTACAATTTAACTATTGTTGTGATCAGAATTGTAAGATCTAAAATTCTATGTAAAAATAAACACATATGTACGAAGCATGTGCGGAGCTCAACACACTCAAGATACGCTTCACGATAAAACTCATGATACACTGCTACTTCGCCTATAGGCAGGGTTTACATAGCTTTTGATCCGCCATCGAGAACATTCTGGGGTAAACCGGTAAGAATTAGTCCTAGCATGTTCTCGCTCCGTCTATGGTATATCGCCTATTTTGTCACCAAATGTCGCCAGATTTCGCCCCAAATCTGGCGACCCTGCTTTTTCATTCCATTTTCTCACATCCTTAAAACAGCGGGGAAGCTACACTCACGTTTGTGAAAATTGCAACACCATGAAGGACTTACGCGAGTGAGCTGAAATTTTCAGGAAATGCAAAGTAGCGCATGATATGCAAATGATTAGAATTGCAAATCCGTAGCGCATGCGTATGCTGAGCAGCGCCCTCTGAACGGCTGATGGATCCGCATAAATAGACGGCTGTAGCGAGGCGTGTATGGTTATTGGTGGTTATCTGCTAGTGGTAAACGTTAACTCAATCTGTACTTATGCCTCGTCGACGAAAGAGAGCGAGATTTGAACAACTTACAGAGTTTGAACGAGGGAGAATCATCGGCCTTCGTGAAGCTGGATTGTCGTATCGTGCAGTAGCCTCTCGTGTGCAGCGTAACAGCAGCACAGTGATGCGCGTTTGGAAGCAGTGGACGGACGAGTGTCGAACAACTCGGAAATCCGGGAGTGGACCCCGAAATGTGACGTCAGCTCGCGATGATAGACACCTGGTCCGCATGGCGCGGACGGACCGTACAGCTTCCTCTAGACAATTGGCAGCAGTGTGGTCAATAGCTACAGGTGTTTCATTGTGTGCTTCATCAATTCGTAGACGTCTGCTGCAGTGTGGACTGCGCGCACGGACTCCTTTATACAGGATCCCCCCCTAACGCACGACCATCGCCGCCTGCGGCTACAATGGGCCAATCAGCATAGAGACTGGCGTGCTGATTGGCAGCATGTCGTGTTTTCTGACGAATCCCGCTTTAATTTGTGGTACCATGATGGCCGCATTCGTGTCAGACGCTATGCCGGTGAACGGCACCTTCCGGAGTGCATTATCGAACGCCACAGTGGACGAACACCCGGAGTTATGGTCTGGGGCGCCATAGCATATCATAGACGATCTCAATTGCTACGAATTGTGGGCAATCTGAACAGAAACCGGTATATCCGTGAAGTTCTACAGCCCGAAGCTGTTCCCTTCCTTCAAAGCTTGCCAGGCGCTGTATTTCAACAGGACAATGCCCGCCCTCATACTGCTCGGATTGTTAAATCCTTCTTTGCAGCGCAGCAGGTACAGCTTCTTCCTTGGCCTGCGTGTTCCCCGGATATGTCGCCAATTGAACATGTGTGGGATGTCATTGGTCGGCGTCTTGCTCGTGATCCTCGTCCTGTTGCGTCTGCAGACGAACTTTGGGTACGCGTACAAACGATATGGAATGCTCTTCCTCAGTCAGACATTCAAACTTTGTTTGACTCCATGCCACGTCGTGTAGCAGCACTTATTGCGGCGCGTGGTGGCCACACAAAATACTGATTCTGATCTCTTGTTCTTGTTTGTTTGCTTTGAACATTTAATCATTTATTTGTACCACTACCACTCAACTGTGTATTAAATTGCATTCAATTATGACGATTCCTTCTTGGTGTTGCAATTTTCACAAACGTGAGTGTATTTTACCGCAGCTGGGCATTTCGTAACAATATATCGAAGTTCACAATAATATCAAGCGAATATTGGCTAAACTGGTAAGGTGCATTTTACGAGAGTATCAGTTTGATTTTCCATATGAGTTTCAATTTTATTTTGGCAAAATTATAACTTACACAACTTTAAAAGAATCTCCTCAGGTCGATTAAAATTTAGCTTTGCAATGATTCCCACTTTCGCTTTGGCGACTACACGAAGAGATAAAACTTTCGATTTACGAATGTTGGAAACCTTCGAATAGTGTAAGTTAAACGAAAAATATTTTTTGCGTGATCGTTCCTTAATGGAATTCACGAGCTATATTTTTTCAAAAGAATTCTTACAGAAAAATTCTGATACAAATGTTTCTTGAAGAATACCTTCCTTTTGTCATGGGATTTGATACTATTAACAAGATATGTTACATGAAAGATGAACAGAAATCTCAAAGAACCAGTTATGTCTTCCAACTTCTAAACGAATACTTTTCCGATTCCGATGATATTGACTTCGATTACCTAAGGCTCGTTGATGAAAAAAGCAGCTGTGGCCACTCCACAATTTCGTTCTCTGGGGGATACCTCAAGATACTGGTATATCGTGGCAACTCAGAATTTATCCAGGAATTCGAAATCGATATCACAGAGGAAATCTTACATTTGGCTACCAATATCCTTTCAGGAAAATTATTTAACTTCCGAAAGTGATTTCGAAAAATGGCTAAAGTCATGAAACGGTTTCTTTAGTGAAACTTAGGAATATCTTTGATTATATAAAATAAGTAAAATTTATATTTTACTTAATTTTTTGCCATTAAACATGTACAATTATTTTACAAAATTTCATTAAATGGAATGCATGTAATAATTTTTCTGAATTGAGTACATTAACGTGTTAGTAAAGACATGTATTCATTTTGCAAATGGGTAGAACCAGAATTTTATTGAAATAGAGAAACGTCTTTAAATGTACACCTGCAAAAAAATACAAAATGTCTATTCAGAAGAATCAGAAATTAAAATCAGAACTAAAAATGAGTTGGAAATTGTATAAATGAAGCTAAAAAAAGGAAGCCGTGATATATCCTTATTCACAAATTTAAATATACATATGTGATTAATTTTAATTAGAATTTAAAAGATAAATCCCCTCAGGTACAAAGTTTTTAAATAAGAAACTATTTTTTCCGTATTTGAAAATTTATAGTGAAAAGAACCAAATTGCCGATAGTCAACTACAGTTTATGATGAAGATACTTTCAAATAATTTTCCTCTAAGGTTACAAACTTTATGAAAAGCGAAACGCCGTGAGGTGTTGTAGCTGAAAGGTGTCAATACCTTTGCATTACAAAGTGTGACCAATAGAAGTTACTTGCAGATGCCAAGCCTTTAGATTTACTACAAAAAATAAGCATAAATTGGAATTTTTCTTTGCGTCATTTTTATATGTATGTTTTGAGAAATGGAGCAAAATGTTTTAAAGTATAGTTAAAAAAATTGTTTTGTTTTATAAAAAAAATCTTTTTTTTTTGTTTTTTTCTTTCTTCCTCCCCTTTCCGGCCCGTTAGCTGCTTTTAAAGTGAGTTTGAGACTATTGACATCGAGTTACTTCTAAAACCAAATTTAATACGAGTATTATATTCTGCTCATAAAATTATGACCTCAATTGGTTAAAACTTCGTTAATATATTTTATTACAGTTTGTCTTTCATTGAAGAATGGATTTCAAGTTTTACTACATGGATTAATATAAGTTCATGTGAGCCCATTTGCTGAATGAGGACAACCAAACTGACAACAAGCCTTTACGTACTCGTCCTAAGCATATCTGTTTAAGTTAAAGCAGCAGTTGCTTTAATTATTTGAAGTTTTAGGTTCACTGATGTTTGACACTCCAAAACCATTGTACGCCACTGGCATATTAAAAGGTACAGCATAATATTTACTTTCATACATATAACTGCGAAGTTTGCATACTTCCATTAATTTCATTTCATTTCATAGATAAAACAAACTAAATTAAAGTCTGGAACGGATTTCTTTAACATGGAAAAAACTTCTGAAAGTAATTATCAATTAGCTTTTGGCTAACATTTTAAGTTGAGGAGGAAATATACGGATTTCTTATAAACTTTGAAAGTTCAAAGAAGTTTTACTTGTTTCTTTGAAAACTTTTATTCTATATTAACTTATTATCAAAATACACCCAGTTCTGATGTTTTGAAGGAAAACATGAAAACAAATTAGAATATGCATAATAATAATAACTAGAATAAGTAGAATTGTAAGCAGATACATAATTATAGAAAATAATGTACAAGAGATACTGAAATGAAATACATTATGTAGCTTTTCAAAAACCAAAGAAATTGGCTCTAATTCTACTAAACAGGGTTTGAACCTTTATTTCTTACAAAAAAAGAACTTGCAATTTGCTGTCAATTACAGGCGGTAGTTTACAAAATGAACGGGCGCAAAGACAGATAACATATAAAACTAAAAACTGCAGATAGCAACACATTGTTTTATGGTTATATAATAGCCAGTTTAAGAGAATGGGTAAACCTGAATCAGTTCTGAAATATTTCTTGACATGAGATTAGAAACTTCTTCAGCATGCAATACCCAATATTTTCAAATCCAGAAAATCAGAACATTAGTAGCTGTTTCGAAAAAGAGTTTGATAGATTTATAGTATTTATTTTCTTGGCCTTTAACTGCAGTATTTTGAGAAACAAAAATATAATGTTACCTAAGAACTATACACGTAGTTTGCAAATCAGATGACACAGCGACAGATGATCAAAGATGCTATTAGATACAATTTTTATTGAATTTATAAAAATAGTTCTTTTAAGTGAAATTTGTAGGGTTTTTCTCCTCGCTTACTGCGTGCTTTCGTGTTGCATTTGGAAGCACGCCTAGCTAGCAATGGGGAAAACCGGATTTCGAATTCACTGCACCTTTTTCATGTCTCCTGCTACGACATAACTGTCTGATGACTCTACAAGTGGTGCCAGAATTAAAAGGTGGTGGGCAGTAATTCATAAGGATTATCGTCCACCACCGCATTCGGTCTTCTTCTCCCCAGTTGCTTCAAGTGTTAGGGAATGTAAAGTGTTTCTTCCCCTTAACCGCGTGCCTTCGTGGTGTATTTAGAAGCACGCCCGGCTAGTAATCGGAAGGTTCGAACCGTGGAGAAAGCATAGCTCATTTTTCTTGTCTCCTGCTTTAAAAAAAAAAAAAAAAAAAAAAAAAAAAAAAAAAAAAAAAAAAAACCGCTTTATGTTTTTACAAAATTTAAGAATTTTTATTCTAGATACTACTTATAGCCCAGGGTTCAAATATTAAATGATTAAGTACACAAGGGCTATCTGACTAAAGAAAGGATGCTTTCGTAGAGGGCTTTCAAAGGAATATGAACTCGTATTTGCTTTAAACAGGACAAAAGCTACGAAGACCTTCATGCAGCCATTCCTTTCGGCGGGTTTTTAATTTGATTCAACTGCTAGTGCTCAACAATATTAGCTATTTAGCCACTAGTAAGCGCAATTTCCAGAAAAGTATATGTTCTAGAAAAGCATACAAAAAAGAGAATAGAAACCTTATTTTACTGCAAACTCCAAGTCAAAAGAAAAAAAAGAGTTCCGCTCTCTTAATTTTTTTCAATTAATTGGAAACTTGGCAATCAACATAATTTATTTAGCAAACACGCAGGAACAGAACTTTACCTATTAATATAGCGTATAGCTCCTTCTGGTGGAAATGCATAATAGTTTTTTCAGGAACCACACTAACATAAGTCCAACTACATCATGAAACCCATACAAATGGTCGAAGGTGGTTCCGCGGAAGTTTTATAAGTTATTCTATAAATTTCCTGCAAGATTATGCTCGTTACGAAGGGATTTGAGCAAGTATTTCGTATTTCCGATATGTAAGTCGGGAAAAGAGATAGATGTCTGAAGGTGGTTACGACACTAAGCAAACATTCCTTGGAGATAATCGGCATGTGTGATAATTCGGCATGTCTTCCCAATGTTGGATCCAACAAATGCTCAACATTGGCAATGCACACGAGTTATCGTTAACATATCGCCGGGTTATTAAAATGGTATGAAGAATGGGCAAAGGTAATCGAATTGATGGATATACGTAGTTCTGCAAAGGCATGAGAAGAAAAGCGTTGTCGAGACTTTTTCGTATGTGAATTCATCAGTTATCCAAGCCAAGGGATAACCGCGATTCATCTCTGGAAACGATCGCTCCAATCCTATCATTACAAGCTTCGTGGCCGTGACAATAGAATAAGTGCTGTTTCCTGATACTGCACATTGCTAAGATGGTCCTCAATGGGACAAAGAGAAACTGTCTTTGCTTTTATTTTTATTTATAGCAATTCGTTTCTTTCTATGATAATTTCTAGAAGCTGTTATTCTAGGTCTGTCGCTATCTTAATAATGGTTATGGGCATATATGTACTAAACCTCGCGTCATTGCTCCAACTCTTGTGTTGGGGGATTAATCAGTAGAAGCATCTGTGCTTCCTAAATGCTGTAAAGAGACTCCGCCAAGCTTTATTTGTACTATTATCGCGTGGGCTTTCAAGCATTCACTTACTAGGGAAAAAGCATTACCATATAAGCTGCCCAAATCAACTAATAACTGAACTTTAGTGGATGTTATATATTTTTGCGGTATGAGTTTTCTGTGATATTTAGGTTGACTTAGTGCGTTTCGTTGACACTACCTTTTCTGTAACATGTACAGTTGGCTGTGGAGCGTTTGCGTGCTAAGTGAGAGAATATTTTTGGCAAAAAGTGTATTATGCCAAATCTATTTATTGACACTCTTTGATTAAACTCTGCACTGATAGATTAAAAATTTGAGAGAAAGTTATGATATGCGTAAAAGTTATTAAATCTGTATATTTATCCTTGAGAAAGTTAGGTTCAATTCTGTTAGTAAAACGATTGTGAAAAATAATTGAAGCGGGAATTGCAGTAGACACGAATGTGTTAAGAATATTGGTTACAACAAGAAAATGGAAAACAACGAGTTTCTTGCCTCGAACATAATAGGCTAAGCATATAATTGTATTCCATTGATTAACGAAACAAATGTAATAGAGTAACACTCTTGGTTTCAAAAATTAAGAATAATAATGCTTATTACCTATGAAATGTATTCGATCGAATGGAATATTACGATGAAATTTTCCGATAGGGTATATTTTTTATTAATTTAAAATAAATGGAATAAATTATTTGACTCATTTTAATTTCTTAAATTAAATAGAAAATAAATAGATAAAAACTATATCTCTGCAGTTTTTGCTTTATTTGATATTGTACGTTTATCTACATTATTAAATGCACTGAAGGCGAATTCCTTGTATATTGCATATTATTCTGTCATTCAAATTAAGTATGAATTAAAATCAATAATTAAAATAATCTTATTATAAAATAATGGTAACGAAGATACTTGATGAAAACACTTTTGCGTTATTTAATAAATATTCAGAATTCTGGCAACATAAAATTAATAAGCGAATTATTTAAAATAACTATAGCATTCAGTTGTTTATTTTGTTTTATGTGAGCAAATTGTATAAGTGACGAAATGCTTATGCCTTCAAGTGAATTTTTATATATCTAAACTGAAAAACATTAGAATAATTTAATAAGTAATCCATGCTTCCTTTAGTTAAAAATAGCTTCAGTACAATGGATGAGATAATGGCGAGCTTAAAATAGTTCTAAAACTGTCGCCGCTCTGCGAATTAAGGGGGGGGAGGGAGTTCTAATAGAAAGTGGAAAGAGCTTCTATAAATGGAAACATTTTTCAATTTTCAATTTAATGCTATTCACGTTGTCTAACATTTTTTTAATGTAAAATTCAGACCGTAACTAAAAATTAATTTAGCGTGCAATAGGCTACATACAAGGAAAGTTAAATAATTTATTATAAAGTTTCTTCCGTCCATTAACCGGAAACTTATTCTTGTCTGCACAGCGATTCGTTTTCAAGGATTTACTTCCATAAAAGCTTCGAAAAATCTGAAAATTGAATTAACTTTTATGATCAAATATTTGCTTTTTTATAACGCTGAGGTTTCTTCACTTTTTAATACTAGAGTGTTCTTTCTATGAAAATATAAATGGTTGAAGTATCTGAGGATTATTTATTTTAATATTTCGCTTTCTTTCATAAAACACGCTATAATTTCTATTAACAAAGATCAATAAGTGTCTACCAAAAGAAGTTAATCTAATAGATACTTCAGTACAGTAATTTTACGCAAATTACATCTTTTTAAATATTTGTATGCTACATAAATATTGTTACACATTGGATGAGCAATTTACTGCTGAGTGATATTATTTAAAACGTTTTAACCTAAGAAGGACATTAAAAAGAAAAAAACGGAACAAGTCATTTAAAATACAAAATTATGAAAAATATTTGAACTAATTACTAACACCTTTATTTAAAAAAAAAAGAGCTTACAGAAGTCCGTCCGCTGACACAGAACCAGTTCCGAACCTCAACTTTGACAAAATCGTTCAGTTAGAAATGCGTTGCACTCAAGAAGGTATCTCTTTACTAAGGAAAACACAAAGAAGCAGTAAGGCTGTAGAGTCATTCAGTTTTGTTGGTGATTAGAATAAGAGAAATAATGTGCTCTTGCCAAGGTTTGAACTCTGATTGCTAGCTGGACCTATTTCTAATTAAATCACGAAGATACTCTATTAGGAGGGATAAAGGGTGTTTGATATCAAGTTTCCAAACATAGATGGTGACAAATTATAGCCTGTCATATTTTAGATCGGGCCCCATATGTAGAGCAATTTAGAATTTTTTTGAAGTGAGAATATATGAAGAATCAGCTGTACCCAGAAATTTGAGCTCTGGATCTTCTGATTGCCAGCTGGAAGTGCTTACAATTACATCACAAAGATTAAGAAGAAGAAAATACCTTGTTTTCTCCCGCAATTAAATGGAGACCGGGAAGAAGGAAACCACACAGCAAATCTAGGTGACACCACATTTTAGCTCGATTGTCACTTGTTGAGTCATCAGATTCACTTAGGAGCAGAAAAGGCGTGAAAATGTGCAGTTGCCTTATCGGGAGTTGAACAGCGGACTTCCCGATTACTAGACGGATGGTTTCCAATGGTTACAGCAGTAAAGCTGTCAATTTAATGGTGCAAAGACTAGATGAAGAAAAACATTTGTTTTAGTCATATTCCTTGATCGTTTGCAGTTTGCAACCAACGGTAAACATTTTCGTCTTGAGCACTTTCACAGGTTGTTCATCTTCAGTATATATGAAATTTATTGCACTTCTTAATTCGAGTTTTTTAAACTTGCTAAACTGAAATGCCTGACGTTTGAGCTCAAATATTATATTGAATTCAAATATTATATATTATTATTATACTGCATTTTCTGTTCTTGTATCATTCAGTCCATGACAAATACACTATATTGTCCACATTACAAGCCATATTCATAATAGAAGACAATTGTAGCATTTCAACAGCCGAGTTTCTTCACTGTAAGGATCTAGAACTAAACTATTCAGATTTTTTTCATATTTTGAATAACTGCTATCCATAAAAATAACAATGTTTGCAATAAATATTTTATCATGATTTAATTTCAAGAAATTTTAATTTCTTTAACACTTACTTCATCATAGTCAAAAAACATTTTAATTATTTTAAAGCTATTACAAGTAAATCAGTTAAATTTGGTTGTTTAACATACTATTAAAATAATTAAAAATTAAAAATGATAGGAACTGGTACCTTTAGTTAGAAAGATTCCTTAAAACCGCCCAACCTGTATAGCGGTTAGCGTCTCTGACTGCCTTGCCGAAGGGCCGAGTTCGAATCCCGCAGAAGGGATGGAGGTTTGTAAATTTATAGTGTCAGTGCGGCATGGTGGCACTCTAAATATGCGGTGAGCTGAAAGTCCTCTCGTGCGGTCTGGTGGAAGGGGAGCGGGATGGACTCGTCTCTCCACCGGAGTGCTCTCCGTCAAAAGTGGAGGCGGAACTGAGCAAAATCGCACTGTGACCTGTATGGTACTCAAGGCTGTTGCCAACGACAGGCGTGACTTGCGCTCATTGCCACGAAGAATTTCGTGGGCTTGGACTGATGTTACTGTCAGACAAGCGAGCATAAGTAACAACAACAGATTTCTTAAAGTATGAATTTTCATATTGTATTTGGCCAAAGTTTAATGAAGATGGAAGATATCTGACGAAAAAACTAATATCTGCAAGATGAGTATTCATTGAGGTAAGCGTTTCATTACACAGTTCATGACTCTTTTTACCAAAAATTAACGGGTCAAAGTTTTTATTCTAAACATGCTAACATTAATAAAAAAAATCAGTTTTTTTAATTAACATTTTCACTCAATTAAACAATTAGCATTGGCGAATAAACAAAAGGATCGGCACCGGATGAAAGTTGATCCATGTCCTGTGTAGGAGGAATGTGGAGTAAGATCAAAGGAATTGTACTTCTCTTTAAGAAGACATCTCCTACGTTCTCGACCTTTCCCAATACTTGTTCCTGAGAACTTCAAAATCGTCGACGGGGCTCCTCGAGTTCAACGCAGACAATTATCCCATGCTAATTCGGTGCAAGCAGCAACTCTGATGGAGGAACATCAGGTGTTAATCTGAAAACTCTTCAGGTGCCCACTAGGCCTAATACGGTAGGGTGACAACTTCGGTTGAACCCCGGCAACTGGCCTTTCACGCATCAAATGCAACAGAAAAGGAGCCGGTGGCTTTCTCCGTTTAGGTACATGTAGTAACGGGCACGAAGTATAGACACTTAGCTGGTAGATTCCCCAAAGGCAGGAGTTTAAAAGTTGAAACACATAAGAAAGAAACCAAATTATCTGAAGCATTCTCACCCTACTTGAAACAGATAGTCTAGAACTTTGTTGTAAAAAAAATCTGTCTTTCAACGAGAATGCAAGCGCTTTTAAAGCACATTCCCTAAAAAATCCCCAAAAGAGATGAAAAAAATCTGCAACCACGCTAAGAACAAAACAATAAAACAATTTCTATCTTTCTCCATAACAATTCATGCTTTTAAATTTTCACGTCAAAAGACACGCCAATGCAAATAACCCCCTGCCGGAAATGGGTGGGAAAAACATACGTTACCTGTATGGAAGCTTAAAAACTGCGCTTTTAAGTGAAAATTCGGTCAGAAATTCCGCGCAATTTCTGCTAAAAATATACCGGGTGATCAAAAAGTCAGTATAAATTTGAAAACTTAATAAATCACGGAATAATGTAGATAGAGAGGTAAAAATTGACACACATACTTAGAATGACATGGGGTTTTATTAGAACCAAAAATAAAAGTTCAAAGATACTGTTATCGGGCCTTCTTTCTTCGAGGAAATGCGTGATTCTGGTTTTGTAACTGCTACCGTGACGGGTGAGAGTACGCCGATATGTTACAGAATCGCATCGTCCCCAGCCTGGCTGATAAACACCTGCTGGAACGTGCGATTTTTATGCAGGGTGGCGCTCCACCCGTATTGCTAGACGCGTGAAAGATCTCTTGCGCGCGTCGTTTGGTGATGATCGTGTGCTCAGCCGCCACTTTCGTCATGCTTGGCCTCCCCAAGGTCCACAGACCTCAGTCCGTGCGATTATTGGCTTTGGGATTACCTGAAGTCGCAAGTGTATCGTGATCGACCGACATCTCTAGGGATGTGAAAGACAACATCCGACGCCAATGCCTCACCATAACTCCGGACATGCTTTACAGTGCTGTTACAACATTATTCCTCGACTACAGATATTGTTGAGGAATGATGGTGAACATATTGAGCATTTCCTGTAAAGAACATCATCTTTGTTTTGTCTTAATCTGTTATGCTAATTATTGCTTTTCTGATCAGATTATTGCTTTTCTAATTATTGCTTTTCTAATAAAACCCCATGTCATTCTAAGTATGTGTGTCCATTTTTACCTCTTTATCTACATTATTCCGTGATTTATTAAGTTTTCAAATTTATACTGACTTTTTGATCACCCTGTATGTTTAATTGCGGTTAACGTCTTTAGCAATTAAACTAGGCTAAAAAATATAAATGCTACCAGAAAGGCATAAATTTTCTGTACAAAAGTATATAAATTTCATTAGTTAATTTCATAATTTCTATTTTTAAATTGGGATAATACTCCAGAAATTCTTGAAACATTGGGCTCTTTAACACAGAATTAAATCCAGGAGACCTATTTTCAGTTTTCCAAAATTAACTATACTCAGTTTAAAAAAACTGATTAACTATAATTAACTTTATTTATTAAAATAAATACTTAAATTAATGAAAACAAAAACCTGAATTAAGAAGCAGTAACTAACTCATAAATTGAATTAAGAAACAATATAGCCATAACAATTGTGTATATCTTTAATTAAGAGAAAGGAAAGAATTTGTTGTTCCAAGCCATAGTTTTTGCATTATTTTTATTAGAGTGCTTGAGCATGGCAGTAGCAGCAAATGCTTCCCTCATACGGAAATATATGCTGTTTTTTTTTCAACATCCGAAATTTCGTTAATTAATAGTAATAATAATAAATCTGAAAGCGCTTTTCAGATTTTATATGACACTCCAAGAGACGTGTGTTACTTTAATTACTTTTATTTATTTAGTAACACACTTCCAAGAGACGTGTGTTACTTTTGTGTGTTACTTTTATTTATTAAATATCATGTTCTTCGAACTTAGACCATAAAATTCAATTTAACAGAAATATCACAAAATAATTTAAAAAGAGAATATCCTTAGAATTTCCGATAAACAGTCTCGAAGCTGGTAATAATTTTTTTTCTTTCCGTACAATGTTTCCGTTGCTGGCTTTGAAGTCGTTGAGTTTGTTAATCAAATATTCGTTAAAGTTTTACAAAATATAAAATAGATAATAAAACTAATTCCGAATTCGGGATTCCAGATGCCCATATTTTTACTACGTTTTTCAAAATTTGATGTCTCTAGGTACCGTTGGTTTTTCACACTGCGAGAAAAATACATAAATTCCTGGAGATTCTTCATTTTTAATTTTTTTAAATATATTATCGCGTTCTAACATTTCGTGGCAACAATTTGAAAAATGAAACGTCCTTTATAGTGAACCAACGCAAAATGGCAAACCGAAATTGATAGGCCATCTAGGCGAATTGTTACTTTGGGCTAATAATAATAAAAAGAGAATTTGAAAAAGAACTAATAATAATAAAAAGAGAATTGAAAAGAATTTTTGAGAACTTTTAATAAATCATTAAACAAAAAAAAAAAAAAAAAAAAAAAAAAAAAAAAAAACTTATTTCAATTTTTAATGTGCTTTGAAGTGTTTACTTGACGATTCTTTTTTACTTCCTTGTACGAAGTAAAAAGGAAGTATTGTAATCGCGAAAAGCTTCAGGCAGCATATTTCAACGAAAATATCTACTTTGACCGATTTCGAATGCAATTTAACGATGTTTTTGCGTGATATTTGTGCGTAAGGACAGAATAAAAGACTCTTTTATCTCCAAAAAAACTAAAACACTTCTTTAAAATGAATTCTGAAGAGAAGTTTTCGTGTCGTCTGTACGAACGTATGTACGTGAGTGCGTACGAACGAACGTACGCATCTCGCATAACACAAAAACAAGTAGCCTCAGAACGTTGAAATTTCGTATATAGGACTACTATAATATGTAGATGCGCACCTCGTATTTTGGTTTCGATCGGCCGCGCCAAACGTATATAAATATATTTATAAATATATCCACTCTGTTACCCGGCTCAGAGATCTCAGTTTCTTTACTCTTATATGTTTGTAAATTGTACATTTTTTTCTTTAAAAATGATTTAATTATGTTGTTTTTATCTTTCGGTTAAGGGTTTTATGCCTTTAGTAAATCTGTATGCAATATTTTTAGAATTATCAACAATTAAAAGTTGTCTAAGTGCCGCTAAGCCTATTTTGTTGGCGGCCATTGCTTGTTTACATTTGAAACAGCTGATTAGTGAATTTGTTGCCAATCTAAGGGAACAAAGCTTCGCAACGACAAAGATAAACGCCTTCATTTATTATTGCGATTTAAATCATGCTTAATCCTTTCTGGAATTTTTTCGAGGAAATAAGTGTTTAAGATTTAATTAATTTTTTAATAATTAGTAATTTTTAGTAGAGATACTTTGAGTTTTTATGTATTTTTGCCTTGTCGGGAAGTGAGAACTGAATTAATTGAATGAGAAATACTGAATCGTCTGTGGAAAACTGTTTCTTTTTTGTTTTGTTTGCTTAACTTCTTTTATACATCGTTCTAGCTTTATTATAGTATTTGAATAGAACATGTGGCAACGATTAGATAATTCTATTCTAAATGGTATAAATTTTGTGCATTATGAGTTATAATATGAACGAAATATAATACTGTTATATTTCGTATAACAGGGCCATAGTGTCGCTATGGTAAACAAATAGAGTGAATTTTAAATAATGCACTTATTCTAATGTGGTTTATGCGCTGTCGGCGAAATAGATATAATTAAATCCAATAAGTTTAAAGAAAATGCAAGGAAAAAATGCGTATAATTTAATATTCCGTACAAGGAAGTCATGTGGTGTACACTTCAGATTTTTTTAATAAATAAGACTTCTATGCTGCCAAATAATTTAAGTTCACAAGTGCATTGAAGTAACACATTGATGGAATATAGAAGAAACTTTATTAAATTCCTTTTTAGGAAAATAAAAATCAAGTACTTTTGGCAGTTCAAGCACTTTGAGAAGCATTTCCTATTTAAGCATAATTTAGAAACGATTCGTTGATTATGTAAATCCATTTACACTAAATTTCAAACTACGATTAAATGGTAAAGAAAATGTGGTGAAACTCAACAATGCAAAAATGCTGAATTCTGAGATGCCTATATAAACTGTAATTAGCAATTCCTTAAAGTGGGAAACAAACAGAAATAAAAAATAAACATGCCACAAGAGAACACACAAATCAAACACAGAATTATTTATCAAACTGGAAATACTTCTTTATTTCTTAAATCGTTATTGATGTTGTTAGAGTCTATACTTTACGAACTTTATTTCTTGAAAATAAACAGAATTTGTGGACTGAATATTTTTTTCTGTGCAGTTTCGTTGATCATAAAGAAGCATAGTTGAACGCTTTGTGCGAGAGCTAATGTTTGGAAGTGGTTAATTAAGTTTTCCTATTTAGTTGGGTTGAACGAAACGTTGCGAATTTTCTCTTAAATTTATGCCTCGCTAAAGTAGTTTCAAAATCTTTTATTTTCGATAAAAGCTTTTCATATACTTGGAAACTGCATCAATTAGCTTTTTATAATTTATTCAGGAAAAGAGCTTTCTATAAAAGGACTAGACAACTATTATTCACGAAGAATCTAAAAACCGAACTCTAGTATCCAAATTTTGTAGTGAACAGGACAAGTAGCACAAAACGTTTCAAGAAAATTTGGATATGGTTCCTTTTCAGGGTTTTTAAAGCGTATGTATACATCTTGTAATAATGAATATCCTTATAAAATATTTATTTATTTATTTTTATACTTTTTCAATGCTATATGGTTGAAACATAAATAAGTTAAAAATACTTTTCAGTTACATTTCATTGCTTTAATTTTTCATCTCCGTGATAAAAATGTTAATATGTCTGCAGAGAATAGTAGCAATTGCTGGAAGAGTAAAATATATAAAGAAGAGGGAAAAATATACTTTTGTTTCTTTTTGGTTGCTTTCTACCAGTTACATTATTACTTTACCCGTGCATTTCATAGTTTGAAGGATTTCGTTCGAATATAAAACTTATCTTCTTGCTGAATGGAAATTTATTCTTTACTCGGTGTATAACTAATTTTACATATGCTTTTTCAAGGTTTTATTTCTGACCTTTTTAACAAACAAAGAATACTAAAAATACAATTGTAACATAACTACTTGGATGCAACGAACTATCTTCTCCAACGCCATCTAGTGGCGACGAGAAAAACTTACAGCAGTCGACCTCCAGCTGCTATGAGGCTAGTATTATGTCTGCTTGACTCGAAAGTTAATTCTTAATGTTAGGTGTTCTGTTTTGTGTATGTTCTGTTTTGATGTATATTTGTTTCTGTGCTCTGTAAATAAATACTTTTAAAGCTAGCAGATGTTTGCGTTTATAGAAGAACGGTTACAAAATGGCGACAAACGAAATGTTGAGAATTTCTGTTTGGCTTTAAAGAACCCTTACCCCAGAATTTAAATTTCTGTCACTGGGGATTGGCTGAATCTCATTTCAGGTGTTGCTGGTCAAAATAATTTTGGAAAACAAAGATTAATGTACAACATCGTGTCGTGCTGCTAGAACATCAAATGGAATGTCAAACAATTTTAAAGTAATAAAGAGATAAGTATCTTATAAATGATTGCTTAACTTGAGTTTAAATTTCTTTTAAATTCATTATTTCTTATGAAATGTTTCGTAAGGAAAATGTAAACTCTTTACTGAAATCAGATTTATATATACTACATAAAAGCAATAGACGAAAGCCAATAGCATTTTTTAAAAAGAAGCTTACTTTTAAACTTTGGCTAATTTGTTATTTTAAAATGTTTTAGTGTGAATATTAAATTACACTGGTGTGCAAAAATTAAGGACGAAGTCGAAAAATTTGCATATCAGCTGAACGAAGAGGCAGAGCGGGCAGAAAGACTAATCAGGAGATTAAGTAAGGTGATGTACGGTAGCACATGCGCAGATATGCAGCTAGACGTAATGGGGGAGTGTCTGAGTAGTATAAAGCATGTTGTCGGTGTAAGATCAGTATTTATGGCAAAGAGATTGCACGCCGTATAGCAGTTAAAATCACACCGAGTTGCTGCCTCAGCGAGAAATGGCGAATAATCAATCTGTTAGACGACATCTGGATGCTTTTACCCGAGGTCGAATCTTTGGGAAGTTGGAGAAAGGCCGCAGTGTGACAAGTGTGGCTGCAGAGTTCGGAATTGCTCACAGCATCGTTTCACGACTTTGGAAACAATTTCAAACTACAGGAAGAGCTATCCGGGGGTTTAGTAGTGGTCGTCCACGAGGAACCACACCCGCAGATGACCGGTATATTGCCTTACAGGCTAGAAGAAACAGGCGGCAGACAGCGGGAGAAATCGCTAGACACACGACACAGGCGACTGGACGACCGATATCGCGTTTTACCGTGGCCAGAAGACTGCACGGTGGTGGTATGTTTGCACGACGCCCTGTACGGTGTGTACCTCTAACGCCTGCCCATCGGAGAAGGCGTTCTCTGTGGTGCCGGGAACACCGGAATTGGAGAGACAATGAATGGGGACGAGTACTCTTTACAGATGAGAGCAGATTCAGTCTGAGTAGCGATTCTCATCGCATACTCATCTGGAGAGAGCGGGGAAGAGGCAATCATCCCTCGAACATCATTGAAAGGGACAGGTATGGAGGTGGCGGTGTTCTCGTTTGGGAAGGCATCATGCTTGGTAGTCGTACAGACCTTCACATCTTCGACGCAGGTCTAGTCAACGGGACCCGTTATTGTAACGAGATGCTTCTTCCATATGTGCGTCTTTTTAGAGGCGCTATGGGTCCACAGTTCCTTTTCATGGACGACAAGGAACCATGTCATCGCACAGTAGCTGCCGAACAGCTCTCAGAGAGTGAGGATATTGAACGTATGGATTGGCCGGCACGATCTCCGGAACTCAATCCCATCGAGCATGTATGGGATTTTCTAGGCAGACGCTTGGAAGCTCGTACCTTACCACCAGTAACGATTCCGGAGTTTCGATTGGCGCTGCAAGACGAATGGGCAGCAATGCCTCAACAACTCATTGACACCCTCATTCTCAGCATGGGCAGACGCTGTGAAACCTGCCTAGCAGTCAGGGGAGATCATATCCCCTATTAAAGACCGGATTTTTCTTGCTGGACACCCATCACAGGGATGTTTCGGCCTTCAGTCGCATTGCGCTCCATGCTACTTTTTCAATAAAGCTTCTTTTTATCCCTCTGATTTCTCCTTTAGTAAGTGTTGCTTACATTACTCATGTCCTTACGTATTGGGGATCTTACGGTATTAAATGTATTGATTTGGAAAGCTTTTGTACAAATCCCATATTGAAAAATCCGTCTCGTCCTTAATTTTTGCACACCAGTGTATAGCTTCTAGCAGCAAACTGAATGCATAAATTAATGACAAAAGTTTGAATATATTCACTGATATTGATGATTAGATTTTATTAGTTTCGATTTTGAGTAAGAGCAGCAGACAGTTCTCCACCCCCCTGCGCCGAATTCTAGGCTAGATGATTCATGAAGAGTTATCGTCCAATCGTTTGGTTTATATTTTATTCGGTTCCTTGAAATTATTTTGAATACGAAATAAATGTTGCAGTCTAAATAATGCAAAAATACTGAATTTGTTGGTTTTTCCTTTTGAAGAATATTTTAAGAGAATTCTATTGTTTACATTAACAAAATACCATTGTTTTATTTGCTTTAATGAATGTTTTGAAATATACTTCTTAAAATGAAAGGAAATTATTATGGATAAAATAGAATGAATACTTAACTGAAGTGACAGAATATCTGTTATGAGTATTGCTTAATGTTTTGTTAAGATTAAAATTAGAAGAATTCAGCTTAAGCCTATGATAACACATTTGTTTATGTTTTTATAAGTACTAAACAAATATTTGAGCAAATTATTATATGTGATTAATAATTTTTCTGGATGCAATTTAAATTTAGTATAAATTTATGGGTATTTAATGATGAATGAAGTTAAGATATGATAAATTTAATATGCAATTTTCTATCAACAATTTTAAATTACAACACAGAGAGTTACATTGTTTACATTTATAAATGTCGTTTAGTAGTGACATAAACATTTCAATTAAAGATATAGTTATTATCATTAATTTGAAAATAGTGTAAAGTGTAAACATATTTTAATATGAATAAAATCGAAGGAAGAACAGCAGCAAATTTGATTTAATTTTTTTCTCCCTTTCCGACCTGAAATAATTATGGCTTATCTTGCCAAAGTGCGAAAAGAAAAAAATCTCTAGTTCAGAATTGATTTTGGGAAGTAAACGATATACTGTGAGTGATGGACCTTAAAGATCTTATCATCAAATCTGATTCTTATGTTGAAATTTTTACCAAGAATCTTCTCGAAAATTCTAATTGAAACTATACAACAAAAGAAAGTGAAAAATAAAGATCTAGGAAAACAACGAAGAAAAGAAAAAAACCTGTTGTTAGAGTTGAAATGCTTAAAATTAAACCTCGTAGCTGCTGGCTCAAACAGTAACTATCATGCCTTTGCTTCAAATTCATTTATTGAACAAAATAGTTAACACCTAATTCCTAAGTTTGCAGAACTTCGGACATTGCAGAATACCTCAAATTTTTGAAAAACAATGTGAGAAAGTTAATGCAAAATAAATAAATTACATCACTCAACTCCTACCTTTTCTGCCTATAGACACAAATTATTTTAAGAGAACCGAAGGACAAATTAGAATATTATTTATACGCAAAAAAGATTCTGCTTCAAAGACTCAAATTAAATGCTGAATAATTTCCAATCAAACTTAACACACAGCAGAAACAGCCTCTGCTTATAAAGAAAGACTTAGCTTACGAATTAAGCACTTATCTTGAAGAATGCCTGAATAGCTTCGATGTTACGCACTTTGAATCACTCATAGACTTGGTATTTACGGATCAGCTTAAAAAAGAATCAGTATTGATATTAGAAAGACTTTTGTTGGCCTTTTTTTTTTCGAAGCAGGCGTTTAGAGTTAATTTTCTTTTTTAGAGGCAATCCCCAAGCTCTACATCCATATGAAATAAAGGGTACAATACCTTGTTTATAAATAATTGCCCTAACATTCGATTTAACACCAAAACTATTACATGCAGTTCGATTCAGCCCACGCTGAAGTCTCTCACATTTATTAGAAATGTAGGAAATATGCTTTTTCCAGTTAAATTTGCTGTCCAACAAAACACCAAGATATTTAATTTCATTCACCCTCTCAAGGGGATTGTCATTTAAAAGCAATTGATATCCTTCACAAGTAGTATTTTTTCTATCAATAAACATGGTCTTGGATTTTGCTTGGTTAAAGTTTAACTTAAAATCTATTGACCAATGATAAATGAAATCTAAAACATCTTGGGCGAGACGAAAAGCTTTTTGCATTTATTTTCCTTGAATACAAATCAACAAATCATCTGCAAAGGCAATGACTTTACAACTGAAGAGATCAGAAAGTTTCTGTAAGAGATCATTCATAAGAATAATCCAAAGCTTGGGAGCGGAAACAGAGCCTTGTGGACATCCTCTCTGAGGTCGACGAACACTTGAGGTGCCACCCAAAAAAAGCTCGATCATCCTGTCTTTCAGCAAATCAGAAACAACATTAAACACATTATGAGGTATTTTCATTTCTTTTAGTAAATTAAGAATAGCAGGCCACCATGCATTATCAAAAGCTCCTTCAATATCAAGAAAATTTAAAATAGTGTACAAACCTTTCATCTTGCCCCTCTGTACAATGTTGCTAAGACGCCGAAGTGCATCCTCAGCACATGTTTGAGCAATGAAACCCTATTGGTCAGCACTAAGAACATTTTCTTTAAGTAGATGTCAAGTAATTCTGTTAGTAATTAGTTTTTCAAAACATTTACCTAAAGAAGAAAGAAGAAAGATACACCTAAGATTATTCACATGTGGAACAGTAAAAGTTTGTTTCTTGGGTATCACAATAACAAGGGCGTTCTTTTAAGTTCGTGGAAAAGCACCAAGATTCAAACATATATTAAACAATCTATGAAAAACTGCAGGAAAAAGCCGATGGAAGTATCTTATGGTTTCATTGGGAATAGAATCCGGGCCAGGAGACCTGCCAAGCCTTAAATTACGAATTACATCATCAACCTCGGCCTGCGAAAAAGGAGGATCAATCTGAGACGCATAATTACCGCGAGCAGATGAGCGCCACTGAGTAGGAAAGTCATTATCAAGCCTCACACAATCAGGAGGAAATGCTTTATCAAGAATAGCATCGATAGTTTTCTCCAAGAAGAAGTAAAGTTACCGCTTGAAAGCCGAAGGCCCGAGATCACAATCTTCCTCATAAAATTTTCTTTAATACCGTAAGTGCAATTTTTTTCCCACACATTCTCATTATTGATATCGGAAAGAAACTTCCTCCAAGACTCTAATTTTGCCTCAATAAGCATTTCATTGTATTTTCCCCTTAAATCAAGGTATTTTTGCTTATACAAGTCCCTTATATCATTACTAGTAGTCCTCTGGAACCTCCGTCTAGCATCGTTGACTCTCTTTCTCATAATGGAAATTTCCAATGACCACCAAGGTACTTTTCGCTTACCAGTCCTTCTAGTAGGCATAGATTTAATACATACCCGAAAAATAACTGAAGTTATAAAATCTACAATCACATTAAGTGAGTCAGTGCTTGAGCAAGAATCCAAACCATTAATTATCAAAGAAATATACTGTGAACAATATTTTTCAAAATATCCCCAATTTACTTTTTTTTGTATTAAACAAAAATCTACTGACAGCAATTAAAGAAGCATCAGAAACAGATAAGTCGAATTCAATCATTGCATGATCTGACAATGATTCACAGTCCAAGAGACACCAGCGGGTAACATTTGCTAGCAAATCAGCTTCCATAATTGTGACATCTATATGGCTTGATCCCTGTTCTGAACAAAAGGTAGGGCCGCAGTCCTCATTGATCATGTATAAGTTATAGGAGCTGACAAAATCTCCAAGTTTGTTTCCTCAAGCATCACTGTAGGGACTAAACCAAAGTTCAGACTTACTATTGGAATCCATACCCCAAATAAGCTTTGCAAGACCCCTAGCCTGGAAGGCCCGACTTATTTTATGCAAATCAAATTCAATACATCGGGAGGGCGCAAAGTAGTATGAAAATAGAAAATATTTTGTATCTTTATCTTTTTGTTGGCCCTTGAGGGAAAAAAAAAAGATTTCATTTAAATTAGTCCAGAAACTGGATGATCACAAAGCTGTACATGTTAGAAATACAAACTATAAAAAATCAACCCACTGTAAGGCGGAATTGTTCTTTCAAAGCGACTAATCCATCCAACACTGTCTTTCGCTGATGCTTTGGTATCTGAAAAAGAGGTATTTCGCAAATAAAATATTCTTCGTGAAGGCAGAGAGTTTAAAACTCATTCCTTGTTTTGACTGATGCCAAAAATAACTCCGCTAGGAAATGACTTTCTTCAAAAAGCTAAAATGGTGTTAAATCTTGCTGAAATTAAGTGGAACTTTTCTGGTGAACCTCGAAGAAAATATAATTTGTGAAAGCCCACTAACGTAAAGGATTGGAAAAACCACCCCAATTGTTGCAAACAGTTGCCAACTACGACAAAATGAAGGACAACAATTAACCTTCTAAAACCGGGCTTAAATTCTCATAATGTAACCTTTAGGACGGCGTGATCCAAAAAACTGTGTCCCCTCCTTTACTTTTCCGTAATGAGAAAAGTCATTAGGGTGGTCATTTGTTCCCTCCATAGATGCAGTAAAATTTACATGTTTGTCGCACGCTGGACAATAGTCTGGAATAGGTTACTATATTTGCGACTTTTTCGAGGTTTATTTTGATTTAATTTAAACTAAACTGCATTTATTTTTTGAGAGCAAAATGCATGCAATGTTTTTATAACATTTACTAGTTCTGATCAATCTCGATAATAATTTGTTAATTTTATGTGAATTCTTTGTTTTTACTAGAAATTAGGAAAAGAGAACAGAACATGACAAAATATAACAAATGTGAACTAGCTTTGTATGCCTGCAGGTCGGAATGCAATATTTGATAATTTATTTTCATTAATAAAATAACAGTAATGAATAATTTAATGAGATAATAATAAGGAATTCATTAATAATATTCATTACTGTTAGATGTTTAGAATATGATTCATTACTATTAGATTTTGAGATGAACTTATACCAATAATAAAGCTTTAAAACTTTTTTTATAATTACGTTATTTTAATATAAAAAAATCAGAGATATATTAGTTGCGTTTGATTATATAATTTTAACAAATATTACTTCGGACTATCGGGCAAAGGAGGTATATCTTTAGAGAGAATTTTCTTTATAAAACTCGATTTTGTTTACGTTAGCAGTTAAAAAATTCTTCGAATACCCATATATGCAATCCATTTTATAGCTGCAATGTGAAGTCTGATGAGATAGTTTCTTAAATCTTTGCATTTTCGTGGTATCCGTAGAAAGAGAGAGAGAAAGCACTTTTAGGCTTCTTTTTAATATTTGATGAGTAGAATTTTAATGTATGATTTAAAATTTTAGAAAATATAAATTTATACAGATAGCTTGTACAGATAGCTGTCGAGTGCTTCGGTGTAATAAAGTGAACGAATCAAATAAGGCCAATCAAATCCCAGAGAAAAGGTTGGTTACATGTGGATTTTTCCATTTTATTTACTTATGAATGAAAATCACAAAAGGACAAATGAGAGAAAGTTGCATGCATAATAGTAGAAGTTCGAACGGAGTTAACATTACTGAACAGTTTTATGACCTCGGCAGCAAAAAAGGCCAAAGTAACATCTTATTAGATTTAAGCCTCAAGTGTAAAGCAGGCCATAAAAAAGTAGTTTTGCCTACTTTGTAAAAGGAGCTTTAGAAACATTAAATCTCGAACGGAGTGCAAGATCGCTGAAATTTGAAACATAATATAAAAATATATGCATCTTTAGCGAATGTTATTAGCCAAGTGAAAAACCTTTTTATTTATTTTATGGAGTTTATTATAACAAAGAAATTCTTATTGCTTACTCGAGGTTGACAAAGCAAGCTAAGATTAATTTTTAGAGTTATTAGGTTATTTTGATACCGGAGACGTGAAAAATGAGCAATGCCCTCCTCGGGACTCGAATCCGGACCTCTCGAAATATGCGCCGAGTGTGCTGACCATTATACCGCGAAGGCATGCTGCAAGGAGGGAGAAAATACCTTATATACTTGCCCTTTTAAAAGGCGACAGGGGATTAGGAGATCCAATAGCTAAATCGCGGTGGTGAAGAATCACCATCCATCACCTTTTAGTTCGTGCACCACTATAGAGTCATTAGGTTATTTTTTGAAGCAGAAGACATGAAAAAATGTGCAATGCCTTCGTCGGGACAAGAATCTGGATCTCGGAATACTCGCCAAGTCTACTAACCATCACACCACGAAGGCATGCAGAAAGGAGGGAGAAAATATCTTATAAGTTGCCTCAAAATATGAATGCCTTCGTGGAGGAATCCACCAGATGAAAGAGCACTAAAATCACTAAAAACTGGTAGTTCAACCTGGATTAAAGTTTAGACGAACATGAGAGATTTCGTGGCTTTCTTAATGTATAATTTGAATGCGAGAGAGTTTCCCTTAGAAAGTCTTCTACGATAACATCTCTACCGATAGAGAGATAGCCCTCGAGTTGCTTTTCTGAATTAATTAATGTAACCTTAGTCGAAGACATTTGGAGAAAAAGTGGTTTATAATCATGTTACATATGGGGGGTGGAATCCTATGGAGCCTGTTTATTCGCTTGTATTGAACCTATATTGAACTATCTGTTACCAAACGAAATCGTCAATAGTTTTATCTACATAACAACTGAGTGTAGCGATGTAACTAAATCTCATATTGACTGGCGTAAGGGAAGAAGCTTAAACGTCAAACGGATTATTTAATTAAGTATAATAGTACCATTTGCTGAAAAGTGATGTTTCGTGAAAGACTGACAGAACTGGCTCACGTTCACGTTTTTAACGGGAAAACTACGAAAAGGATCATACAGATAGCTTATTCACCGGTATCTAAACCGAGTTGTTTTCACATGAAAAATTCAGAGTTATCTATTCAATGTTACGTTCGTTGTAATCATCTGAGTGTAGTTTCTTTTTTTTTTTTCAATTTTTGGCCCTTATAAAAATGCCTTTAATAGAGACATGCTCTGTTAAATTCTGATTTGATTTTCTGATGTAAGATTAGTAATTTTTTGTTTTGTTTTTGCTATTATAGAAAGGTGCTTTTATTTAAAAGGAAGTATATAATGTATTTCACCCGCCTTCTTAGCGAGCCTTCGTGGTGTAGTGCTCTGCACGCTCAGCGCGTAATTGAGAGGTTCGATTCCCGGCGAAGGCGTCGTAAATTTTTCAGTTCTCCTGCTTCCAAAAATTACCTAATGTCTCTACAAACTTGTGTGATTAATAATACAGATCCTTAAATTTGCAAGTATCATCCTGAATCTATGAAGCAAATGAGAAATAAATATGCAAACGGTCATTACTTTGTTTAGGTGATTATGGTAAAGCCTCGATTATGGTAAAGGTGATTATGGTAAAGCCTATCTATGGATAGGAACTTCGCGGAGATTTTTCTGAGGGAAGCCAGCTCGTATGTATATACACATGGGGAAAACAATGAAAACGTTCTTCCACCAGCCTTTCACGAGATTCGAAACTCGGACTGAACTACCAGTGTTCAGCCACATTACCGCTCGACACAGATGAGCCAAACGATCATCAGAAAAACTTGAAAATTGTAAGCGTTTTTAACTAACATCCTTTAATATAATTTTAGGTATTTCACCCCAGCTACCTGTATTTACGAAACTTTTATAAGTTAAGTTTTAACATAAATCAATCTCAGAATCATTTTAGTCATCCGCATTTCAATATGCCTTTACTAAGAAAGACCCGCCAGCGGCAGAACGGTAAAAGTCGCTGAATACTGATAATTCGTTCAGCAGTTTGAATCCCAGCAAACAGGCTAGCTGCATGGGTGTTTTCATTGCTTTTCCCATGAGTAACTAATACGGGAGCCATTTTTCCTTAGAAAATCGTCCGCGAAGGCATGCCTGCCCTTAGGCAGATAGCCCTCGTGTGCTTTACGATGATCAAATAAACCCAACTTACTACTCGGAACATTATACCATTTTGGAAAAGTATAACTGTTCTTTGGCTTTCACTTTTAAATTTTACTTCACCCTTTTTTATTCGCTCCTAACAGGGGCCGAACGTGACGGCTGAATGCTGGCGGTTTGACCAGGCTTCCTTTTCCCTAGGCATATAGTTTTCGTGTGTTTTGCCATTATCAAATATACCAAATTCTTTCGAGTATCTTATATCATTTACCTAACTTAGGTGAAGTGCTGGAAAGAGTAAGTTTCCTATGTCTCAGAAAGGTATACGAGATAGTTTCCCTTAGAAAGTCCTCCACGAAGGCATCCCTCTAGGCAGATAGCCCTCGAGGCTTTACCATAATCACACACACACACACACTCTATGTCTAGTTACGTCATTAATGTTGGACAAATACTATCATTATGGCTTCAGAGGAAGGCTTTCTTTTGATAATGCCTTTGAAAAACTAAAATTCAGTATCATTAATAACAAGTTTGCTAAATTACATACCTTTATTATATCTACCGATATTCAGGGCGTCTTCGATTCGTAATGGTGGCCTGACGTACTGTATGCACCCAGGAGCGGGGGTTATCCAAGAAGCCTCTCTTGATCTGTTTTTTACAATTATTTCTGTAAGAGGTATATGACAGCTGCAACAGAGGCCGGCGTCCTTTGACGCGTAGTAACAGAGTCTGTCCTGGGTGATCCTGCCTTAGGCCCCTGCTGTAGACTATAGTGTTTACTCAGCTTTGGAACTCTTCGGTGGCGACAAAAATGTGAATATCCTGGCTTACACCGATCACTTACTTTTAGTGGTATTAAAAGTATACAGAAAGGCCATATGGCGACGTAAAGTCTGCCAGGACGGTCGGGCTGCGTCCCTCATAATGCACATCAAATAGCAGCTTCACAAATTTCCAGGTCTGTTATAAGACTGCAGCAGAATGTATAGCATTGCATGGGGCTTCTTTTAAATGAGGTTCCCATATTACCATATTGCAGAACATGTAAAAACTTAGTTTCTCGAATGTAACTTTCTTCTGAACATCTGCCAGCTATATCTTAATTACCCTGCCAGTACTTTAAATGTGCTTTCTGGAATTTCCCCCTCTTCATTTAGTCGAACAGCGGGAAAGGAACGATGAACTCAAGGAACTATAAACTAAATATGCGGATATTGCCATGTCACCCGGAGGAATTTAATACTACAGCAGATTTGAAAACATCTTCAATCCTTTTGACATACACTGTATATATGGAAGGCTTAAAGAGTGCAGAATGTGGCTTTTTTTGTGCTGCGAGGAATTAATGGGTCCATGCTTATACTGGGAGCTTTGGTAACAAAAATGAATTTTTAATAACATACGCAGTTAAATATATTCAGAGTTGTAGCAATGTAATTCTCTCGAACAGTTGGAAAGACTAATTTAAGTTTACTGACTAGTACATAATATCATTTTGTTTTGCCACTCTTCTACATAGTCTTACAAGCATCTCTGCAACTTGAATAATGACTGGACTGGCAGTAATGAAAGCCGGACAAGAAGAAATAAAAGTCGGCCAAGTAAAGCTGCGAGAGCAACTCTAGCAGATGAAAGTTGAGCTTACAGAAGAAACTGGAGCCATAACAAATGATGTGGAAATGACAAAAGTGGTATCTGAAAAGTGAAAGGATGAATAAATGAAGGAAGTAACTGGTGAAGGGTCTGAGAAAGATCAGGATCTAACTGGATTTAAAAAAAGATGATGGAACATCTAACTAGATTGGATGGAACATCTAACTAAAAAGATGATGGAACATCTAACTGGAACCAGTTGGATGGAAAATCTAACTGGATTTAAAAAAAGAATAAAAACGTCAAGAAATAAAAGACGGGGAAAGTAGCTTTTGACTCTCAGAAGTAGAAGTGAAAATGTGACTGTTAAGCTCGTAGAAACTGATAGTGAAGTTGGGAAGTCGCAGTCAGTAAGTATTGAACCATCTGAAAATGTATGTGATGCAGAAATGGGAGAAGCTGATGTATAGCTTACGCAGAGTGTTCCAGTTTTGTAAGAAAATCCACCCACTTCATAAACTGAGGTTGTGTCTCCTAATACGAGATGCTTTTAAACCAGGATACTTCTCTTCGTAAGGAATCGGATTCTATTCATAACTCTGATGCGAAAATTGGAACTGGTTTTTAAGAAATAGAATAAAATAAGAATGTACCAACCGCTAAAAGTACTGAGGTGAACTGTACACATGATGCGAAAAACTACAGAGTGGTGAGCAAATTGTTTCATATCTTCTTGTGTATGAAAAATCTGAAAGGATTGAATCTTCGACCTGTGATATGCAAAACAGAAATACAACTGAGAACTGCAGTGAAATAGTATTTAACTCGGGTATAACTTAATGAAAAGCCTGAGACTAAAATTCATTCTGAACTTTAATTTGTATAATTTAAAATTATTATGTTGTCAGTTCATGCATGTAACTTGTACATAGTGTAAATATTTGTTTTTTTAGTTATGTTATTTGCTTGTTTTATCATATTTTGTTTGCATCGAATTTGAGTTCTGACCAAGGATTGTACTGCCCGGGTCGTGCAGACCTTGGGAGGAGGCACTGTTACGAAATGTGCAGCTTTGGTAAGATAGCTTCCTTGCAAGACGGGTTAAGGTTTCAGAAAATCGCAAGGAAAGACAGGGTTGCAATACTTGGGGCAAAATCTCCCATTTTGCCACAAAATTGGCTATATGCCGTGGACGGATGGAGAACATTCTAGAACGATTTCTTACTGGTTTGGCCCAAAATGTTCTCGAAGGCAGCCCAAAAGCTATATAAACCTTGCTGTTACGCGAGGTATAGTAGTGTTTTTTAGTCTGTCGAGTCGATCGCGAGACTGTCGAGTGTCACGTAGTCTAGTGTCGAGTTGGTCGTCGAGCGTATTGCGACCTGGTGCATCGAAAGTGTGCATCCTTGAGTTTATCGAATGCATCGCGAATTGTAGCGTGGAGAGTCTCCAGAGTTCGTTGAGCTCGGAGAACCACCGAACCGAGTCGGGAGCTGTATCCTGGTGCTTTGACGTTAAGCTGTCTCCACCGCTATAGCCTGATAACCTGAAGGCTATGCTGTTGATTGTTTCAACGTATTTGTCGTAGTTTTTCGGCGGCTGTAAACGTGTTTTTGGAGCTGTCCTGAGTAATGCTGGCTAATAAATTTTGTTTTCATTCTGCATCAAGTGTTGCTGTCAATCACCGCAAATCCACGAACCTGTACAGAAGCGCAACAGCATTTAAATTAGACTAACCTTTGAATTTCTATTTTGAGTTTTCTTACCGCAAGTTGTGGCGGACTTTGTAAGCACCAGGAGTGCCTTCTGTTCATCATATTAAGCTCAGAATAAAAGGGTCTTTAGCTTAAAACTGATTTAAAAGGTTAAGCTACATTTTACAGTAGTAAAAGGAGTTAAACATTATTAGTTGATGAGCAGTAATTTGCAAAACTAAGAAATACTGTACCAAATTTAGTGCTTGAACCTTTTAATTCCTGACTTAAATCCAAATTTTGATAACAATCAAATTACCTCAAAAATTTTATGTTGTAAATTTTTAATCACTGAATAGAAGAAAAGTATTTCATTTTATGAAACTGCTGGAAGGAAGAAAATAACTTCTAACATAAGCCTTCTTTATATAAAACATTAATTGCTTTCCTTTGGAAAAGAATTTATTGTTTATTATGTTATTTCGACAAACAGCAGTAATCATTAAATTAATAAATCTTTCTGAAACATAATCCTCTTGTTAGAAAATATTGTTTGAAAAAGTATTTTATGATCATTAGTACTTTCCTTTCAAACAGAAGAATGCCTTAATGAAGCTCTAGATTTGATGAAACAGAAAGAAAATTAATAGCTTCATAAACGCGGGTTGCTACATGTAATGCTTTTATATTAATTAAATAAAAGACGCTTAAGACAGGAAATTTATAAGAAAACCGGAAATACGTGCCGTTTGATCCAAAAATTAAAGCATGTAACGTAGTCATGACACTCAATAAGTGAACTGCTCGTTTAAGTTGTACAAATTATACACATTTCATTTCAAGTCGTTCTTCGATTTTTGTATTGTTGTTATTTACATGTAAGAATTTATGTCTACCGCAATACTTTGGTGAAGTAAACATAATTTCTTGGAAAACAGAAGACTGCTTTATGAGTTTTGATGGAAAACAGATGTTGAAGCTGTCAAATGCTCTGTGAAATCTCTCATTGGTGTTTTTTGAGAACTGCATTCGTAGCGACAATCTCATTTTAAATCAAGTTTTTTAGAAAAGAGACATGGAAGTGAAATTTCGTTGAAGTGGAATTGTCTGTGGCTAAAATTATCGAATATGAACTTGCATCTGTTTCGAATATGCATCTGCATCGAATATTGACTCTAAAAACCTGCATTTGTTTATTGAATCCCATCTGCATCTTTCAAAATTTTGCTAATGGAATGTGCCAAATCAAGGCGAGGAGTGATAAAATTACTGTTCATTGAAACACATATGCAAGCTGTCATAATGTTTAGCAATTCATTGTCTTGCAGTAGGACAGCGAATAGCATTCGTATAATGTAAGAGGATGGCAATTGACGTATAAGAAATACCATTATTGAAGCCTCAGGGAGGATTGTTTTGGCTACCGCTGAAATCTTCAGCTCTTTCTAGTCTAGGCTACATTTTGGTGGGGAACATTTTAAACAAACTACAAAAACTATGGAGGAACTGAAAATAAGTATCACCGATGCTATACGAGATATGTATATACATAATAAATGTTTAATAATATCATTAGATTAACGAAGATATTTATTGGTAAAGACATTCAATTTTAAAAACGTCATTCTGGCATATGCTTTAGGCAATAAACATCTCATTAATTTATCTCCGATGGGTTCGATGATCCGATGGTCTCCGAGTTGAACACGTTTTTGAAGGAAGGAGTTTTAATGCTGCTATAAATATCGCTTCATATTTACTGAAATATTTAAGTATATACCATGACCAATCTGATTATTTAAATATTTAAAGGATGTACCATTAAATATTTGAAGAAAAAGAATTTGATTTACTGTACTGCATTACACACAAAAACATGCTCTACGGCGGAAAGTTAAAAATTTGCAACATGGCATCGTAATGGCTTCGTAGATAATTATATAGAAACAAACAACTGCATAGTAGATAATCATGTAGATGCCATCATTTGTTGCATTTTAGTGAAAAATACAGAAGGAGTCACTTCATTCACAGATAATTATGCAAAAGCAATTAGTTCCATTGTAGTTAATTATGTAGAAGTAATATATTGCATCCTGGGTAATTATATGGATCAAAGGTTTTATGCATGTTCAAATATACGACATACAATGGCATTAGGATAGAAAGTTAGATTGCAAAATAATTTACTAATTTTGATCATTATTCTTTTGCCATTCTTTCTGTCATAAATATGGGGCAATCTCTGATCTCGCTTAACTAATCTGCTTTTGTCTAAAGAACTTATCTTGAAGATAAGAACAAAAATCTAATAATTGAGTAGAATTAAGTTTTATTAAATGATATTAAGCAAAAATTAGATATAATTTCTCTTTAATTGGATGTATTAGAATGTCTATAGTATTAATCAATATTAACACACGTATTTAGCAATAAATTTGGAAATATCAGAATATATGTCTGTGCATGCTGAGGATAAGAAGCTAAATACAAGTAAGTGAGTTTACATTTAAATGATAAAATATTCAGTTCCACAGCATATAAAAAAGTTTTTCTGATTCAGTTTAAAATTTATAAATTTCTAGAATTCTAGAATTAAGCATTTAAAATTAACGACGCTTTTCTGCATTAAGATAGATTACATGTTTATCACACGAAACATGAATGAAACTAAATTTCTTGCCATCCTTTTTTTCTGCAATTACCTTCTTAGGAAGAAGTATGAGAGTTTAGATTAAGCACGATAACTTACGATGTGGCTTCTTCTATGTTTCTGGCAACACGACGTTTGAAAAGTCTCAAGGACTATAAAATAACTTTCCGAGAATTTCCGAGATAATAACAAATGATTTCTATAGTGGATAACATTACACCTTGATCGAAATATGCTGAAGAGGCTTTTAATATTTATTGACAGTATTCGATTGTTGCAAGTTGATTAAAGAAAGCTGTGAACCTGCAACGTTTCTTTGAGCCATCATTTTGTAAATAAGCCAATATGTTTATAATCCAGTACGGAAATTGGCATCCTAGAGCGTCAAATACATATTCTATACAATATAAATTTGAAGGATAGGCGAGTCAATTCGTTCTATGAATTCTTTCTCCCAAAAGTAAGTGTCACCAGTTTAGGGATGAGGGTAAATATTACCGTCCATTCGGAAGATCATTGCAGATGACTTCTCGAATTACTTTGATAAGAAAGCCAAGAGTCTCATCTTTGAACATTTCACCATTTATGGTTGCACTAATGAAATTGCGCATGTCAGAACGACCGTTCAAAATTAAGCACGCCCACACTATTAATCCTTTACAATCCAGTCAAAAAGGTAACTCATAAGTAGCGATAACTTGGCTCCAATGTGTGGTACTTCTGCTATAACAGGTAAGATGTTTTCTGCACTACTATAACAGGGCGCATTTTAAAGGCCGAAAGCAAATTATGGGTTTCCTTGCACATAGCCATCATTTATGTAGCCTGTAGAGTACATTGCATATAGATAGTATAGTTCGTGCAACTGTGGCGAACTCTGCTGCAATATGGGTTAAAGTGAGTTGCCTTTTTTTTTAACTCTCGTTGGCAAATAGCGGTCATGAAAATTTGTTGTCATATTTCATTAACTGGGTTGTCTGAATAAGTCGTCAGTTTCTTAAACTGCCTCTAGATTCTTAGCATGACCCTTTTGCTTACTTTAAATATTTCAGACCTTTGTTAGTGTCTCTTCTGTTCCCACTTCCCCAATTAGACGCTATTTCTCCCAATCAGTCAAATTTTTCTCAAGGACATGTTCTAATTTCCACATGAGTAAGTTTCATCCAGCTCCTATGGAAATTTTTGAAATTAGAATTTAAAACATCTTCTTTCTCACCTTTCTACTCTTATTGTGACTCCCTTTAATCTATGTGTCGAAAACACGGGAGCAAAAATTTACATATTCCTGTGTAAGGAAGCTTAATCCCATTGGATGTCGTTGTCCTAGAGCCATCGAATCGACTGTCTTTATTGAACTTCGCATAATTTAATTGGCCCGTAGCACCTTTTATACATCTTTCTTTATTTTTTGCAGCCTCTTTGTATTCAATATATATATATACATTGCAAACCTTTCATTAACGCTATGCCCGATAAATACGTGACTTAGTAGTTTAGGCCTATAATGAAGGTTAAATTAAGTGAGACACTTCAGATACTTTGCGCGCACATGAATAAACCGTATGTGCACACAATGCGTGAACGTCTGTTTACGTGGTAATGCCACTGTTTATTGCTCAAAAGCACGTTTCTTTTTCAAAATCTCCATTTAAACTTTTAGATCCTATCACATGACTAGCAGTGACATTTAATCATATAAACAGCACTTGAAAGTAGCTTACAAAATTTCATCTTCCACTTCATCCTCGGTTAGGATGAATGAGGTTCTATCGTAAACGCGGTAAGATACTGAGCGAAGATAAATAAATATTTATATTATGGGTGTTAGTTACATTTAATAACAGAAAAATAACAGAGAGAAACATACGAAAGGAGAACTGTAATAAAGAAAAGGAAACTTCCGCTAATTCCCTGCGAACAGTATCTAATTTATATCCTCCAAGACATTTAATTTCTCTTTACTAAAAAGCAGGGTGCTTGTACAAAGATAATTTTGTCTTTTATTGTAAACAAGATTATTCGCTTCCGAATTTTGAACAAATGAGCTCTGTTTTAACTTCTGTCAGCTATAACTGTCCGGAGGAATTTGTGGAAGTGGAAGGGAAATGAGTGTGAAAAAATTAAGTCCATTAGAAATTCAGTTCAGAAATCATTGCAATAATTGCTTTGACAATTAATTCCTTAACTTGTCATGAAAGAAAATCTCACTATCGCTTAATTAGAAGATCTGTGCTCAGAAAGCGACTGCTGCTAAAGTATTTTATTTCTCTTATGGCATTTCCTGTCGTTTCAGTTATGATAATTAGTTTGTTGCTAAGCAGTTTCTCTCTTCCTTTATTTGTAATTCATTTACTTTTTATAGATTTCCATTTATGTGGGTAAGCTATCTAGGTATTTGTTAAAAGTCAAAACAGTACATCGCTTTCCTGTTTAATTTGTTTCAAAGTTCAGTAAATTAAATGTGTCTAGAATAAGATAAAACACTCAAATGTCACAGCGAAATGTTTTAATTTCATGCGGATTAGTGAGTGTTGTTATTTTTGTTCGATTATATAAATGTTCCGATTTAATCACTTTTCAAAGATCAACATTCCTGAAATACAACACCGAGTGTTGAAGGAAGTAACATTTCATTATGTGCGTAAACCCATAATATAGTATATGTACACTATATAATATAATAATATATGTATACTATATAATCTAATAATATAATAATATAGTATATGTATACTACATATAAAATAAAAATATGTAAATCCAAATTATAATTTAAACTAGCAGTAGCCCCTTGATTTCCCCTCTCTGTTCCAAAAGTAGTCATAGCTTTTTCTCAGCTGCATCATTTATAGATCAGTCCATATCATATGACCTGCATAACGTTGATAACGTAACTAATTTGAAATTTATACTGGAACTTTCTCTTAATTTTACGTTGTTGTATTGGAGAACTGCGCACTTTGCTTTTTCCTCTGTTTGTCGCTGAGAAGCTACCTCGCTGCTCTCTTCCTATAGCAACAGTATTAAAAGTTTAAAATGTTCTTGAATAGGCGCGATTAGAGCGTCAAATGAATTGTAGCCGCAAATGTCAATTAAACTAAAGATGAATACTTAATGTTCTTCGGCTGCCATGTTTCCTGTTTATTACGGATTCAACCTTCTACGTTTTATGCTCTGAAATGCTTCTACATCATTACATGTAAGTCTATTGGGTTATTACAATGTGTCAGGTGAGGTATTAGGTGCGAGTGCATCAATGGAAAATTAATTTGTCTCAGCAAAAATTATACGTGCATCAAGATGAAATTAATGCTCCATTCTTCAAATGGATCTTCCTTTTTCCGGGGGCTGGGACATATATGTCCCGCACGTTCACTGCTTTAAATGTGTTTCAAGAAATTTCAGTAAACTATGAAGATTTAAAATTTACTCCTTAATATGGATTAGGAAGTGCAATAGCCTGTCGATTTGTTTTTCTGTTCCTTTCAGTTAAAATAAGTGACTAAATTACCAAAATACATTCGAAATTGGACCCTATAGCCCACGGGAAAAGGTTAAAAGTGGTGTGATGAGGCAATGAATTCTACACTAAAAACATTCTGTTTAGCTTTGCGCTAAGCTAATTGTTTTTATCCCTACGTCATATTTTGACAATCTATTCAAATTCTGGCTTACATAAGATGTTCAAAGGCAATATCTGGGAAAGGAAAAAAACACATTCTGTCATCATTTTACAGTGGTGTACTAATGCTTAACAATTCAAACCGAATGTTTATGAGTTCAAGGATCGGCATATACTTTTTCAGTTTTAGATACAAATTAACAGAGATGTCCTCCATGGAATAAACCGCTCCTCTTTTCAGTAATTCGAAACTGATAAAAGTGCTATGAAGTTTCAACTTGGCATGGTGACTTCAATTAAGATAAAAATTTTATAGCTTTTATTTAGCAACTTTGGAAAACAACAATTTCGGATAAATTGTTGTTTAAAACTAAATTAAATGTAACAAGACTTTCTTTTGTTCAAATGATGTTTCAAAACGAGATTCATATCTTTAAAGTAATTTATTCATCTAGTAGAATAATTAAGAATATTTTGTATTGCAATTACATTGCAAACTGATAAACGTTAATCATGCTGAATGTAAAATGTATATCGCTGTCATGAAAATGAAAATGAAAATTTTGTGGTATTAGAAATGTAAATTTAATTAACTATTTTTGAATTAATTAAATACAGAAGTTAAAACCTTTTTTTCCGAGGAGTATTAGTAAATTGTAACGTTCTTAATCATGATATTTTTGAATTATTGTACAAATTCTTGAATTATTGTTACGAAGATTATAACTATTTTGAGAGTGATATAAATATTGGATGCAAATTAAATAATTTTAAGTATCAGCATACAAAGTTATAAAAAAACATGTTTTGAGTAATAATATAAAATGTGTAACATTCAGCTTTAGTGAATATTAAAACATTAATAATTAAAAATTTGAATGATTAGAATGAAATTGAAAATGTGTAATATAATTAAAATGTGAATGTGTAAGACAACGTAATTTAAAATTATGTTAAACGAATGTAATTATGAAATAAATAAATGAATCTAAAGTATAGAGTATGTTAGGACATACTGGTTCAGAAACAGAGGCTTATTATTACATTTGTGTAACTGTTCCTTTTAAAAATATAAAATTTGAAGGCTTCCGCCTTATAAAGTTTTCATATATAATATTATTTTTATTTGTTTTTATGCATAATGGAGTGCAGTTTTAATTTTTTTATGTGTAACGGAATTTTTAATTGCACTTCACATGTGCCAGTTGCCTTAGGTTAAGAAACGGAGGTCTTTATAAGTAACTGCCAGAGAAACCCTGAAGAGTTAATAAATCAGTCACTTTAAGTGGATTTGCCCAATAGATAAATACGTTTGTATTTAGAGAAAGCTGTGGTATTTTCCAGTTTTGTGTGATACATATTAGGTAGTTTTAATTTTTTTTTATGTGTAACGGAATCCTTTATTGCAGTTTACACGTGTCAGTTGCCTTGGGGTAAGAAACGGAGGTCTTTATAAGTAACTGCCAGAAAAAACCTTAACCTCCGATGAGTTAATAAATCAGTCACTTTAAGTGTATTTGCCCAGTAGATAGATACGTTTGTATTTGGAGAAAGTTGTGGTATTTTTCAGTTTTGTGTGATAAGAAATTTTGTTAATTTTTAAAATTTTCAAATTTTTCCACTCTTTTCCTTTTACGTTCTTAGTCGAATATTTCAGTACAGAAATAATCCCTTCTGCCAGAATGACAACACTGTAGAGCTTTTACAGGTCAGTGGTTATCTCAGGCGGCGCTTAGCAACTTATAATTCTGACAACGCTGATGAACGGAACAGCTTCCGCCCTAAGGCTGCCCAGAAGGCACCAATCGGAATTAAGTGCCGCTCCGCCATATGATCAATCTACAACGTTGCGACTCCACAGAGCAAGGGCAGACAAGGCGGTATCAGTACGGTCTCTGCCGAGCCTTACCCTATCCAGAGAGACCTCAGGCCTTCTGTGAAGTCTGTTATTACGCCCCATGGTTGGGACTGCCTAGGTACGGATCCTAACCAGTACTTCCCAGGCGTTCGCCTGAGTCAACCCCCGGGGGTTTATAACTATAACAAAAGAATTTTACCCAATAGTAAAGAATTAGGTCTTTGAAAAAGAAGAATAATTATATTAGAAAGCCGTGTCTGAACTCCAGACTTTCTCAAACTTTCCTTCTGTATTTTCTTGATGCCTGGCTGATAACTCAGTGGCCCGTCTTCCTTGGTGACATTGCGAGGCTAGAGAAAGGAATGGGGGATCTTGTGACTTTACTTCAATTTATTCCACCGAAGGAGCAGCTCGTTCATTTGGAGATGGTGATTTTATACCAGATTAAGTCCTGCACGTGATTTTAATTTTATTTGCTGATAAACCACTATCTTGAAAAAATATGCGTGTTGTGCATTTTCAAGTTTATGCGAAACTATCTTGAGGCTGTTTAAAAAGGAACTGACAGAAAGGCTAAGAACAAAAATAATGCGTTTACCATATGAATCGTGGCAGCAACAACCTATATTATGTGCCCAGCATTCGCTGCTGTTTGATCTTTCCAAGGACTTGCGTTAAAAGAAAGGAAAAAGCGATTTCTGCAAAGTTGGAAATACTCCTACTGGAAGCCCTTGCTGATAGCCTACTTTTGAGTCACTGATTTTTGATGGAGGAGACGCCGACACTATGCGGTTTGCCTGATTTTTAAGCTGTGGATTCTTCGCATAGAGAATGTGTAGCTGTCGAAGCAAATTCAGCTTATGATACCTTTCTACGCATGTGCAAATAGTTGTCAAATTCTGTGATGCCGTTTTTTTCCGCAATGCATGGACTTAAATTAAATCAGTGGTTTGGTTTGTTTGGTTTATTTGATTAAAGCAAAACTCTCGTCAGCTATCTACATGAGAGGAGGGAACAATCTTGAAGGTCTTTCTAAGGGAAATTGTCTTGCATATACAGTACACATGAGGAAATCGACGAAACCGCTCATGCAGAGAGCTCGTTCATCATGATTTGTACCTCAGACCGAACTACCGGTGTTCAGCGACTTTACCGCTCAGTCGCTAGGGTGCAAATAAAATATTGATGGGAATAAAAAGATTAGTTAATAGTTTATTTATTTTGAACAGCACTATCGAATAAAATCCGATTTAAAATTATGCTTTAAATTTATCAAAGAATGAAAAGAACAGATTCTTTAGTGCTTTGATTTTGAACCTTATTCATGAATTTTTTGTACACCTGACGATTTGGCGACGAGTATTTCCCCCTCCACAATTTTGTTTTTGCCAGAGGAAGGAAGAATAGCCGTGGTAAGCAGTGGCCTTTCTGAAGGCGCGAAACGAATGAAAATGAGCTTCCGTTTCAACGGGGCCCACGAGCGGTAAAGTCGCTGAACACTGGTAGTTCGGTCTGAGGTTCGAATCCCGCGAACGTGCTGGCTGCATGGGTGTTTTCGTGGTTTTCCCCATGTGTAACGTGTATACGAGCCAGTTTCCCTTAGAAAGTCCTCCACGAAGGCATCCCTTCCCTTAGGCAGATAGCCCTAGTGTACTTTGCAATAATTAAATACACCACACCACCGTTGCAACGGCATATGGCGAAAATAATTTCTCTCGTTTTCTGTTTCAGATATTGGTGTTTTGAGTTTTCCTTCATGCGTTCTTCAGTGCAGACTTTTGAGCAAAGTAGGATGTCGCCCATAAAGTAAATCACCCCCCTCTGTACAGAATGGAATTTTATTTGTACTCGGTGTTAAATTAATTTGAAACTGGAAATGGGTAAAATTATTAACCCGGTTTTAGTCTTCGGTTTCAGTTTGAAATGGATTAAAAGTGGAGAGATTATTATTCTATTTAAAAATTGGTTGATATGTTTGAAATTTATTAAATCTTCAGAATGTTTAACTCTATTCGGAAAATACTTGACATAGTCGAAATTGGTAATGTAATACGCAAAACCATAAATTATAAAAAAAAAAAAAAATAGAAAAAAATATTTGCAAAATGGAAAAATTATAACAAAGTAGGAAATATATTTTCTCTCAGTACAAATTTTATTAATCTGTAAGTGGAAACTTTGTTCTCACCCGGTGATTATCTGAAATTATTTTTTCTCTTTATTGCTTTGTAAGCAAGCAAATGTGTAGTGTCTTTAAAACTTAAAGGCAGGATTTGTCGGACATTAAATTATTTTGACTTCAGCATTATGTGACATATGATTAATTAAATATTTATCTGTTTCAGAAACTTGAATCTGTTTTTAAACAGTATCTGTTATTACCAGTGTAGAATTTACAATGAAAATATATATGTGGTGCTGAATTTCGTAATTTTCTAAAATCCGAAGTAATTGGGGTGAACAACTCCCAATGTAACTTCACAGGTATGTCAGTATTGTTTTCCTTCTATTTCATTACTTGACCTGCCACCTGCGAACCTTTGCCTAAGACTGTAGTGAATTTTGCATTATGTAGAAAATTTTAAATATAAATGTAATTATTTGTAAATCTAAACAAGCTTGTTCTTTTAGAAGTTGTATTCAAATCTGTATTCCTTTGGATATTAAATGTGTTATAGGAAAGGTTCTCAAATTTTATCTATATGCGGCGCACTTGTAATTTTGTTATTTTTCCACTGCGCCCCAGTCGTAATATTTCTACTACAGCGTTAAACAGGCACAGAAATGAAAGCGACATTTTAGTGAAAAAGTATAATTTTAATTGATAAGAAAACATAGGAATTGAATACAAATAAAAGAAACCTGCAGTGGGAGATTAGAAAGTGAATGTGACAGGTGAGCTTGTGCATTCCCACAGAGATTTTTAAACTGCGGAAGAAGGCTTGGTACAGCTATTCTCATTTCTTACCATTTAATGATTTTCGAAAGGTATTTGGTCCTTAATAAAACGTCAGATTAAAATCCAGCTTTGCAAAGATAGGATGTCGCAATGGAAATGACGATTCTTAGAGTTTTAGAACTTTAAGTTGGATTCTCAGTTTTGATTGCTATCCAAAACTCCGTTAAATCTGAGCAAGGAAATAATTTTATTTAATAATGTTATCGCAGAAGGGTTCAATTAAAGTCTCTTCTTGCGATGAACAGAATCTCTTCTTGCGATGTCAACATAAATTTCTCTACATTATCCTCTCCGGAGGCTTAATGGCAAACCGCACATTGAGTTGATCAATGTTAACGAATTTCGCTTACTGCGCATGCTGAATGGTGTACCGCTGGCGTGGAAGAAAATACTGGCGACTAAGCATAAGCAACCCTACACAAGCCTGTTCGTCATGTAGGTCTTATCGACTGTTTACAATTGCAACAGTCTATTTCATTTACTTACAATAATTTATTTGACCTTTAATTCAGTAATTTAAACTAGATTTAATCCTTAATTTGTTAAAGTATATATGAATGGAACGTATGGTAAATACTCAATTGTTTTTATTCCTCAAAAGTATAATCAGCTAATATATCTTGTAATGTTTCCTGTTCTGTAGTCCTAAAAAGGACTACAGAACCAAAGAAAATTTGGGTAGTTTACAATCGACATTTACACTCCAAGTAATGAAGCAGCTTACAACCTGACACGTTTTTAAAACCTCGAACTGTTTACGGCCAAGATAACACAATATCGACCATATACCGTATTTATCTTCTATTAAAATTGCGCCAAAGTAGTAACTGCGCCATATTTTCTTTTGGGCATGCGCAGTAAGCGAAATTCGTTTAACATTGATGAACTCAATGTGCGGTTTGCCATTACGCTCTCCGGAGTATTTCCGAAGCAGTTAGTGAGCTTTGAGGGGTATTTCATGAAAAGGGAGAGAACTTCCTGTAGAAGAACGACTATATTAGAACCTGAGTATTGGTACAATGTAGAAAAACAGCCTTGACACCCCCAGTCATTCAATGCACAAATGCAGCTTTTTCTGAACTCCGAAATCTTTTTTACAAGTTTCAAGATGTGCATACATTGCCCTATAATGACAGCTTCAAGACCTTTAGTTTGTTGAAAATGCCGACCTAATATGCTAGTGTTAGCAAAATGTCTGGTTCGGCAAAATTCTTAGCGACTGCATGCCCTTCCTCTTGCAGAAAAGTGGGAATTTCTTGATGTAGCTTAAACGCATGAGACAGGACATTGTTCATGCGCACGGCATCGTGAACTGCAATAGTATAGCAAGGCTTTGGCTTTCAGCGGGCTAGTTTTTATGTAGTTCGCTAAGTCTATGACACATTCCAATGCCAAATTCCAAATTCAAGTGAGGAGTGAGCGATTTAGATGCAAGTGCTTTCCTGTAGTCCATACAGCAGGCGATGTTTTGCTGCAAATAAGTGTCTGTAGTCCTTCTTAGCAACCGAACATTAATCGAGCGCCATCAGTACATAAACCTACACACTATTTCCAATCTAACTCATTTTCCATTATTAACTTGTCAAACATTTCGAACAAGTCGTGCCTTTTCGCTTGCGCTAATATTCTTACAGAACAAAATCTTCAACAACAATATTTCCAACCAGGAAGTGTATATAATATACAAGATTTGCATCTTTATTACTATCAGTAGCCTCATATAACTGAAAACTAAATTTATTTCATTTTATTTTTTCTATCAACTAAACACTGAGATCGTGAGCTATACATTAAATTCTTCAACCAATAGTATTGTTGGATAGAGGAGCCTTAGAAACGAATTTTCTCACAACTTTTGTCACATAACATTAAACATCTTGAGAGCAGCCGGTAGAATAAGCGTTTATGCGAATGCTGTACGGTTTTCTGCAGTTCGCCGTTCGCAGAATCTAATTGTGCGTTATTTGGAGCTAACACTTGTTTAGTGAATAGACTGTGTTGCTTTTGTAAATCTTGCAACTTCCTACTAAGAAAACGCGAGATTTTTCGACTAAGTTAGGATGAATGGTCTCAAGATTTAGATTTAGCTTAGTTGGGAGTATAATTTCGAGTAAAAAGATTTTTTTTTTTTTAAGCAGGCATCACATGTGTTATCTTTCTTTACTTCTATTGAAGTAAAAAAAAAAAAAAAAAAATCAAAGCAACTCTCCTTACAGTTAGACATTTTTTGCTTCTTTTATCCTTCGCCAGTTATCGATGCGTTATCACCCAAATCTTGTTATAGTTGTGCTAGTTTAATAAAATTTCTTTTATTTTGGGAAACTTTTCCGCACGCACGATTTCGGTGCTGACGGTCGCAAGTGGAAAAAAGAAATGTCAACAGATGCCATTGCTGAGATGACAAATATAGCAATCTCGCGAAAGGAAGTAAAAATAATTAAATAGAATTTTGATACAAAATACAGAATTATTTGCTAATTGAAAGAGATAAGTGATAGAATAAAATGACGCTTTAAGAAATTAAACTAAGAGCAAGACTTACTTTCTGTTTAAAAGCAGAAATAAAAATGTTAATAACATAATTTAAATGGCGTTAGATGAACAACTGAATTATAAGTATTGAGAAAAACTTAATGAACTATTTTTTTCAAGAAAGGGAATAAAAATATTGAAATGTATTTATGAACGTATTATTATAAATATGGCTGAGCGTTCAACACAAATCTTGCCTTTACGTGATGCAAGGTAAGGGGCGAGTCACGGTGAACATTCCTTACTTCACGGCACCCCAGGGTGCCGCGGCGTACACTTTGGGAACCCCTGGGTTATCGCATTGAATTTTACACAACGCAATTTTGCTTAGTTATTCTTAGTTTGATTAGAACATGTAGATAACGTTTGCAGTTGCGATCGCCTGTGCAACGTTATACACAATGCCCATGAAGCTACTGCCACTACTTAGTTGCACAACTGCAACTACTTAGTTGTGTTGCCTTAATGCGTGAAGATCTGCTGCAGAGACTTGATTTCGTGTTAGAAGTCATAAATGTGAATGAACTTTTGGATCTAATCTGATTCAGATCAGAGTGATTAGTAAGAAGAAGATGATCGTATAGTTTGAATATTGCTCTTTGAGCAATATTCAAACTATACGATATACTGACATTTACTGATATACTGATTGATGTACTGACATTTGGAAGTAATTGATCCTATTTTAATTTATCACTACAGAAGTACTTAAACCATAATTTGCCAGAGGCAAAACATAAAAAGTTTCAGATCAAAATGACTTACAAATATGTGATGTAATCAGCAAATATTAATGCAATTTTAATTCAAAATTTCAAAGTATTTTGAGATGATTTTTAAAAAAATGTTTTTAATTTGTTCTGCTAGCTAAATAAAAAATCAACTACAACTGATGCGATAGCCCATTTACTTCAAATAATAATTTGTTGATGCCGCATAGTCATCAGAATTGTCCCAAAGTAAATTTCAGTCATCCATAAATATCGATTATTTGCTTTTCAAATAATCAAGCGATTCCAGAAGGGCACAGAATATCACTCGATGACTTGAAATATTTGCGTTAACACGGTGAGAAAACATTCTGAGGACAATTAATCACAAAGTCATTAATAACCTCAAGCTTGCTTGCGGCATGTGCAGCAGATGATATTGACACAGACGTGGCTTGTCAGAGTTGTCCGAAGTTGAATATATTTGGTGACTAATTATCTTCTGATGCTTGACAGGATAAGTTATCAGGCATTCGCCCGCTTAAAATGAAAATATTCATCTCTAAAAGTTAAAACAAAAAATCATTTTTAAATTCTTTTACAAAGACCTTATACGTTTTACATTAAAAATACTAGCGGAAACAAGGAATATGTTAACACGTTTTTTGGCATTATAGCATATGCATATTAGTTCACTTAAAGAAGCACATTTAATGTTTTCCCTTTCTCAATAAATATACTTTACTTCATGGTAAAATGTATTTAGTTCAATACTAAACATTTCTATTATTTTCGTTTTTAACTCGAAGGGCTTTAGCCCAGAAGAAATATTTATTAATTTTGTTTTGGCATTTCGTGGCGTTTCACTATAAACGGCGGTTCACTTTAAATTGTTGCCAACAAATTTTGTCTCCCTGTATTATATTTAAAGAAACGAAATAATGAAGAATCTGCATGAATGTATCTATGTTTCTCGCATTGTGATAAAACAACGGTACCTTGACCCAACAAACTTTGAATAGCGTACGTCTCCACTCGAATATGGGCACCTAGAAGCCCGAATTTGAAGTTTGCTTTATTATCTGTTTCATGTTTTGTCAAGCATTTGTGAGTTTTTGACTAAGAACAACAACAAAGCAAGTAAAGACAGCACCGTAAGGAAAAAAACACGAACAAACATATTTTTATCTCCAACACTCCAGACTGCGTATCAGAAATTCTGAAGGTATGCTCTTTTAAAATTATATTGTGATACTGGTGTTGAACTGAATTTTACGGTCTAAGTGTGAAGAACATGATATTTAATAAATAATGGTAACACAGAAAACGTTAATAAAAGACACTTTGGGCGTAATATAAAATCTGAGACCTTTCAGATTTTTTTTTCCTCTTTCTTTATTTATGTTTTAAACTTCAGTGTTTTTCTCTTATAGAAGTAAATTCTTAACTCGATTTCTCTGGTTATTTCAACCGATCCCATATTTATTTCAACGCAGTGTTTTTTTGTTATATTCTTATTTTTCCTGCTTTTTGTCTAAAGTTACAAAGTAGAAGATCCTCAGTTTATTGCATGTCTTTAGCTCTGGACATTTTATTGTGATTTTTCAGAATAATATACTGAAAAGGTTTTCTTTTCATACACCTTAATCTTTCTGTCGATCATAAATTTGTGTATCAAGTGTGAATAAAATTACGTAGCACATTAGTTTTATGCATTTGTCAAACATAAAAAAAGAGTATTTTGCACAAATTACATTATATGAGTTACAAAAACGGTTTGAATATATATATATATATGTAATAATAAAATTCCATAGTTAAGAATACACTTAAAATTCTAACCGTATGTTCTTTTCATTTTTTAATGGCGACGGTCTCTTATTTGAGAGTACGTGGAATTAAATCTACAGCCCCGTAGTCAAGTTGTTTTTCCCGTCTTTTCTACACGTACAATTATAGAATGTTCTGGAAATATTTAAAGCGAACTGGATTGGCTGACGAGGCTGACGTCATTTCTTGGAAGCTCCGCCTTTCCAGAGGCTATAAAAGGACTCGCAAAAGAATATCGGGGTCTTTTCTTTAATGTCACGATGCAGTAAACTTCATACAAAAAGTTATTATTAATTCTTTTTTATTTAGTCCGAATATCTGATTTTGTAACTGCTATTTCTCCTGACCTGAATAAATGGATCTTGTTTTTTAAACTTATCGTCTGATAATTTAAGATTAATTATCTGATAATCAAATCATTCCGGAGGTATGCCATTTCTTTAAAATAATCATTCACACTGCACGACAGAAAGAATAACTGAATAAAACTTAAAGAAGCGTTCTGAGCTTGAATTGGCACGTATTAACTGTCGCTCATAGCGATTTATGTATCATTAACTCGGAAGCTGTTCTCATGAGTCAGCAATCTTTTTACGATCTGAAAGGAAGAGTAACTGTCAAATTCTATGTTAAAATTTTAATCAACAAGATTATGACGTATCGTATATACCCGCGTATCGTATAAGTCGACCACCCCACTTTGACATAAAAAATTCGTAGAAAATAAGAAACCCGCGTATAAGTCAACCCCCCACTTCCGAAATCGATCGAAAAACTTCGAAAAATTTTTTTTAAGTACTACATTTATTCAAAATCATCTGAGATAAAAAAGTAAATATACGATAAAAAATACCTTGGTAAATAAACAAAATCAAAATCCTTCAACGTCCGATTCATGGTCAGATTCGCCAAACATTTCATAGAACTCTTCTGTAGTCATTGGCTCGTCATCGTACATATTTTCAGTCTCGAACTCTGTATTGTTACAATCACTACTAGAGCTTTCGTCGTCATTTTCACTTTCAAAAACAGTATCATCTTCCGTGCCGTCTAGTTCGTTGCTAATACTGTAAGGATCTTAAGTTTTACTAACGTTTATTTTTATTTTAAATCTTTACTATCACTTCTTATTTTCTACTTCCGGCCAGAATTAAAAGCTTTAACTTATTTATGCAAAATTTGTCTGGCGAACGCCAAGTACTTAAGTTGTGGCTTTTTGCCAAGAGAGAGAGAGAGGAAGGAGTTAGTCGAAGCAGGCCGCTTGCCTTAGAAGTTTTACTCGGTTGCTGGTTGCCTTCCAGGCCAGAGGTTTAATCCTCGTGATAATTTTAAACGTATTGTAGTGTTAACAGTTCTCTGTACTACATACGGCTTCCGGTTAATATACGGCCAATCTTCCACGTAGGCCCTTGTTTATTATTCCAAATTTAAGTTAGAGTTTAGTTAAATATTTTTATATTCTTACGCTCAGACCACAAGTAGTTGGTCTCTGTATTCCGAAGTACGGAAATTATTGTAAAGAATGAAAAATAAAGGGTTTCGTATACCCTTCCTGTGTATCTTGTCTACTTCCCACATTTATTGAACATAGCTTTAGTAAGCTCCCTGTTCCGAGTCAGGTTCTTTAATGTTCCCCAAGCAAGTAAGGAGAAACACTGAACCTGATAATACAACGTTTTTTAAATGATTTTATAATCATTTCAGAGGGTATTTCGTTCTAGCATCTTTAACCCACTGAGCAATTAATGTAATATTGGGCTTTTTAATGTTGTCTCCCTTTGTAAATGTTGGTCGACCGGAACTAATCCACTCTGCCCAATATTTTCTAACATTTACTTTGAAGGCTTATTGAGGCAGACATCTAGGGGTTGAATGACGGATGTCAATCCTCCCGGAATTACAGCCACAGTCGTTTTTAGGTGTTTTTGACGTGTACGCCTGTTAACAAAAGTATTCAATGAATGAACAATAACTATTATAAAGACTTATACGTACGAAAAAACTATCTGAATTTTTCTTTCCTTGGCGTTTTGGCGAAACTTTTTTATTGCTCGATATTGCTCGGTTGTTCGGGGGCCGAAAATTCTTTGGTTTAATCGAAACTTACTCTAGTTAAAGTATTAAACTCTGTGATTAGTTCGTGACATAATTTAAGTCATGAAATTACTTCAAGTAAGTGACTTATTTGATAAGTCGTCCAATTTGAGTGCGGGAAGAACATTATATAAAGAAATTTTTGACTTCCGATTCTTTTAATTTTTTATGGCCCCGCGTATAAGTCAACCGATGAGTAACCGCGTAAGTTCTTTTTACGTCTTTGAAGTCTTTTTTTTTTGTCCAAAATATCTCGACTTATACGCGGGTATATACGATACGTAAGGAATAAATAACGTTAGCCAAAATGAAAGTTTTTTTTTTCTTTTTTAACAAACAGCTAAACTTGTTGCGTTTAGTTTAATATGAAGATGAAATGAAGAATATTCTTTGACTCCCTTGTTCCTTTTATCTGAGAATGGTTCGATTCCAAGTGATTGGATTAGAGAACTAAGTTAGGATAGCTAGATAATGATTTTGAATCTAGTACCGAAGGGCCCGAAGAAGTCGAATCCCGAAGAAGGCATGGATGATTGTAAATGTATAGTGTCTGTGCGGCATGGTACACTCTAAATATACGTGGAGCCGAACATTCTCTCGAGAGGTTGGTGCCAGGAGAAGAGGGTGCGAGCCCCTCGGATCTGTTCCTCCGAGAGGCTGTCCTTCAAAATCGAGCATGGAGCTGAGCAAAGTCGGAGATGATATCCAATATTAATATCTCTGCAGAAACACACGTTTTCAGCATGAAAAAACGAAAACTATTGCTTAAAATAATAGTCATAACTTGCCCCAAATAATTATATTTCTATTTGAATTCAGGCTCCATTACAAGACAAATGCGATTTTATGCTATAAATGTAAAAGGGTTTAAGCCAATACACATCAATACATAAAAGTATTAATTCGACAATATTTACGAGGTAAAAACAAACCAAATTTGGTTTTCTAACAAAATAAAAATTAACTCTCCAGAGATAGATTTTATCTGCAGAGAAGTTAAAAAGAAAATTTTAGTATATAAAATAATGCTAAGAATTTAAACATTTGCATATTTATGTAATTACTACTACAAGATTTCTATTTTGGTATTAAAACAGGATTACACATTTCAAAAAGAAGCATGATTACTTTAATTTATAATCTGGAAAAATTCATTTATATATTTAACAATATCAATTCTCACATAAAGTCTGGAGTCTGAAAACAGTTTTTTCAGTCTTTGGAGTAAACCTCAAATTAGCCACTGAACGACAGTCATAATAAAGAGAAAAAACATGAAACTTCTGGTTCATTTATTCGTATGTAATTAAATATCAACAATTTCAATCATAAATTAGACTGACCAAAACCGAACAGCTCTTCAAATACACTTAGGAACTATACAACTCCTGATTTATTTTCATTAAATGGTATGTTCACGAAAGATTTTGATGTTCTTAAGCTTTGTAAGAAAGGTATGAAATAAACAAAAATATTCACTCATTTAATGAGTATTTAATATTCTGTTCTGAAGATTAACATGGTCTGCTGACTCTGACATAGCGAAAACAGCAAAAGCAAAATCCAAGTTCAGTTATGAAATTCCTCGCCTTTTCTAATTTTCTGTCATACGCTTCGCAGAACAGAATTCGACTATCAAAGACAATCACCGGAAGATTTTACTAACTTGTTCTGGCAATCAATGTTCAGGTACATATGAGGAATTTAATTTTTAATTCTATTTGAACTGACATAGGTTCATTTCGTCTATTTCATTTAGTTAATGACAGTTCCAAATAAATTATGACAAAGTGGACAGAATTTCCAGCTGTTTTTCGAGAGAAATATGAAAATTTTCTTATATTTCTGATTCTTGCACTATCTTTCTTTTATATCTATCTTGTTTTGGGTTACTTTTTTGTAGTTCATTTTACGAAGTAAAAAACTACAAAAGTACTTTAATCGCGAAATATTTCAGATGTCATATTTCAAAGGAAGTATCCATTTTGACTATTTTTTGAATGATGTCTGTATGTACGCACAGAATAAAGGACTATTTTTCCCAAAACGGATTGTAAAATGCATTTAAAATGGATTCGAAAGGAACATCGTAGCGTATGTTAGTAGTTAGTAGTACTGTACGTATGTTACGTATACATACGTATGTTACGTATGTTACGTACGTATGTTAGTAGTTGTACGTATAGTTATACATATAGTTATACATATGTTATATATATAGTTATACACATGTTATATGTTATACATATTATAGTTATACATATGTATGCATTTACTTCGCATAACTAAACGGCTAGAAACCTTAGAACATTGCAAATTTTTACATGGGACTGCTATAACATCTATTTATGCGCTTTTCTTATTGCAATCAACAGTATCGAAATATATATATATATGTGTGTATGTGTATGTAATATAATATATATATATATATATATATATATATAACTGTAATTTATACTTTGAATTAGCAATAGCCCATAATTCTTCTTTTTCATTTGGGCACTTCCTACCATCTCTGTTCTAAAAATAGCTTTTTCGAAAACGACTTATAATGAACTGTAGAACTAATTTCCCACTGCGTTTTCACAACACATTAGAACTTTTGGAATTACATGGTTTTTGCATGTGTTTCGTTTCGAATTGTATATGTAATGAATTTCAAGCTACTATTTTTTATTTACTCACTTTAACCACTTTTTAAAGTGGTGCTACTATTTTTTTATTTAGCTACTATTTTTTATTTTACTTTATTTAATTTATTTTATATATATATATATATAACTGTAATTTATACTTTGAATTAGCAATAGCCCATAATTCTTCTTTTTCATTTGGGCACTTCCTACCATCTCTGTTCTAAAAATAGCTTTTTCGAAAATAACTTATAATGAACTATAGAACTAATTTCCCACTGCGTTTTCACAAGACATTAGAACTTTTGGAATTACCTGGTTTTTGCATGTGTTTCGTTTTGAATTGTATATGTTGTAGAGTTGCGCGCCTCCAACCCGCACGCAACCAAGAGGTGACTGTTGAAACTGGAAAATAGACAGAGTCTTGCTAAGGGTTTAAGTCCCTTTTTATTCAACTTAAGAAATCACAATTGCGTGCTCTTGACGCTCACAAACTACGCCGACCCGGCGGTAAAATAAAAATAAGAACCTGAAAAGAAATAATAACAAGACTCTAACTACGAGGCTCTCTAAACGTAACTAACCTCACCGTGTTTTACTATACCGCTGCTCATTCAGCAAACTTTGAATATCACGTTGAACGAATAACACTTCTCCGAGGCAAGCACATAGGCCGAAACGCGGGGTTCTTCAATTTCTGTCTAACTACCTCCGCGCTCGTGAAGTAAGAACAGCACACCTCGAACTCGTTTCCTTTCTATTTAACTCAGAATACTTCCGCTGATAATTTGAATCCTAGCGCGTTCTACTAAAATTTACATACTCTGGCATTGGCAGTTCCAGGGGAAAGTAAGGCTTGACAGGAAAGATAGTTTAAACTTAAAATAAATGTTAGTTAAAATAAATATAAACCCTACAATATAATGAATTTCAAGCTGCTATTTTTTATTTTACTTTTCATTCAAAAACGGAGTTAGGTATTGCTTAAAAATTACCACATGTTTTTCCTTTATCGTGTTATCCTAATAAAGATAACCTTTGGGCTCAACATTTTCAATCTGTAATCTTATATGATTCGCAGAAAACGATTTGATCCGAGTTTAGAATGCATGCAAATTTCTAACAGATATATTACCATTTTATGTAGGAAAGAAAATGTGCACCTACCTTTCTTATAAATTCATTTAATCATTTTGGCCCAAATTTCGCATACATATTCTTTCGTATCACTCCGCACAAATAAGGCCTGAGGAGCTCTTCCTCAAAATTGGAGTAAATTTTACAAGCTACTATTTTTTTTTTACTTACACTATTTTTTAAAGCACCACTTTAACCCCTTTACTGCCGCGGGCGTATATATACGCCTTGCTCAGCCGATGCGTTAACTGCCCCAGGCGTATATATACGTCCTTCCAAACTGCTATCATTTGCTTTGCGCTGCTACACCTAAAATTATTCGCAAAGTTAACGCATCGGCTGCGCATCTGGGCGCATCTGTGGGGCAGTTAACGCATCGGCTGAGCAAGGCGTATATATACGCCCGCGGCATTTAAGGGGTTAAAAAATTGTAGCATTACTACCACCACTTTTTGCTGCTATCAGTGGGCAATTTGATTAGGTCCTGAGCTGCCTCTCACATTGTATTTATCCATTTATACACGTAAGCAAGCACAATTATAGAGATATAAGGATAAAAATATAAAACATCAAAGGTAATAGGTTCAAAAGAATGGATCAAAATTTCTTGACCTAAAGCAACAAACAGACAAGCAAACGAAATAAAACATCAGGTAGAGAAAACATACAATTAACTTTATTGCTTACTAGCAGAAATTAAGGTCTCCCATCAATGTATTTATTCTCTTTGGAGCTACTGTATTTATTCTAGGTATTCTATCCCGTTTCGTTATCGAGTAATAAATTACGATTGTTTTCAGGTCACTCAGAATTCAAGTTACTGTTGACCTCGTTAAATAGTTTTATAAAATTTCGGCAACTTTCAGAGAACAACATTTTTCTATCAGGTGATATATTTTTCCTTCTTTTTTATATGCAGGGAAAAGGACGATTGCATAAAATGCTCTGTTGCTAATGGTCATTTGTCTGACTATAGGTCATTTGTCTGACCTATAGTCAGCTCAAGCTCACGAAATTACTCCTGGCAAGGAACACAAGTTTACGCCTTTCGTTTGTAACAGTCTGGAGTACTTTACGGGGTGACAGTGCGATTTAACTCAACTCTGCCCCCAATTTTGAGGGAGAGCTCCTCAGGCCTTATTTGTGCGGAGTGATACGAAAGAATATGTATGCGAAATTTGGGCCAAAATGATTAACCCTTTCGCGGGCCATTTATTTCTCTTTTGAATGTCTCCCGTTTTTTTTATGTTTTATTATCAACTAAACAATAGCATTTAAGGAAATATATTTTATTTTGCCAAATTTTTTGTTTACATTTAAATTCTAGGGATGGGAAGTATACTTCCCACGGGACCTTTTAGGGTCATAGAGAAAATTCAATTTAAAGGTGATTATTTGCCGTGAAAAGATGAGAAACATATTGCAATGCACAAGGGTACATCACATACTGCACACATATTAGCGGGGCCTCTTTTCTTGGGCCTTTTTCCTACATCGTCTATAGTTGGAAACCATCTTTGGCATATGATTTCCCACATTGGCTAAGCGTATATCATCCGGAACTGCACGCTTTTTTGCTTGGAAGCTAGCAGGACGGCCTTTCCTTTTTCGAGGAATATCCGTCTATTAGTTGACGAGCTAATGCTATACGGAATGTTAGGTGGTGTAAACTTCTGTTTCTCTTGTTTACTTGCCACAGTATAAAACTATTTACGATGCCAAGATCAATAAGAAAATCAAAAATACGATGCCACCATTCTAAAGATCTTCTTCCTATTTGGTACCTTTCTTTTCTTTGATCGAAGCAATCAACCCCTCCCATGATATCGTTATATACGGCAACAGCTTTAGGGCAAGGTACTTCTGTTTTAGTACCATCCTTTTGTGTACGATTTACAGATGTAATAATCCCTGAATTGTGTGCGGTAGTCAACAATGTAACAGCCTTTTTGTCCATCCACTTCATTGCAGCAACACCTTGCTTAGTTAGGAACATTGATTCCCCTCTTTGTAGTTTGTTATTAGCCTTCAGCATTGGTGGAAGATCCTTCCTTTGCGGCCTCACAGTCCCCACAGAAAACAGACCACTTATAAATAGACTTTTTGCAAGCCTAAAAGATGTCAAATAGTTATCATAGGCTATAAGATGTTCTGCCTGTTTCACATCTTCCGTTAGTTTAGTTTTTTTCCCTAAGCTCAGTATTTTACCCTTATTATCAGAAGTTTCTTTTCCACAATAAATTTCAAATTTTTGAATATATCCACTCTTAGAGTCTGCTAAACACCACACCTTGTAACCTCTTTTTATAGGCTTCATCGGCATATACTGCTTCGATGAAGTTCTCCCTTTGAAAGCTATCATACATTCATCTATTCATAATGTTGACGAAGGTTCGTAGACTTTAGGTATGGAATCATTGAGCTGTGAGAGGATTGGTTTTACTTTATCGAGTTTATCATGTCCAAGTTGCCCACATGGATTTGTGCTGTTATCGTTTACATGTAAAATCTCAGTTACTTTTTTGAACCTCTTTGCGATTATTATTCTTGCTACTGATTGAACATTGAGAACAAGGTCTGTGCTCCAGTAGTTTTTCAGTTCAGGCAATTGATGTATACCCATGAGTATATGCATACCTACCCATGCTTTCAATTCTTCTGATGTGATTTCTTTCCAGTTCAGGATAATGTCTTTTGTGGTATGACTCAATCTCTTCCTTTTCTTAGGCTGCTTTGCATATGAGTTTCATCAACAATATTCTGTAAAATTTCCTTGGTAAAAATCATGCCAAAATATTCCTTTTCTTTCTCAGTAGAATTGAATGTTATTTTCAAATGTATTTTCAAAAATATTCTAATTTTTCCAACATACCTATTGCACGTGGCTTTTATACACGATGCAATAGCATTTTCACTTTTAGCCCATTATTTATTATTTAATATTAGATAGTTCTTGCAGAAATATGCAAAATAAGAGAATATTATAATAAAAACAGTGTTTTAATTACATTTGTAGCAGAATCGTATAGCAATGCAAATGTCAAATCAAAAAAGTTGTCTCAGTGGAACAGATCTCACACAACGCGTTCGAACTTTCAAAACAAATGTGGTAATTCTGTTTTCAACAGATGGCAGCACAATTCCCAACGTTATAATACCAAAGCCAATATATTATAGTGGATTTTGCGCTTCCCACAGGTGTATTTTCCAGGATCATGTAGGTGGGAAGTAATCTTCCCACGGCCCATGAAAGGGTTAAATGAATTTATAAGAAAGATAGGTGCACATTTTCTTTCCTACATAAAATAGTAATATATCTGTTAGAAATTTGCATGCATTCTAAACTCGGATAAAATCGTGTTCTGCGAATCATATAAGATTACAGATTGAAAAAGTTGAGCCCAAAAGTTATCTTTATTAGGATAACACGATAAAGGAAAACATGTGGTAATTTTTAAGCAATACCGAACTCCATTTTTGAATGAAAAGAAAAAACTTCAGCATTTTAAAACCTTATATATTTCATTATGATTGATTTGCATTTTGAAGGATCGAAATATTTTCTTTCTAAGCATTAAATGTAACAAATGTACGATAGTTGTATCAAATAAAAACTCATATATCTAACGTTTTACAGATAACACAAGCTATTCTAATCTTAGTTACTTATTTTTGTTATCCTTTATAAGTATTAATTTAATTTATAATACTGTAATATATATTATAATATACTATATACATCAATTTAAAAGTATGTGAATGTCTTGATTTACTGAATATCAAATAACAGCTTTAGGTGGATAAATTATAAATTCCACGATATATTTCAAATGGATAATAAATATCTTATCTTTAATCTGGGCTCTGAAACATACAGTAAATGCTGTGGAAATGATACGAGATTTTCAATATCCGATATTTTAGATGCGTACATGGATAATCATTCAGGAAAAAAAATTCAGCCGTATGTTTTCAGGAGCATATAGTCATATAGTTTTACCGAGCTCATTCTGACGTATTCTATCTGATATCATCGAAAACTAGAGCGATAAAAAGGGGCAAAAAACACGTGGCTGTGGGTGGAGAAACCAGGGACGTCTGCTGAGTTAAATCACATTTTATGAGATCTTCTTGGGTCTATTTCCGCAAGATAACTGGAGCGGAAAAGGAATTATTGTGCTGTCTTCTATCCGCCGTCGAATGGTTTCCGGCGGAAAAGCATGAAAAATTTCTTTAGGAGGCAATCTTTGTCCATTTCGAAGTTAAGAAAAGTAAAGATGATAAAAAAGAATGTGCTTTTTCTTATTTCGTAAGGTCAATTCATTACCAGTCTTAATGATGCATTCACTTTATTTAACTTCCCAGAAAGATCAGTGAAATGTGAATACGGCAAATAGGTGACTGCTTCTCTGCTAAAATATTTTAAGTCTTTCTTGATATTCTTTTTTCGGACAATATTTGCGATGTGTCTGACATTATGCTTGCTTATGAAGTCAAGGAAATTAATAAAACATGAAAAAAATATTTCTCAGGCATTTATTCTTGTTATATTATGTTTTTAGTTTTTTTTCAAAATTGAATACAAACCTCCAAAGAATTCCAGCAATTTCCTTCCAAATTAAAACAATACAGCCATACAAACAAGGTAACATAACTATGTATATATCCATGTACGAATGTGTATACCCATACACACATAGATACATACATACATGCATACATGCATCCATATTCATGTTTGTTTTTTTTGCTTGGACTTATACACTTTTATATTTCCAATATACATAATATATGTATTGAAAACATTTAAAAAAATCTGATGTGTACACCACATGACTTCTTTATACGGAATATTAAATTATACGCATTTTTTCTTGCATTTCATTTAAATTGATTGGATTGAATAAAATCTAATTCGTCGACAGCATATAAACCACAATAGAGAAAATGCAAAATTCAGTATATTTGTTAACTATAACGACACTCTGAATTCACAAAATATATATCATTTGAAGAATTATCTTATCGTTGCCACATGTTCTATTCAAATACTATAATAAAGCTAGAACGATGTATAAACGAAATTAAGCAAACAAAACAGAAAAGAAACAGTTTTTCACAGACGATTTAGTATTTCTCATTCAATTAATTCAGTTCTCACTTCGCGACAAGGCAAAAATACATAAAAACTCAAAATATCTGTATTGAAAATTACGAAGTAAATCTTAAACACTTATTTCCTCGAAAAAATTCCAGAATGGATTAAGCATGATTTAATTCGCAATAATAAATGAAGGCGTTATTTTTGTTGTTGCGAAGCTTAGTCTCTCTAGATTGGCAACAAATCTACAATTCTGCTGTTTCAAATGTAAACAAATATGTCCGCCATGTTATTTAAAACTTAACCGCACTTAAACAGCTTTTAAATTGTTGATAATTGTACAAATATTGCTTCCAGAATTACGAAAGGCATAAAAACCTTAACCGGAAGATAAGAACAACATAATTCAATCATATTTAAAGCAAAAAATGTACAATTTACAAACATATAAGAGTAAAGAAACTGAGATCACTGTGCGGAGTAAGAGAGTGGATATATATATAAATATAGTATTTATATACGTTTGGTGCGGCCGATTGCAACCAAAATACGAGGTGCACATCTACATGTTATAGCAGTCCTATATACAAAATTTCAACGTTCTGAGGCTACTCGTTTTCGAGTTATGCGAGATACGTACGTACGTACATACATACGCAAGTACATACGTTCATACAGACGCCACGAAAAATTCTCTTCAGAATTATTTTTAAAGTAGTTTTATAATTTTTTTTGGAGAAAACGAGTCTTTTATTCTGTCCTTACGTACAGATATCACGCAAAAACATCGTTAAATTGCATTCGATAGCGGTCAAAATGGATATTTTCGTTGAAATATGCAACCTGAAACTTTTTCGCGATTACAATACTTCCTTTTTACTTTGTACAAGGAAGTAAAAATAAATACAATACATATTGACGCTGGTGCATGCTAATGAAACATTTTAAAATAAAATTGTTTAAGCAGTAAATTACTGTGAATAAATATAAATTAATCCAGAAAGAGGTCAAAATTTCAATAAATGCATGAAAATCAAAATGGCAATAACAACCTTGTATTTAGCGTACATATATACTAAAAAATATGTACGCTAAATATATGTATTTAGCGTACATAGTTTTGAGTATTTTAATATATGTACGCCAAATACAGAGTTGTTATTGCGATTTTGATTGTCACATTAGCGTGTTTCTCTTCTATTCTAAATGCTTGAAAAGTGCAATTGGTGCAAACAAAAATGTTGCTTAAATGATAAAATAAGTATGTAAAGAAATTGCATCTCTTGATACACCATTGTCAGGTGGTTTGCCTATATATATGTATGGGAATAATAAAACATTTACCGAATCATATGCTGATAAACGGCAGCAATGTTGTGTAGTCGATTTTAACTTGTGCAAAGAACATGAATAAAATAGAGTATGCACTTTTAATCCTCAGTCTAGATGAAATATTATGATAATCAGTACAATTGCAAATATCTACAATCCAAAAGAACAGTTTGACAATATTAGTACAAATACGAGAGAAAATAATTAATCCAAGGTTCGATTTACATATTTCTTTAACTGTGTGTGTCGTGGATAAAACCATGTTCCTAAATAAACGCATATCCTAGCTGCAAGATTATTCATTTTTTTAAATCCATTTTCCCAAGTTGCCCAGTAAAATTTGAAGGTCACGATAAACATACGAACAAACGAAATCCTTATTCTGAACTTCTGAATTAATATGTACTATTCAAATAAAATTCAGATTTATATAATCACTCTACAACTATGAGATGGTAAAGGCCACTTACCACTGCAGACTTTAAAATTCCACACAATCAAGAAACAAATCAAGTTTAGCGATGCACTATGATATTTTCCGAGAGCCAGACTGCAAGTTGAACTCATGAAACCTGTCTTTAACGTAGTCACTCATGATACTTAACACAGTTTGATATTGTTTCTAGAGTGGATCCATTTTCTCTCTTATGTTAAATATCAGTTCGAACAGTCGAACAAATCGTCGCATTTCCTTCTCAGAATCATTTATGAGTTTGTTTCTCCTACATCATATATTTGATTATTCCATAAAGCTGATCATTATTCTTGAAACCGAGACGCGTTTTGAAAGTTTTGTTCTATCTCATTTTTTCATACTGTAGGGATTTATATTTACTTTAACTAACAATACAATGTTTAAGTTTAGAATTTTCCTATAAGCGTTCATTCCCCTAATTGTTAGTGCCAGAATAGTTAAATGTTGTAGCGCGCGTGAAGGAATGCAAATTTTCTCTTTTTAAGGAAGTATTTAAAAGCCGAGTTTCAGTAGGAGTTAGGGAGAATTAGGCTCTAAACGCCACCTCTGCCGTAGATACGTTTGCTTATTTCTGGTTCCAGTGGCGATACGTTTGCTCATTGCTGGTTCCAGTGGCTTAATTGCATTTATTTGCGGTCTCTAACCTCGAAGGGGGGTTTAAGGGGCCTCGTACACCTTAAACCCCTTATAATCTTCGAATATGTGACTGTTGCAAGAACTGAGATAACTTATTTATTTAAAAACCAATTACTTCCAACTTTTTACGGCTGACTACATAATATAGCTGCTTTGGAAACTAGTAACCAGAAAGTTTGTGTTGCCACAAATACTTTTGTAATTTAATTCGCTTTGTGACAAAATTTTCGTCATGTTTCTACCCTGCGCGCACGATATATTAAAAATGGCTAATGGTACATACTTGAAATTGAATGGAATTCTTTATATGGGCAATATTTTCTAACTAAACCAAAAATCTGATGAATATTTTAAAATTAAAAAAGTTTATGCTCGAAAACATTACAATTTTGTTTAATAAAATACATTTTATAAACTCAACTCCAAATAAAATAAAAATTTAACATGAAATTCTTAGAATTTTTGGTTCACGGTAGTTCCCAAATGTTATAAAAGCTATATATTAAATATGGAATTAATTTATGCAAGAGAATGTTTTAAAGTGTGCGCGCAATGTGGAAACATGACGAAAACGTTTGTCACGAAGCGGATTAAATTGTAAAAATATTTGTGGCAACAGAAACTTTCTGATTACTATTTCAGAAAGCAGTTATATTATGTAGTCAGCTGTAAAAAGTTGGAAGTAATTGCTTTTAAAATAAATAAGTTATCTCAATTCTTGCAACAGTCACATATTCGAAGATCATATGGGCTTTAAGGTGTATGAGTCCCTTAAGTTACGGGATCTCGTTGAGCCCAGCAGTCTAGTTCTATCGTTTGTTAATATTTTGAAATTTTTAGTTTAGTTACTTGATTTTTAGTTACCGCCCAAGCAAAGACGAAGTTTGTTAGCGTCGAGTTGATGCATTTTTCAAAGATTTAATAAAGGGTACTTAAACCTTTCTCTTGTGCAGTTTCCTGCTACTCCCGTTTTCACAAAGCAGTTTATATACTGGACTCTACGATATGTTCGAAAGTCATTTTCGCATTACTGTGTTTTCTTTTCTTCATTCTCATATCGTTTTACTCGTATTAGTTATCGCCAATAAAATGTTCTTTCTCCATCTCAGGAAATACCCGAAAATCTCTCTAGTAGTTATTACTCGCAATTCTCACTCTCTCTCTCTCTCAGTTTTATGTTCTTTTGCCATATTTTCGCTAACTCCTCATACAACTCAAGCCAATATCAAGATAAAATCGAATCAAGCGAAAGCCAAAATAGCAAAAACCACAAGAGTTGAAAAACCAGGATAAGGCCTGAATAAAATTGGCACCCCCCTTTCAACAAAATCTCCCTTTTTTAAACACCTTGGCTTATTAAACAGCAACTTCTGACTCAACCACGCCTTATTTCAAACTAATTCGCCAATCACAGTCTACCACAATGTGTTCCGAGCTAATTATACCTGTGTAAAAATTAGAGTAAGCTTCGCACATCTTTCTTTAGCAACAGCGTGAGAACATCTCATGTCAATTTCCCCTCCCATGGAAAAAATCGAAATTCATCGCGCCCAGACAAAACGTCTCCTACGATGAACCATACATTTGCTTGCATCTTCTATTTGCATCAGAGATCAAGGAAACCATAACAATCAATGTCCCTTATCTTCAAGGTCAAGACTTATTTTACAAAAGCTGATGCCTTCCAGAAACCATCTTAACCTTCCTTTCAAGGCATCCAAATCGCCTCCATAAGAAGTCAAGGAAACCATAACAATCAATGTCCCTTATCTTCAAGGTCAAGACTTATTTTACAAAAGCTAATGCCTTCCAGAAACCATCTTAACCTTCCTTTTAAGGCATCCAAATCGCCTCCATAAGAAGTCTTTATCAAAACGCTGTTTCCTGCAGATCACCCAGTGGTCAGGTTCTCCTTCAGGAAAAGGAAAACAACCTCACTGTCTCCACAACAAACACAGAAAACGAAAAAGGGACCTTAATTCTTTGACTCCTTTTCTAGTATTTCCGAAGCTTGCTTCATAGCCCAACCTCCTATTTTGCTGACCATTTCCTGTTAAGAATCCCATAAAACGAGTTAGAAAAACCCATAAAACGAGGATATCTGATGTGTACACCACATGACTTCCTTAAACAGAATATTAAATTATACGCACTTTTTCTTGCATTTCACTTAAACTTATTGGATTGAATTAAATCTACTTCGCCGACAGCGCATTAAACCACAATAGAATAAATGCATTCTTTAAAATTTACTCTAGTATTTGTTTACCATAGGGACACTCTGGCGCTAGATTCACTTAACAGCATTATATTTCGTTCTTATTATAACTCATAATGCACAAAATTTATATCATTTAAAGAATAGAATTATCTAATCGTTGCCACATGTTCTATTCAAGTACTATAATAAAGCTAGAATGATGTATAAAAGAAATTAAGAAAACAAAACAAAAAAGAAACAGTTTTTCACAGACGATTGAGTACCACCAGTGTTCAGCGACTTTACTACTCATTTGCTGGTGGGCAGTTGTCGAAAGAAAGAAAACGCATGCGAAATCTATTTTCTAAGCTGAGTAAGCTTTATGGAGATAGAAATCATTAACATCAAGTAAATAGTTAGCAGTAAATAATATTCATAATGATGCTTATATTATTAGATCAGTTATATAGCATGAGGAAAGATCTGAACACCTTTGAAGCTTTTATTGAAGTCCATTATTTTATAAGTCATTCTTATTTATACAACAGTTTCTTAACTATGTAATTTTATATTAAATATGGACTTTATTCAGTTGTTCCCAATAACAAGTAAGCAGATATACCTCAGAATTTAAAAAATAAATAATATTTTAACTAACATAATGTTCCAATAAAACGGACTATGTTTATAAATAAGCGTTATAACGAACCTTTGGAACAATTCCAGAAAGGTAAATTACAGAACAAATAAGGCATTAGTTTTGTAATTTACGACTTTAACTCTCGAATGTTACAAAAAATATATATTCGGTAAGGCGTCACGAAAACGTCGCTATAAGACGTTGTTGCAATTTAACATTCTACGTTTTCGCGAGAAAACTGTGGTATGTAAAGATAATAAAGTGATTCCTTTTCGTAAAAGGAAGTAAAAGTAAAGAGGTGAAATCGACATCTTTGGGATGGTCGCAAAAGCGTGGAATTTTGCCGACATCTTGGCGTCTTACAAAAGACATAATAAAGTGCGTTTGCAACCACATGCGCAACGAGATTGCAAAGTCATTTCGACATCATCATACTGCATAGGCAATAAATGTACTTTCACCAAAAAAGAAAGGTTAACACATTACAGCCAGTTATGCGAAATAAATCCCGAAAATACGAAATCTTACTGTTTATAAAATGTTTCGCAAACCTTTCAACAAAAATAACCGTCTCTAGAAGAGATTATGTTATTACTGCAAAAACTATATTTCAAAGCCTAAAACATTACATTTGTAGTTTTATGTAAGAAAATGGAAAATGTCATTCAGATGTAAAATGCATAATAAAATATCCTTAAAACTATTTTCGTTGTTACAGTGAATGAAACTAGATAATAATACTTTTTCTGAATTTAAGAATTAATAATCTTATGCCTTCAGAAATTAAATATAGTTTTACCAGTGTTTATTGAAGAAAGAAGAATTGTTATAAATAAGTTGAAATCAAGAATTTCTTCAAACCTTCAAAGGAGAATTGAGCCCCTTTCATCAAAAATGTGAAAAGAGCTATACGTATACAACGGCTTTTAAGAACAATTATTAAAATTAATCTAAAAGGAACATATACATTTTCTAGTTAATATTAAAAATAAAAAGTGATTGTAATACGGAAAATATTATGTATATGCAGTTGATTTCTATGTAAAATTCAGGATATGAGACATTTCCAATCAACGCCTACATTCCCATCTCGGCAAGCTATTGTTTCATTCTGAATACTTTCAGTTGCACAAAAATGTACGAAACAATTCATCGTTTTAGTTTAAGAAGATTAGTCAATGCAGGGAACAAATGCACCTGTCAGTTGTGATGTTGTGTTTCTTTAATAGTATTGAAAGAGAAATTTCATAAAAGGAAATAAGAGATTTGTTTAAATTTAAAACATAATGAATAATAGAAAGTATAAAAGCAGAATGTCATTTCCTATTCCAGCGTCTTTTTTAATGTAAACAAGAGAGGAAGAATATAATCTCTAACTATTCAGTTACGAAATAGACGTTTTTAGATTGTTTCAGGTTTTTATTGGTAATTTATTTTTCAGGCTTTGTATCCTTAGAGTTTATAACTGTGTATGTAAATATTTTTCAGTGCTCTAAGCGTTTTCGTATTTTTGATTTACTGCAATACACTTCATGTAACAATTATGTATTATTCTTTTTGAATTTGGAATTGCTTGTCAAAAATATGTTAAGATTATTTTTAAAGTAACAAGATGTCGATGACAGTTTATTGATGCCATCCACTTTTACAACTTTTCTCTCATCTTTTTTCACAATATTATTTCATTATAATCTTTTTCCACTGTCAATGTAACTTTCATTCCCATAGCCACATCTTTTAAACTTTCGGCATTCACGTGTTACATGCACAAATTGTCTTTGTTTCATAGTCATTCATTGCACAAATTGTCTTTTGTAATTTCATAAAAATATTGAGCTTTCTAACTACATATCTTATGATTTTAACGAATGTTAATTTAAATCAATCGCATTAAATAGTAGAAAAGTATATTCTTAAAAACCATATTTATTGCTTTTAAATCGCTTACTTTATTACTCCTAACCTTCCATATTAAATATGAAAATATCTTAGGCTTCATTGAAAGGCAACACCTTAGCGCAGAGAAGATAAAAGTATTTTATTTCTGGCCGTGGCAACAAGCTGCTTTCATAAAGCCGAGTTCGTTAATTAAAACTGAAAGATAAATATCTTACATATTTCCGAATGACAACAGTCTCGCGCGCTAAAATTCTCAGGATGATGCATTATCCTTCTATACGCGGGAATTTCAAGCGCTTCAGATCAGTGTTACAATATTTGGCTTAATTACATACTTTTATTTAATTATTAATTGCCTTAATGGAAGCAAATGGCACCAGTTACCAGCCAACCAAATCCTGGCGATATCGCTGGCTTCCTCAAAAATTAAAATCACTAGCTTATTGCATTAATGATGCCAAACAAAATAAAACGCTATGCAACTAAATGGGTCTTTCTGTCGCATGTTTTATATTCCATAGTTGTTGAATGTTGTTTATTATTATTTCTTCAATATTTAATATTCGTTTACTTAAAAGTATACTTAAACTTTTAAGTCAGTTTACATTTTTGATAATTTTATTTATAATCTTACCTTTTATCAATTCATTAGGTTTCATGAATTCTAGTTTTAATCAACGCTTATGCCTTCATCGATCCATAACATAAACGCATTTCACTATTTTAATTAAATCTTACCTTGTCCTTTGGCAAGACTGAAGTCTTTAGTGCATTTTGACACTTTTTATTATTAAAAGATGATTTTTTTATTTTTCTTTTTTAAGTATATACAGATACATTCAGTTTAATAAGTAATAAAAAATCTGATGTGTACACCACATGACTTCCTTGTACGGAATATTAAATTATACGCATTTGTTTCTTGCATTTTATTTAAACTTATTAGATTGAATTAAACCTACTTCGCCGACAGCACATAAAACACACTAGAATAAATGCATTCTTTAAAATTCACTTTGTTTACCATAGCGACACTCTGGCGCTAGGTTTGCTTAACAGTATTATATTTCGTTCATATTATAACTCAGAATGCACAAAATGTATATCATTTAAAGAATTATCTAATCGTTGCCACATGTTCTATTCAAATACTATAATAAAGCTAGAACGATGTATAAAAGAAATTAAGCAAACAAAACAAAACATAAACAGTTTTTCACAGACGATTGAGTATTTCTCATTTAATTAATTCAGTTCTCACTTCGCGAGAAGGCAAAAATACATAAAAACTCAAAATATCTATATTAAAAATTACGAAGTAAATCTCAAACACTTATTTCCTCGAAAAAATTCCAGAAAGAATTAAGCACGATTTAATTGGCAATAATAAATGAATGCGTTATCTTTGTTATTGCGAAGCTAAGTTTCTCTAGATTGGCAACAAATCTACTAGTCTCCTGTTTCAAATGAACACATCAATGGCCGCCATTAAAACCGGCTTAGCGGCAATTAAACAACTTTAAAATTGCTAATAATTCTAAAAATATTGCACACAGATTTACTAAAGGCATAAAATCCTTAACCGGAAGATAAAAACAACATAATTCAATCATTTTTAAAGCAAAAAATGTACAATTTACAAACATATAAGAGTAAAGAAACTGAGATCACTGAGCCGGGTAATAGAGTGGATATATATAAAAATATATTTATATACGCTTGGTGCTGCCGATTGCAACCAAAATACGAGGTGCACATCAACATGTTATAGCAGCCCTATATACAAAATTTCAACGTTCTGAGGCTACTCGTTTTTGAGTTATGCGAGATACGTACGTACGTACGTACGTTCGTACAGACGCCAAGAAAAATTCTCTTCAGAACTGATTTTAAAGCAGTTTTATAATTTTTTGAAGGAAAAGAGTATTTTATTCTTTCCTTACGTACAGATATCACGCAGAAACATCGTTAAATTGCATTCGATAGGGGTCAAAATGGATATTTTCGTTGAAATATGCTCCCTGAAACTTTTCGCGATTACAACACTTCCTTTTTACTTCGTACAAGGAAGTAAAAATTGTAGTTCTCAAAATCTGATATGTGGGATTATTTGATACGAAATCTTCTACACAACTGTAACAAAAAGTTAAATAACTTGGATAGCAAATATAACTTTTTATTTATAAAGGCGCATTATTTATTTATTTATTTAAAACTAAAACTTACTTTTCTTTCGTTGTTGAAAATAGTTTCATTGTACATTATTTAGGTATCGTTTAAATATTTAGCAACCATTCGTGAAGAAGTATTTTATATCGCTGAGCTAACACTTATGCATGGCAAAAAGAATTTGCTGTATTTAGGAATAAAAACAAAATTTTAAGAGTTTCTCACTTATTATCGGCAAAAGTATAAAGTTTAATCGTTTATGAGCAACTATATCTTCAGTAAAAATAGCTTTGAAAATGTGGCGGAATTTCTAAATATTTTCTCTGGAGCATTAATTCCCTTCTACGAAAAATCAGCGCCTTAAAGTTTACTTTCCACTAGAAGTTAAGCTCAGGAGGGTGATTGGATTTGACTTGTTTGCTTGCTGGCTAGATTTCTTGAAAGATTAATCTTTCACTCCAGCTCGCCATTTTTGGTCTTTGACTCCTTCATGTGTCGAAGAACCATGTACATTACATAACTAAATTTCAGAACATACACAAAATTTCATAAATTAGCACATAAAATTAATAACTTTTCTAACCCTCGGTTGATTTTATTAAAACTTAAATCGACATGATATGTCACATATCGTGAAAACTGTGTATACGTGCATTAAATGCATCATAAAATAATTACTAATAATAATTGCAAATAATTAACTTAAAAACGCATAAAAAGTTAGCAAATAATAAACGCATATTATTTTTCACTAATAGATTAATTCATTACCTCAATTTCATTTTTAAAAGTGCATATCTTTAATACAACATTAATGAGTGTTAAATATACAGTGGATGGACAAAAATATGGAAACACCTTGTGAAATGCATGTTTGAAAAGAAAGATTTATTTTAATGAAATATGTAGGTGGCGCTGGCGTTTTTGACTACTGACGCCACCTATGGAGCTTGGTAAATGTGCTAAACAGTTCAAATGTTGTCGGAGTACTGTTATGTGAGGTTGTCATTGCATTATGTCAGAGTTAACAGACTTCGAACGTGGGCAAATTGTTGGAGCACGTATGGTAGGTGCTTCCGTAAGCAAGGTAGCCGAGGTGTTTAGTGTTTCAAGAGGTACTGTATTCCGCATATTTGAAAAGCGGAAAAACATCATCTGCTAAATCACAGCGCGGACGAAAGTGTGTCCTGAGTGATTGTGACAGACGATCATTAAGGGCAATTGTGACGAAAAATAAGAAGACCACAGCTGCAAAAGTTACTGCTGAAATGTATGTTGTGTTACCGAACCTTGTGAGTAAGAAGTTTTTTGGGCATTCCCCGTATCGAGAACTAAATCTCATTCCGGGTCCACTCCCCCTTCGGGCACATCATGGTGGTTCAACCTCCACTATTACCCTCCAGGAGAGCAGCGCACCGCCTGGGACGCACCCGGGGCGGCACCGGTCGTCTAATGCACCTACCAGTCGCTTGGGCGAGCCCGTCGCAGCGGGACATTACCCAGCGACCACGGGGGAGACCCCCGGGTTACTAGAACCACGCCGCGCTAGGACGTGCCAGACTCCGAGGACGGCCAACAAGTGACCTTTCCCAGAGCCTTCAGAACCACCAAGTTCATAAATTTTATACCCCCGTGGCCGAGACTGCCTAGGTACAGATCCTAACCAGTAGCTTTGCAGAGTTCTCTACGTCGACCCCCGGGGGGGGAAACCTTGTGAGTACCAAAACAATTAGAAGGAAGCTTCATAAACAGGGAATTGCTGGCCGTGCTGCAATTGAGAAGCCACTCATCAGTGATGCTAATGCCCGTAACAGGAAAAGGTGGTGTTTAAGTCATAAAGCCTGGACTATAGAGCAGTGGAAGCGAGTAATAGGGTCTGACGAGTCTTCTTTCACATTGTTTCCCACTTCTGGCCGAGTTTACGTTTGGAGAACGCCATCTCAAGTCTATAATACAGACTGCTTGTTGCCAAGAGTGAAACATGGCGGGGGTTCTGTCATTGTTTGGACAGCCATATCGTGGTTCTCTGCTAGCCCCATGATAACTGTGTCGGGGCACATGACTTGCAAGACTTATGTGAACATTTTGGCCGATCAAGTTCATCCCATGGTACAAACTTTGTTCCCCGATGGTGATGGTGTCTTCCAAGACGACAAAGCCCCTGTTCACACAGCTCACATTGTCCAGGATTGGTTTTCTGAGCACGAGGATGAGTTGTCCCATCTCCTCTGGCCACCACAGTCACCAGACCTGAATATTATCGAACCTTTGTGGTCTACATTGGAACGGAAAGTGCGCTCTCGTTATCCACCACCAACATCGTTATCTGAACTTGCCACCGTTTTGCAGGAAGCATGGTATAATATTCCCTTGGAAAACATACAGGAACTGTATTTATCCATTCCGAGAAGACTGCAAGCTGTTTTGGATGCCAACGGGTTTCCTACATCATATTAACCAAAGAAACATGTTTTTTTAAAGGTGTTTCTATATTTTTATCCAACCCCTGTATGTTTATAATTATATATTCTCAGTTTGCTAATAGATGACGGTAGTGTTTATTTGTAAAAGAAACTGTGATGTCATATTTGTGTACTGTTATGTCATATTTGTGTATATGTAAAAGTTCGTCTTCGTGTGTTCTTGAATAAAAGTTATATAGAATAACTATGTCTGTTTATTACTTTAAATTCGATCCAGCCTGCTTTATTAGAGACTTATACATTTTTAATAAAACTGTAAATAAAAACCAAAGCAGTTTTATAATTTAACACACATGAACAATACTGAGTTAATTCCTAAGCTAAAAAATGTTACCGATTTGTAAGAATTATTATTTATTTCTTTTGTACTAAAAAAAATTCAAAATTATAACTTACAATAATAATAATAAATACAATTAATGTTTATCTGTTAACTGTTTGTAACTGTTTTAACAATCCGCATTAAATTAATATAAGCCTTTTGTATATTATTAAGTAATTGATCTATCACTTAAAATAGCTTACTTTCATAATTAGAATAACTGTTTTGCTTTACTTTCTTCTGTGATTAGCTCATATATTATAGGATGTAACGCTCATATGCTATAGGATGTAAAGTTGTTGTGTGTGTTTAACTCATATATTATAGATGCAAACATATGTATGAGTAACTATATCTTTAAAATATAGGTTTACGTTTTCTGTAAATTTAATTCTCTATAACCTCTCTTATTTTTATTTCATTTGGAAAATTCATCACTCTGTCTTATAAAAATCTAAACTGCGTCAGGCCCACCAGCGGCCGAGCGGTAACGTCGCTGAACACTGGTAGTTCGGTCCGAGGTTCGAATCCCGCGAACGGGCTGGCTGCATGGGTGTTTTCGTGGTTTTCCCCATGTGTAACGTGCATACGAGCCAGTTTCCCTTAAAAAGTCCTCCAAGAAGGCATCCCTCCCTTAAGGCAGAGAGCCCTCGAGTGCTTTGCCGTAATCTAATAAACCAAACCAAACTAAACTGCGTCATTCAAATTAAACATGCGATTTTACGTAAAATTTAAGGCAGATACCTCTTGACCAATCACCAAACTGTAAACCAAAACAAACTCTTTCTCTTTTCGCTTAAGTTTTCATCCTGTTAAGACATTTTGCCTGCCGCAATCATCTATGTCCTGCTATGATAGCATCTATCGTTGTAGTATCAAATTGTGAATGTTTTGGAAGTAGACAAGAGTGGAGTGCCCAAAATGGATGGACGTCTCAAGCACCAAGTATCTACGCCATCAGTACTTCTACGCATCTCCGTCGTGCTGTTCTTCAATCAGGGCTCCCAAATTTCTGCTTTATTATTATTACATGTATATATATACAAAAAAACTAATTAAATTAGTTTTTCTTTCTTAAAATGCCTAATACTTGAGCTAAAGCTGCTAAGAAAGAAAATAAGAAGTTTTTTATTGAATCATTTTTTCAATCATATCTTAGCAAAAGAAAGGAAATTATGAAACATAATAAAAAGTTAAATTTGAAGCTAGTGTAAAAAAATTAGTATTGCCTATAGCAGTAAAATTTTTTAAAATAAAATAAAAGGTACATTTCTGAAAAACGAAAATGTTGAGAAAAATTATTTAATTATTTGTATTAAACGGAAATTAATTGACTTTTCAAAGGGAGTTTGTTCCCCTTTGAAAAGTCAATTTGTTTTCATGTTCGTTTTTTGTTGTTTTCATAAATTTACCTTTAATTAAAAATATTTTTTACTTGCTATAGACAATACTATTTTTTTTTAGCTACAGTAGCATCAAAGTTCACTTTTTATGAAGTTGCATAATTTTCTTTTCTTCTTTTTCTTTTTCTTTTTCTTTGTATATCTATAACAAAAATGTTTAATTATACAATTGAATGTAAGTAAAAGTATCAAGGATTTGTGTATTATATTATTGTTATTTAATAGAAAGAGTTTGTAAATCATTATTTCCTTACAAATAATTAGAAGCAACTTACTTCCCATTCTCTTTCTTATATTGGAAAGTAACAAAGATGTCTTCTCACTACAGTTTGGTATTCAAACTCAGCCTCTGCTTCCGCTCTAGTTACAGCAAATGATGTAATTCAGGCTACAGAAAATTACTCAGTGCTGCCAGTTCTTTCTGCCGTGTGTATTAGCGAGTTGTAAAGAGGCAGTAATCCAATCGACGAAGAAAATGCGGGTTTCTGTGAAAAAGGTGTGATAAAAATTATTTTTCAAAAACGATCAATACCTCTGTTTCTTTGGACTTTTCTCGCCAAAGTCGACATTTTGAATTTTATGTCAATACAATGTAAGAATGTTTTTCAACAAAAGTCTTATAGGTTTCTTTGAATTTTATTACAGGAGAAAATTTCTGCGCGTAAACATATGTGTGTATTTTATTTAAATTACAGACCTAAAAGTGAAGACATAGAAAATTTTATCACTTTGCTAAATCTGAGGTATTGTCGAAGAATGTCATAAAATTTTGCATATTAAGTAGCTGTAATAAGTTTTAAGGCGATAAAATCCTTTTGATAGTAACTTTTGGTTGATATTATGCACAGTCAATATATGCATTTAAAATATTTCTTCTCTACATCTGTCATTATCCATAGAATGTTTAACTTCCGGCGTTGTTTATATGCTTATTAATTTTTTGAGCTTTCCTAATGCAACACTGAGCAAAAGATTTTCAGTTTTTATTTAAACCTGATTTTTTGTGTTATTATAAACACCACAAAAGTTTAATATACTAGGGATAGATTTTTATGCCTTACTAGTTAGTCGTTCTCAATCTAATCTATTCTACACATTCTAGAAGAGTTCAGCATGGTACCTATTCCCTATTTTCAAAAAGCACAGTTTATGAAGAATATGTAAGGATCTATTCGGAAGTGTACATTATTCCTGACAAGCTTACTCTTTATTTCCTTACATTATGAAGATAATCGAAAGTAATAAAATCGCCACGTTTTCATGATTTTAATAAATTAAACTTTACTCTTCGAAAGAAGATAAAATATAAAATATAAGTGTCCTTAATATCATGATGATATTATAATTTTAAAAGCCTTTTAATACTCATTAAAATATTATGTATGTTATTAAAACTACCTATTATTAAAAGGTTGATTAAGATAAGAAAATCTTTATATTGTAGTATTCCTATATTTACACCAGTGCTCAAGAAAACGTTCATTATAGGCTGTCTCGTTCAATATTCTTTTCTCGGAAAAAGCTTTATTTGTATATTCTGTCGAGGAGGGATTTCGAAGTGCTTTACAGTCCGAACATCCGCATCAGATATACCACACCGATCAATGATTGATACTTGTAGGGAAATAAGGCACGCAAGATGACCTTCCACCTACGTCGTAATCCAACAAGGCAATACAGATTCTGCGCGAGGGCTGACCAAGCCTATACGCAGGTTGAAGCCGTGCAGTCAGCTTTTCAGAAAGCAGGTATTAACGAAAATTTATCCTGATTTATCCTGAAGCCACTGATACTATGAATTAATGACAAACTGATTGACACTAGTAAGGATGTTATACGCTTGGAGGTATTAGCACAGTGTGCTTGATGGAAAAAGCAACTGGCTTCGAAACGTTATCATTTTAGCACCTATGCAGTTTATTTTTCAAGATATGTTACAATTTCTTCTTAAGACATTGATTGATACAAGTTTTGACTCTGATGCTCTCCAATTATTTAGAAGCTCATAGGCTTAGATTGTATCCTTAACTTCCCTCATTGACGTTAAATTCAGTAGATTCATCGACTGCAGTAAACTAGTGGTATCAGTGAAGAGGAAAGGCGTATCTAAGGTCTCTGGATAAAGTTCCGGAGGTTCAACCTGCTGCACATAACACGCATTTATTAATCGTGAAACGCGATATTTTCCTTAGCTCGTTTCTGATTTGCTTCTTACTAAGAATCATGGAGGTTGGTAGGTACACATATCACATACATTAGCTTCAGTGTGGTGTTTTTTAATTTCATTATAAATTCGAGAATTTTCAGAATCCAAAATGAGAACATTTAAGATTCGTATCAAAACGCCGCCCCAACCATGGAGCCAAACAAGGGAACATAGGTTCCTGTACTAAGTATATACGCAAGCTGAAGTCCCCCGTTCGACTTCCTCAAAAGCAGTGAGTCCTAAAATTTATCCCCAAATCTATGACACAACGGACTAGTGATCAGTCGACTGACATTAGGGAGGACAGCTAAATGCCTCCCGTTTGGACTAAAGCAGAGACCAAAGCAGCGTGTTAAGGGACTGTATCTCGCCTATCATCTACTAGAACTCTCCTGTCCAGCCGTATACACGCACACGAAGCAGCAGTTTTTTCACCACAGGTGAAAGATTTGTAAGAACATTTCACAGTGAGCCTCATACTCCGAGCAGTTCTTAGAACTTCCAGATATCCTTCCCCAATTATCTTAACGATTTTCTAATTTAAGAAACATATTGTAGTTAAAATAGCAAAATTAGTAAGCCAAGCTATAATTTTCCTATGTATTCCTTACTTGATTTTAAGAAAAGTCCAAAGCTAAGTACATAATTTTAAAGTTCGAAAGATGAAATTATTTTGGACAACAAGAAAATATTCAGCCTAAAAATTTCAAATGCAAATAAATACAAAACAGCTCATGAGATTTTGATAAAATTTAACATTTTGGCATAATTTTAATATCGGAATAAAACAATCTGGAAATTAAAAAAAAAAGAGTCCGATTTTATGTCGGGCCCACCAGCGGCCGCGCTTTAAAGTCGCTGAACACTGGTAGTTCGGTCCGAGGTTCGAATCCCGCGAACGGGCTGGCTGCATGGGTGTTTTCGTGGTTTTCCCCATGTGCAACGTGTATACGAGCCAGTTTCCCTTAGAAAGTCCTCCACGAAAGGCATCCCTCCCCTTTGGCAGATAGCCCTAGTGTGCTTTGCCGTAATTAAATACACACCACACCACCACCGATTTTATGTCAATAATAGTATGATAGAATAATACAGTATATAAATTTGATATATGCACTAAATAGCGTTTAAAATTCAATTTGAATTTTGGCAAACGGTCTGGTTAAAGGCAAGTCTCTTTCTTATTTTGTTTAGTGTATATGTAAATTAACTCTTTTTAATATCCGTTTTTTCAAATACGTAGTTAAATCAGTATAATTTTACAAATTTGTGACATAAAAACTCGTTTATGTTTCTGATTAATAAATTTGTTCTCACATTATTCACCTGCTTGTACATACACTGAAGTGACAAAAGTCATGGGATACCTCCTAATATTTTGTAGGTCCTCCTTTTGCCCGGCGAAGTGCAGCAACGCGACGTGGCATGGACTCAACAAGTCGTTGGAAGTCCCCTGCAGGAATATTGAGCCATGCTGCTTCTATAGACGTCCATAATTGTGACAGTGTTGACGGTGCAGGGTTTTGGGCACGAACTAATCTCTCGATGATGTCCCATAAATGTTCGATGGCATTCATGTCGGGCGATCTAGGTGGCCAGATCATTCGCTGGAATTGTCCAGAATGTTCTTCTAACTAATCGCAGACAATTGCGGGCCGGTGACATGGCGCATTGTCATCCATAAAACACATATATACAAATATCAGAGTTAAAGAGTTATGCATATTAAAGGTTAGGTTTACTACAGTTGGAATAGCATTTGCTTCTTTAAGAATTCAGTGCACTATTGTATCCACAAATTAATATTGACGGTACGCACGAGAATGATTTTTGAAAGAAAATTTGATTTGTTATTGAATTTCAGAATTTCATTATGAGAAACAGAATAAAAATACTATGCATGCTAATCGTTAGAGATCCATTATAAGCCGAATTTCCTCGAACCATCACAAATTTAACCCCTTGACAATTTGTAAGTACTCGTAAAAAGGTTCTCGAACTTATGCAGGTTAAGAATCACTGTTCCAGTCTTAATCAAGAGTTCAATAGTATGTTAGTTGAGTACCTAAAGAGAACCTATCCAGTAGGGTAGAAAAGGATTCATATAATAAAAGCAATGACTTTTAATTAATGATTAATGATTTTTTATGATCTTGCTATGGTTTTTTTCCTTCCTATTTTAGTGTACTTTCTATACACGCATGTTATTTATGCTAAGTATGATAAATGTTGTTGTTAAGAGTAATTCCTTTAACAAACATTTCCCCGACAAAAGTGTTTTTAAAATTAACGGGCTTTGATCCGAAAATAAATATTTACTGATCACATGCTTATAACTGTAATATCAGTATTGAATGTTTTAATTATCTCAGCGAAATACGTCACAATATTTCAAAGCGCTTTCTCCTTACAAAACATTTCATTAATATGTCGAAATTCCATTGTGCTGCATACGAATGTCATAGTTCATTTATCATAATGTAATTCCTTCAATTACAAACAGCAAAATAAATGCTGTTCGCAATTACTCATTTTTCGTTTATGGTTAAAGGATTCCATGAAGAAAGGCCTGCAAATCTAATTTTTCTTTCAAGTGACAGGAGCTTAATAGAATGAGTTTTCTTATGCAATTCTCGGTAATCCCAATATAAATTTGTCATCTGTTTAGAATTTCGTTTTTTAATTATTTAAGTAAATAGATATGTGTCTCGGGTAATGTACTTTCCACCCTGTCTATTTGAGCGATTTTCATTTGGTAACCAAACATTTGTTATCCTTAATATGGACGAAGAATAGTTAATACAGGATTGTAAAGAAAGAGTATTTTACATCGTATTTAATAACATATATTCAATAACATCAAATATTCGATATATGATGAAATATCTTAAAGAAATATTACCGAGCATGTGACAAACAATAATTTAAAGATTAGCCTTCGTGACTGCATTGCTTTATAGTTAGTTATCGATTATTTGCTCCTCAGTAGGAAAATCATCTCTAGTTAATAATATAAAGCGAATCTAAAAATTTAACATCCTTCATATTTTTTTTGGTTTAAAAAAAACCCCTTTTTATATTTGATATTTTTTTATATGTTTTACATTAAAAAAAATGAAATTAAATTACTGTTTTGAAAAACATTTCGTGTAATTCTGAATAAGCATAATATCCCATAATATTATGCTTCTATAATATACCATAAGCATATTATTCCAGCATAATATTTTTAAAGGCGTGAAGTTATCCTTCATGCGTCATTTCTTACTTCAACGTTAAGTGTGGAATACATTATCTTAAATATATATATATATTTATGAGTAAATAATTGAATCTGAGTACTGTATTTACTCAATGGAAAGGTTTGTGTGATGTATTTAATTATGGCAAAGCACACTAGGGCTATCTGCCTAAGAGGAGGGATGCCTTCGTGGAGGACTTTCTAAGGCAAACTGGCTCGTATACACGTTACACATGGGGAAAACCACGAAAACGCCCATGCAGCCAGCCCGTTCGCGGGATTCGAACCTCGGACCGAACTACCAGTGTTCAGCGACTTTACCGCTCGGCCGCTGGTGGGCCTCAATGGAAAGGTAACGCAGCTTGTGAAATTTAGCTTACCCATAAAATGCTGATATTGATTATAAAGCTTTATGCTTCTAAATCTAAATTCAAACAAATTTCTTTGCATTACTTTGACACACAATGATTTAGTAAATTTTGAAAATACAACATGCAAGATTAAGAATACAATCAAGTTTATTTCCTTTTTTCTTTCATTTTACCTACTTCATGTAAGTTGTCTAAAAAAAATCACACAATAAAATATCAATTGAAAGTTCCACTTACAGACCTACCTTCCATATAAAGTAATGAATCGAAAAAGGTAGATTTAAGACTTTGACAACTTTGATCACATAAGAACTTTGAACAAAAATGTACGCAGTTAATATTTTATTGAGGAAAATCTGCTAGAGGCGAAAGTTCTTGTTGTAGCTGAACTAGGCAAGCAAGGTTTATTACTAAAGTTTCAAAATTTCCTGAAATACAATTAATTAAAACTTGGAGAATGGGGAACAAATAGTGTGAAAGATAGTTAGCTTCACACGGTAAGCTTTCTGAATAAATCAGCTTAAATCTGTTACCCCTCAGAAACAAGAAAATTTTTTACATATAGAAGTGAGTAAAATTTCAGACATTTTTAACAGTATTCTATTTTAATATGTTAAAATCAATGCTTCATGATCCCATTCGGTAAGCCAAAAATTTTCAGGTAATGTTATTCAATATTCCATGCTACACAGAAGTGGCCAAGTTGGCAAGACTTCGTGATATTTGTAACCTGATCCGGTTTCGAAGACTGGTGAGTGATTTGGCTGCAAGTGTACTTTTGCGTTTTTTCGTATACGTAACATTTAAACTTTGAGCCAGGTTCCTTACAAAGTCATCTTGTATTTTTGTGTTGTGACTTATCTCTGACAATGACATCAGAACAAGCCCAAGAAATGTATCGTGTATATTGCACATGTCGTTGGAATGCCGTGCCTTGAGCACCATACAGGTGACCCGAAGACTTCTCGCAGTTTCGGCCCCAATTCTGAAGAATGAATGGGGGAAGACCCTCCTTCAAAATTGGGGAAGGCCCCCGGGGTTTTCATCCGCAGAGAACCCGTTGGCGCTTCGGGAAAGAACCCGTTGGCGCCGTTGCATTTTTATTCGCCAAGCTCGCGTTTCATCGGCGATGAGCCGAGCCGTAAACGTGATATTTTGTAAACGTGATTTTTAGTGCATGTAAATTCAAGTTAGCAGACAAAACAATATATTTAGCATATAGTAGTAAAAATTCACAGATAATAAGCATGTAGATGTAAAACTAACTGTTTAAACGTGATATACTAAATAAATTTGTATTAAATTCAAGTTAGCACAGAAAAGAATATATTAAGTATAAGACAATATATAAGCATTTATAACGGAAATAAAAATTCATTTGAAAAATATAAATTAGTATTAATGTACTGAAATTAACCGGTTAAACGTGATAAACGAAAAAAATTTGTCTTAAATTCCAGTTAATACAGAAAACAATATATTCCTTACACCAGCAGTGGTTTGCTAATTTTGATGACCATAGTGATGCATTAAACTATTCCGTCATCTTAGATAATCAATAATATTTTTTATTTCAATTTAATCATCTATTTATGTCACACCAGCCATCCTCTGAAAGGTTATTGTTAGAAAAGCATTAACAATATATTGTTAAAATTTAAGCCAGAAAATTGATTTATTCTCATTTTAGATGACAATAACCAATAATAAAAATAAAAGCATTACTTAGTTATTTAAATTGCTGGTTCTTAGAGCTGTTAATAATTAAGAACACAACGTGAACAGCCGTGTTACAAATTAGCATTCACCCCTCCCGCCGTACTTTCTTCCTTTCATCCCGAACCGAGAACCGGCATCTATCTACAAAAATATTTCTATCCATTCGTTGTTAACAAATTCAGAAAAAATAATAATAAATAAAAGAAGAATAATATGAAGCTGCAAATGCGAACAACGACAGTGATAATTCAACAAAATGAACCCAAGGGGAATGGTTGCAAACTTGGAACAAGTGAATACGATAAATCCGTTGGGTTACCAGGTTTGAACTATTATCGCCAAAGTTGGCGATGTTTACATTTACCGGGTTCTCTGCGGAAGTGCTTCCGCTTGTTGTGTTAATTTTAGCATCAAGCCTAATAAGAGAAGGAATGTATTCAATTCTTGTTATATTTTACTCCATATAAATGTTAAGTGAAGTGGGGAAACACCAAATGACGTCTGATCAGCAACTTATCGATATCGTTGCTGAATTGTCATCGTTCTTTTCGTAATGCGTGCTATGAGAATCATTAGGATTTTGAGAGTAATAAATATTTTCAGATAAGTTGTGTCGCTGCGTAGAGTCAACACAAGATATCCTAATAATGGTCTTCGTGTTAAACATTATACTATATGAAAATATTAACAGACCTTTTTCATTCCTTACACGGCGGCCCACCAGCGGCCGAGCGGTAAAGTCGCTGAACACTGGTAGTTCGGTCCGAGGTTCAAATCCCGCGAACGGGTGGCTGCATGGGTGTTTTCGTGTTTTTCCCCATGTGTAACGTGTATACGAGCCAGTTTCCCTTAGAAAGTCCTCCACGAAGGCATCCCTCCTCTTAGGCAGATAGCCCTAGTGTGCTTTGCCATAATTAAATACACCGCCATTCCTTACACGGAACAAAAATTTGATAACATTTTTTCTTAAAATATCAAATTTTATTAGAATAGTAAATGACTGAGGTGAAGGGAAATGCTGATGTATTTTCAGAGAGCAAAGTATAAAACATTGTATATAATTATAACAAAACTCATACAGTATGCAACACCACCTTTCATCAATCTGTATGCCTGTCATCATAAAAGGGTTTAATAATTAAGACTGCAAAGAATTTATTATTAGATTAGCAGATATGGAATATCAAATACCCGTAAAGCTATGAACGCATAAATCCTAATAAATACTACACACACGTGAATAATACATAATGGCACTTGGAACTTACTCCTTTTAATAAACTTGCGACTTGTAACAAACTAATCCATTCATCTTCTTCTATCGTATGGGGAATGTCTTAATTATTAGCAACGAATTTATGCTAAGAGTCTCATATATTTGAATTATTAGTTTTATATCTATTTTATATATTACGAACACTAAAGTTAAGAACATTCTGCAAGTATATGTATAAGGTATTTCCGCTCTCGTTTCCTCATGCCTTCGTGGTGTAACCAGAAGCATACATGACGCGTCTTCGAGTGGTCCAGGGTTCGCATCCCGACGAGGGCACTGCACATCTTTCATGTCTCCAGCTTTTCCCTGCCCCCCCCCAAAAAAACGAATGACTCTACAAGTGACGCCGAATATGGTGGATGATAATTCGTCACCACCAGGATGTGACCCTTTAAAAGGGGGGAGTATATAACCTTTTCCCCCCTCCTTTCAGTATGCGTTCGTGATGTAATTGAAAACATATTCGACGCGTGTTGGGGGGGGGTACGGATTTCTAGTTTCGGCGAGCGCACTGCACATTTTTCATGTCAGCTTCAAAAGCACCTAATGACTGCACATATGATTTTTAATTATTTAAAAATATCTGGGGTGCTATCAGTTTTGGTCTTCACATTTTTGTCCCTTTTCAAATGAAAGGCTATTACCACCAAAGATTATCCCGAAGTATCATTTTTAGAGGTATAAATAATATAAAAAAAGCATACGGCAACACAAAACACTCTATCGGGAATTACAAAGATATTATGTTTTTTATTTTGTGATTCTGCTGTTAAAATGTTTGATTTGTTACTAGCATTTCCTTTAATTAAATATTTCGAGTTTTGTAAGTTCCAGTTATGCTTACTATAATAGATATCTTTAGAGAAACAGTTTTGTAGATAACTCAGTTAACTGTGGTTTCTATATTCTAATAACTTATATGTTTATGAAATAGAATTGAAAATTAAAACATAACTGTAGGGATTTTCTCCTTCGTTGCCACTTATCTTTATCATGTAAATGGAAGTGAGTCTGACCAGTATCGGAAAATCTCGGCGAGGGAGTTCTTTCCTGTTAACTATACCGATAAATACACAACTGCGGTATACCTATGTAGGTGGATCCAAAAAAAGGTTGTAAGGATTATATTAATTTATCGAACAGCTAAATTTTGAGTGACAGTTCCTTTCCTGTCTTCCTGAATTTTAACTTACAACTTCCGGCCAGGACGTAGTTTTAGAATCACCTTTGAATGCAAATGAGGAGAAGTATGTAACCGCGACGTTCTATTGACTTCGTTAGAGAGAACAAGTAATTCTTGTCTAGCGCGCGTTCGCCTTCTTAGGCTATTCTCTCTCAAGCTATAATCCCGCTCGGCCGTACTTTAGGCCCTTGATAGCTTTGCCGTTATTCAGCATTAAGGGCACAACTCTGTTAGAATCTTAATAGCTTTGGCTACATCTTTTTAGTTAAGTTTTAGTTCTTAGTTTCCTAAGTTCAAGCCAAAGTGGCGGCTTTATTGTAAAACTCCAAAACTCCTTCTTACGTGTTGTTCTCTATCTCACGAACCCAAGCGATTATTCGCTGATCAGTTCTTAAGATTATTCAACTTCAACTGTAACTTAAAACTACACATCACAAAATCTTACAAGGTCATAAGCATCAATATTTGAAAATTAATTATTGTGAAGAGAATAGGAAGGAATACTTCATCCTCCAAGTGTATGCAGATGGCACTAGCTGCTTAGCAGCTATTGTGCGGGTAAGTAGAGCAAGTTCGCAGATGCGCTACAGCAATTGAAATGGCAAGACGGTTAGAAAGGTGGTCTTGCTTGGAGGTGCGAGCCGTGATTCGTTGTCTTGATCGAGTATCTGATTGAGTCCATACCGTTACTGCCAATCGTTTCTATGTAACTTAGACGAGGTACGTGAACCGATCCAACGCAAGTGCCCTAGCATGTTCAGTGATGATGGCATGTTTCTACATGGCAATGCTCAGTCTCATACTGCTCGACAAAGTGAAGAATTGCTGCAACAGTTTAAGTGAGAAGTCTAGAGTCACCCCGCATATACCCCAGATTTAGCACAGTGACTATTTTCTATTTTCGAAACTGAAGAAACATTTATCTGGAATGAGGTTCTTTTTGAGACGGTGGTGTAAAAACAACCACCGAGAACTAGCTTATTCGATTAGGACGAGATTTCTACAAACCGGGTTAAACAAATCAGTCCTGCGTTCAGTTAAACGCCTAAACTGATTTTGTGATTATATGAAAACAATTGATAGGCAAATATGTCTTTTAATTCTCTTTTGTATTTTCTTTCTATTGTTAATGAATAATTTTTATGAATTATTATTATTAAATAATTGTTGAATGATTTTTAATAATTATTATTTAAACCATTTAACACTCGATTTTCCATATCATTCTAAATAATACACTTTCATTTTATATTTTATATGTTAAATGAAGTATATATTCTCATTCTGTTTGCATTATTAAGAATATGGAAGTGTAAGATAAAGCTAAAATACTCTCAATAAACTACCCAGATTTAAAATGCTGATTTGCATCTTCTCATGTTGCTTCAAACGTAATTGAAAATTCAAAGGGAGCAACTCTTACGTGGTAATATTGAAACCATATTCCTACAGAAGCGAAACCTCCTTCTTTCATCCCTGTAGCGATTATTGTCTTGCGTACGTCCTTCGCCATTTTCGATGTTGAATAAAGTTCTGTATAAATAACGGTCTTTATTTCTGCAAATCTATCGTTTTCCGAAGTTCCATTTTACCGCATTAATCATTTGCAAATCGCATTTTCGGAACAGTCCTACCATGGATATTTAGGATGGAACTGAAGAAAAAGAAGAAATTACTGTTACTCCGTGTAGTAAATCTGGCAATATAGTAATGCAGAAATATTTCGCTTGGGAGCTCCAGATTCCATCTGTTTAGCTCCATTTCTGAAAGCTATTTTGCTGCAAAGGTGTTTTTTTCTTCTGTTGGTCTCGATCCTTAGTTTTTTGTCCTTATCACGTATCGGATAAAAGGCTATTACCACCAAAACTTATCACCATGTATTATTTTTAAAGAAATAATAAATAATATATTGTGCTGTTGAATTTTATGTGGCGTAAGTATGAAGAAAGCGATATTTAATAATAAAATTAATATGACAAAAAATGCTGTCTCAGCAACAGTGATATCAAAAGCAGATTGGTCCAGTTGCCCAGCGCCGTTGGCCGGTAAAATCACACTTTCCGTTTTCCTGTAGCCAAAATTATTCAAGAAATATCCTTCATTGGTGAATTAAATTTTCTTGAGGCGTTTCACATTCATAAAAATCTTCCTGTTCTAGTTAACGACCCTAATTCCAATCCATCTTTACCTTCAGCCTTTAAGGAAATTGTGTTTTAGTTTTGTTGTTTTATCAATCGATGGCGTCAGTAGCTCATCTTCTGTCCAGCCATTCTTATTTTATTTTATCTTATCACCATACCTTATTTCGTTCATTTGCACGTTGGGAGCTGAGAAAGATGGTTCTGTAGTTAAACATCAAAACTAGTCCTGCAAAATTTACTAAGATAACACTGACTCTTGTTATTTGACTTCTCCAATAAGAGCTTTCGTTTGCTGAAAGTGGAAACGATGTGGAGCAGAAAATATTCTAGCTTTCGCAAAGGTGTGTTTTTTATGGAAGCAAAATTTAACAAAGAAGTAAAAGATAAAGTATAATCTTTCTGTTGAAAACGTAACGCACTTTTGTGGCAGTAATATACTTTATTCGCAATATTTCGTTTACTTACAGTGCATAGTAATTTCTCTTATTAATGATTTTATCACCATTCATTATTTTTACCTTCCAAACTTGCTGAAATAGGGAAGATTAAAGCTTTGTTATATTGAGAAATTATATAAAATTTTACGTTAATTTATATTTGTAAAATGAATCAAACTCTTGAATGGTTTTTCTATGTTATGGAGCTATTTTATCTTCGTCAGATGTTAAATAAAACGTTAATTTGAACTGTGAAATGTTACAAAATGTTTCTCTTTTTAATATAAAAGTTAATAAACTACATTGTACAAAAATAAGGAATATTCTGCAATCTAGCAATAGTATTTCATTCATCTTTCAAAGAAACCATTTTCATTTCTTAAATTCCTGATTCGATATAGTTTTGGAGGATGAAATATTTGAACTTTAGAAAACATGAAATTTTTACCTTTACTTTTATGCAGTTTAAAGAAAATAAGCGCAGTTTAAAATTATAACTTGGGATTTTTCTAAACGCAAGATTTGAAATAATAAGAAATTTCATTTGTGTTTTTTGCAAATCAAGCATTATTGTAAAAACCATGTAAGCCTTATTGTAACTGCCATGGTCGTACGGGGTGTCAATTGTTATTCCACGATGAGGATATTCTATTTTTAGAGAGGTTTTTCTAGCACAGTTCGCTCTAAGAAAGAATAATGTTCTCAATAAAAGAAAAAAAAATTCTCCTCCCATTTTATTATGAGTAAACCGCGATGAGGATGCGAAGTTATAGAATTTTACCCTGACAGATACTTGTGTGTTTGAAGCATCGTATATTAAAAGAAGAGAAAAACGGAGAGAAAAAGACGTCAGTTATAATCAATTCTGCTGGACCGGATCCAAAAAGTTCAACGCCGAAAACTGAGACACAGTTCTTCTGTCATTGTCAAAGGAAAAGCAGACGTCGCCGGCGATAAAGAGCCTCCAGAAAACAGGATAGAAAGAACCATATATCTTCGACGAAGTTTGTCTTCAAACGTCTTGGAGTAATTATATCTATCTTCAAGAGCCGTGTATTTCTCTCACAGGTGAAGCGGTTGTACATTAATATCGCAGTTTTTTCCCTCCCTATGTTGAGCCGTTTCTAGAATTATATATTTCGATTCGAAAAGCTATGTTTTAAAAAATATTTTAACAAAGGAACGCAAAAAGTATCGACATATAACATGTATCTTAGTACAAATATTTGAAATCTTTAACTCTTTCGCATCGCGAGACGACCAAATCTGTTTTCAACAAACATCGAAAACGCCCGTGTTTACGAATTTGTCTTGGAATAGTTTTCCTTTCCCCGTTTGCTGCTCTTGGAGGTTTTTCTGGGGTTTCTTCCATTGTGCGCAGTTTCACCTTAGGGCCGGATTCCACCTGCGAACGTCATTGCACTTGCGAATGTCAATAGCTTCCGTATTTCTCCTTTATTTGCTTCAAAAGAATGATTGACATGTCTTTTAACAACTCGCGAAACCAATGAGCCATGCACTAATGTGGAGGGGAAAGAACTAGGTAAAAAATAAACGAGGCGTTGGGACGGTTTGCCGTTGCCTGAATGAACGGGCGTTACGGGCGACTTCGATGCGAAAGAGTTAATAAATTTTTTCTTATTGATAAGAACGTAACGCGTTAGACAAATGATTTTATTGTAATTAAGTCAATTTTTTATTTGCGAATTAATGTTTTTCTTATATCTCTTCGTGCACATGAATGATATTTATCACTGATCTTAATCAAATTGTTGATAATATACACATAGCACAAAAAAATGGGACAATTCTATTATCTCCCGTTCTACCAGACCGATCTACCAGAGATAATATTTTTTTTTCTGTACAACGTTGCCATTGCTCGATTTGAAAGCCTTGAGTCTGTTAATCACAAATTCGTTCAAGTGCTACAAAATATTAAATCAATAATAAATAATATACACATAGCACAAAAAAATGGGACAATTCTATTATCTCCCGTTCTACCAAACCGATCTACCAGAGATAATATTTTTTTTTCTGTACAACGTTGCCATTGCTCGATTTAAAAGCCTTGAGTCTGTTAATCACAAATTCGTTCAAGTGCTACAAAATATTAAATCAATAATAAACCAAATTCCAAATTTCAAATTTGGGCTTCCAGATGCCCATATTCGCAGACCACAATGTGAGAAACATACATACATTTATGCAGATTCTTCATTATTTAATTTCTTCAAATATAATACAGGGCGATAATATTTGGTGGCAACAGTTTGAAAAGTGAAACGGACATTCAGAGTGATTCGACGAAATATCACAAAACGAAAACAATAGTCCGTTAGGAACAAAGCCTGCTTGGAATAACAATTATTTTGATAAGTGATATATTCAAGCTTTATTTTGTTTACAGTCTTTAGCAAAATGCTTCCATAAAAATCAATATGTTTCGGAAAAAATAATTAATAAATCTAAAAAATAAGTAATTTTATTTAATTTTCATAAAATTTCTTACTTCAAAATATTTGCTAGTAAGCAGATCGAAAACTAAACCGTTACTACCATCTTCGAAGATTGTTTTGTGTTAAATAACTGATGCCATTAAATCTATCGTAAAAATATCTGATGTGGACACCACATGACTTCCTTATACAACCTTTTAAATTATACATAATTTTGCTACACTTCATTTAAACTTATTTCCTCTAATCTCATTAGAGATACATTTGTCTGTCAATAAGTTCAATTCTCACTTAGTGGCAAAACAAATATACTTAATACTCTAAACATCTTCGTTAAAAATTGTAAAATCGTACACAATTTTGCTGCATTTCATTTAAACTTATGTCCTCAAATCTCATTAGAGACACATTTCTTTGTCAATCAAGTCAGTTCTCACTTCGTAGCAAGGGAACGATACTTAATACTCAAAACATCTCAAACAAACAAAAACGGAGGAACACTGCGAAAAAAAAAAAGACAGTTCTATACCTCCCGTTCTACTGGACAAATTGGACTACTTCAAATTGCGTTTTTCATGTCTCGAAACGCAACTTAGGATATACAGTAAGACCCCGCTTAACGCTGTTTCGTTTAGCGCTGTTTCGGTTTAGCGCTCTTTTATTTCAAGCCGGGGATTCCACGAAATCGCTCGCAGCATACGGGGATTCCCCGAAATATTATGCAGCGATAGGTTTCAAATACATATCCGAAAGAGTGTACTTGTATTTCTTGTTTGGTGCGGTATTGTACAGACATATTTTGAAGGGGTAAATGTGGAAGATGTCGAAGAAATAATTCAAGAAGCAGCTGCTAGTCTTTCTAATGATGAGCTCAAGGAATTAACTGAACAAGAAGAAAACAAAAATGTTGACAGCAGTGATTCAGAAGAAGAGCAAAAAGAACTTTCGATGGCGTTTGTAAAAAGGAGTTTGTCTACCATAACTGAAATAATGGATCAGTTCATTGAAAAGGATCCGAATTTTGACAGGAGCTCAAAAGTAAGGCGTGGTGTTAGAGATGCTCTATCCGTTTATGAAGAACTTTTAAGAGAACAACGCAAAAGAAAAAGGGCAAACAACATTAGATGCTTTTGTCACAAAAAGGCAGAACACTGAAAACGCGGAAGGCTAACTAAATATGACTGACTTAGAATTTTATTTGTTTTTTTTTTAAGAATATTCGTTTTGTTATTTATATTTTGTTTTTATTTTTGCAAGAAATAATAATGTGGTATTAATTTGGGCTTTAAGAAATAAATGTTTGGTTTTATTTTTATTAAAAAAACATACTTTTTAAATTTAATACCTAACCAATTTCCTAGCCATCTTCCCCTAACCCCAATATTTACATGTAAAGATAGCCTCGTTTAGCGCTGTTTCGCATTACGCTCTACTTTGATGGAACGTATCCCCCGCGTTAAGCGGGGTCTTACTGTATATCAGATTCATACATAGCATCATTCTAACATAGGTATTTTGAAACAAAATCGGACATTTTCTGAAATTACCTGCCAATGCTTTTCCATATTTCGACTCTACGACTCAAATTATACCTAAATATTAAATTTGGTAAAATGTCGTGAAGTTTACGGAGAAATTCAAAAATTTATCTTGCTGTATTTTTTTCAGTTTTCTCCAAGAATACTTTACTTGGCGAACTTTTTAATTTATAGCAACCTATTTTTCTTTTCTTTTCTCCATTGTAGACGAGCTGAAAAATGTCATCGTTCGTACTTTCAAATAATTTTTAATAAACTGCTTATTATCTATTGGCGTTATTATGGCTCAAAGTAAAAAGATGCCAAATTTCAGATGCTCCAAAATGTAAATACATGTATAACTTAGAACATTTTGAATAAAAACTCTCATTTTTTGTAGGTGTGCCTAGGAATACATCTATTTTAAGATGATGTTAAAAATTTTATAGGTTATAAAAACAAAATTGTTTCGAAAAATTAAAAAAAATTAAAAATACAAATTTTTAAAATAAATAATAAAAATGTGCGAATTATATTTGGATTAAGCCTAATTTCTGGAAGAAAGAACAAAGTAACTTTAATAAAAAAGATATATTAATAAATATATATCAAATTCAATTAACATATTTGAGCTAAAATTTTGAGAGCTAATTTTTTAAAAACTCTCGTGCGATTTTTACAGACCTTGACAGTTTGGAATAATGTGAGTCGTAGAATCGAAATATGGAGAAAACTTCACATTCAGAAAATTCCGATTTTGTGTCAAAATACCTATATTAAAACAACGCTATATATAAATCTAATACATATCCTAAGTCGCACTTCTGAGACATGAAAAACGCAATTTGAAGTTCGTCAATCTGCGCAGCAGAACGGGAGATATAGAACTGTCACTTTTTTTTTTCCGCAGGGTACTTAACTAAATGCTATAGCTGTCTTATATACAAAATCTCAACGTTATACAAAACCGTTCTGGACAAAAAAAGTGATTTATTCTGTCCGCATGTGCAGATATCACGCAATAACATGACTCAAATAGATCGAGAGCAGTCAAAATGGATATTTTCTTTAAAATAGGGCACACGAAATGTTTCGTTATTACAATACTTTCTGTACTTCGCACAAGAAAGTAAAAAGGTAAGGGCAAGGTTTGAGTATTATGCAAACTAAATCCAAGAAAATTTTCTCAACCGAAATCTAAATTGCCTCGCGAATTAAACTTAAGGATACGTTTCCGTGTGATAAAGCACAGTTACATATCATTTAAGGATTTTTGTAAGCTAGTTTTGAGGTATTTTTTATTGAATTACAGACAGGGTTGAGACAGTTCCAAGTATTTCCACAGTTTGAAGACAAATGATGATCTTTTAATGTAAAGATTTAAAGGATTAATAACTGACATCCACTTCTCCAGCGCATAATTGTTGAAATTCCAGAGATCACTTTAAGAAGGGAAATCGGTTATTTTTCCTAGGAACTGCATGTCATTGATCTTAGAAGACTTCGAACAGTAAAAAGGTAAATGCCAGCAATGAGGAGTTTCTCTTTCTTAACATTGATAGATTATAAATTATTCTTCCTTTTATTACACAGGTAATTCGAATTTCGGTTTATTGCTGGTTCTTTCATTTATTTTGGTGTATACGAGCCAGTTTCCCTTAGAAAGTCCTCCACGAAGGCATCCCTCCCTTTAGGCAGATAGCCCTCGTGTGCTTTGCCATAATTAATTACAATTACAATTCATTTATTTTGAAAATAAAGGAATAATTACCAAGCCGTTTTTACTTGTACTAAAGCAAGAGTGTCCATTTTCGTTTTGCTTGTGGATACCCAAGTCATAACTTTAAATATGTGACCCCCCTATAATTTTATGTAAAATTCCTAAATGAAATATTTAGTTGCAGAACTCAAAAACCTAAGAAGTAAACACTTAAGCAATTCGTAAACGAAGTATTTAATTGTATAATAATAAAATATAATAAATTAAGAGCTAAAATTCCCTAAATGAAATAATTATTTGTGGGCTACTAATTAGAAATTAGTAGCCTGCATAAGAACTATGACTTAAAATATCAATTAAATCTAATAATAAAACATTTAAAAAAGTCTTAAATAAATTATTTATTTGTAATTATTAAAAGATAGTAATTAACAATTTCAATATAATGTAAAAATGTAAATTAAAGTTTCGAAAATTTTAATTAATAAAACTGGAACATATTCTTGTTTCCAGAAATAGTGAAGTAAAAAAAAATGAAACATACAATTTCGAAAAATATATGCCTATTTTTTCCTAATGCTATTAAATAGGATTTCATTAAATATGTACGTCCTACTAATGAGACCCTTTTAGCTGATATTTTTAAATTAACATATTAAAATATCTGGCTGAAATTTTGTGAGAGTCAGACGAATATCACATTCTTTTACTACGGCAAGTAGATCATGATTTTTTGTGAACACAACTAAATCCACATGCACATAATATAAAATGATGAGGAACAATAATTTAGTTTTCTCCCATGAAAGTCGATATTTACATCACCATAAAATCAAATAATATGTTGGTGTTCTTCCGTACACCATGCTTTCTTTTTCTGAATAGGCTCCGGGCTTTCATCAGTCTGCAATTCAACAAATTCCTCATGTAACTCAATTTCGACATCAGCAGCATTAACCTAACGTAAAATCAGCACCCAAGCTGGAGTGTTTAATTCTGGTAGGTCCTTGAATCGGCTCGCACGTTTTAGTATGTTGTTACTTCCTTGTTCGAAATAAGACATATTATAAACGACAAAATTTAGGGCAAAATATTTCAACAAAAACATATATTTTCATCGTTTTAGAATCCATTTGGATAATGGTTTACTTGATGTCTCTACGTACGGACAGAATAAAGGACGTTTTCCGAAAAGGGATTGTAAAATGGATTTCAAAGGTTTTTCGTGGCATCTGTACGTGTGTATGTTTGTAGATATATATGTATCTCACATTACTCAAGAACGATTAGAGATAGAAATTGAAATTTTATACATAGGGTTATTATAACATGTAGTTGTGCACCTCCGTTTTTATTGCAATCATCAGTATCAAACCTTAATATGTATATAAGGTCTAATAATAAATAAAATAAAACAAAAATAAGAAAATTTTTGAGCTTGATTTGCAATGAGATAAATTTAATGAAATTATTAGCTTTTTATAAAAAATATTATCTTATCCTAGGAAAAAATTATATTACGAATTAAAAGTATTTGTGTGTATAATAACACCCACCTTAAAACCGTTTTAAATTGATTTAATTTTGGCATTAATTTTTGCCTTAATTTTGGCAAACATTGATCGTAATCATACACTTTCACTTAACAAGGAAATTTCCTCTAATTATATTTGGGAACGTTGTACTCTCGTTACGAAAAAAATAAAGTTGAAAGAAAGTTACTGACATACGAAAACAATTGAGCGGGATATTTAATTTTAAAATTCATAATTTTTTAGTAGTCAAAGGTTTAAGTAAATACTCTCTTGCTTCCTTCTTTGCGTGAATCATGGGTAATCTGGAAATAATACTAATATTACCAACATCAAGTATTTATTGTTGAAAATACATGTAAACAGCAGCGTATAATATCTTCTTACTGCCACAGAGTGTACACTGAATGCCAGCTAGCTTAACATTCCTGTAGCTGTTCTATACCTCAGGGGTGCAAAAATGTACAATTATCTTCCACTTTAAGCATCAAAGTTGGATAGTGAAATATAAAATATAATTTAAAAAAAACTTTAAAAAATCACACATAGTACTAAATTTTAATATTCTGGAAGGGCAGACGAAAAATAATCATACGAAACGGCTAGAAATATTTTTTTTTATTATTTCCAATGGGAGATTATGAACAGTTACAGGAAAAACAAGAATACAGAAGACAGCAACACAATATAAAAGAAAGGTGTAACAGTAACGCTCGGCGAGAAACGTCTTGCGCAGAGCAGGACAGTGAGTAGATGTGCGGTGTCCATCACCTCTCCAGAGCTGCGCAGAGTGCATATCGGAGAAAGAATAATTTTGAATCTATGGAGATGGAGATATCGTAGGCAGTCATGTCTGGTGGGAAGGCGGAATTCAGCGACCGCTCTACTCATCGAGAAATTACACAAATTGGAGATAGTATTCTTCCAGGACTTATTAGAAACACGATGATAGAGATCTTCCTGAGCACGTACTTCGAAATATCTTTTAAAGAGATCCCTAACAGTGTGGAAAGGCAAAGCACGAGAAATATTTTGCATGATTATAGCACCCTTTTTTGCCAGGAAGTCGGCTTTCTTGTTACCTGGAACCCCACAGTGGGCAAGAACCCACTGGAGGACTATAGTCTTCTCAAGTGATGCCAGGTTTTTTGGATAATGTTGACAATCCAATATGTCCTGTGATATGGGATTTTTATCTGAAACGATAACAAACAGAGCAGCTCAGGAATTACTGAGAATAACAGCTGTTGTGAATTTTTCCAAGTGGCATGGCAGCTAGTATATATGACAAATCGGATATAAGTAATAGTTCTTACAATGTTCTGAGCTTCAAAAGAGAGTAATTGAAACTTACTTAGCTTTTAATCCTTTATTGACACATTTAAACGGACAATTCACTTGACAAGACCCATCTAACTACATTCTAAAGATAAGAGTAAATAAATCAGTTTTAAATTCAAGGGCTCACTATCGCCCCCATCGGTTGAGTTTGCAACATCCTCTGGGGCCAACAGTTCGTCAGGAGACGCAAATGTTCATTAAGTGTTGACTGAGAGTTCTAGAGGACATAACAGTTGCACAGATCTCCTAAAGAGAGTTCATTCGAAAGTCTCACTGAGCATGCACGGATATGACCATCACATCCAGAATGTAATTCTGTCACAATACCCATTCGCCATACAAGTTTAGGCCCATTGTCATCTTTTATCAAATCCAGTGTTCTCTAGAAGTTCTGTGGGCCGGTTTACTGATCGTGATTGGTGAACTGACCTAAGCTCAGGAAGGTATGATGCCTTCCATCTTTTCCAAATTCGATTAAGTAAATCTTCTTGATATCTTCTCATCTTCAAAAGTTGAGATTCGAAGAAAGAAATTCCTTTAATTTCATTGGTCGCATGAGGGAGAGTTAATAATCGTCGGCCAATCAAGAAATGTCCAGGTGTTAGCGGTTCTGGTTCATTTTAATCGCTAAAAACGTAAGTGAGAGGCCTAGAATTGATAACTGCCTCTATCTGTATCAATATAACTTCCAGTTCTTGAAATGAAACTGATGTTCTTCCTAAACTTCTCCTCAGAGACATCTTAACTGACCTCACTAAGCGTTTTCCAACACCACCTCACCAGGAGGCTCTTTCGACGATAAATTTCCACTTGATAGATTCCCAAATAAATTTTGCACTGCTTCCCCTCTCATGATTTTCCACAGCAAATTCAGTTCTCGGTTTGCCTTGTGGAATGTCTTTGCATTATCACTATACATCACACTGCAAATGTCTCTTTGTTCGAAAAGCTTGACAGAGTGAAAATGACTGAGGGGTTAAATCAAGAGTGAGTTCCAAATGTATCGCTCTAGTTACTGCGCAAGTGAAGAGCAGTACGTAGGTCTTCTTCATGGTACCTCGATCTTTAGTATGTAATGGTCCTACGTATTCCAATCCAGTCGTTTGAAAAGGATAAGCTCCTGATATTCTGTCAGCTGGCAATGGCGCATTAATCTGGGACATTGGCTTCGTTCGAAATTTCTGACATAAAAGGCATTTATATGTAACACTCTAATTCGTTGTCTGGCCCTTAAAATCCACGTTTTCTCTCTAAGATGAGTTAGTGTTTCTGCTACATCTCCATGTCTCACTCTTTCATGGCAGTCCTTAATGATGAGATCAGGCAAGTGACAAGCGCTTGGCAACAAAACTGGATGTGCTTCTTGTTGCGAAATATTAGCATATTTAAGACGACCTCCTAACTGTCCGTTTTGTTTTTTGTTTTATTAGTGTTTTATGAGAGTAGAAAGGGACATATAAAATCTCGGAGTATTTTTCTGAATCAGAGTGAAATATACGGACTGATTACTATTGCAAATGATACTGAAAGTCGCAAAGTTTGTTACCAGTGGAAGAAACAAAATCACTCACGCGTAGCCAATTCGACTGCCTGCAAGTGCTGCTTAATTATGGCAGTCAGTGTAAACAACAAAGAAAATAACAAACTGCAGAGCTACTAATAAATAAAATAAATTTCAAAGCATGAAATTCGAAGTAAACTGAAACTCATACCGTAGAGTTAACAAAAACTTTGATGAACGATAAATTTAATTATGTTATAGCATCTCGTCTTCTTTGTAACATAAACTAACAATGCTCAAAGACTGTGCGAGGAATTATCCTCAGGTTTTCAGTACGACAAAATTCAAAGAAGGGTGTAAAGAACCCTTTATTAAATCAATATAAATTTCACAGATGGCACCGACTAACCGTGACTCGTGGCTCGTGGTTACAAAAGGTAACCACGAGTCGGTGCCATCTGTGACTCGTGGTAAAAAATTTTTGTTTCAACTCAAAAGATAACAAGTAATGTAAAATAAAATATAATTAACCTTTCATAGGTTACTTAACTCGCAGGCAGGCTCTGGCACGTAAACGTCGGCGTAAACAAGCTTAATAGCTAGATGCGCTCAGGTCAAAAAAATCTAATCGCTAGTAAATCAAACTAACAACGTGGCATTCAAGCAGGCCTAACACGCTCCAAAATATCCTTCCAAAACCTTTTCCCTTAGCTATTCCCTTCTTTCTACGGCATTTGAATACACGCGTCCTGACTCATTAATATTCTGGCAAGAAAGCATGGGTTGAAAACGACAATAAAGGGAATTTTGCTTTAAAATAAAATCAAATGTTAGATAAATTAAATGTATCTCCGCAACATCTTTTCTGTGAACCGTACTTCTTTGGAGTAATATAAATAGGTATTTAGTAACTAATATCAGTATCACTGAAAGTATCGATATTTTTCTTTTCTCCCACTTATTAATCTATACAAACTCAACCGCTCATAGATACCAATTAATATGCGGAGTCTTAAAACACGGTCTGAAGAAATTAAAAGTTTCTTGAAAAGGGAAATTTTTCATTTTCATCATAATCATTACGCTTCAGTTGCATTAAATAAAAAACTATATTTTTAAAGGTAACACAATTAATTTTATCTTTTATCTTTAAACATTTTTCATTGTAACATTTTTCATTGTATATCTATTCACTTCCTACATATAGTTTCCATTAAATAAAATTAAACGTTTTTTTTTAGAATTACTTAATTAGAAGAATAATAAACGGAAAAGTTAGTCAGCAGTTTAGCCACTTAAAATAATGTGTTTAATTTCCTTTATTTTCCTGCCTTTTTTTTCCCGATTTATGCTACTCTTTACATAGATTTGATAACTTGCAGATAAGTATGTACATTTATGTGCGAATGTCGAAAAAGAAAGATGCTAACTCACATTACAAAAAATAGTAATTATCTATAAACATGAATCATAAAAATTTCTTAAATTCTTTCATTTTTACGTTGAATTACGGTAAATCACTATTATGCACTTATTTATATAAAATTACCTTTCATCGTGTAAACCATGCTTTTAACGCATTCCTGTACTTACGAAATTGCATTAGTACTTTTTTAAACGCCCCGAAACATTACTGAGAATTTTTAATTTCGCTCCTAATTGATTCGGTCTTCATTAAACTCCAGTCCTGCCAGAAGCTAAAGTAATTAAATATGTTTAAGTAGCTCTTTCTTCAAACGTTAGAAGCACAGCTCCTTTAATTAAACTTTCCAAAAGAAATTTGCCTACTAAAGTAAAGCGAATATAGAAAAAACGTGCAATATAAATTTTTAAGAAGTTCACAAAAGAAGTATGAGATTCATTTAGAGTACAAAGCCTTTTCAGCGAGGATGCTTAACCCTATGCGGCACAGTGTGTCCGGTCTGGACACACGTAAAATTTTCCTTCTGTGCGCAGAGAAAAATTGAGTGAAAAAGGATTTATAGGTTACTATAGGTTACTCTGAACCATCTTTATTTATAGTAGACGGAAGCTCAACACAGACCAGCTCATATATTTCAGCCATGTTTAGTTTTTAAGACCTTCATTTTTCAAAGAAACCTTTCAAATTTGTTTAGGATATAAAATGAATTGTTTGAAAAGAAATTTCTATGTTTTTTTGGCTGTATGCTAATCTCCTTATTCTATATTAGTTTTAAATTTTTACCTTGAAATATTGCCTATAATTAAACGGTGAACCCTAGGTGTGCCCAGACCGGGCTCATCGATAATCTAGGACAACTATTTCATAGGTCAGTTCATTGACAACAATACTCGTTTCAGCACTCTTTTCGAAGCTCTATTCAATCAGTGTGCCACTTTGGGCACAGCCACAGAATTAAAACACTAAGTGCTATCTTCACAAAATTTTACTTGTGTACTCCTCTAGGCCTAATTAGACTGCCTACCATTTTTTTTTTTTTTTTTTTATCAAAACTCCGACTTTAAACGGTAGCGTGCCGGAAAGGGTTAAGTCCATATTTCTTCCACATCAATCTGGGTTTCACTGACTCAGATTACCAAATCGAGAAATATGGAATGCAAATAGAAGGCAAAACAGCTTAATGTAGTAGAATAAATTGACTTTGAATTTTTCTAGAAGGATTGTTTAAAAGATAGGAAAATATGCATTTCAGTGCATTGTGCATTCCGATGAATTTTTTTGATTCGAATACTTCAAGAAAGTTAATATTTTTTAATATATTCTAGAAACATTATTCAATTACCAGGAAGAAAAGGTTAAGAATTACCTCAACTATAATAGTAATTTCAATGTGAATAATAACCTATAAAATTTCTATATTTCTAAATATAGCACTAGAATTCAAAAATCTGCACCATAACGAGGCGGTGAGTTATTTTTAATATAGTTTTTATAATGCGTTTATCATTATCAACAACATGTCAGAAACATGGAATATTATTTACACTTTTTTTTCTACTTTCAAGCCTTTTTACCTGTTTTTAACATTTTGTTCTTGTAAAGTCACGAGATCATTACTTGCTTAACTTTTCTTGCTTTTAGTAGTTATCGTCTTCGCAGTTAAATAAAGTCAAAATCAGTCTAACTAAAACACACATAACACAGAGAAGCGTAAACCTCGACTAGAATGAGTTTGAGACTAAGACTAGAAATTACGTCATAAATTTAACAAATTCTAGCCTTCCTATTTGTTCATATTTCACGTTTTTTGCTCGGAAGTGAACCTAACGACTCTGAAAGTAGCAGCAGAACTAAAATGAAGTGCACGATAGATTGTCACAGCCAGGATTTTACGAATGAACAACCCGTCACAAGGGGAACAATGTTATAAGGTATTTCTTCCACTTTCTTAGCGTGCCTTTGTGGTGTAGTGGTTCTGCACGCTGGGCCGGTGTTCCAGAGGTCCGTGGTTCGATTCCTGGAGAAGGCGGTTGCTAATTTTTCATCTCTCCGGCTTTTCCAATTAAACAAATGTCTCTACAATGTAAGGTATTTTATTTGTCTTTACTGAATGCCTCCGTGGTGTCATTGGAAACACGTTCAGCAAATTACTGGTTGGTAATCGGAAGGTCCAGGGTTTGAATCTCTTCAAAGGTATTGGTAAGTTTTCATCTTTCTTTCTCCGAAGTAAACCTAATGTTTCAACCCTAATAATACATGAACCTAATGATGAAAAGTTTTATAAAAATTATCTATTAGATGCATGATTAATTAAATCAAGAACTAGAAAATAATCAAAATGATTATTAGGCATTAATCATTTAAACTGTAGCTCAACGAAGTGAATTTCTTTCTGAAGTAAGAAGTCACCAAAAATACCGGGCTGAAAAATTTTGTCCTCTTGTTCAAATGTAGTTAGCTTCTCTGACTAAAGCTGCGAAAAACTACCTCTCTGCGAAACAGAAAACCAGTTGTGTTAAACCACGCCCCCGACGGTATCGACATCTAGCTAACTTCTAAAGCATCTTTTTTCACCACTGGGACTTGTACAAATAGAACGAAACATGTATGGTCCTTTTTTTTATTTTTTATGCACGTGACGCTGTTCTCTGAAGAAAAAAAACTTGATGTGTACACCACATGACTTCCTTGTACGGAATATAAAATTATACGCAATTTTTCTTGCATTTTATTTAAACTTATTAGATTGAATTAAACCTACTTCGCCGACAGCGCATAAACCACAATAGAATAAATGCATTCTTTAAAATTCCCTTTGCTTACCATAACTTTTCTGGCACTAGGTTCACTTAACAGTATTATATTTCGTTCATATTATAACTCAGAATGCACAAAATTTATATAATTTAAAGAATTATCTAATCGTTGCCACATGTTCTATTCAAATACTATAATAAAGCTAGAACTATGTATAAAAGAAATTAAGCAAACAAAACAAAAAAGAAACAGTTTTCCACAGACGATTGATTATTTCTCATTCAATTAATTCAGTTTTCACTTCGCGACAAGGCAAAAATACATAAAAAACTCAAAATATCTGTATTAAAAATTCTGAAGTAAATCTCAAACGCTTATTTCCTCGAAAATATTCCATAAAGGATTAAGCATGATTTATATAATAAATGAAGGCGTTATCTTTGTTGTTGCGAAGCTAAGTTTCTCTAGATTGGCAACAAATCCACTAGTCAGCTGTTTCAAATGTAAACAAGAGCAATGGCTGCCATCAAATTAGGCTCAGCGGCACTTAAACAATTTTAAAATTGTTGATAATTCTAAAAATATTGCATACAGATTTACTAAAGGCATAAAAACCTTAAACGGAAGATAAAAACAACATAATTCAATCATTTTTAAAAGAAAAAATTTACAATTTACAAACATATAAGAGTAAAGAAACTGAGATCACAGAGCCGGGTAACAGAGTGGATATATTTATAAATATATTTATATACGTTTGGCTGGGCCGATTGAAACCAAAATACGAGGTGCACATCTACATGTTATAGTAGTCTTATATACAAAACTTCAACGTTCTGAGGCTACTCGTTTTTGAGTTATGCGATATACGTTCGTAAAGACGCCACGAAAAATTCTCTTCAGAATTAATTTTAGAGCGGTTTTATATTTTTTTTCGAGGAAACGAGTCTTTTATTCTGTCCTTAGGTACAGATATCACGCAAAAATATCGTTAAATTGCACTTGATAGAGGTGAAAATGGATATTTTCGTTGAAATATGCTGCCTGAAACTTTTCGCGATTACAATACTTTCCTTTTTACTTCGTACAAGGAAGTAAAAAATTGCAGTTTTGTTCTTCAATCTAGATCCCTCTGAAGGGACAAATTCCTATGGTTACATTTTTGTAGTGCTAATTGCTAGTGGTCGCTTTGATGGGAAGATCGAAAATATGCTTTGCATTGAAAACTGAAGGTACTTACGTTTTGCACTCTGTCTAGGAGACCGAATCACTGCGTGATTGTTTTCTCATTCCGAGATACCATGGGTACTTAAGATGTATGCATATGGATTTCAAGTTGCTGCCGTAAAAAAACAAAGTCACGAAAACCTATTACATAAATATGAACGAGTGTGTTGCTTGCTGTGTGCGTTCTGTTAATTCCTTTTACAAATCTAAGGAGCAATGTTTCCGTGGCTTTGCTTCCTTGGATTTGAGAATATTTCTATTCAGTTCTCGTCTGTGACGGTCATGGGGTTTTCGTAACGACATTGCCCTTCTATATTCTCTATCCCAATGACGTGCGAACAGTTCTCATGGGACGTTGGACAAGGTTATTGGAATGTCACGATAGATATTATACCAAACCTGAATTTTTGCATAAAATACTAAAGACTCGGATGTAAATCTTATACTAACAACTATTTCAAAGGCTTAAACCGCTTAAATAATGCACTCAATGGTTGTATTCAGCAAAGGCTATGTTGTGCTATGGCCCTCTTCGTTCACGGATTTTGGTCATTAACTCTGAACTTTCTAAAGATATATATATTACTTTCTTTGTCTTTATTTCTTATTTTCCCTCTTAGATCTTTCTCTGTGTTACATTTTACACTCATACCCCAAAAATGCTATAACTTTGAAACAAAATAGAATATGTTCTGTAGAATTTGTTTCGTTTCTAAAAAATAGCATTTTGACAGTTCTTGCATTTGATTAATGCTTCAGTAATGCAATACAGCATACAAAAATGAGCAAAAAAGGAAAAAATAGCTTTCTAACATCAGTTACAAATGACATGAAAAAAAAATAAGTTAAAAATAACATTTCTTCAAAATGAATAGCCGATACAGGATTTTACAAAATTTTTTTTAATTGCTGATGGTTAAATGGAAAGCTAATGTTAGTTATAAAGAAAGCTAACGATAATTGCCTATTTTTTAATCAGTATTTAAAATAATGTTTTATGTGTAACTGATCCCTATTTAATAAAACAAGACTAACTGCAGCAATAAAATGTTTAAAAAAGTAATTTTATCGACGTAAAAATCTTTACAACTCCAAACAATTGCACGAAACATTTTTAACTATTATCTTCACAATTCTTACATCCATTTGCACATAATTTGACCATCTACGCTCTACATATTTTTCTTGAATGAGGAAACAAATGAAATGGGAATATATATCTGCTCTTGTGTGCTTTCCTATGTGCAGCATATTCGACATCACTATTGAAACTTCGTTAATATGACTTTCGGATATGATTAATAATGCCTTCTTCAAATGATCTGAGACCTTTTAATTTCATTACTATTTACTTTTATGAATAGAATTAACAAATTCGAATTCTTTAGCATCATAAATAAAATAAAAGAAAAAAAACTCCTTCATTAGTGAAGAAACTTTTAAATGGTTCTTTTCGCTTTCATTTACAGAATAATTTGCAGTCACGGAAGAGAAAACAACAAACATTTTCTTTTTACGATAAAATTTAGTGCAAAAAGCACACTAGATTAAAAAATCTTCCATTCTTTAACATAAAAAAAAACTTAATGTTAAAAAAAAATGTTTTTTTTTCTGACTTTTGCCATAACGTTTTTCCTTTTTTTCTTAAAATAGAGAATAGATCTCTCTCAGTTTGCAGCAATTATGTATCAGTAATTAATCTTTAAAATACATTGTGTCATTGCTCTATCTGTTCTTCTCTAGTGGGACTGAACTTCTTTTAAAGATAAATTCTCATAAAAGGAAAAGATAATGAAGCATGTATGCCGATGTTTTCTTATTAAATGAGCAAACGGAACTTTTGAAGTCAGAATCATTTTCTGTAATATAAATAAAAAAAGTATTTAAATTAATTTTAACGATAAAATAGATCAGTTAAAATACAATAATATTTTGAGAAATGTTTTAAGCATTAACTACAAATATCGAATGGAAATAACAAGTTAAATTATTTTGATACTTCAAATTATCTTGATAATGATGATTTGATTCAATTAACTTATAGCTTCAGATTACAGTCTAACATCTCGAAAATATATACCAGGGATGGCCAACCTGCGGCTCGCGAGCCACATGTGGCTCTTTGAAGAATTATTTGTGGCTCTCGATAAATGTACTCCAGTTTCCTTTTCATTTTTGTGTTATTATATTTTAAAAAATTATTATCCTTCCGTATGTGTTTCAAAATGTCTTTTAAATTACACCCAACAAATATGAAAGAATAAGTGCAACATTGTAACAAATTTCATTTCCGTCCATCGTCACTTGTTTTTTTTTCTGAATCCATTTGAAGTTAACAAAATTCAATGTGATTTTTCCATTTCCAATATAAGTATGACCCAAAAAGCATCTGGAGAATTAGAATTAATAGAGATGCAAGAAGATCAAGCTCTACAATTAAAATATAAATCGACGCCGATTACTGAATTTTGGAAATTTGTACCAGAATCGAAGTATCTTGAATTAGAAAAGGTTGGTTGTCAAATTATTTCAATATTCGGAAAATCGTACTTATATGAACCTTTTTATTCCACTTTAAAATTCGTGAAATCCAAAACTCGATCATTATTAACTAACCAGCATCTCAAAGATTACTGAGAAGTGCTGTCACCAATTATTCACCAAATTTTAAAGAATTATCAAGAGACGTAGAATAAATATGTTTAATTTTTAATATTTAAATTCAATACACATATTTTGTACTTTTATTTACATGTTTTCAATAAATATAATTTCTATAAAAATTTTAATACCTTTTTTGAATAGCTTTTAAATACGTATTTAATTGCGGCTCGTGAAAAATTTCAAATTTTGAAAAATGACTCGGACTATCAATGAGCTTGGCCACCCCTGATATATACCTTCAAAATTTTGAAACTTTTTTTTAAATTGTAAAAGTTAAAAAGGAATTTTGAATTTACTCACGAATCTCAGTTTAACATGTGAAAGAGTTTTCAAATAATCCATTAAAAGGGACTTAATAGCTTATGAATTAATCCTGCGTGAAATAAAATATTATATTTAAAATAAGTTGTGCAAAATGGCAGAGCGAAAGTGTAGGAAATAATTTAAATATAATGTCATTTCTTCATAAATTAACATGATGCAGAGACTTGCACACTTATTTAGAAAATACATAAAACGCTTGATTACACACAACACAGCTGTACGTTTAGCAAAAATTTCTCTCTAACTTTCTTTTTTGCCTATATACCATATGAAACGAATGAAATGAAATTATAAAGGCCCCGAATTTGTTTCTTTTGATGTATATCATAAAAATAGACTAAAAAAAATCTGCTGTGGACAGACCATGACTTCTTTGTACAACCCATTAAATCATGCATATTTTTTCTGCACTTCATTTACACTTATTTCCTGGAATTACTCTAGATTAATTAACCTACTCCTCAAGGACTACATATGCGACTCAGGGGATGCTACCAACGATTGTGAAAATAAAATCCGTGTAAGGATTTTAAAACTGAGTAAGACGGTGATATATATGTATATGTTACGGTGAAACACGGAAATCTGGAGAAAGTCGACTTTCTCCAGATTAAAAAAATTCCCCGGAGAATGTCAACATTCACTTTTTCTCTTGGTGTATGTCCGAAATATTTTCTAAATACTCTTATTTCTGACTTACACCGGTGAATGTCGACATTCACCATGTACTAATGGTGAATGCTGAACATGTAACAATATTATATTTTCTTCTCCGTAATTCAGTCGCGAATAAACGCACTTGAAACTTGAAATAAGAACTTAAGAACATGAGAACCTAAAACACACAATACATTCAAAATGAGAAAGCAAAATAATAGAAGTTAAAAACTTACTTAATTATACAGTACGTTCTAAATGAGAAAATAAAATAACAGTAATAAAAGACTTACTAAATTATGTGATTCAAACCTTATTTATTGCAACAACTTAAACTATTATGGCACTTTATGACCTCTCTTTTCGACTTTCACCAGAGCATATCTGTGATTGTCGACATACACCGGTGAAAGTCCGAATATACAAGAATGTAGTGAAATATTTGGTCTTTCACCGACGTACTTGGTGAATGTTGATATTCTCCAGTGAAAGTCGACATTCTCCAATCTCGATCTTTCACGGTAACATATGTATTGTTGTAAACTGACTAGCTGCGGTAAAATAGCTTCCCAGCAAAGCACGTTTAGGGTTTCCAGAAAATTTCAATTAAAGGAAGGGTTGCCAAATTTAGCGCAAAATCGCCCATTTGGCGACAAAATTAGCGATATGCCACAGACGGAGCGAGAACATTCTAGAACGAATTCTTACCGGTTTTCCCGAGAATATTCTCTAAGAAACGTTAAAAGCTGTAAATACCCTTTCTGTTCGCAGCGTAGCAGTTTATCGTGAAGAGTATCTTGAGTGCGTTGAGTTCAGAGATTAGCTTGAGCGCGATCGACCGAGTCGGGTGCTGTACTTCTAGTGCTTTGCCGTGACGCTGTCACCATCGATATATTCCGATAGTCTGAAGGCTGTGTGTTGCTGATTGTTTTAGTGTGTTTATCGTAGTTTTTTTACGACTGCAACGCGTTCCATATATATATGTTTGATATTGACATATATATGTTGAATACTGCCTATTGCAATAGAAAAGGGGGAGGAGCATCATTTTAATCTTAGCCGCTGTTTTGTGTCATAATTCTCATTTTCACGAAAGAATGCTGCAAATATGACTCTTATCTCACAATTGGCCGCATTTCGAGGCATTCTCATTTCTATGTATGTATCTGTGTCGTTTGCCAGAGAAAGTCAAATTTTATTATATTTTGTCTTGGCAGCAAATTGGCTTTGAATAATCCATTATTAATTCCTCAAAAAAATAATGGATTTCAAGAAATTTTCAATATTTTTCTCAAGAATCAAAACACAGTTTATTCGTCAATATTACACAGGATAGTTCCATAAGACGTGTTACAGTCGTAAAAAAATTATTTACCATCATGTTTTGCTACTTTAGGTCTAGTTAAGAAGGATGCGAGATGAGTGAAGTCGCATAAAATATTGTAGCCACAGTATTTGCTGAATTGTGGTCACAGTTCCTTAAAATACTGAAAATCTTCATAATTTTAGATTTATAAGGGATGTTAGCATCTAAAAATAACTGGTAAACGCTTTAACTCTTTCGCATCGAGAGAGGGCAAAATCTCAATTCCCCAAAGATCGAAAACGTCCGTATCTAAGAATTTCTCTTGGAATGCTTTTCCTTCCCCCATGACAAGTTGAATACTACAGCGCTAACAATAGTCTTACTTAAGTAAAGCGAGAACTTCTTCGACGCTTTGACACTGTGTGAAGTTCCCCCTTGGGACGGGATTGCAACTTCGGTCATCAAAAGCTAAACACTGACAGTAAACAAAGGAAAGGAAGGAACAAAGGAAAAGAAGGAACAAAGGAAACAAGGAAGCTACTTTTAGTAGCTTCAAAAGAATGATTGACATGTGATTTAACAACACCTGAAAGCAATGAGTAATGCAGTAACGTGATGGGGGAAAGCACTGGGTAGGAAATTATTCAGGCGTTTCGGGCGTCCAGCCGATGTCTGAATGCTCGGGCGTCTGGGGCGACTTCGATGCGAAAGAGTTAATCATCATAATCCTTGTTGCAATAAACGTTCTACATATATATGCAAAAATATACGAAACGCGTCATTAGAGAAAAAAGCAAATTATGGCACAAAACCTCAAAGCAACAGCAAGGAAACTCACTGCGGATGCTTAGTGTCAAGACAATTAAAATTTTTTCATATAATTTCATTGTTTTTTCATACTGACTTGAATTCAGAATGATTAGCTTCCATAAAAACTTGAAGAATAATAGAAGAATACTATATGAATACTAGAAGACGTAACAGAACACAGCTTCAATACAGCAATCATATATTTAACTTTAAAGACATTTATTACTTTCATTTTTAAAGACATTAATTTAAAATATACCGTGGCGATAAAACTCATTACCCGACTTTTGTTTTCAAAATCATTGGTTTGGTCGTAGATATGTATTTCCAAATACGAAAAGATTTTAAATTATACAAATTTGGGATTTTTAAATAAATTTTTTTTTTGAAAACCATGGCATCTAAAATTTATATATTCTCCCGTTCCTTATACTTACGTTCAGAAAAATGTTCTTATAAAACATCTGATGTGGAAACATGACCTTTTTGTATGGCCGATTAAATTATACACATTTTTGGTAGTATTTCATTTAAACTTATTTTAAGGAATTTTATTACAGATGTACTTATCACTCAATTAATTAAGTCCTTCGCGGCAAGGCACGGACACATAAAAAATTAAAACATCAAATTAAAAATTGTAAAATACAGTACAACATAAAATACAAAATACAGTTGCCAGCGAATGCCATCTTTACAGTTAAATTAGAATTTCTAGGTAAAAACTAAGAGCTTCAGTAGCGGGGAGGAAAACAAAATTTTCGATGCAGAAAATTTAAAGTTAATTTTGATCCCACTGGGCAAAAAGGCTTTGAAGCTGGTGCATCAAATGACTTAATTCACTATTCTAGGAGTTTCAAATGTAAAGAAATGGCGACCTCTTTAGTTTTTGTAGCACGTAAACAACTTTTAAATTCTTGAAAATTCTACAACTATTGCATGCAGAATAACTAAAGATATAAAACCCTTAACAGGAACATAAAAACAACATAATTTAATCACTTTTAAAGCAGAAAATACCTGTAAGAATTAAAGAAACTTAGCTTACCGAACATATATACGCGTGTGTGTGTATGTATGTGTGTGTTTGATGTGGCTGATTGCAATGAAAAAGGGAGGTACATTAACAGATGCTGTAGCAGCACCATATAAAAAATTTCAACGTTCTGCGGCTACTCGTTTTTGAGTTTTGTGAGGTACATACATACATACGTAAAGACGTCACGAAAAAGTCTCTTCTGAATCCATTATAAATTCTATTAAGATCCGTTTTGGGAAAAGAGTCCTTTATTCTGTCCGTACCTGCAGATGTCATGCAAAAACATCTTTCAAAGGGATTCAAAAGAGGTCAAAATTGATTATTTCCGTTGAAATATGATACACGAAAGTTTTTGCGTTTACAATGCTACCTTTACTTCGTTGCAGGGAATTAAAATCACAGAACAAAATGTGTAAATTCGTTTCGAAAATATTAACTGAGGTATTGAAAACTGCACGTAATTTCGAGGAACCCTACAGAATTTGAAGAGCGAAACGTTTTAATTTGTACTCACAAACAATAAAATATCAATTTAGAAATCGATTTTCGGTGTTAGTGGATTAAGTGACAAAACTTTCTATGTATATCAACGTGAAAAGTAATAATCAATAAAATTCTTTCAAAAACGTGATCTTATTCACAGGATCTTACATAATTCGTTATCTAGAAAATACTAAAAATCTTTGGTGTTGCCATATTGCCAGCTCTTAATATCGTTTGTATAAATTAAAAACGAAAATTATTTCTAGTTTAATGATTTTTTGTTTGATTTTTTTATTTCAATTCTTCACTAATAAAATTGCATAACAGTAGGAATAATATATTTCTATTATTTCCAAGCTTATTAATCATTTATATAAAAATCTTTTTGTCATATAAATCTTCACGAAATTTTATAGTAAGGAAGTATTGCACACAAGTAAATAATAAAGGAATACCATTGAATGGAATTTTAGGGAAAAATATCAAACTGGAATAATTCTAATTTATGTTTTAATCTGCCCCTCAACTAAAGATGAAAATAGCTTGAAAATCTTAGATTTCGAAATTAAATACCTCGCTCAATATTTTTTATAACGGTGTCAAACTTTTTAATTGTTTACATTTTATAATAATTTCAAATTTTACCTAGTTGTAAGTATAGGAAACGGAAGACAGTATAAAAAGTTAGATTTCGTATTTTAATTAGAATAAGCTTATTAAAATTAGAAAATACGAAAACATGAATACTAGGATCATTCGAAAATGTTTGTAGTTGAAAATATGTATACATATATACTTCCAACTCTCTCTCTATATATACAGTATATATATTAGGTTGGCAACTAAGAAATTGCGGATTTCACTCATAGATGGCTTCAGTTGAATTTTTAGGGTTGCAGACGGCAGACGTAGTACAAATGTAAAACACATTTTGTTATTTGATAGTTGGTAATTCAGCTGTCAATCAGTAAAAAAAGGTTTTAGGGTTGCAGACGTAGTACAAATGTAAAACACATTTTGTTATTTGATAGTTGGCAATTCAGCTGTCAATCAGTAAAAGAAGTTTTTTGATCGGTTGCGTAGTTTTCGTTTGGCGTTCGTTGAAAAATGGAAAATCAAAAGGAACATTTTCGTCATATTTTGCTTTTTTATTTCCGCAAAGGGAAAAACGAATCGCAAGCTCATAAAAAGTTATGTGCTATTTATGGTGACGAAGCTTTAAAAGAACGGTAGTGTCAAAATTGGTTTGCCAAATTTCGTTCTGGTGATTTTTCACTCAAAGATGAAAAACGCTCTGGTCGTCCAGTTGAAGTTGATGACGACCTAATCAAAGCAATAATTGATTCGGATCGTCACAGTACAACACCTGAGAGTGCAGAGAAGCTTCATGTATCACATACATGCATTGAAAATCAGTTAAAACTACTTGGCTCTGTTCAAAAACTCGATACATGGGTTCCTCACGAACAGAAAAAAACGCATTTAACGCAACGCATTAACAGCTGCCATTTGCGTAATGAAAATGATCCCTAAAGAAAGAACTAAAGAAACGTAATGAAAATGATCCATTTTTAAAACGACTGATAATTTGCGATGAAAAATGGGTTGTTTACAACAATATCAAGCGGAAAAGATCGTGGAGCAGGCCAGGTGAACCAACTCAAACAACATTAAAAGCTTATATTCATCAAAAAAAGGTTTTGTTATCAGTTTGGTGGGATTACAATGGAATTGTCTACTTTAAACTCTTACCATCGAACCGAACGATCAATTCTGATGTCTACATTGAATAACTAACGAAATTAAACAATGCAGTTGAAGAAAAGCGGCCCGAATTGAAAAATCGAAAAGGTGTTGTATTGCATCATGACAATGCAAGGCCACACACATCTTTGGTCACTCGGCAAAAATTATTGGAGCTTGGTTGGGATGTTTTGCCACATCCACCATATAGTCCTGATATTGCAACATCTGAATACTTTTTGTTTCGATCTTTACAAAACTCCTTGAATGGTAAAAATTTCAATAATGATGATGATGTCAAATCGTACCTGCTTCAGCTTTTTTGCTAATAAAAACCAGAAGTTTTATGAACGTTGGATTATGAAGCTGCCTGAAAGATGGCAAAAGGTCATTGATCAAATTCGGCAATACATTACAGAATAAAGTTATTTAGTTCCATGAAAATATTGTCTTTGATTTTCTAAAAAAATTCCGCAATTACTTAGTTGCCAACCCTATATATGAAGAGGGAGCGAGAGCTACTTTGAACAGTTGCGACGACTGGGGAAGGCCGGGCAAGGACATTTGTTGACCCAGTATATATATATAATGCCTTTTATACAGTAGAATAAATGCTGTTTCTTCTTGCTGGTTTTCGTCAGCTGACGAAGGTAAAAATAACGGCCCGTAATGACTGACATGATTACATTTAACTTCCTAGATTACTGTAAAATTAGTTTTACCGGTTGCATTTTGGGGGCAAATGAGCTGGAAAGCGACTGGACATAAGTATATATTTATATGTAAATTAATTTGGCTTTCATATGACAAGAAAAAATTATATATTTATCATACATACTCCCACTAATCACTAACCACTTTACAATAATCATGCCTTCACGAATGTTATTATTGCACTGTTTTCGCAAAAAAAATCGATAGCTATACTGAATACGAATCCTAAAACTAGACTAATTTAGTACTAGACTAATTAACTATTTTATAATACACAGCAGAGTTTCTTAAAACGTGGGTCGCAACCCCAATTAGGGTCACGGGACCTGCAGTAGGGGTTCGCCAAAATTTTTAGCAATTTTGGTATTTCCTTAACTTATTATAATACGTTTACAATTACTAAATATTTTTACATACTGTATATGACAATAGATAAAGATAAGGAAACACAGACAAAAAAAAAAAAAAAAAAAAAAAACGAAAGCGTTTCGACGCATTTTTTTTATAATAGAAGCGTTTATTTTACTTTAAAAATTAATGACCTAAACCTGCAATAGTATGTTACAGTACGAGTGAAGAAATTTATTGTTGATAGTTTCATTCACGCGTGTTGCGTATTTGCGCAATGCTTGGGGTCCCACAAAATTTTAGTAAATATTATAGGGTTCCCACACCAAAATGTTTAAGAAACCATTACCATCAAAAATCACTACCCGTCCTTTTATTTTCGCAATAATTGATTTTAGATACATACTCCGTTTGCAAATTGTTTTGAATAATGCAATGATTAATATTTTGGCATTTTTAAATTTAATTGCATCAATTTTGTAAATAGTACGAAATCAAAGTTTGATACGTTCCGACGGCCCTATACTTATATTTGGGAAAATTTCGAATTCTTTATAAAAAAATAAAGCACTAAAGATTTGACACTCCTGCGACAAAAATTGACTGAGGTATTCTATTTTAAAATTCGCAATTTTTATGAATCATATTTTATTTGCATTGAGGGGTCGGTTAGTGAATCCTAGCTGATTTTCGTCCTTTAAATACCGTTCAATTATACTGTTTTGTGAATTCCTTTATTTGTATTTTTGTTACATTTGGTATGGCGAAAGAATTTTCACACAATTAATTCATATGTTTTATAACTCTTAATATGCGTTATTTATAGTCCCATGAAGTTTTAATACTTTAGAAACACAATCATTACACGAAACAGTTCATTAAAATTCGTTTATTCTATTAAAAATATGCTTAATTTTTAATTAATGGAAACAAGATTAAGAGTGACCTTATTTAAGCCTGCCAATGTCTTCTAGAAAACAAACTCTGTAAGAATCTGTAAATAAGAAAACCAGTTAAAAAAATATATACAGTCAAAAGTCGTTAATTCGGACACCCATAATCCGGAATGATCTATAATCCGGACCTCAAAGCTAAAATCTATCTGCGCATGCACCGCGTTGACGCATGCTCATAGGCGTCTTACGTGTGCGCGCAAGACATTTAAGACTGCGCATATGCGTCTGCGCAAGCGCAGAATACGTTTTCGCGTGCGCGTTTAATGTATAACGGACGGTATAAGCTAAAATTATCTAATTATCTATTTCAGGTAATGTTGATGATTGCGTTGTTCCTTAATCTTCGAATTGGATCCGGCTTATTATTTTTTGCAGACTGAAAGAGCAATTTTATAAAAGTAAGCTTGAACTTTCGATTATCTCAAATAGAATTTCTGATGCTGGAGCTCCCAAAGGATCTAGAAAACGAAAGTATGTTTCGATGTCCATCAAACAAAAAACGAATTGCTACAAAAAATGGATAAAGGTATATCCTTTGTTTATCTAACCGTTCCGAAATCTGTTTATCAATTTCACGCTGCTCTGCACGGGGGGGGGGAACGTCGCGGCGCGCAATGAACTGGAAGTTGATCTGTCAGCACTATCGTTATCTTCAGGGCAGATGCTTTTATTTTATTCAGCTTATGTAGTATTTAATCTCAATCTACTCCGTCTTTAATATGATTTAAATCAAATTCCTCGTCACTATAAATATCACGAATATAAATCAAATAGTTTTTTGGTTGCAATTTTCTAATTTCGGCTATGCGTAAGGTACGCATGCGCGCGTTGAAAGAAATGTTTAATAAAGTAAACAAATAAATATTAAGCTTCATTTTTTGTAAATTTTGATACCCTTTAGATCATAATTGCTCATTATTTTATAAATTACGGTTTCATATTTTTAATTTTAAAATTTCTGCATGCCATCTTACCAGATTTAAACTGATGATCTATAATCCGGAAAAATCGATAATTCGGAATCTCCGAAGTCCCGACGAGTCCGGATTAAAGACTTTTGACTGTATTAATCAGTATTCGTGAGTAATCTTTAACCTCTCAAACCTAGATTGTATATTTTTAGCTACTTACGAATACAAATATTCGGCTTTTAAATTTGTGTACGGCCCCTGAAAATGTTTCCTATCTTAATATCAAATATCGTAATCAATTTTGCAGTATTCAAACTTTTTGTCTTTTATTTTTTATGACGAATATAAGTTTTTCTAAATGTAAGTAGAGGGACCGGAGAAATGCGCGCAAAAATTTAGATTTTGCATTTTACTCAAAATGTTTTCTTTTAAATTTAAAAATATGGAAGCATGAAATTTTGCTTTATTAAAAACATTTTTGTAATTAGAAGTTTATATCTGCACCCAACGGTTGGGAAAATATATCTCAGGTAAGAACATTTGCGAACACTGCGTATATTTACGACCGTCATCATAGATGGGACAAAGCAGTAGCTGATGTGTTTATAGAAGTGAAATCATTAGAAAATGCCCAATAGAAATTACACATTTTTTAAAATCCTTAAAAATACGAATATATTACTTTTAATTCAGGGAATATTAACGTATATGAGTTATATTTTCACGTGTAGCATAAATATTGTCTAATTTATTGGACCACACAGATTTAAGAAAGGAATAGTAGATTTATGTTGAAATAAATACAGCAAGTCTTATAAATTCAGGAAACTGGAAATAGCTGGCGCAGCATTATATAAAATAACTCAAGTTAAATTATGTCTAAGACATTTAACATCAGACGATTTTCATAGTTCAGAAATTATGTATTATCTTGTTATAACTATCATCCAGAGGCATCAACTATCAACTTCAAGACATCTGCAGAAGTATTTTAGTCAGAAATAATAGAAATCTTATTTTAGTGCATAAAAATAACTTCTAGTTAAAACCTTTATTTGAAGGTTTACATTCTGCATTTTATAATTTTACATCGAATTAATGGTTAATTAAATGGTAAAGATTACTAATAATGATTATAAGTTTTATTCATTGAAGATATTTCGCCCAAACCATCAGACCTAGCTGGGTAGCGAGAGAATGTTAGCTTGAAGTATCGCTTTTTCCTGTTACTGATTTGCGTAGAAACTTGCGATTGGACAGTATCGATTGTTGTTTATCTTGGCATTTTATCTGAAAACATCTTGTTGTCTGCCTTCTGTTTCCGTTTATTTAATGCAGTCTCCCAAGGCGTACTCCCAGCAATAGGAATTTGAATTCACAGTTTTGTATTGGGAAACGTATCTTATTGAATTCAGAGTGAACGGCGTTTCCAATACTTAGTCTTAAAACTTGGATTTTGAATTCTATTTCAAACTTTTCTCGTTTATTTATTCCGTTGAAACTGGCAGATGCAAAGTAAGAGTACAGGACTGATTTTAAGATAAATAAAAAACGTCAATTAAAATAATGCTTACAAGACAAACAAATTTATGTCGACTTTCAGCTTCTCTTCTTATGTTTGGCATAAGTGCTGCATATTTATATTTTGTGGATTTTTTAGGATTAATTTTCAAATGATTGCAAAAATACTTTATCGAGACTAAATGCGCTTTTAATAAAGAAAGTTTGCTTAATAAAAAATCTGATGTGTACACCACATGACTTCCTTGTACGGAATATTAAATTATACGCATTTTTTCTTGCATTTTATTTAACCTTATTAGATTGAATTAAACCTACTTCGTCGACAGCGCATAAACCACAATAGAATAAACGCATTCTTTAAAATTCACTTTGTTTACCATAGCGACACTCTGGCGCTAGGTTTACTTAACAGTATTATATTTCGTTCATATTATAACTCTGAATGCACAAAATTTATATCATTTAAAGAATTATCTAATGATTGCCACATGTTCTATGCAAATACTATAATAAAGCTAGAAATATGTATAAAAGAAATTAAGCAAACAAAACAAAAAAGAAACAGTTTTTCACAGACGATTGAGTATTTCTCATTCAATTAATTCAGTTCTCACTTCGCGACAAGGTAAAAATACATAAAAACTCAAAATATATGTATTAAAAATTACAAAGTAAATCTTAAACGCTTATTTCCTCGAAAAAATTCAAGAAAGGATTAAGCATGATTTAATTGGCAATAATAAATAAATGCGTTATCTTTGTTGTTGCGAAGCTAAGTTTCTCTAGATTGGCAACAAATCCACTAGTCTCCCGTTTCAAATGTAAACATCAATGGCCGCCATCAAATTAGGCTTAGCGGCACTTAAATAATTTAAAAATTGTTGATAATTCTAAAAGTATTGCATACAGATTTACTAAGGCATAAAGCTCTTAACCGGAATATAAAAACAACATAATTCAATCACTTTTAAAGCAAAAAATGTACAATTTACAAACATATAATAGCAAAGAAACTGAGATCACTGAGCCGGGTAACAGAGTGGATATATTTATAAATATATTTATATACGTTTGGCGAGGCCGATTGAAACCAAAATACGAGGTGCGCATCTACATGTTATAGTAGTCTTATATACAAAATTTCAACGTTCTGAGGCTACTCGTTTTTGAGTTATGCGAGATACGAACGTTCGTACGCACGTACGTATATACGTTCGTACAGACGCCACGAAAAATTCTCTTCAGAATTCATTTTAAAGTAGTTTTTTAGTTTTTTGGAGGAAAATAGTCTTTCATTCTGTCCTTACGTACAGATATCACGCAAAAACATTGTTAAATTGCATTCGAAAGCGGTCAAAGTGGATATTTTCGTTGAAATATGCTGCCTGAAGCTTTTCGCTATTATAATACTTCCTTTTTACTTCGTACAAGGAAGCAAAAAAGGTTACGAAATAATAAAAATTCATGTTAATGAGTGTTAATTAAAATTTAATGCTTGTTTGATAAGAGCAAAATATAAAAATTCATATTAACGAGCGTTAATTAAAACTTAATGCTTATTTTATAAGAGCAGAATAAGTTACTATATTAATTTCATATTCCTTATTAATTACTTACATTCGCAATTTTGGTTAACTTATATGAGCAATGTTAATGGAAATTTTTAGAAAATGTTACGATTCTGAATGAGATATGTGTAGTAATAATAATGGAAATGATACTGAAAATCGATTTATGGTGTAAAAGGTTTTAAGATGAATAAAATAAATATTGTCAATGTAATAAATATGATTCAAATGCCGAAATATTGATGTATTTGGAGGTGGCTGCTTCGGTTTTCTGTTTCTTCTGTTTAATATAGGTTACTGGCATTAAAAAAGTTTTCAAAGTCATCAGTTATTTCTTAGTTAAAGATCTTTTACCTCTTTTGAATGGACAATTTTCTTTTCCTTAATTCTAATACATCCAAGAGTGTTTGAAAAATAAGTATAAAAAATAAACACTCTGCATTTTTTAGGCATAATTTTTGGTCTTTGTTTAGAAAATTATCCTTAGAAAAATATGTATTAAGTATTACTTCAAAATTGGGATCGAAACACCTTCAAACATCTTTGAATGAAATAAGTTTGAATGGCATTTTTTTAAAGAATGTGATTTTTTTAACACCTATCTTAATATTCTGAAAAATCTGTATTCTTTTTAGAAACGAATTTCCTGCGAACCCAAGAAATGCTCTATAGTGAGATGTTTATTACACAGAATCTTATCTTTAACAACCTGGCAAAACTTTTCCTGTCTACTTCTGAGACTAAATCCTTGAGTTCTTAGTATTTGACAGTCTTTGACATCAAACGTTAATAACCGAGGTTCGTATTAATACTCAGCACCTTTCTTGCTGCAACTGTCATTAATCCAAACTGATGAGAAGCTTCTCGCGAACACGCACATCCGAGGAAAGTGCTTTTCCAAAAGGATATATCGTAATATATCTCCTAGACGAAATAAGCGGTAGATTTCCTTGCAGTGCGTATTTTCAATCCTGGAACAGAATCCCTTTAAAGCCGCAAAATCAACTTTAAGAGAATTATACAGAATTTTGAACTTCGTAACAAATTTCTAATGAGTTCGCGATGCGAGTCCAATTGCCATTTTGACATTTCAGTCGTGTTTAATTTTAGGAATTTTAAATAAAAATTTTACACAGTTGAATTAGGGGTTGTATTGTCAACTAGGAAATTAAATGTTAACGGAATGATAAAAATTAACGACTGGAATGCAAAAACGTATTTCAGGAATAGTATTTTAATAAAGTTAATGTAAATTTTTCCGCTGAGTTTAATACAGGAATTTATATCACGATCGATAACTTCTCATAAATAAAAAATTCCGTTTCCGAAAACTAATAACATTTTTTTAAACAAAATTTTGAAAATAATATCTAACTGTGGCACTATTTGATTACAAATCATAAATTATTGCAAAATAATTTTTAAAACATACAGTGCAATATAAAATATTATTGTCTCCCGAAAACCTGAGGTTTCACTGGGAAAGACCAATTTTTCAGAAACTGCCATGAGAAGGACGTATTTTCTTGATTTTAGTGCCAAAACGACCCTCAGTATTTTATACATGTATTTATGTACTTTTAGTATATTACCTTAATTACTGGCCATATTTCAAAGTGTATACTGTCCAAAAAATATGGGACAGTTCTGTACCTTCCGTTCTACTGGACCGAATAACGAAATTCAAATTTTTTTTTTCATGTCTCGAAAGCGCGACTTAGGATATATATGATTTATATATAGCAATTCTTCTAATATAGGTATTTTGACCCAAAATTCGGTTTTTTCTGAAATTATATGCCAAATTGGTTTTCCATATTTCGATTCTGCGACTTAAATTATCCGAGACTGCCACATTTTGTAAAATCGCACGAGTAGTTTTTAAAAAATTAGCTCTCAAAATTTTAGCTCCTCCATGGTCATTGAATTTGTTATATATTTATTAATATATATTTTTTTTATTAAACTTATTGGATTCTTCCTCCACATTTCAAAATTTAGGAACATTCCAAATAAAACTCGCCCATTTTTTATGATTTATTTTCAAAATTTGTATTTTAAAATAATTTCTTTAAATTTTTCGAAAAGCAATTTGGATTATAACCTACAAAGTGTCTTAATGTAGATGTATTTCTAAGCATACCTGCAAAAAAAATTAGAGATTTCATTCAAAATTTCCTAAAATATACGCGAATTTACACATTGACGCCTTTTGAAATTTGACATATTTGTTATAAGCGATAGTAAAGCCAAATGAGGTTTACGCATTTTATTAAAATGATTTGAAAGTATGACTTTTCTTTCCGCTCCTGTACAATGAAAAAAAGAAAAGGAAAATAGATTGCTATAAATTGAGAAGTTAGTCTAGTAAATTATTCTCAGCGCAAACTGAAAAAAAAAAAAAAAAAGGCGCCAAGATAAAGTTTTGAATTTCTGCATAAATTTCGCAACACAATTTACAAAATTTAATATTTAGACATACATTGAGCCGTAGAATCGAAATACAGTCAAACGTCGTTAATTCGGACACCCATAATCCGGAATGATCTATAATCCGGACTTCAAAGCTACAAACTTTCTGCGGATGTGCATAGGGGTTTACGCATGAGCGTAAGACCTTTACGGCTGCGCATATGGGTGTGCGCATGCTCGTTTAATGTATAACGGACGGTATAAGCTAAAATTATCTAATTATCTATTTCAGTTAATGTTGCAGATTGCGTTGTTACTTAATCTTCGAATTGGATCCGGCTTATTATTTTTTGCAGACTGTTAGAGCAATTTTATAAAAGTAAGCTTGAACTTTCGATTATGTCAAATGGAATTTCCGATGCTGGAGCTCCCAAAAGACCTAGAAAACAAAAGTAGGTTTCGATGTCCATCAAACAAAAAACGAATTATAATTCGTTACTAAATATAGTATTTCATCTCGATGTACTCCGTCTTTGATATGATTTAAATCAAATTTCTCGTTATTATAATTCGCTTTCGATAGTGAAGAAAGTGACACAGAGGTTATTGAAAACGAAAAATTTCGATTGACAAATTAGTCGGTATTCTCGACACAGCAATTATAGGACTTGAACAGCGGAACTTTGTTACTGAACAAGAAATTATGTCTGTTTATAGAATTAAAGAGAAAGTGTTATCACGTAAAACGAAGCAACTTAAACAACTTACATTGAAAGAAATGTTTAATAAAGTAAACAAATAAATATTAAGCTTTTTTTTTTTTTTTGTAAATTTTGATACCCTTTAGATCATAATTGTTCATTATTTCATAAATTACGGTTTCATATTTTTAATTTTAGAATTTCTGCATGCCATCTTATCAGGTTTATACTGATGATCGATAATCCGGAAAAATCGATAATCCGGAATCGCCGAAGTCCCGACGAGTCCGAATTAACGACTTTTGACTGTATTAAAAAGACTTGGCATACCTTTTCAGAAAAAGCCCGATTTTTTCAAAATATCTATATTAGACCAATGCTATATATAAATTTAATATATATCAAAAGACGCGCTTTCAATACATGAAAATCCCAATTTGAATTTCGTCAATTGGTCCAGTAGAAGCGCAGATAGAAACCCTTTTTTTGATGCAGTGTAATAAAACGGCCTAGATGTAAGCTATGCCGTATATATGTACGACCATGCCGCTCAGAGGTTTTAAACAGCTCGAATATGCGGCTATTATCTTCAATAAAATTTCGTTCCTTGGTAGGTTGAAACGTATTCCTACTCCCTAGAAATCTTTGCTGCAAGCCTCGTACGCAAGGGATCCAAGCAAACAAACATATTACATTTCGAAAGATTAAATATTTTCTCTGCTAATTAAGCATTAGAATGGAGCGAGAAAAAGGTTTTTATGAATTAAATCGATTATATTGGAACAATTGCCTTTCCTGTAATATGTTCAACTTGTAAAATTTCTCCCACATTAGATTTCACTTTTAGCTTTGAAGTTTTAAGCCTTTAGCTTGAAATAAAGCCACCTTTAGCTTGAAAATAAAGAGATGTCATTATTACACCAACAGCGTCATAGCTGACCTACTAAATTTCTACATCTTGGCTACGTAAAATATCAAGCATTAAAATTTTAAATGAAGGTATATAAGTTCTTAGGACGCAAGGACCTTGACAACTTATAACCACTATACTCCTGGAGGCTGACACTGGCGTCCTAGTTCTCTAGTTTGCTTTGAGAGAATGGGTCTCCAAGAAGTTTGTTCTTATTGCATTTTATTCCTTACTATACTCAAGAGGCCTAATCTAATGCTTTTAGAAAGTGTTTTCAAATCAAAAAGTAATTTTTATTTCTCTCAATCTGCAATATATTTAAGTGCCTGCTACAAGAAGTTGGAGCATAAGATCAACTGGAAGAAAAATCTTAAGTTGCTTGATTGTGAGATTGTAACAGTAGTATAAATGGCTTTTTTAATTGTTCTTAACAAATCATTCATTATCACCCCTCCTCAAGCACTTCAGGCGAAGACATTGATATATTCTTGAGAAAAATAATGAAATATACAGCTTCTCAAATAAGAATGAAATTATTAGTTTAGGCATGCAATTGAATTGGAATTTTGATCAAAAAGCGACGCATGAAATTTTATCGATCGCGAGCAAGAGTAGGTGTGAAATGTCAAAAGCTGAAAGTTAACTTTGTGATGAAAATTTAAAGAACTGTCTTACTGTCCATATATGTTATTTATTTTTATGGTCTGAAGGACAAATCTTGGAACTTTGTCTACACCCACCTTCTCGTTGTGAGTCCTGGGCAATTTTAATTTTAAAATTAGAAACTAAGATCTGGATTGCGTAACAGGAGTTTCATGCTTATAATTACTGACACCTGTAGTTGACGTAAGTACCAATTTCAAAGCACAAAATTTCAGACGTCATGCAGGCCTCAAATTTTATAATTAATTAACATTGACAAAAACATTCTACATGTCGGCTAATAATTTATCAAAAACAATTAATTTTTTTCTTTTTATTCCTCATATACGTCTAATCACATTGCCTCAGTTACATATGTACTCATGTTGCCTTAATTTATGATGAAATAATATCATAATAATATTATTCTACCATCTGAGGATGCCATTTTAAATATTTTATACTAAATATGTAAGTTTTATATTCTCGATCATTAATTTCTGGGGACTAGTTCTTAAATTAACTGTATAACTTAAAATTGTTTTAGGTGCAATAATGAAATTTAGATTCTGACACCAGACTATAATTTGTTTTAAAACTTAAAACTTTCATAATTTTAAATTCTTTTTTACCAATTTAGACGGTAAAATGTTATCTGAAGTTTATAGATTACAGTTTATTTCATAACAAATTCATAGTCATTTGCAGCACATTTACATGCTGTGCATGTTATATCTTTTAAGAGAAATTTCGTATCGAAACTTTTCTACGTTAAGAGCACAGCAACAAACATTTAAATATAATACAAATGTGGTCCCTGTGCAATTTTATGTCATGCTATTCGTGAGGGAAAACAGAAATGAAGTCATTGATTTTTCTTTATTGCGGATTGCAGGAAATAAAGTATTTAAGCACAATTTGAAATTAATTAATGAATTATTTTGACAGCGTTTATACACTATTTCTGATCTAGAGGAATATTAGCTGCTTGTCATTTCATTTATAGTATGAAATACTTACCTTCACAGTTCTTCTTCTTACTGTGATAATCATTGTACGCCATTTTATGTTCAATTAACAATATAAAATATATTATTAATAATAACAATTAATTAAATTTGAATAATTAGATTTGTAGATATTCAAGGTTGTCGACTAAATTAAGCTAATTAGTTCTACATATTATGTTACCAGAGATCCAGGAAAAACTTTTGTCATAATTTTACTGAAATTTGGAAAATATATTTAAATTTGTTTTTTAATTAAATAAATGTTAAGGATACTGCATATAAACATAAAAGTTTTCCTATCATCCAGGTACCAAACAATCAAACTCCTAACCGGATCTTTCGTCTCAGGACAAAGTCCCACTCTAGGACCATTTATTGTTCTCGCTGGTATCTGTACTCTCAAGGCATCGACTCAAGTACCTCCAATCGGATTATATGCTTAAGATGCTTCGGGTGACGTCGAGTGGATTGGGATAGTCTTAACCTATGCTTAGGTTGCTGAGATGGCTCACCTCCCAGGGATTCGGTTAAGGTCGGTTAGGTTTCGGGTAGGTGAAATTATAGGCTTCCTAAACTACTGAATCTTCTTTTAACTCATAAGAAGATCAGCGAAAAATATATGATCCTAGTCGCAGTAATGTTCAAAAATGAGCCAAATTTAGTTAAAATAGCTAGGGTTAAGTATTTTTCTTAATTAGTCCAAAGGGATTTGAATCCCGAAGGACTATTAGTTTCGTTTTGGCATTTTGCGTCGGACTCATAAATGTCGGTTCACTTTTCAAACTGTTGCCACAAAATGTTAGAGTCCTGCAATATATTTGAAGAAATTAAATAATGAAAAATCTGCATAAATGTATGTATATTTCTCGTATTGTGATAAAACAACGGTACATAGAGTCATCGAATTTTGAATAACGTAATCCTCCAACGAATATGAGCATGTGGAAGACCAAATTTGAAATTTGAAATTTGTTTCATGATCGATTTCCTATTTTTTAAAACTTTGACGAATTTTTGATTAACAAACTCAAGGATTTCAAAGCGAGCAATGGCAACGTTGTGCAGAAAAAACATTTTTATCTCCAGCGCGTGAGTCTCTGTATCGGAAATTCTAAAGATAGGCTCGTTTTAAAACTATTTTGCGATATTGCTGTTGCACTTGATCTTATGGTTTAAGTGCGAGGAACATGATATTTAATAAAGAAAGGTAACACACAAAATGTTAAAAAACGCCCCTTTGGACGTAATTTAAAATCTGAAACATTTCAGATTTTGTTTTTTATTGTTTATTTATGTGATTTTAATTGTTCTTTAGTTTAAATCATATAAATAATAATACAGCCTAATGCATATTCTTCAGAAGTTATTCAGTTAAGATGGCGATATAGAACTCAGTTTCATGCCCTCCAAATATTTAGCCTGTAGACATTAATAAGAAATCTTTTATATTCTGTATATAATATTAACATTGTTGTTTACTTACCTATTAGTAATAAATGCTGCCATATAAAAAAAAAAATTGACGAAGGTAAAGACATTATATCAAAACAAATGCAAGGCAAAATTATATTTATTAGAAACTAATCCCAAATATAAGAACATGGAAGATAATTTCATTATTTAATGTTATCAGAAAAAATAGTTTTATAATATGCAAAAATAAACATTTTTTTTAACTTTTTATACCATATTCAAATAAAATGCTATTAATTAAGATGCATTGACATAATCTGCTATAGATACACAGAGAAAGTACAAATTATTTATAAAAATACGCTGGTCTAGTCATAGTGGAAATTTAAAATTCCACATTATTTAAATCTGCTGTAATGAAATGTCATGCAGAAATCAGAAAACAAGTTACAACATGACGTTAGTAGCAACAATGGGAGCAAGAAAAAACGTTATTGCAATCATAAAATTGTTGAGGTTATTCAAATTTTACAAAATGTACTCAGGTATTTTTTAACATAAAATAATAAATTGATTCATATTACTAAGGAAAGGATTTTAAGATGCAAAAGTATTTTAGAAAAGGAATCGAAAATGTCTTCAAATATGCATAAGATGGGGCAAAAATGATACTACAGCAATAATCTTGGGAGCAGGAGATTTTCTCACCTAGACAAATTCAGGTAAGAGTTAGACCTGCACCTCTGTAATACCACAAGTGATTGAGGTTCTGCAATACCTAGCTAATTCATAAGCTCCCACCACAATTTGTAATTCTAAGAGAGAACATCCCGCATCGATGACCGAGAGTTTCTCACCCCTCTTCCCATATAGCCCCTCAAATGGATTTCAGCTCCCCATGCACTTTCGGCATTGTCGGGGTTTTAGACAGTCGGGATTCCGACTGTCGGGATTCTGGCTTGACGGGATTTCGGCTGTCGGGATTATGACCCAGACCCGTCGACTAAATTAAGCTAATTAGCTCTACATGTTATGTTACCAGAGATCCAGGAAAAAACTTTTGATCCTTGATCCTTGATGATTCCTTGATCTACAGCCTATACGCTTACAAATATCTAGATCTTTTCTGGGATTCGAACCAGGGCCCTTGCATACGGTATTAAACGTCACTGGGCGGCTTTTCACCTAGAGAGGTGACGGAGAGCGAAGAATCCTGGCGGCTAGCAGAAGTTAGAGGAAATTCTCTCCACTCTCCCATAAAGGAGTTTATTGCAATAAAATAATTTTGTTTTTGCCAGACAAGGGATGAGATTATATAAGTAATATATTATAGATATGTATTACAGATGATGTTTTAATGAACAGATTCGTCTTTAGTAAACAGATTCATAAGCGTGTTTTCTAACTAAACATGTAAGTTGACAGCATTATATATAGCGTAACATTAATTATACTAAAATTAATATTAAAACTCAAAATATACTAAAACTACAAAATTAACTTAAAAGATAAAACTTAACTTCACCTAGACAAGAATTCATAATAGGATGCTCTCATACTGTGACTAGAACAGTAGAATAAAATAAATTAACATTTGGTTGAAAGTTTTTACTCTCACAAATTCAAAATTATTATGCGTTTTATCCTCAAATGCAACTTTTGTTATATTAATTATTCGCTTGCTGGAAAAAAGAGTAAATCAGTAAATACCTCTTTTCCATGTCTTGTTTTATGGCCGTTATGAATTTTATCGCTCTGGAAATTTTTTAAATTGCCGTTCGGTGAGTAGTTATACACTTATTATATGCATCAAAATTGTTTGTAGGAACACAGAAATGATTTGTGGCAGTTAGCAAGCAGGATCAGGCAGCCTTCCTTTTAGCATTCGCAAACATCTGTGTCTGAGATACTAAATTGACAGAAGTACGTTGAAAACGGGTCCTCGATAGTAATGTAGCTGGTTATTTGCAGGTTGATAATTTGACGAGCTAGTGAGACTTCCGGTACAGCATCGTATTTTTGTCTTCCTGTATGATCTTGTTCTCATTCCAATTGCCATTATTTTATCACCTTGTCCAGCAAGTCTCGCTTCAGATGTTATGATGGTTCTGCTGGGTTAGTGTTTGCCAGCTGATTCCTTGACGCCCAAATATTCAGTTTCTTTTTCTTGTAGCTTCTAATTTTGTCCAAGTAAGATCGCTGCTATTGTTATATCGGAGTTGCTGTATTTCTATGATTAAGGAAAAGGTGCCATCATAGTTCCGAACTGCGAGTACTGTCGAAATACTAGTGCTTGCAAATAGCTTTAAAAACAAAACAACTAAGAAGAAAAATAGAACTCTCAGTTATATTCCTCGCTAGTAGAGGAGAAGAATTGTGCAATACAAGATAAACAAAAAATCACACACTGGAACTTTCAAAAAATTTAAATTAGATTTGACTTGACAAAATATTGAAGAACAAAATTGACAAAAGTACAGACTAGAATTAACAAAAAGACTAGAGGACCATACAACACATCTACGCATCAAATAAAATAAACAAAATATTCTAAAAAAAATATTTATATACAAAATAATTTTTGCCTGACTCAATATATACTCTCTTAGATATACAGGCAAAAAGTGCTCTTTGCATTTATGTATATAATAATGCTATATATATGTTCCTAAATGTATTGTTATATGTCTGTCATTATGTCCCAATTTGTTATATATTTACATTTATGTTATATATTTGCCTTTATGTTTTGTACTTATCACTATGTTCTATATTTACCATTATGTATTCGAGTACGAAAGGCACCATATGTCGCAACTATATTGTAATCATATGAAAAAACGTAAATATGTCAAAATTCTTTGAAAAAATTATAATATTCAAATAAAAAGATAGTGCAGTTGGACAATACCCACATTACCTATGATTAAACGTTGCGTGTCCGCTGCACTACAACCTGAACCTATCAATACAGATCATCTATAATGGTTGCATGTGGTATCAAGTGTTTCGGCTAGAAAGATAATATTAGAGTAGTTAAGATGGGCTTTCCCTATATGTATAATGCTTCACTTTTGAATGTAACACAAGGACTTTCAACTCCTTCGTCGGTTTTGGAGCCATACTTACAGATTTCACCTAGACAGGTGACAAGTGACGGAGAGCGGAGTTACTTGGCGGCTACTAAAAGTTAGTGGAATTATCTTCGCCCTCCCATCAAGAGTTTATTGGGAAAAAAAATCGACATGGTTAGACAAGTGATACATTATGATTTTGTTTTATCAGTACGTAATAAACAGTTTCGTCTTACGGAAGTTAATTGTGTTTCCTAACTCAAAATTCTTTCAAAACAAATTATAATATTCAAATAAAAAGATAGTGCAGTTGGACAATACCCACATTACCTATGGTTAAACGTTGCGTGTCCGCTGCACTACAACCTGAACCTATCAATACAGATCATCTATAATGGTTGCATGTGGTATCAAGTGCTTCGGATAGAAAGATAATATTAGAGTAGTTAAGATGGTCTTTTCCTATATGTATAATGCTCTCACCTTTGAATGTAGCACAAGGACTTTCAACTCTTTCTTCGGTTTTGGAGCCATACCTACAAATTTCACCTAGACAGGTGACAAGTGACGAAGAGCGGAGATACTTGGCGGCTACTAAACGTTAGTGGAATTATCTTCGCCCTCCCATCAGCAAAATTTTGTTGGGAAAAAATCGGCATGGTTAGACAGGTGACAGGTGACGGAGGACGGGGACGCCTGGTGTTTAACGGAGGTAAACAGGCATATGTCCCACGCCCTCCCCTATATAGATACAAGAACTCCCTGGGGTCCCACAAGAGCGCACCGGGAGTTACTGAGCCTTCATGAAAAAGTTTACATGGCCATACAGGGGCTATTGCAGTTTGACATTGGTTCTGTACATATTCTAATGTTAATGGTTGACCTGGGTGTTCATAGGCCATAATGCATACATGAAACATGACATTACATACATGATATATGACATGACATTAAACTTATACATAATACTTGCATGAATTAGTACATACATACTTTACACTTCACATGACATTAGACTACACATACATAATGCATGACATTAATCTACACTTATTAGAGTTATAACCTGACTGTATACTACGTTAAGCTAATTGTATTGCGAACTTGCTAAATTACTTTATAACTGGATTACTTATAGTTTACATTATTGCTATTACTTCTTAAATGACATTATGCTATATAACAGCATAGGCACACATACTTTGCCTTATAATCATATATGCGTTACTTAAAATAATACACATGGGGCACGCGTTACACGCGCTAATGACTACATTACCGATTACGTTATGTTAAAAGTACACACAGTACGACGTATTACATTCATTGATTAAATTACTTACATTACACATTTACTTATACACTTACGTATTTACAATTTTAGACATAACACCTGCTAAGTTACAATAGAGACATAGAATTATTGCGCTGTGTATGCTATTATTCCTATGTTGGTTGGCAGACATCCTGCCCTAGGGCGCTCAGCTGCTGTATAATTTTACATATATTTCTTATCGCAGGTGCGTGTTTGATGATGAACCTCTTGTAAGGTACTATATCCGTAGTGGGATATGGTAAATGATGGCTCGTCGTGAGGCTACAGTTAAACACGTAGTGGTCGGGGGAGCCAATTTCCCCGCACACACACGCTTCTGTCATGGAGATAGCAAGCTTATAAAAGAAGGTGGGAAAAGGGCCATTCCCCGTGATATAGTTTACCAAAGGGAGTATGGCATGTAAGCGTTCTTTATCTACTACAGGGTAGAATTCGAAAGTCCTTCTGCCGGTATCTCCATTCTCCCATTCGTGTTGCCATTGTTTATTCCCTATGTCTCTTAGTTGTCTTTTTAAAAATGACGGCGGGATTAATGCTAAGACAGCCTGTGCATTATTGTTGGTTGCTGCCTCATTGGCCAGTTGATCTCCCATCTCATTGCCTGCGATCCCAGAGTGGCCTCTTACCCATTTTAGCTTGATGTTAGATTGCTGGTTGCTATGCAATGTCTGTTGGATTTGCAGGATTATGGGAGATGTGTGATGATGATACATGGTTAGACAGGTGACAGGTGACGGAGGACGGGGACGCCTGGCGTATAACATAGGTAAACAGGCATATGTCCCACGTCCTCCACTATCTCGAAGAAGCAACTCGCTGGAGTCCCGTGAGGCTGCACCGGGAGTTTACATGGCGATACAGGTGCTAGATGACGGGTAGTTTTTACATAGGACGTTGTTAATAACACAAAGTAACTTAAAAAAGAATATAAAGGATAGCATTAAAACACTAAAACACTCATATAAGCTGAAACACATAGATATACAAAATTAAACGTAAAAGCATAAAAACACACTCGTTATTACGTAACATAAAGACATAAAAACACACACGAGAATACATATCATGACACATAGAATACATATGGAAACACGTAGAGCACATAAATGCAAATATTACACACAGAAGAAACATATGAGACATAGTAACGTGTGCGTAAAGCAGTAGCGCTGTGCGGAAATATGCTCAGTTCACATAATACATAATGTACATACTTTCATTAGGGGCTTCTGTTGCATGAATTACATATTTCGTTGCATACACTACATTCGTGCATTGTACGGATATTATATATTTCGATTTACGATAACACATCATTCCATTGGGTGTCCAGTGCTTTACACTGATAAACATGTCAGTAACATTATTTCTGCAAGTTGGTGGCTATTGAAAGCGGATGTTAACACGAGGCTCGAAATTGAATGTGGAATGTGTATTACAGAATGTGTACATACTGCGAATATCTAATCGTTGAGTACATTGTCTGCAGTACCATGCTACTGTGGCTCGCAAATGTCTTGCCCTAGGGCGTTGATTTACTGTACAACTGCGCAGATACTCCTTATAGCTGGCAGGTGTTTGATTATGAAACGATAGTAAAGTGTTCTATCATTCGTTGGATGTGGTAAGTGGTGGTTTGTTGTTAGACCGCAGTCAAATAGGTAGTGCTCGGGAGAACCTAGCATGCCACAGACACAATTGTCAGATGCTGAGATGCCATGACGCATAAAATAAGATGGAAATGGGCCATGACCCGTTATGTACTGTGTCAGTGGGGCTATTGTTATAAGACGTTCCGTGTCTACCTTTGGTAGGAAGTTATACGTCCTTCTCCCTGTGTCGCAACTATTCCATTCTTCTTGCCACTTTTCTTTACAGATATTACGCAGAGTTTTCTTGAGGTGTGAGACGGGGGTAGGGGCTCTTATAGTTTGAGCGTGGATGTTGTTGGCAGCCTCATTAGCCAGACGGTCTGCGATGTCATTCCCTTCGTTGTCGGAGTGTCCTTTCACCCATACCATGTTAAAGCGGGCTTGATGATTATTGCGTAAAAGTTGCTGTATATCTATGATGATGGGTGAAGTGTGGTGATGATCCCTGAGTGCGTGTAGCACTGACATGCTGTCCGTGTAAAAAGTCGCATTGGTAAGGGAAAGGTTGAGGGCATGTCGTAGCGCATTCAATATTGCTAGTGCCTCTGCTTGGAAGATACTATTGCTGTTAGTGAGATGTCCTTTCCATTCCTTTACTAGTGTGCCATGTTCGTAGTGAGCAAACGCGCAGCCCACTCCCTGATCATGTTTTGATCCATCAGTGAACAGTTGTGTAATCGCAGATGAAGTGCGTTGTCTGGAGTGCGATTGCTGATGTTGGATTTTGACATGGATCCCTCTACCTTTGATGGCAGGGTGGATGTGTTGCACACTGCCAGGGAGTTCGTAGTCTGTTGTTCTGAACGTAATTCCTGCATATGTGGCTTCTTGTCTGTGATGGGTGATTCGTACATAGGTAGCCTCTGCCTTTATGTGTAATGGCAGCAGGCCTGCAAGTATCGTGGCGGCGCTGGACGCTGTTGTGCGATAACCTCCGCAGATGTTTAATGCAAACGGCCGTTGAATTGTGGTCAGTAGCTTGGTCTTTCGGCTGCTCATTGGTTGTGCCCATATGACTGCTGCGTAGAGAATTATTCTCTCTGCCACTGTTAGATACAATAGTTTCCTGATATGGGGGTTTTGTCCCCAATTTCTCCCTTGAAATTGCCTGGCTTTCCTTGCGATGGTCGATGTTTTTGTACGTATTTCTTGGAGGTGCGGTAACCAGGTGAGTCTTTGATCCCAAGTGACTCCTAGATATTTAATCGTCTTCGTTATTTTTAAGTTCTTGCCCAGTAGCTTTATACATGGACGTCTTGTGGGATTTGTGCCAGGACGTGGAATTACGATGGCTGCGGACTTTTGTCGAGAGATGATTAACTTAAGTTTATTGCATAGGTCCGTGAATATCGAGCAGGTTTCTGTGGCATTCCGTTCCAGTTCATCTGTTGTGCGGCCAGACACCAGAAGAGCTACATCGTCGGCGTATGCTATGATGTCTGTGTGCAAAGGCCATTCATGTTGTAGTATGAAGTTAAAGGTGATTATCCAGAGCAACGGACCGGCGCAAGAGCCCTGTGGACACCCTCTTTCCTGCCGCTTGATAGTGAGGCCATTGTTGTTGGCTACTATGAGGCTACGTGCATGTAGATAGTCCGTGATGATGTTAAAGATGTTTTTGGGACATTGTGCCTCTCTAAGTGCTTGCTTTATAGCAGGCCACCAGAGGGTGTCAAAGGCGCTTTGCAGGTCCAGGGATATGAATGCCGTGTGAAGATTTCTGCCTCTATTTTGTTCTATGCTATCTTTAAGATGACTCAGGGCATGCGTGGTTGACAAGCCAGTTCGGAACCCGTATTGCCGTGGGCTGAGGAAGTTGGTCTGCTGGAGATGGAATTTAAGTCTGTTTACCAGTAATTTTTCATAAATTTTTCCCAGAGACGAAAGTAGGCAAATTGGCCGAAACGAGCTTGGGTCATCTGGGGATCTCTGCTTCTTCAGGAACAGGACCACTTCTCCTTTTTTGAAAGCAGTAGGGAAGATCTGGTGTTTTAAGAGCTTGCCGAAATATTTCTCGAAGAAGGTAGGGCGGGATGTGTAAGCCACCTTTATTGTTGCATAATCTAGACCGTATGGTCCTGGAACCTTTTTTATGGGAAGAAAACGGAAGATTTGCTGTATTTCAGCTGAGTCGAAGGGTATGTCGTCTGGTGTGTTAGGAATGGAATGGTTGTCCCGTATCTTCTGTTGTTCTGTTGAGTCATCATCCGGGTTATCTGCTAGGAAGATTGCATTAAGGATAGCAGATGCTGTGGTTTCTGCAAGATTGGTGTTGTCTGAGTTATTGGCTGATTGGGCATAAAGCTGGTCAGGCTTGTAAACTTTATTTGTAGCTAGTTTATGCAGGATTCCATAGACGTTGGTATTAGCTGTGCAAAATTTCCGCCAGCTATTGACTTTGGCTCGATGTATGCATTTTTTATAATGCGCTCTTTCCCTGCGGAATGTGGACAGCAATGCCATTTTGGTAGCTTCGTCCATTACACCTCGGAGACGCCGTCTTAGGGCTCTGCACTTTTGCCGAAATTGGCGTAGTTCCTTAGTCCACCAGCATATGCCTTGTATGCGTTTAGCAGTGCGAGTCTTCAGGAGCTTGTCGCAAATACATCGCAATGTATTGAGGAGATGATCTGTATAAGTGTCTAATTCCTCTGGGCTGTTTATTTGGTCTATTACTTCTTCTTCACTCTGTAGGGTATCCGAGAAAGCCTTTGTTAATGCACACAGTTTATTGCCTGGGATCTTGTAGCGCTTAAGGATAGTGATGCTTGTGTCGGTATTAATTGCAAAGTGGATATATTTATGATCAGAGCAACTCTCGTCGTCTGTGACCCTCCAATCTGTTATATTGTTGGCTATGTTACTTGTAGCTATTGTTAAATCAGGCCATCCTTTGTTGTATGAGTTGTCGAACGTCGGTGGGGCATTCTGAGTATTTATTAACTGTAGATTGGCTGTCATTATAAATTCTTCTAACGCTGTTCCTTTCGGTGAGGTATCTGGGTATCCCCAAATGACGTTGTGCGCATTTAGGTCTCCACTTATTACGTGAGGAATGGTAGTATGTTTTCTATGTATTTCTGCTATATTATCTACTGCATTGCTGATGTCTTCTGGTGGAGAGCTGTAGACGGATGATAGGATAATCTGGGAGTTATTATAATTCAGAAGAATTGCAACATGATCTCGTGCCTGCTTGATAATGAGTGGGGACCATTGTGGATTACAACAAATGATCGCCGCTCTCGGGGGTAGTTAGTTAAGTTGCGCTTTCCGCTGGAAGATCTTCCATGAGAGTGGTAGGCAGGCTATTGCGCCATTTCTGCAGTAAGGCTCTTGGAGAAGAATGATATCTATCTCATGATCGAGGACATGCTGCACTAGTTGAGTATTAGCTGCTTCTGCCCGCTGGAGGTTAATTTGCGTGCATTTTATGGAGCCTGCTGAAGAATGAGTTAGAATCAGGTTGACTGGGTTTTCGATATTTGTCGATAGGATCTCTTGTGAGAAAGTGTTGCTTTCTTCAGACGCATTAGGTAGTAACATAGCATTGGTAGGCTGCTGTGATGTTATAGCTTTAGTATTGTGTGTTCCAGCGTGTGTTGTAGACGGCTCTCTGGTACATCGGGCATTCCGGGTGGTATGCCGGATGTTCAAAGTAGTAGGAGGTGCCGCTGCGGTAGTTACAGTCCCCGCAGCTGATACAGGCTGGTGACTCTGCTTGACAGACTTTGGTGTTGTGGACCCAGCGCAGAAGGCACAGAACTGTTTCTTGCTGCGGCAGAGATCCTGGGAGTGCCCGAATTGCTGGCATCTGTAACATCTACGGATTCCCAAGAACTCCGTGATAATATGAGCCTGCCATGCTGTGAACAGACGTTTGATGTTGATGGAGATTCCAAAGCTCTCCGTGGTACACTCGAGAACCCATTTGACTCTGTTTGCTCGGCGCTCTTTAAGTCGGAACAGGGGTTTGTATACTCTTGCTGATAGACCTGCTGTTGCGCTGAGCTCTGCGATGAGCTGTTCTGGTTTAACATGTTCTGGAACATTATGGATGGCTATTCTCGGCTGCCTCTTTTGCCTGAGACGAACCTCTGCCTGGACCTCAGCTTTTTTGATGTGCTCCTGTAACTTGAGTACCTCCTCGTTTGTATTACAAAAAACTTCTAGTCCGCCTTTTGGAGCCGGTTTGATAGCGTTGACGACAACTGGGATCTCACTAAGGGGAACCTTTTCTTGTAACTGTGTTCTTAGATCACGTGGATGGATACTCCCTAAAGGGTTGATGATCAGACTGGGTTTACTGAACTGTTTAAGCACTGCCTCAAAGGTTGGTTTCTGGGGCACAATCGCTGATGGTGTTGTCGCTGATTTCAAGTGGCTATGCCTTTCCCCTGTGTTCCTGGGAGCCTGCGTAGTTGCTGTTACTGGCAGGGAGTCCGTGTTTGTACTTGAAGTAACCACCTCAGGGTAAGGGGTGTTAGTGCCAGTGGTACAGCGCGGGATTACAGAAGTGTTCACGTCTTTGTTGACTACCTCTGTTCCACGTAATGCGATGTCCCGAAAGATCTCTAGAGTGGCTATGAGGCGTGGTAATATATTTTTATTACCTCGAACTGTATTGGCTATTTGTACGCTCTCGTCGAAGACCGCTTTTATTTTTTCTCTATATGAGAAGTCAGTTGAAACTAAGTGATTTGGCAAATCTAGATCACTGCAGTGTGTGGAAGTACGCATTTCAGACATACTGCATTGAGTCTATTGTATGAAATCACTAATGATAAATAAAAAATATATTCTGCTATTCCACAGAGTCACTAATTGCTATTGGAATCTTTAAAATTATGCACTAAGTCTCTAATTTCACTGTGTAGACTATCTCACTGAATGTTGTAGAAATCTCTATATTATGGTAATTAGAGGCACTATACTGAGCACTAAATTGTGGCACTATAACAAGGAACTATCTTAAGGCACTGTAATCTCTGTATTAAAGCACTGCTGTTGAAGTCTTATATTAGGAAGCTGTTGAGATCTCTATATTAAGGCACTGAGTCTCTAATTCACTGAATACACTAAATCACAAAGCCACTGCATAACTGTAGTTCACTTGAGCAGTGCTTAAATTTGAGCCCGCAGGAAGAATTACAATGTAAAGTGCACACAAATTATCACTTGCGCAGAACTTGAAACTGAGCACGTAGTGAGAGTTACAGTACACAACACAGCAAATGTGTGATGGAAATAATTAATTATTAATGCACGAAAGTTTCAGTAAGCACAGTAAATAGCAGTACACATGATATTTTGTAAGTATACACATATATTTAAGTGATAAACACGTAAACCGAGAGGTTGTAGTGGTATGCCAGAGGCCCGAAGAATGTTAATAAGTCAAAGATAGCAAAGAGAAGAGATGAGTGATGAAAAATGGGGGAGAATGTAAGGAATAGCTGAAACGTGAACAGAAGGAGAATCGCAGGTGCAGAAAGAGTAGTAATAGGAGAGCCTGGACCTTAAAGAGGTTGCGGGTTTACGACAGGAAGAATGTGGAGGTGTTTCTACTAGAGGAAACTGTAAAAAAAAGGATTAATTAAAATATAAAAAAAAAGGTGTGCGGAGGGTTGGGGTGGAAAGAAAGAGGGGGGTCAGCAAAAGAAAAAAAAAATAAGGTAAAGTGTCAAGAGGGGAAAAAAGAAAAGAGGGCGCTATCTAATGTAGTTAAGGAGAAAACTTAGAAATTAAAAGGGAATAACAGGATAACAAGGGGATGAAAAGAAGAGTTTGAGGCCGCTAAGTTACATAGAAGCGAAGTTATCAGAGAAATAAAAAGAAGGGGAAGTCAGTTAAAGGGGGAAAGAAGAGGGGAAAAGGCTTGAAGACAGCTTAACTAGAAAGTCATAGAGGAAATAAAATTAATGTTGGACTGAGAACTTAAAAGGTTAGAAAGTGCAAACACAAAATTATTAAATTTATATCAATAGTTAGTAATTTATAATACAATCAGTAAATTTCATTAATCAATAAATTTACATCTATAAAGTATAAAAAGATTGTAACATAAACATGAATGGGCGAATAAATGACAAAGTTGAAGTTCGAAACATAAACAGAGCCGCGCGGTAAAAAGTTCTAATGTCACAGGTGTCAACAGGTTCTGTGCCAAGCGCGCATGCGCTTTGTAGGTGGAGGGGAAAGGTCGTTGTTAATATGCTAACCCTGAGGGGCTTCTTGAGAAAACAACAACCTTGCAACCCCTGCGTCGAAAAATTCGACTTGGAAGAAGTTAGTAGGGGGGAATACGAGTTACGGATTATAAAAATAACACAAAAGTGTGCATAGCAGATGAACTAATAAACATAAATTCAAAGCAAGGGTACCGAAATAAAGAGTACAAGAAGACCTACTTTGCCGAGGATAAATGATGATGATATTCCAAATAGAAGCCGAGATATCCTAGAAGAAATCCGCAAAAATGACACTTTATGGACTCTAATTAAAATAATTATAACTCTGCTTAAACACACACCACAAACACAATTCTTGCACCGTTAGAAAGCGGAATGCGCCAGCTTTCTCCAGATATCCGTGTTGAGAACAGAAGGCAATTTGGTCGCGAGTAATCACTTAACAACGACGGAGCATAAAGCAGCACTTCATTTTCTTCTTCCGGTTCTTCATTCAAAAACATAGGCTCATGCGTAAACAATGGATGAGAATTTAAAAATTTCAATAACTCCGGAATTATAAGACGTAGAAACACAAATCAAGCATCAAAATTTGTAGCTTGTTGAGACGTTTACGATGTCACTAACCTTACATGGTTAGACAAGTGATACATTACGATTTTATTTTATCAGTACGTAATAAACAGCTTCATCTTACGAAAGTTAATTGTGCTTCCTAACTACACCTGCCCACCAGCGGCCGAGCGGTAAAGTCGCTGTACATTGGTAGTTCGGTCCGAGGTTCGAATCCCGCGAACGGGCTGGCTGCACGGGCGTTTTCGTGGTTTTCCCCATGTGTAACGTGTATACGAGCCAGTTATCCTTAGAAAGTCCTCCACGAAGGCATCCCTCCCCTTAGGCAGATAACCCTCGTGTGCTTTGCCATAATTAAATACACCAACACCAACACCTAACTACACCTATAAGTTTAGAGCATATAATGTCAATTAAATTATAATTAATCTTAAAATTAAGCTAAAACGTAAAGGAAAACTAACAAAGTTAAACTAAAACAAAAATTCAATTGATCACCTAGACAACAATTATTAGCAAGGATGCTCACGTATTGTGACTTTAACAACAGATTTGTTCAGCTTAAATTATTTATTTTCATTAATTTAGATGACCTTATTCAATCACTTAAAGTATATGTTAGCTCTCAGGTAAGTCACTTGACATTAAAAACGCATATTATTTCTTATTAAATTTTCAAAATCAGTTTATAAGATTAAACCAATCAGATCTAATGAAAGGCTTCTAATAACAGGCTGAAAATATTTAATTAAAGCAAAACTATTACGATTTTTATGGGAAAAATCTCTCAGGTCTACACTTCCAATTTGGTCTGTTAACAAATGTTTAGCAACCGAAACAAAAAGATCCAATTAGAAAGCTACAAATCCTGTGGAAATTACATGATAAATAAAAGATTGTAACCGAAGAAGATGACACAAAGGTTAAAACACTAGGAAATGTTATTTCAAATTTGCAATGGGAAAAGACTGTATTGCTTATTTTCTTTCTGAAAGACACAAAATACGGTATTTATGTGCAATAAAACTCACGACTGGTTTACTTTTAATTAACATCATCAGCAATATCATTATCAGTAAGTATCGATAAATAAATAACATAAAAACATAAAATAAAATATATCCAAATTTTAAAAAAATACAAAAAGTTTAATTAATCGAAATAAATGAAATTTAAGTAAAAATAAGGTATATCTTAAATGTAACAAAATTTATTGCACATATATTACACATTGTTTTGCTAAATGTTTAGCAATAACAAACGCTGGCATAACTAAAAGAATATTCAGTTAACATTAAATCCTTTAATCAGATATATTTCGAAAAATACAGTTATAAGGTATTTCTCCCGCCTTATTAGCATGCCTTTGTAGCGTAGTGGTTAGCACGCTTGGCGCGTATTCCAGACGTCCGTGGTTAGATTACCGGCGAGCGCGTTGCTCATTTTTCTGATCTCCTGCTTCCAAAATATTTAATGTCTCTACAGTGGCGCCCGAACTAAAAGGATGGTGTATGATGATTCTCCACACACAGGATTAGCGATTGGGTCCCCTAAAAACCCCAATCGCTCTTTAAAAGGAGGAGTATATAAGGTATTTCTCCCCGCCTTCTTAGCATGCCATCGTAGTGTAGTGGTTAGCAAGCTGGGCGCGTATTGCAAACGTCCGTGGTTCGATTCCCGGCGAGATCGTCGCTATCAAGACTACTATTCCTTCTACTTGCCTTTGAAAACGTAACTGGAGTCCTGAGTGGGAACAGCGAGTTTACTAAAAACTATGTTCGTTTGTGTGTAGAAGATATCTCGAAAGTAGAAAGGGTTTTACCATTTACCTTCCTGTTCAATTTTTACCATTTACCTTCCTGTTACATCTTACACAAATTTTTCTTAGAATTATTTTCCGATTTTAGGCATTATTACCAAACAACTAAGGAAAGTAAATTAAGACAATGTGAATTTAAAAATATAACTGCCTAATTCAGAAGTCAAGCAACAAAAATCAGCGCTGATTTTTGTTGTTTGTAGTGGGAATGTAGCGCTGATTTTTGTTGTTTTACTTCTGAATTAGTATTTGTTCGGTGTGTTATTGTGTCTTAATTATATAACAGCCTGTCTTTTGAATATAATAAACTGACTGATTCAGCATAATTTAGCGTATTTTAGCAAACTTTCTGAATTTTTAAATTTATTAAAACCTTTTAATGGAAATTTTTATTTTGCTGATTTATGTATACCTTCATCAAAGGTGGTTTCTATGTGTGTTAATGAAACTATAATACAAATTATGTTAAACCTGTTCCAATTCAAATTTCTATAGCTGAATTACAGCTAATTATAAATTTAGAGAATAGTCTTCTAATCCTTATTGTGATTACCTAAAAACTTATTTTTAAATTCTTTGTAAAATCCATAATCTGCAATCAAGAATTTTTTTCCTCGCATTGCAATGTTCGCTTCCGAAAGAAAAATTACGAATAAATGATTTTGCCAAAAAATTAAAAAAACACATATAAAAGCTGATTCGCACTTCAAATTTTTGATCAGGCGATCTTTTATTTCTAATCTAACACTTTGAAAATAAGTCTCTATAGAGCTCGAAGGTCAAAAAAATTCAAATAATATATATTTTATAAGGGACTCAGTTCTGTTTTGCTTATTGCTGACAGCTATATGTAACGCATTTGAAAATGCACTTTTTAATGTCCATATAGCATTAAGATTTCATTTATGCTCGGCACGTTGCGGTTGTTGGACCGAAGGGAATTTTGTTCTCTATTTAGTCTGGTGTTATCTGGGTAATAAATATAATTCAGATTTTACTGGTTGAAAACTGCGTATTTTAATATACACTGACTACCAATAAGTATTTGGACACCTATGCAAATGACGATATCTGCGGTCCTTAGGTACATCACGGACTCCGCTGGTATATATCGTGTAGGAAACAGCATCGGCTTTAGTCGCATGCAAGATACCTCGCAGTTCGGAGCTCTCTGATTTCGAGAAAGGTTAAATTATCGGGTATCCCAAATGTGGCCGATCATTAAGGGACATATCTAGCAATCTGAAGTACCCAAAATCGACAGTAGCCTATGTGATTAAGAAGTGGAAGATGAGCGGTGAATGTCGGAATGTGCGCCGAGTCGGCAGACCAACGAAACTGGGAGATAGAGACCGACGACTGCTGTCCAGAGAAATTCGGAAGAACCGCTCCCAACCGATGGCCCTCATCCGTGAGGAGTTTCAACAGGCATCCGGGAGTATTGTTTCAATGAATACCATCCGTAAGGAAGCACATCTGCTTGGGTTTTATGGCCGTGCTGCTGCCCATAAGCCTTTGATCACAAAGCCCAACCGCGCTGCTCGGTTAATATGGTGCATAGCACATCGAAATTGGACCGTAGATCAGTGGAAACGGGTTCTTTGGAGTGACGAATCAAGGTTCACCCTTTACCGTTCGGATGACAGGGTCTGGGTCTGGTGTCTACCAACTTCGATGCCTACTGCACTATTTTGAATGACAATGTGCTTCCTACGTTGTGGCAGTTTTACGGGTTGGACCCCTGTTACTTTCAGGATGACAATGTCAATTGTCATGTTTCGGCGTTAACCAAGGCTTGGTATGGTGCCAATGGAGTTCATCGAATGGACTGGCCTGCCCAGAGTCCAGACCTGAACCCTATCGAGAACTTCTGGGACGAGTTCATTGCCGAATTCAGGGGTGCACTACCCGTGCAAAATCGGTGAAGGAACTTCTATGTCTTCTCCAAGCCGAGTGGAAGAAAATACCACTAGCTGTCATACAAAAACTTGTGGAAAGTATGCCCCGGAGGGTCCACGCTGTAATTACCTCTCGTGGAAGCTCTACCAACTATTGATTTTGAATAAAATTAGTTTTTCTTTTCTACCACCAGGTGTCCAAATACTTATTGGTAGTCAGTTACCATATTTCTGCATATTTTAATATAACATTATTTAAAAATGAATCTGTATCAGTTTTCTCAGGCGCCTTTCTAAGAGTCCTCGAATTACTTCTATTTATTTCTGAGAAAGATAACTAATCACTAGTAAATATATGTTTTTTTTCCCTATTTTTAAAGAACATAGGTAAAGGCCTTCTCCCAGCTTCTTAACATGACTTCGTGGTCTAATACAGTGTTTCTCAATTGGATTTACTCCAAGGACCGGTAAAACATTTCAGTACGTTCTCACGGACCGGTAAGTTAAGTAATTCGACTCACTGGCACAAATTTTTTGCATAAATAAATCATCGTCAATCATATTATTTAGTAAAGTATTGTTATTGTAATGTAGATACTGTCGTAATATCAGTTGTCGGCAGATGACACTTTGATTTTGGATAGATAGCTGGATATTTCGTGGACCGGCAAATATTTCTTGCGGACCGGCGGTTGAGAAACACTAGTGTAGTGGTCAGCACACTCGGCGCGTATTCACAAGGTCTGTGGTTCGAGTCCCGGAGAGGGCGTTGCTCATTTTGCACGTCTCCTGCTTACAAACAATCTAATGGTTCTACATTCTATTTCTTACAATTTCGCTAAAAGCCTTGGATTTTACGATATTTAAGTACCTGGCCGGACTGTAATTAATATATTTTGTTAATTAGCAACTACAGGACTTGACTGATTTACAAATATATATAGCCTTGGATAATAATTAGTTTCCCTTATTCTCTTAACTGTTTTAGTCACCCCAAGATACCCTGACAATGGTGCATCCTGTAGACTTTATAAAAGAGGAAATCTTAAACTCGCTGCGATAGCCGGTTGTTATTCATTGTTTTTATACGCTTGCTTTCAATAAAGCAGAAGATCATCAAACATTTCATAGTTTGCAGTCTTGTTCCTAATTCCTTTTATGTCCTGATGCTCAAAGTGATTAGAATCCTTCAAATAAGCATAAATATATTAAAGTTCTGGTCTACTTCTAGTTTTAAAATAATTGTTTCTCCTGAATCTAAAATATTTTAAGTCGGCATAGCATATTTTATTTCTTTCCCCTCAACATCTAGCTTAATTCTTGATTGCGCATCTGCTACATTTTCTTCCCTCCCGGTTTTAACTTTTATATTATATTCTTGCTACTTAGCCCATCTGAAGTTTGCTCCAACTTTATTTTTATTTCCGGAGGTAAATTATTCAAGTCCAAAGCTGGCTGTTCTGTCTCTTTCTCCTCCAAAGTATTTTTATCCCATACCGAGTCTTCCTAAATCGGATAGCGCACCAGCTGATTATAAGAAATGCAATCCCAAAATTAAGCTTTCCTGCAAATTTATATATATAGTATGTATATATACATAAGGAACACTTTGGGCTGCTGTTCTTAACTTTTACATTTTTACATTCAAAGTCACATGCGCTACACATTAACGTACTTGCAATTTTTTATCTCCTTTATTCTGTAACATCAAACAATCTGTAATTTCTAATTTTTTCAAAAAAAAAGCTTTCCTGTCCAAATGCTGCTCTGCACACCTGTGTCTAGTAAAGCCTCTAACGAGATTCCATTCAAATTGGAATAGTTGGAAGCGAAATGGTTCAGAGAAAACCGTGTTTAGTTGAATGTGAGAGACCTTTTCTTACAGCCTGTGACTCTTAGGTGACTGATCTGTCCGATCCACAGCACCGTTACCCAATTTAAAGATTTCTGCTTATCCACACCTGCTTCCTTTTTCTCAAAAATTTCCTGAGATTTATTATGGCGATTAACGAAAGGAATATTTGTCCGTCCTCCCAAACGTATGCTGCCTTAAAATTTGCCACTTTTTTTTTTGGCTTCAGATTTATAAATAACCCAAAAGTTTTGCTACTTCTTCAATCGTATTCGCGTATGTTAATTGAAATAGGCCAATTTTCAAATTTTACAGCTAACTGGAAAGGGTCTCAAAAGTGCAGTTTTCATTAATCTAATTTATAATTCTCACTTTCCATTTCAGCTAGCAGTTAATTTTCAATGCTTTTATACCATTTCTGTGTTTGACCTCGAAGTGTAGTTACACTTCAATTTTTAAAGCAACATTTTTTTACTTGTCCAACTTGCATAATAAAAATGGGTTCCTAACCTTTTGATAAATTTCAAAACTTCGTATAATCAAAAGCATTTGGATATAATCAAAAATATGTTTCCAAGATTTCGATAAAGTTAAATCCGAGCTGCTTTCATCAGAACAACTAGATGGTTTCATCAATACACCATAGTGCTGACTGCGATATCGAAGGGCCTGTGTTCGAATCCCGGAGAAGGCATGGTTGTAACTATCCGACCCTTCAGGAAAGGCGATGGTGGCCCACCTATTAGGTGCCTCCATAATAAATAGTCAACCACATCCTGCCTTGTATAGATTAATGACTGGGTTACATTCGTAATTGATCACAATCTGCCATTGGGGGGAGGGAACTTTTGATACTTTTTTGCTTCAAACCCTCTAATGGAGCTGTCGAGTTCTCACTGTAGCGTGCTTTACTATATTTTTACTTTACGCTAAACGTAACTGTAAAGTGTCATACAAACAAAGTAAACCTACTTTAAATTTAATTTAATTTTAACACACTAAGGAGGATTTGTCATACCTCATTCTGATTTGGGTCAAATACGAGGAAAATTATCTGAGTATAATTCTTAAATAAATATTTAACAGGGACATCTCATTTTTAAGCTACATATTTATCTTACATTTTCTTCAATTATTTCGGAGGGTGCAACTTTCATTTCATTTTGTTGAATTGATTTAATAACGGTAATCGTCAGATTTAGTATGGTTGTCTGAGTCTTAGTTCAGTACAAGTGAATTCGATATATTAAATCTCAGAAATTTATTTTTGAAAACTACAGTCTTTCAAATCTTATGTGCATCAAATCAAATATCTCATAAAAATATACATATTCGTGGGAATAATGACAACTTAATCCAAACAAATATTCAGAATCACAGAATTAAGGTAATTATCTAAAAGAGTGCAAAATGAAACAAATTTCATTAGACGTTTCCGAAAGATATCGTAATAAAAATATACTCCTAGCAAGTTCAAGTAAATTAACTAAATCCTCCGAATGCACTCAAATAGCAATCTTCTAATTAATTTCTTTTATTTCTCCCTATGAAAAAAAAAAAAAAAACACCGTTCACTGCATTGTTTCCTAAAAAACAAATGAAAGCAATAGATAGCCAATAGAGCTCTTTGAATTCCTCTAGAATAAAAACCTATCTTTAGGAATCAGGCTGTTCCACTGAGACACAGAAAAATAACTCGAAAAACATTTGATTAAAGTAATTGAATATCGTATAAAAACTCAAGATTAACACAAAAACTTATCAATAAACTTGAAGTTTTTGCTGAAACAACATAGTAAAAATCGCTGCAAAAAGAAATGTTCGTACCATTATTCTTCTTTCAGAAGAAAAGTAATAAGACCATTAAGGTAAAATAGTTTTATTGAGGAAAAAAGAAATCAAAAATCATTTAATTAAAGGCAATGCTTTCTTTGACTCGCCCTGACAAAAGCAGCAGTTTTCTAATTATATTTAATTTCTTATGAAACGTAAATTACTTTTAATGAGGTCCAAAAGTTTAGCTCCAAACTCTACTTCCGCAGTGTTTATTAATATGATATAGAATCAAACCAGCCATCACATTATATTATTGTGTAGTAGCAATTTGTGCAATATTAGCAAAAGACTAATATAAGTATAAGTAATTTTTAAACATTTAATTTCGCTAACTGCAGTACTGTTCGATTATTCCAACTTCGAAAATTCAAAATTCTAGGGAGGTCAAACTGCATATTTCTCTTTAACGATTGAATTAAACTGGATTATTTGGAATACGTCGATGATGCAATGAATGAGTGCTTTAATGGAAGACATTTTAAGCATCGAAGTAAAAATGGTCATATTCACGTTGTAATGACTGGGTGTTGCAGTTCAAACAGCTAATGCAGTTGGACTGTATGTACTTACCTATGGTTAAACATTGGTGTCCACTGCACTTTAGCCTGACCTGGCGTAAAGAAGCGCATTAAAGATTACCTTAATTTTTCTGAATAAGTCATATCATTCAGTTTTATTACTCGGTATGTTGAGAGGAAGGTGGACTTTAAAAATTAATTTTTTAAGTTTTTGTGTTTTCAACAAGAAATTTGATACATATACATATTACATACAACAAGAAATTTTATACATATACATATTATAACATCAGATTATAAAATATATGTTCAGATTTTTAATTTATTTAAATAAAAAAAATTAAACAAATAATTAATTATTTTAATTAAAGATTTAAAATGCTCCTTGTGCGCATATTTTCAAAAATTTTTTCTCAATTTTTCCTTCAAGTTAGTTATAAAGACTTGACAAAAGTTTTTGTGTATCCGTTATTGAATATGATGGATAAGAAAATTTTTAAAAAGTATTTTTGTGAACTTGAACCCAGTTTTCGGAAAAACGTCACCTTTTGTTAAACATTATCACAAATTTAAACTTCTTAATAACCTCATATCAAAAAATGCATACACAGATCTACTGTAACATATAACAAGATAGTTTCTTCCAAATATCATTCATTTTTAACTAAAAACGAGACGCATGGAGCATTATCAAGACATACGAACTACGAAAAAATTTGTTTTGAGAAAACCGTATTTAAAGTTTTTCTTTAAACTGAACCTTTAATACATGGTCATGAGAAAAAGCAAATTAACTATAAATATGAATATATAGACACTAGATAATATTTTCCTATCATTTAACTTATTTTCGTATCATTTATTTACTTATTTACTTCTTAGCTAATTCAGGTTCAGATTAAGAGGCCCAAGCACTTGAAACATTTTAATGCCCCCATCCCCATACTATATTGTAGAGTCATTAGGTTAATTGGAAGCAGAAAAGATGAACAATATGCAACCGCCTTCGCCGTTAATCGAACCACGGACCTCTAGAATACCGGCCCAGCGTGCTACCGTTACACCACGAAGGCACGTTAGGGACGTGTGAGAAATACCTTACATACTCCCATTTTTAAAGGGCGACTAGGGTTTTAGGGGAGCTAATCGCCAAATCCTGGGTGCGGAGAATCATCATCCACAACCCTTTTAGTTCAGGCGCCACTTGTAGAGTCATTAGGTTAATTGGAAGAAGAAAAGATGAAAAATATGCAACCGTCTTCGCCGGGAATCGAACCACGGACCTCTGGAATACCGGCCCAGCGTGCTACCGTTACACCACGAAGGTATGCTAGGGAAGTGAGAGAAATACCTTATAATATGTATACGCTAGTTTTTCTTCTCATTCATACTGTCATGGTTTTAGTTACGCATTCCGTGGTAAATTGGCAATGCAAAATTTTCGTTGTTACTCCTGCCCTTAATACCTTAAGCACTTGCCTATTTATTCTGCTTAGTGTTTAATTCAGCTCTAATTTAAATGTTCCACTAACTTGTAGTAAAATGATAAATCATTTTAAATTGAATAAATGTGCAGTCTTTCATTATTAATTCATAAATAAGATTTCGATGTACCAAAACCCACCTTTGACTAAAATGTATGCATAATTTTTCACTATCTAAATTATTAAATACTAATAATTTACGGCCGATCTTAACATTTATGTACAAATTTAATTAACACCTGCTTCATAACTTTAAGTTGTACATTTATTTATACTAGATTCTTACAGTAGTAAAAAATTAAAATGCTACTAAAACTTTGTAAGGAAATGTGGCCTTCTTATCAACATGGCATGAGTACTGTCTTTTACTGCATGAAGCACAATAGATCTTGCTGTGGTTCAACAGATAAAATAAACGAAAAGTTTCATAAATGATTTTTACATCTTTAACAGAAGTAATCATAGATAACTCATGAAACAGTGGTATCATAGCAAATATTATAATTATGATATCACATACATGTGCATGCATTGATGAGAAACTACTTAAGTTCTCAGTAATTTATACATCATACTCTTTTACACTCTTCTATGAGCTTTCCATTTTGTAGGTGATGTGTTTCGTAAGTAAATATTTCAAAATGTCTTAAACTGCTCAAATATTTCTAATGTATGAGTTGAATAAATTTGCATATAATTACAGTTGCACAGACCAAGTGCGCATTATTTCGCTACTTCACCATTTCTCCTGCGATAGACTCATCGATTTAAAAGTGTCTTCAGGCATTAGCAACAAAACATACTCGTGGGGGTTAAATGGGGCCTGGATCGTTAATCACAACAGAGACTCGTCGCTTCGAGCTTTTCAAGCCCTAGAATGAGACGAAATAGAGAAGATAGATACTATATGGCTCAACTACTCATGCTGTTATCTAGCGTAAGGTCATATTAGGATCATACAAATCAAGTTCAGTCACACAAAAATAGGAATTCCAACTGCTTTCAGCTGGCACTGCAATGGGAACTACTGCTTGTTTGGAAGTGTAGCTTTTGGGGCGGTGTCATATTTGTTAATTTTCAGATAAGAGACTAAGGAACAATTCGTTCTCGTGGGTAGACTGCCGTTATATAACACCGCTGAGTCTGACAGGAAAGCAATTTATGAGGATTTGGTATAAACTTCTAGATAGATTTCGGTAGTTCTTAGAAGGAGGGAAGAAACATTTCCATCTTAAACTAAGTCCAGTTTCGGAAGCAAAACGTTTATTCTTGGAAGGAAAAAAAGAGGTAGCAGTATTTGAGTTTTATAAGGCGGTGACGTGGTTACAGGTCAGTTATATAAATCACAGAATACCCCATTATGTTTCCAGTGTTTATTTTGAGAATGCAGTCTAATTTAGTTTCCCAGAGATATCTGGTGGCAATTACATACATTAGTTATTTTTATATTAACTAACACTAGAAATTTATTATTTATTATTTACACATTACACTAAAAACAATATACCCGGTCTAAGAAGTATTGTGACTGGTAGCACATTGTCAAATATAAAATTTCTAATGTTACTTTTCTGGTAATTTTTATGTTATGATTAATCAAATAAATTAAATGCAGGAGAAATATTTCTTTTCTATAAATGTAAAGTTATGTGCCTTTCACTTAATGCTTTTCGCAAGCTCATAGATTTTCACTGTCTTTCTTAGCAGGTACATTAATTTCCCTTTGTGCTTAATAAATGTCAGAAACCAGAAACTCTTAGCCTGACAAAAACTGTAATTATTCTTTTTGATATTTTTACTTCATTTGCTGGCGGTCTATGCTTCTCTTTTTAAAACGTCCAGTGTGTTTTGTAATGCCTTTACTAATTCATTAGTCAAAAAAAGATATAGCGTTAGCAATGAACAATCATACAAACGTGTCGTTGTGTCTTATCTTACTTAGCTACCAGTAACGTCAGAACAAGCTCCAGAAATTCATCGTGGCAGAGAGTGTAGGTTTGCACCTGTCTTTGGCAAGAGCCTTGAGTACCATACAAATGACAGTAAAACGTTTCTCAATTCTGCCCCCATTTTAGATGGAGAACACACCGAGGGGAGGAGTCCGAAAGTGCCTCTCCTTCCCTCTTCCCCTAACATTAACCGGAACTTTCGGCTCACCGCATATGTAGAGTGCCCCCGTGCCTCATAGGAACTAAACATTTACAAATATCCATGCCTTCTCCTGAATTCGAACCCGGATCCTTCGGTACGGTAGTCAGAGTCACTACGGTTGAGCAGCTTATGCTTAACATTCAATATACGGTTGGACCTCCAACTTCCAAAATTTGAGATAGTAGGAAATGATTTTATAGGCTTGTTCAGTCCCTTAAATGCGAGGTACTGCGTAAGCCGTTTGAAATTCCGTCCAGCCGTTCTCCCAAATTTTGCCTTATACCGCGGGAAATAATGAAGCGATTTTGATTCAAGGTGCTGCAATCGCACGCATTCCCGAGACCAAAGACGCTTTTTACTCTTTGCTCCAAAAGACTTAACATTGAATATAGGGCCGGACCCCCCAGGTCGCAAAAACTGAGATAGAAGGAAATGCCTTTGTAGGTTTAATTAGGTCCCGAAATGGGAGGTACTGTGTGAGCGGTTTGAAATTCGGTGTAACGGTTCCGGGGATAGTCGCGGCCGTAATGTGTCAAATTTCGAAACTTTGACCCTATGAAAGTCGGGTCCTATTGGGCCTGGAGACAAACTTTTTTTTTAAATTGATGTACTCTTCAAGAGCAACATTTTGGCTATCTCGGATTTTTAAATTTCGCGAAAGGATTTTCTGGACCGAATTTGCGTACCCATTTTTCCGTTTCTTTCTTTTGCGTTCCGTTTCCTTCTTATAATAATTTGAGAAGGAATTATTTGAGATTCATCCTGTAAAATTTCAGAACTTGAAACTAGTACCAACATCTTACGAACAGGACTACGACTTGAAATATTATGTCATATATTATATTTTCAATCTATTAAACTTTAGCAATCTGTACTATTTTAGATACAAAAATTCACATTGGGCCAACATATGTAGCATAATTTAGCAAACTAAGCTGCAAGAAATACGTATCTTGCATAAAACATGAGTGAATATCAAATTGCGATTAAGGCTCAGATGGTTAAAAAAAGGGCAAAAGAAAAAGAATTAAGAATTTCAATTTTAATTTCCTCCCTTGCAGAACACATTAGCATATTCCAGAAACATTTCTCAATAATGCTGGAAATTTATGATCTCGAAAGCAGCCAAACTAACTATCAAAATAACATTTTGTATTAAACTTCATTAAGAATACTATCAAATTTCAAAAGTTCATTACAGCAAAAGAGATGAAGAATCACCAATCAGTTGAACAGCATTATGCGAGGAATAACTCTTGAAGCATTTTATTGTATATATATGTTGAAATATTTGTCATTCAGAGAGATCTATTTGAGATAAAACTCCACGTGAAGAGGCGGGAAATGAGATCTTTCATAACCTAACAGCTCAATACCAGCGACTACATCCGGGTTTGCGTAATCATGCTACCCGATATCAGGAGAAAATTGCATCAACGGTGCATTCTCCGCTGTTTGGCTACTATAGCAATAATTTCTCCTCTATTTAAGATTTCAGTATTGAGTGCTTCGTTATTTCCTTTTCGTGTTCGCCTACAAATGATTATTAGCACATATATATAAGGTAATTCGGTATAGATGATTTAAAGATTTAGAGACGGAGTAGATATACAAGATGACATAACGGACACACATGTGACGAAAAAAAAAAAAAAAAAAACCTTTCATTTATTCGCAAACATTCTTGATAAGCAACACAATATGCTCACACATTCTTTTAGAAGCGATAAAATGTATACATCATTAGACAACGGCTGAAACAGAGGAAACAACGAATTTACACAGCGAGTGGAAGACAAGAAAAAAAGATGTCGCAATATTAGCAGCGGTATTTGTAAACTTTACTTTTTTGCTTAAATTCTCAGTCTTCGATTGAATATGAACTATCGCAATAAACGAAGATTACAGAAGCACACATGAACTAATTAATTCAGGTAGACGCAATCCAGAAAAACTATAATAAACAATTTAGAACAGAAGGGAGAAATAGCCAAATTAAAACGGGAAATAAAAATAACTATTCCTAAATAAACGTTAATAGTTCTAAGTTAACATATTTTACACAGAACATATATAATATATATATTGTTACGAAATGTACAGACGTAAGATAGCTTCCCCGCAAAGCAGTTTTAGGGTTGCCATAAAATTGCCAGGGAAGGCAAAATTGCCACATTTGGCGAGAAATCGTCCATTTCGCGAAATTTGGCGACAAAATTGGCGATATGCGATGGACGGATGGAGAACTTTCTGGAACGAATTCTTACCGGTTTAGCCCAGAATGTTCTCGAACACAAGCCGAAAGCTATATAAACCCTGCTGGTCCGCAGGCAGTTAGTGTGTGTGCCTCGTCTAGTGTTCGAGTTAGTTAGTATCGAGTTGATGTCTCGTCTAGCGAGTCAATCCCTGCGTAGTCAATCGAGTTGACAGCCGGGCAGCGAGTGCCGAGTGGGTCGTCGAGTTCACCGAAGGCGTCTCTTAGTGTATCGCGGTTAGTGCATCGTCGAGAAAGCGCGTTGAGCTCCGGGAACGACTGAACCGAAGAGTCGGGAGCCGTGCTCTTTGTGTCGTCGAGTTCATCGCGAATTGTAGCGTGGAGAGTCTCGAGAGTACGTGGAGTTCCGAAAACGAAAGAGCAGAGTCGGGAGCTGTACTCTGGTGCTTTGCAGTGAAGCTGTCTCCACCGTGATAGCCTGATAACCTGAAGACTGTGTCGCTGATCGTCTCAGCGTTCGTCGACGATTGTAAAACGTGTTTTGGAGCTGTCCTGATAATACTGGCAAATAAAGTGTGTTTCGATACTTCATCTAGTGTCGTCGTTATTCACTCCAAATCTACGAACCCCGTACGAACGTGAAGAAAGAAAATAACGTAACAATATTTTGATACCAATATTGTAAGTATTTTCATGGATATTCCACAGACATAAAACATAAACATTCATTTCATAGGCATAAAACATAGCATTCCGCCCTTCTCCGGAAATGTTCTTATAGTATAAAAGATTAGCAAGTCCAGATAATAACTGGAAGGTCAGTGGTTCGAATATAGTAGCTCAACCTTTTTTTCATGTTTCTTGCTCCAAAAAGTTTAATTATGAAAACTTGTTCTTTTATCGCTTCCCAGTCAGATATAAACTGGGGAAGATTGTAAGAAATTACCGCATTTCCTAGCATGTGCTTTCTTGGGGTACGTGGTTAATTATACACTCATGCCATACAGTTAGCTGTGCCTTGATTCATCCAGCTAGGGCCCAACTGAATGTTAACCACCTGTGTGAGAGTTTTTCAACAGTATGCAAAAATTTTCCATTGTGAACAGCTTCAGAGTATTAAAATTTACATAAAAAGGAGAGTTATAATTATATAAATTAATAAAATTTCGAAACTTTTACTTTTTTCTCTAAGAAAGGTTTTGAATATTGTTTCATAAAGCCCGTTACCATTATTAAGAATGTTACTATTATTATTACTGGTATTGCTAATATGAGCTTCAAAATTAAAACTGATGTTATAACAGGCATGAGTTTTTTATAAACTGTTATTAAATATAATGCTGTAAGTTAGTGCATTCCTATTTTCTAATAATAAAATTGTGCGGGGTATGTATTGTGTTACAGATGCATGTAAAAGTAGGGAGAATACTTCGAATATCCCAGTGGTTAGCAGGACCATCTCCGTGTTATATCCGCTTAGACAAAGCAATAATTGGCGAAAATGGAATGCGATTTATGGAGTGCTAAATGTAATTCGACAATTGCTCATTCTGCTGCACAAGTCCTGCTCAACAATTATAAAGCATTTTATCCCTTCCCCCAGCATGCCTTTGTAGTGTAACGGTAGCACACTCAGACTGTATTCGAGATGTTAAGGTTCAAGTCCCGTCAAGGGCATTGTTCATTTCTCTTTTCCTGCTTAAAAAAAAAGACTCTACTAATGGTGCCCGAGCTAAAAAATGGGGGACAATAATTCGTCGTCACCAGGATCTGGCAATTGGGTCCGTTAATCTCCATAAAAGAGGGAGTATATAATGTATTTCTTCCTCCTTCCAATATGCCTTCATGGTGAAACGGTAGCACACTCGACACATATTCGAGAAGTCCAGGTTCAAGTCCCAGCGAAGCCATAATGTCTCTTAAACATAAACTTGCCTAATTAGGCTTCTAAGCTCTCACAGTGCAATTAGGAACATTTATATGTATTTAATTTGCAGGTGTAATCTTGCTGTGTGCTCATATTTTTATGCTTTTACGTTTATCTCTTGACATGCAAATCACGTAATTCTGAGGTAGATAGAAAGAAAATTATTTAATTGTGTACAAAAGTTTCATTCTTGGGCTAACACAGAAAATATTTTAAAAATGAATCAAGACTTAATTTATAAAAGCCAAGAAAGGAAAACATGGCATATAGTATATAGTATGCCCTATTTTGTGAATGATTTGAATATTTACAAAATGAAAATATCACTTAATTATGGATCTTTAAACCAAAATAGTTAGCAATCCTGAAAAAACAAAAAGCAGTTTTATCATCTATCGAAGCAACCCGGCTCTATATTGTTACGTTTTTCTCCTCTTTGACACCAGTTGTTACGTTATTATCTTCCTTCACGTTCGAACGGGGTTCGTATGGATTTGGAATGAATAATGACGACACTACTTAATGAAGTATCGAAACACACTTTATTAGCCAGTATTGCCAGGACAGCTTCAAAACACGTTTTACAGTCGTCGAGGAACTACTATAAACACGCTGACACGATCAGCGAGTCAGCCTTCAGGTTACCAGGCTATCACGGTGGAGACAGCTTCACTGCAAAGCACCAGAGTACAGCTCCCGACTCTGCTTGGTCGTTCTCGGAACTCCACGTACTCTCCAGACTCTTCACGCTACAACTCGCAATGCACTCGACGATACACAAGAGTATAGCTCAGGACTCAGCACAGTCTAAGACAAAACTCGATGATGCACTAACTCGCGATACTCTAAAAGACTCTCTCAATGCACTCGACGACCCACTCGGCGCTAGACTTCAAGACACTCGCTCAGTGACTGATTATCAGCTCGTTAGACGAGGCACACACACTAACTGATTGCGGACCGGCAGGGCTTATATAACTTTCGGCTTGTGTTCGAGAACCGTCGATGGCATATCGCCAATTATGTCGCCAAATGGGCGATTTCTCGCCAAATGTGGCAACCCTGCTTTCTATTGTAATTTTATGGCAAACCTAAATCTGCTTTTCGGGGAAGCCATCTTACCGCGCTTGTACATTTCGTAACAATATGTTTTATGTCCTTAAGTCCATAGAATAAGTTGGTCAATAAGTGTTACTACAATGATTCACATGTTGAACAACGCAACTTTTTTCTTAGCACTGGTAACCTCAGTAAACAAATAATGTAAATTATCCGAATAAGGTTTAAATTTGACTAGAATATTTTTCTAGGAAAAGGGTTTAAAAGATATTAACAATATGTAAGAAATCCTGAGAGAGAAAATACTGAAGTTTTGCAAAGACTGTCAGTAGCAAGCTGTAACTATGTAAACTCATTTTTCTTTATTTAGACCATGTAGTGAGTTATGATTGCGTCAACATTTAACAGGACATTTGTGAAACTGTCTTCAGAAATCACTGTGAAAACAGCGAAATATATTTAACATTCATCTAGCTTACACAATTTATTTAAAGAACATTATAGAGATTTTTAAACTTCATAGCTAAATCTGACAATTAATTTAAATCATTAGAAAAGCGTTATATCTTTTCATCTTTTTGTTAGAACACAGAAATTTAGGAAAAAAAAATTACGCATAATATTTTGTGGCTAACTCATATGTAAACTCGGATTTTGAATAAAATTATGTACTAGAGGGCAAATTAATCTTAACACATTAAACCTTAGCCTGTCGAGTGATCTGCGAATCCCTTTAAAACTGTCGCTAGTTTTGGACCGAACTTCCCGTAAAATGTCGCGAAAATAACCCTAAACCTCTGAAAATTGTCAAGCAGTTCTTTTATTATTGCCCATCCCTCCCAGAATTTTACTTCAATGATTCCGCTAAGTGAGATTGATTGCTATATATTGTTCGCGTCTATGTGAGCTCTCAAGAGAATTGCAAAAGGCTAGACTCTCCGTGATGACCGTCTTAAAGCCGCAGGGTACAGCTGCGAAACGTAAAAGTTTTCTTCCCTTAAACAATCTTATCTCTACATATCTTCTCTACATATAATAAAAGAAAGAGTCTGTCTGTGTGTGTGCCTTTCGTTCGCGCTGCGCGTAAGATAATAGACCCACGGCTACGAAATTTGGTACATAGGTACATCTTCACAAGAGCCAGTGCACTTCGAAGCGATTTTTTCGAAATTCGAATTCGAATTTTTTTTATTTCATGTTTTGTGACGAAATCGTGTCATTTTGAAACATAATGGGCTATAGGAAAGCGAGATTTTACTCTACACACTCCATTTTCACATCGTCATGAAACGTAGGCACTTAGCTATTTTACGAACTTAAAATAAATTTCGTGTTTCAATAAATCGATTAAATACGAATTTATTTAACAAAGGAGCTTAACACTTTTTCAATGGGATTTTTTCTAAAAACGTTTATTTTTAAAAATGTATAGTTTATTTTTCTTTGATTTTTGAACACGTTAAACTTTCATCCTTGCGAATGCTTTTACAAAAAGAATTTTGGAAAAATGATAATATTTTGTATTTTTAAAAGATTTTTTAAATGAAGCATCCGAGTACAGTTCTCACATCTCACATTTTTAAAAATGTGATTTTGGCAACAATTTTCCTGTCTTATTCTTGTTGATAGATTTTTGATGAAATCGCATCATTTTGAATAGTTTCATTCTTTTAGAAATATGGGTTTGGCAACAATTTTTCATCGTATTTCTTATGTCACTGTTTTTAAGAGATTGGCATATTTCATTGTCATTTTTATATAAATATAATATATTTTTATTGATTTTTTTTTGATAAAGTTGTTCTGTGGAGTAAAATTCTACGCGGAATTTTATGTTTTTTGAGTTGCTTTCATGTTATTTTTTGCTTATTTCACTGTTTATAAGATATTGAAAAGTTTTGCATGATTTTTGTTCTTCTACGGAAGGTTGGTTAATTTTTTAATTAGGATAATTAATATTTGTATTAAGAGATATAGCTTATTTCATTGTAATTTTTTCCCTTGAAAACATAAGATAAAATATCATTAATTATACTTTCCTTTTCAGAATTTTTTGTTTTTGGCATTCCTTTATTTTATTAATTGCTCATTTCACTGTTTTTAAGATATTGAAAAGTTTTGACTGATTTTTTTAGGAAACAAAGCTCTTAACCTCCTTAATACCATTTGAGTTCTTAAGATTTTGCAAAGGGAATTTGGTTAATTTATTTATTAGGATAATTAATATTTGTATTAAGGGATATTGCTTATTTCATTGTATTTTTGTTATACGTAATAACTTTTTTAATGAAGTTGTTCTGCAGAGTAAAATTCTACGCAGTATTTAAATTTAACGTTTGGAGTTCCCTTCAGCCATTTTTCCGGTACATTTAAAAGCCAGACGAAGGCTCGCAGCGAAGCTGCTAGTTTTCAAATAAATTGGTTTTAAAATTTACCCGGTTAAATTTTAAATTATTACGCATTTTTAGCCTAAGTAACCTAAATCTGTATGTCACTGATTATCACCGGAATTTCAATGCAGACTGATTAAACTGCTATCACTAAAATTATATTCTGACAAATATCTGGTGCAACTTTCATTCCTTCTGAGATATTACTGAAACATTTCGTATTATTTCCGATTTTCTGTATTTTTGTCATTAATTAAAAATCTTTAAAACCTTCAGCATTTTCCTATATTCTTCAACTGCATGCAACTAATAATTATTTTAAATAATTTCTTTTTTCCTTAATTATTACGTAGTTTTAAGAGAGTAATAAACGAAACATTTGGGTGCTTTTTAAGGGTGATAATATTAATATTAAATTTGCATTTTACTTTTCCATATACATTCAAGATATTCAGAAAGGGAATTATAACTTGAAACCGTTTTCAGTGTATCATAATTTTATTGATTCAAATTAAAAATTCTTGCTTTCCTGTCCAAGAAACACTAGTAAATTTTATCTGAAATAGGAAAGATGAGACATATTAATAACAAACAAAGCAATTAATTTGGAAGTCAAAGAACAAAAATCAGCGTTATATTTTCAAATTTTCACAGGACTAGTTTCGATGGTTTTACCGAACCATCATCTTCAGCTGCAAAAGCGCAAATGAACGAGATAAGATATAATGAAATTGATTGTGAAAATTTTGAAAATATAACGCTGATTTTTGTTGTTTGACTTCCAATTTAATGTTTGTTCGGCTTGTTATTGTATCTTAATTAAACAAAGCAATGTTGTTACTTATTAGCTTACAATATAATTTATTCAATATGGTATTTTTGTAAAGAAAGAGTGTTGCTGTACATTTAGTAAAGTATAAATAAGCATTTAATTTAATAATTATAAAAGTTATTAATTATTTAATAATTAATCATAAGAATATGAATAATTAAATATTTTTTCGGAGATATATTTTCAGGCGATATTTTTTTTCTAGGGATCCCAGCATACATTTTTGAAGCATTATGTTCTAAATAAATATCTTGTTTGAACATAGCATTTATTGTTGACAAATCTCCAACCAAAGAAAATACCTTACTAGGGAGGATATTCAAACAAAAATTTTTATTAGAATAAATATTTTCGTTATTTTAATACTACTAATAATATACAAACATTAGTTTAAGTTAACTATAGTTGAGTGAATAAGATTGCTGGATGTTGGTAGTTTGTTGTTGGCAACCGAACAGTTTAGCTGCTTGTGGTCTTTATGATTTTCCCGATGCGTAACGTGAATTCAAGCCAATTTTATTTAGAAAATTTGCACGAAGGTGTTCTCTTAAAGCAGATAACCCATGACTTCTTAAAAACTGTAAAATATAATCTGTGGATATTTTCCGTTATACGATAACACGAAGAAAATGATTTTCTATACGAAACATATGATCAGCGCTGTTATTGCCCGCCATGCATCCATCTTATTCCTTACAATTAATCTTCCTTTTTCAAAGAAAGTTTGATTTCAGTAAAATGTACTATTTACAATGTGTCATTTTATTTTGCTCGTTTTTTATGCAAATATTCAAATTCAGATAGATATTGCGTTAAGTTTAGAAAGCCAACTAGTCTCCAAGCGGTAAGATAGCTGAGCACCGATAAATTCTAGCGGCTGCATGGGAGGTTTAGGGGTTTTTCATAAGTACAATTGATTGTTAATTAACAGTTTGTTTCCTGCCAAAAAAAATCTACCCTGAAGACTTCCTTTCCCTTAGACAAATAGGTCCTGTGTGCTTTATCATAATCTAAAATCTTAAGCGTAAAAAACTTTTATCATAGCCGTTGATGACGATAACATATTTTCTATCTGATGTATCAAGTTAGCATAATTGTATATTTCTAACGAAAATTGTTTGGCTGATGTTACCCTATAATGAAAAAAAGATTCAAATCGGTTTTTAGCTTAAACAGTATTTTCATTATTAATTATATCACGAATTTTATCAATAGTATTTTTATTATTAATTGCAGGCATGTATTCAAGAATATAATATACACAAAGCTGTGTCTACAGATTACGGCTAATTTTTATATAAAATTTTATATTATAAAAATTTAGGTTCATAGGTCAGCCATATTTAAAAGAGTACTTGTGTATTATAAGGAAAGAGAGGGAGAAATTTAAGAATAAAAAAAATTACCACGAAATAATATAAAAATGCAATAGAATACAAAAGAGTACAATACTATTTCATGTTTTGTGGATATACTTGAAGACAGAAACATGTTTCAGCTATATTCGTTCATCGGAGAAAAACTTTTCATATGAAGCTATTTTTTTCAAATCTTTCACTATACAAGTAATACAAAAGCAGTATAGGAATTTCTTTTCTTAATACCCAACCGAAGAGCTGAGGGGACGTACAATGATTAACATACAATGGGTGCCTTGAATTATTTTGCTTTACATGCAAATTCCTTATATATGTAAAACAAAATAAATTTTCACCCATTCCAAGATTTCAAGAACTCACAGAGAGAGAGAGAGAAATATCTACAACAAATTTTATTGCTGTTTGAATGATTGCTTCGGGAACAATAAGTCTTGAAACTCAAGCTTTCAAGCTTCAAGCTATTCAAATACGAACGCTTTTCAGCAAAGCCATTTGGACCGCATCTGCTTTGTTAAAGAAAACCTTTTGGGGGTAAAATCATCCACTTCATCGGTGTTTTCAAACAAAGCAGTCAGTGGTCCTGTTACAACCTGCTGACCTAGAGAAATTTCTCAGAAACTTTTGTTCAAAAAAAACGAGTTTTATATTTTTAAGAATTTCCATTCTGACAGCAAGATTTTGTTATTTTTCATATATAGATGAAAAGAAAGTACTTTGTTTTTAATAAAGAAGAAAAAAAATTAATAAGCTTATTTAAATTTTTTACACAGCACCGAGTAAGGAGACGAAATTTAATTTTCTTTATAAATATATGTCTCAGACAATACTTTAGTGTTTTTCAAATTACGAGAAAGCGCGTTAGTGCATGCATTTTCAAACCAGATTTATTTAATTAATATATATAGATATGCCGAACAAGCACACTTTCGCACACATACACTGTATATTAGTACATACATAAAAATGAAATAAAATTTGAAAACAAGCAATTTAAAAACTACTGTATTGAAAGATTATTGAAAATTTGTTTTTACCTCATTTTTTTTTTCGTTATATACATTTACTTCATTTTTTTATATGCATTTACTTAATTTTATTTTCTTATATGCATTTACTTAATTTTATTTTGTTATATGCATCTGTTAGTCTTTTTGAAAAATTTTTAGATTTTTTGAGTATGGCAAAGGAAACGAGATCTATCAGCCGAAGGCAATGAATGTCTCCATGGACGACTTTCTAAGTAAAACGTTCTCATGTTCATGTTACACATAGGGGAAATCACAAAATTCAACCAGTTCGTTTGTTTGAGTTCGAATATGAGTCGAAAAAGCGATAATCAGATATCTTAGCCAGGAGGGCATTCATTGGGTTTGACAGATTTGGAAACTTAATAAATAGTATTTAATAAATATAATATTATTAAACGAATCGAATTTATATAAACCAAATAAAATTCTTATATCGAACACAACTAAAACTCGATATAACTTACACTGATAAACTGATGTGTAATAACACTGATAAATTGAAATACTAAACGGAATATACATTAATTCTACATACATAATTTTTTGTAATGTATTTCGCTGGGAATGTCTGGCCGCAAAATCCTGATTATATATATACCCTTATTTTAAGGTTATCACATATCTGATGGTTTGACTTTTACCTCAAAACACAAAGAATCCACAAAATTCAGTAAAATTAATAACTTTATTTCCCTGTTGAAAATTCTCTGAATCTTTTCAAATATAAAAGCACACGCGCCAAACAGTTTGCTTTAAATAAATACATGCAGCAACTCGTTTCGAAAATCGAAATTTTTTCTAAATGTAAGAGATTTGTCACTTAAATTAATTTTTCATTAAACAAAAAACAAAATAGAATCGCATATTATTAAAAGAATTTTATTGATAATTCAGATTCTGAAAACAAGAACCTTGTTGTTATAAAAAAACAAAGAAAAAATAAACAACATATTTCATTCAACGGGGGCCAAATTTGGCGCATGAACTTTTCAACATAAAAATATTTGAAGCATGTTATGGATAAAGGTTTATTTGATTATGGCAAAGTACTCGATGGTTATTTGCCTAAGGTGAAGGATGCCTTCGTTCGAGGATTGCCTAACGGAAATTGGCTTGCATACATGTTACACATATGGAAAACTAAGAATATCATCCTGGCAACCAGCCCGTTTGCCGGGAATCGAACCCCGGACAGAACCACCAGTTGTTCCGTTAGACTCCGCTCAGTCGCTGGTGGGCTGTCCGATAACGGAAAAGTTCAAAATTTCAAATTAGAGGAAAAGTGGTAGCATAGTATAATTCGAAGTTATTGCCATTTCAGTAATGTGAAGAGATTTCAAGAATGTTTAATTATTTTATTTAGCTTATGACAAACTAAATAAAATAATTAAATATTCTTGAAATCGCTCCTCTTAACATACTGGTAGTTTGACCTGCATTCAAACCCCGTGAACAAGCTGATTGCATGGGCGTTTTTATGGTTTTAACTTTTTGTAGTGCGAGATTGTTTCCCTTAGAAAATCTGTCACGAAAGCATACCTCCCCTTAGACAGATCTCCTTCACGTGCTTAATAATCTAACAAGCCAAACCAAACACAACCCGAGTGAGGACGCGTAGTCAAGGCACGTCATCATAAAAAGCTAACTAAAATTGGCTCATATTCACATTAAACATGGGCAGCAAAAATTCGCTAAAACTGGTATGCAGGCAATCCATTCGTCAGGATTTGAACCCGCTTCAAACTATTAGTATTCAACGATTTTACCGCTACTTCTTTGGCGGCCTTTTGTAGTACCTATAAGAAAAATAATCGCAAAGACACAATCATTGCATACCGACGGATGAATTAAGTTCGGAATTTAAAGAATAACTTTCATTCGTGGTATTGCTGTTAGCATTGACATTTGGACAGATGTTAATTTATTTTAAATTCTTTTAATGTAATTAATTTATATCTTTAAATAATTGATCTTCTGACTGTAAATTTTTGTGCGGAGTAGAGCTAACCCTTACGTACACTAACTGTTTTAATTAATTTACACTCCATTAATTTTAAGAGATTTTATATCGATAGATTTCTTTCTAAAAATGTTTCAAGGATTACATATTTTTTTCTTTAGATTTCAAAACATTTTGGATTTAAAGTCTTAATAACAAAATTTTTAAAACAAATATTTCTAGAAATTCCTTCGGCGTATTCATTTATTCCATTTAGTTGAAGTTTCGAGTAGAATATCTTCCTTTCAACATTCATATAATTTTTATATGTCAGTTCGCCATTTCCACGGAGCATAGAGCCACACATACGAGTACAAAACTCAGGCATGCTGAAAGCACAGTTTTAACATTTAAGGATGTAAAAAGAAGAATATACCATTATAATAACGCGCATTTGAAATACGAAGGCAAACAAGAAAGCTGGTTGCAACATTTTATATTTTTTTCCTGACGAATCAGAAATTGTAATCATTTTTCAATACAAAAATAAAATATTTGATTCTATAACATATAGGCATAAAGGCGTCCTCCGTTACAATTCTTATTTTTTCTTGTTTCTACTAAAATCCGGCAATGTACTATAACAACGTCGGATCCTGTTTGACTTTCATTTGTATAAAGTACCACAAGGCAAACAGTTGTAAAACGATTTATCTTCTTTCGCAAACTTTTAGTCGGCACACAGATAATACATACCTGCTGTCTGACAAAGATATTTCACTCTAAGGACTTTTTCCTAAAGTGCTCTTTTCAAAAAGACTTCACACCCTATTAAGACCTTTGTGTCAACTGACAGCCGCCTGCAGAAAGGTAGGGGAAGGAAGACCAGATTGCGTCGTCTAAACACGTCTTAAGCAATCTTCGCGAAATTCGGGCTTCGTGTATACACGTCTTAAGCATTTTTCGTGCGATTTGAAATTCGTGTAAAGACGTCTTAAGCATTTTTAAAGAAATTCCAAAAACGTTTAAACACGTCTTAAGCAGTTAAAGGGTTAAATAAAAGCATAATTTTAATGAAACATATGTGTAAATCTAAACAGTAAGCTTAACATATGTTCCCTTTAGGGTATCGTAACTTAATATTTTAGCTTCGATTTTACGCAATTGTTAGTCCAAAGGGACAATTTGCCCTGAAGTACTATTAATTTCGTTTTGGCATTTTGTATTGAAATCTATAAACGGTGAATCAACTTTTCAAATTGTTGTCACCAAATTTTATCGCCCTGTTAATATTTAAAGAAATTAAATAATGAAGAAACTTCATGAATGTAGTATGTATGTTTCTCGCAGTGTGATAAAACAACGGTATCTAAAGCCACCAAAATTTGAACAATGTAATTTTCCAAAAAAAAATGGGTATGTGGAAGCCCTAATTTGAATTTGAAATTTGTTTTATAATCGATTTTATATTTTGCAACTCTTCAACGAATATTTGATTAGAAAACTAAACGATTTCAAATCAAACGTATTTTCATTTGCTTCAGACTTCCCTTCACGATTGGCCAAAGATTCTCGTTTGAGTTGGTTCAGATAAGTTTCCGGGATATTCAAGTATACGTTTTGATACTTTTGAAATAATCGCACCTTTCGCAGATTTGTGGTGTTGCATAATGCTTTATTTGCAAATCTCAGTTCCATCGGGTTGTAATTTTGTCAGCACTCAAATAAGTCTCTTATTCATAATCTCTATATCTCTTTTCTTAATTCAGCATACCAGTGACGAGTATAAAGGCCCTATACCAGGATCTTCCTTTATCTGAGCTGCCAAACGGCCAGCAGCTTTATAACAGGCTTCGAGAGGTGCATGCTCAGCTCCAGGTGTATGCGTGTAGAAACATTCGGTTATTTCGAGCCGGGGAGATGAAAAATGATCAACGTCTTCTCCGAGAATCGAACCACGGACCTCCGTAATACACGCCCAGCGTGCAGACCACCACACCACGAAGGCATGCTAGGAAGGCGGGGAAAATACCTTATATACTCGACCTTTTAAAAGGCGACTGTGGTTTATTAGGGGACCCCGCCAAATCCTGGGTGTGGAGAATCATCATACACCAACCTTTTATTTCGGGTGCCACTGTAGAGACATTATGTTAATTGGAAACAGAAATAATGAAAAATGACCAACGCCTTCGCCGGGAATCGAAGAAGAAATACCTTATATGCCTATAAACTCCGTAATGAGACTGCTCTTTCTGCCTATCCAAATTGGTAAGCCGAGTGTTTACTTTTGACACCTTTACAAAGCTAGAGCTACCTTTGCTGCTAATTTTGTGTCTTATATCGCATTACTTTCTTTTCTTTATGTGTCAATAGTACAAGTATTTTTGTAAAATTTTGTTAATAAATCCAGTATTTACTTCCCGCCACGGCTATGTGACTTTAATGTGTAGTCTTATTCCTCATTCATGGAAGGATATTCATTAGCTATTAAAAACAGCACAGAAAAATGAGTTACGAAGCATGAAACTGGATACACTGCCTACACTCGAGGAAAAATTAAGAGTTGAACTGCATTACAATTCGTATGAAATAAATATTTGAAAAATAATCTTTTCTACAGGCTGTATTGCAGAAATGAGGTTTCTGTTTGCTGTGATATGAAATTAACCTTCCAGCCCGCGCTCTTGGCAATTTTACATGAACAAGCGCGCGTCGTAGTTTTTACGACATCCGTTATTTTACCGTTTTGGGCACGAAAAACGACAGAAATGAGTGAACATTGGTAAGAAATTTTTTAAGAAATAAAATATTAATCTTATTATTGCAAAATACAAATGATATCACATTCAAATATAAGTAAATTATTTTTAAGTTCTTATGTTAGTGAGATGGAAATGCAATGATGTATTTCATTATAGAAAATTTTAAATTTATTATTAAATAATTATATTTTTTAAATCGAAACTAATTTTAATATTCATCAAAGACCAGTATAGACAGTAAAAAAGGAAATCACCTTGGTAGGAAGAAAAGTAAGTTTAGCATTACTTACTCCTACAAGGAAATTTACTTCTTACTGGTTACAAAAACGCACTTTAAACTAAATTTTTTGTTTTTATTTATTTCTAAAAATTAGAAATAAAAGAAAATAAGGAATGAAAATCGCTGTTGTTCTCCCATTCAAAGGTCTCCTTGTCCTCCTTTTCTTCATCAGATAATTCTTGAAGAATGTGAGCAAAATCAGCTAGTTGCACATATTGCTTTGCCATGAAAACTGATATAAAATTTATAGAGCCAAATGTATTCAAATTAAAATAATACGCGGAAATTAATAACACAAAATTACAAAATATTTGAGAAAAAAATTTTTTCCGAATTTTAAAACACGACCACGCGCGTGTTGTATCTTTTATGAAAATGCCGCCACGTAGTACAAAAGCTCAGTTAAAAAAAAGTCAAATGACTTCCTGTTGGCACATTCCATGATGTCGGGAAGGGTAGAGAGGAGGAATATAAATGACCTTCAAACGTCTCTGCTTCGATATGCCAAAAATGTGCATTAGAAACCGAATTTGTCGTAAATTTTGCGCGTACGAGCGTGCTGGAAGGTTAAGCAATAATTAAGGCATTATTGCAATAATAAATAGTAGTTAGCAGAATAAGAATTAACAGTTATATTATTTGTTAACTTTAAAACCCTCTAATATAATTGCATACTTATTTAAATTACGAATACAGCAAATTTTTCATGAAATATTTTTAAAACAATGATATTTCAAGCAGAAAGCTTTGTCTAAACTTCTGAGATCTGAATATTTCGCTATTACCGGGATATTTAATATTATATAACGAGAAAAGAATTACTAAGCACCAGACGAACTATTAATGGAAGATAAAAATTGATTAATTTGAGCAACATCTTTTAAAATGTTTATTTGTAGCTTATATCATAATTTCGAGGAGAAACAAATTAATTCTGAAACCAAGAATAAAAACGTTTGGATTATATCGTGGAAATAGAAGACACAACATTGAAATCATGCGACCGAAAATTGAATTGGTCGAAATACTACAAATTATAGGAGCTCAGTGTTGACAGAAGAATATTCTCAAAGCTAGAAAAGTATTAAGCGATAAGAAAAGTACGTATAAACAAGACAAAGAAATGAATATTGTTGAAATCTTCTAAAAGGCGTTTGTGAAGGCTGTATCAGATTTATAAGCAGAACTTCTGTCACAATAAATCAGTCACTTCTAACGTTATCAACAGAAAAAGTTAAAATGAATGTGAAAAAATATCTCTTGGTGAAATGCGACACCAATGCGTACTAAGTTTTCAGGATAACCGCAATAAATGGTCCACTATTTCATTCTTTATCGCTGAGTTTCAAATGAATTCCTTTTTCACACATTTGTTTGAGCAGGTTAGCAGCTTAAATAATAAAAAAATATCTGAAGTGGACACCACATGATTTTCCTGTACGGCCTCTTGAATTATACGCATTTTTTGCTGTACTTATATCTTCGAATTTGATCATAGATATATTTATAACTCAATCAATTCGTTCTCACGTTGCAGCAAGGTGAAATACATAAAAACTCAAAACATCATTAAAACGTGTAAAATACAGAAAAACCTAAAACACCAAATACACAGTCAAAATAAACAATTTTTACAATTAAAATTAGATTTTCTACGCAAAAAATAGCAATTTCACGAGCGGGTAGGAAAAACAAAATGTTTGGTACATAAAATTAAAAATTAAATTTTGGCAACAGAGCAAAACGACATTGAAGTTGGCGCAGCAGATGAGTTAACTCACTATTCTACTTAAAGTTTCAAAGAAAAAATGTCGGCCTCTTTAGGTCTAGCACCACTTACACTTTTAAATTGTTAATAAATCTACAATTATTCCATGCTTATTAATCAAAGGTATAAAAACCTTAACCGAATTTTAAGAACATAATTCACAATTATTCCATGCTTATTAATCAAAGGTGTAAAAAACCTTAGCCGAATTTAAGAACATAACTCAATCACTTTTAAAGCAAAAAATGCACAAATTACAAACTTAAAGGAATAAAAAGGAAGAGGTCACCGAGCCAAGTAAGAGGGTATATATATATATATATATATATATATATATGATAAAATTTAGTTTGGCAGTCGGGAACCTTTTAAGAATCACAAAAGTCATTTGATATTCTAAATATACCTTTATTACTTGTGGCACTTCACAATGGGGGGGGAGGCAATCTTCATTCCACAATTTGGTGATGACGCATTACATTTTAAACAAAAGCAACAAAGCAAGAGACGTCCTTCAGCCAGCAAGCACAAGCAGAGAAAGAGGGCGGGGACTTAGACTCTATAATTGACCGAGCTATTGCAAAGAGCAATGCTGCCGGTTCCAGAATTAAAGCACAAGGGCACTTGACATAAAGATATCGGGACGTGGAGAAAGTCTCAGGTGAGAAAAAGGAGAAAATTGGAAGAAGAGAAGTACCAAAAGGAGCAAGACAATCCAATCGGGCAAGTTCGCAAAACGTGACGAGCTTTCAAGGAGACAATGCAAATCAATGACAACAATATGAGAAGATACACTACAGCAATAGTTCCAATGAAAAATTCAAATACAATTAAACAACCTCAATCAATAGTGCTAAATAGAACACAATACAAAACAACTATACAACACAATTTAAATACAACTATTGGACGCAATACACTACAGCAACTCAACAACAACCTAAGCAACATATTTACAACACTACTATATCATCACAATGCGAAAAATCTCACAGCATTAGTTTTATAATTCACCAAGAATAATATTCAAGCTACAGAAGAACTTCAATCAAAATCAGATGCATTGGAAGTATAAACAGCTACCAATTGAGGAGCTAAGTGAAAAAGTTGTCGTCTCCTCCCATGAAGTTGTGAGCTGCAAGTGGTCTGACGCTTCTATTTTCGAAGAGAATTTCATAATTAAAGACTTGGGAGTAATTAACAAAGTCACATTGCACAGCTTTGTTGAAGAATTTTTCATTAGATCTTCTGATGTAATCTGGAATCGTCTCAAGTTTTAAGTCTCTATGTAAAAGTTTGCGGATAAGATAGTGTGAGTCAGTAATAATGCGCAGAAATTTGTTTTGCACTACTTGTAATTGATGCAGTTGAGTTTGAGTGACCGTGTTCCAAGCAGGAGCAGCATAACAAAGTATCGGTCGAATGCAAGTGGCAATATGTTTTTTGGTACGCAAGCTAAGATTTGAATATTTTCCAATGACCGGGAGAAATCTGCATATTGTACCCATGGCTTTGCTCTTGACACTATTAATGTGATTAGACCATGTGAGCCTTTGGTTCAAAATAATTCCTAAGTATTTGGCCTTTGTGACCATAGGAACAGCTTCCTGAGAAAGGTAGAGATCTTTAAAGCAATGTTTTTCTTAGTTTAGCTAAGAATTATAAGTTGTGACTTGCTAGCACTGTTTTTTACGCGCCAATTTGTGCACCAATCGTCTGCGGCATAGGGGTAATTTTGCATGATTAGCTTGGATGGATTTAATTGCAATCGCCGTAAGAGGGTGGGGTAGGATTGCAAAAATATTTATAGTAAATTTTTTCTTTAATCTGATTGGCTGAAACTTATTGGCAATGCAGAAGTTTCATGATGACATAATGCGGAATACGTTTTCAGATATGATGCAGATTAGAGAAAGTTATTACTAGAGACAAAGTACCCAAATTAAAAATGAGCAATTAAGAGGCATTTTAAATTACAATTTTGATTTGCATTTTTTTAACTTACATACACACACTCTTATATATATATATAAGTTTGGTGCGGCCGATGGCACCAAAAAAGGAAGATGCACAGCTATATGTTATAGCAATCCCATATATACGAGTAATTTTTCAAGGTTCTATGGCTAATCGTGTTTCAGTTATGCAAAGTATATGCATGCTTACGTACGTGCGTACAGATGTGAAGAAAAAATTTTGTCCTGAATCCTATTTACAATCCGATTTGGAAAAAGGAGTCCTTCGTTTTCTCTGTACCTAGATATGTCACGCAAAATTTGTTCAAATGGATTCTAGAGCGGTCAAAATGGATATATTCCTTGAAATATGATACCAGAAATTGAGATTTTAGCCTTGAAAGCCTCCATTCTGAAGAAGATTTACCTAAATGTAATGCTTCCAATCATCATGTATGGAATTGGAGCCTGGAGATCCAGGGCAGGAGAACTTTTTAGATTACGGATAAAGTTAGACAGTATTCAGAGAGCTTGGGGTTTAGCTTTAATCCGATGTTTTAGAACTGTTCCTACCGAGGCCGTCTTTGTGTTGGCTGGGTTGCCTCCTCTTTCAATTTTATACGAATTTTATTATGAGAAATTTTTATTTAGAACTGAACGAATGGAATTGAAAATGTATGAAAATTATTTAATTACAAAGAATGTTTTTGAAAAATTTAATATTCATTTAATACATCGTTCCAATAGAATTGGTTTGGTTTTTGATAAATGTAATCCAACTGTTGATGTGTTTGATATTTATACAGATGATTCTGGGGTCGGAGGGAGCGTAGGAGCTGCCTTTGTTGTTTTTTTACTATGGAACTGAGGTGGATTATAGAATGTTTAAGTTGAACATATATAATTCAGTTTTCCATGAAAGTGAAGCGTTCAAACAAGCCTTATTATGGATAAAAAATACCTTGTTTATACCCACGTCTGTAAATATTTACACTGACTGCCTGTCACTTCTCCATGCGCTTTCCCGCCCAGACAATTTCAATCCATTAATTGTCGAAATTAAGAGTCATTTAGAATCTTTGAGTTCATATTTAAATATTAAGCTACATTGGGTTAAAGCCCATATAGGCTTTATTGGTAATGAGAGGGCCGACCTGGCCAAGCAGGCGGTCTCAAATGTCAGTGCAATGGATATTGAAGTAACAGGTTCGAAGAGAATTGCAATTCGAAGAATGAAAAAATTTTACGTTAACAAATGGAAAATACAGTGGTTCTCTTCACCTAGAAACAAAGGATTTATGGAACTAATTAAAATCAAAAATAAAATGAAATGTATGAACAATATTGACGATAATCAGGTTTTAACTGGACATGGTAGGTTTCCGTTCTATTTCAACCGATTCAATCTGCAGGAAAATAAATTATGTAATAGTTGTCAGGTTGATGGTAATGCTAGGCATTTCGTGGTTGATTGTAGTTTAACAGTTCGTATTAGACATATTTATAACATTACTGATTTTAATGTAAGTGTCATTAATTTTAAAGTTTTTAAATCATATTCTATTGCTCTAATGATATTTATGAATGAAAATAGGGCGCTAGTAGGACTCTTCTGTTAAAATCCACTGAATTTTGTATTTATATGGGTTTTGGAAATCTGTGGTGTTCTATGTTGTGAATTTGTGTTTATGGATTTTTTTTCTTTGTTTGTTAGTCTGTAATTTTGTGTTAGATGTGCTTATTTAGTTTTGATTTAGTATTTTTGTTTGTTGTTTGTGGGTGGCTGGGTTACTGGCTGCCCTCGTTTGTGGAGATACGGGACCCCTTCTTTTGAGCTATGGGGACACTCGTGTCCAGGTGGGCTGAAGGGAGCCTCCAATTCTTACCATTCTTACCAGAAATTATATAAAATAAGCGGTGTATTCTGTTGACAAAAATTCTTTAGCAGAAAATGCATTAACTTCTCTTTCATTTGGTAAGCGCATTATAACTCATTATTTATTAAACAAAAGATAAAGAGCAAAAAAAGATGCTATATGTTTGATATTATTAAAAAAAGTTAAACTTCTTTAAATAGCTGTTAAAAACTTAAAGTAACATCTACAATGGGAATATATACTTTGGGAATACAAGTTCAGCAGCCGAGAAAGTGTTAGAATAAGAACTCGGAAATACACTCATGTGCATAAATTAAGGATAATGCAAAATAAGGCAAAGGAAGATTTAGAAGCAAACCAAATTTGAAATATGTGTAAAGTTTATTTATTAAACAAAAGGTAAAGAGCAAAAAAAGATGCTACATGTTTGATATTATTAAAAAAATTAGCGATGTTTTCTCCCTGGTGCAAATTACAAAAAAAAAAAAAAAAAAAAAAAAAAAAAAAACCTATTTATAAAAAACCAATATTACATGGTTGGTACGATTGTTAATACATTGTGTGTCTCCCAGACGATGCAATACAGTCCGTACAAGCCTAGGCATGCTGAGTAATTAATTATCGATCTGATCTTGGAGGATATTACACCATTCAAAAAGCAATGCTATCCGAAGTTCCTGTAGATATATAGGAGGAGGTTGACAGGCTGCAACTCTTCGGCCAAGCATGCCCCACACGTGCTCTACTGAATTCAAGTCCGGTGAGAATGCTGGCCAGTCCATACGGGTGATATCCTCCAAATGAAGGCATTCGCTTACGATGTTTGCACGGTGAGGACGAGCGTTGTCATCTTTAAACACAAATTTTGCGCCCACGGCGCCCCGAAACAAACGTACATGGTTTTCCAGAATGACGTCCGGATAGATTTGGCTTGTCATTGTTCCAATTTGAACGTGCAGGTCATTTCTGGAACCCAGAATAATTCCTCCCCAAACGAGCACTCCTGCACCACCGTAACGGTCTCGTTCAGTGATGTTTTCTTGGTGGTAACGGGTACCTGGAGCTCTCCATATGAAATTCCGGCGAGAATCAGACTGCAAGCTAAACCTGGACTTATTGGAAAGCATCACACAAGCCCACTGTTGCAGTGTCCACAATGCATGCTCTCTACTCCAGGCTAACAGCAGGCGACAGTGAGTTGCAGTAAGTGGAACGCATCTAACAAGTCTACGAGCATATAGACCAATCTGCCCTAAGCGTCTGTACACGGTCTGCCTTGAAATTGTCGTACCAGTGGCTGAAGAGAGCTGGCGAGACAGGTCTGAGGCTGTGCTCCGCCTGTTTCTTTTGGCAGTAACTGCCAAATACTGGTCCTCATTCGGCGTTGTAACTCTGGGGCGACCTGTGCTGTAACGTCTACTCACATTACCATCATCTTAGAATCGTTACCAAAGCCTGGAGATGATACTCTGGGCAATTTTAAGTTCGTCTCTTACTTCCAGTTGGGTACGCCCACATTCCAGACGGCCGATAATTCTACCACGTAAAAAAATCATCCAAATGCGTCCTTTGGGTCATAACTATTCGGTTATTGCACTGAAATGCTTATAAAGCGCCTGCGAACAATTTTACTTCTTTGCCTGTATTCCTTATATATTACTCTCTTACACTCTCGTCATTGTGACGTACCATCGGTGTCATCTGGTTACTTCTTGAAATTTGCATATGATTCTTGAAGATGTGTGTAGTGATTTTACAGGTGATATATTTATCTTAGAGTTCTATTTCCGCACGACTCCGAATAATCTTTAATTTATGGACATGAGTGTACTTTTTCTTTGAGCTTACATTAAGCTTAATCTTCAGTTAAACCGTCTAAAAAATGAAAAGCACTCTTCCTGAAAGTTTCATTTAAAATTTTTAAATAATTTCATAAAAATGCAAAATTTATGGAAACATAACTGTCGAAAAATTTCAACATTCTTTTGTTAACACTGAAGACAAATGTTTCCGAAAAGAGAAAGTAAGAGGTAGAGCCAGTTTGCGGAAAGCCACTTCAAAGAAATTGTGTGTTCAAGGGTAAAGCTGGAGGTTCGAATCGTATTTTGCTGAAGTTTTCACTCAGTGCAGTGTGGCAAGTATTTCAGCGAAGAGGTACAAAAATTCATATCAGGAAAGACGACTATTTAGCCGCTGAAGAGGTGCATCAATTTAAATTATGTCTTATTTCAGATGTCTGGCAGTGAAATTCATCCCATGAAATTCATCGTGGCAAGGCCAATAAGATTGCACCTATCGTTGGGAAAAGCCTTGAGCATCATACAGGTGACAGTACGACTTCGCTCAGTTTATTCCAAAATTTTGAAGGAGAGCAACCCGGGGGGGACGTGTTCGAGGGTATCCTACATCTACTCCCCTCCCTTATCACCGTCTCTGGTTAGGGCTCACGACTCGTATCGCAATAGCTCTCCTAACCACTAAACCGTCTCGGCGGCTCACGCATAGTTTAAAATATCATAGTAAATAAGAAGCATTATTTCGAAAAAACAATTTTTGTTTAAGATTTTAGCGATAATTTCCTTTCTATCAAAAATGTAAAGGTAGGAGAATTTTTGTCCATTACTTTGAAGTTTTGAATAACTTCTCTTTATCTCAATCCATTATGTACTATAAAGCCTCTATCTAGTGCTCTATAAAACCTGTTTTATGTTTGTATCTGCGAATCTTTTTAATAACATTCAGTAGGTTTTTCAAGCATGTTTCAGCTTTCGAACAGTTTGTATATTTGTACATTTGTGCAACAATGATACAATTTTTGGAACTAATTTATGGAATAAATTCAGATTTTATGTTACATTTCTTTATGAAAGATTGAAAGATTTTATCATCTTTCGCATTTAGAATGGACATATAAATTTAGATCTTGCCTGAAGCTGACTACTGCACAACCTCGTAATGAATGATAGATAAGAGGAAAACAAACAAAACGTGATGCCGAAGAAACACCCTCTGGAGGTAGTGAAGCATTAATGAACTGGATTTCATTTTCAAAAATGAATCCCAAAATACCAGATACTCGAAAAGTACAAAAGCTTCACTTTCGTAGCCAAAGGCTTGTATCAATAATTTATAAATTTCTTCGTTAAATTATTCGAGTTGGCGTGCATTATATATACACTTATTCGTAAGCGAAGAAAGTTTTTATAAAAATCTTGCTTTCTCTCGAAAACAGTTTTTTCATTATTCTTTTCAGTAACACCTGGTTTTTCTTGTTCATTATATGTTAATCTTCTTTCTTCTGATCAAATATGTATCAATATTTCAATGAAAAATATATATGTTTTGTAGGAATACCGCTTTATTACATTCTTACAGCCAAGTTCGAGAGTAATTGGAGAACAACAACAATATATTTCAAAGGTATTTTAGATACTTTAATTTAGACCAATAAACCTTTTCTTTTGAGCCGCAAAATAATTGAGGAAAGGCATTCATGATTTGTTTGAGCATACGAAGAGGGCATGATCGATAATTTTACATATCAGCAGCTTAAGTATCAGATAATGATACTTCAGGCAAGAATATATGCATTTTATTCAAAATGCTAAAAACTCATTTAGGCGAAAGGCCAAAGTTTCCATTAACAGTTAAAACTTGACAAATGTTAGTCATCATTAACTATAGGGTTTATTTAATCCAATAACTCAGCTTTACAAAAAAAAAATTCTAAACCTGTGTTCAAGCAGATGCAAAATTTATTCTCGAATCTAAAAATCGGCTAGGTTGATGGCCTATAACCTCAAGTTCACGAACAACTATTGATTGGTATAGTACTCTCTCCAAATTATAACTTCTTTTACCATTTGAATTCAAACTAATCTGCATTCCGGTGAATAAAGGCGGAAGACGAATTAAGTACGGAAAAGAAAAAAAAAGAAGTTAACATGTTAGTTAAAATTTCTTGTGATACTAGTAGAAGTATGAATGTTCATAGCTTTTGGAAGCATGAGTTTTTCTTTATCAACGACGAGAAGAATTAAGAAAACGAAATATTTGAATCAAACGACACGTAACCTACACAACGCTAGTTTACTGGAAACCTCTAAATATGAAGTATGAAAAAGATGAATAAAAATAAATAATATAAAACAAGATTATCTTCGGGAGGGGACAAGAGGAAACTACAAAAGACACTCGAAGGTATTGCTTCGCAGGAAAATCTTAAAGTTCTAGATGCTATTAGTTACAAATTAAAATCCAAGAAAACCTCACAGATACTAGGTGAAAGATGGACCTACTACCTTTTAGATAAGTAATACTGCAGTTAGAAAATGTCATGATAGCAACTTATGTCACAAAGCATTGCAACTGAGACCACTAGTAAAGTAAAATTTCAATTCATATTTAAGGGATGTTCAAATGAAAAAGTACGAAACTTCGTTAACAACCTAACCGTTGAAAATTTGAATATATCGTTTTGGCTGAGCAGAACTCGCTGACTTGTCGGAAACATAGTCTACTCCCTATACGGCCACCATCCGACAATGAATACAGACCAGTTTCACCCCTTCCACAGTCAGAAATCTGATAACATCTCGCTGCTCCTCAACCGTCGAATTTTGCATTATGAAGGCGAAGATGTCATCACAGGCACAGCCGCATCATTTGGTCGGAACACACGACTGCCTGTTTCACTCCGGCGTCATGTGCGGGCTCTTGCTCACGTGCAGAGACATGTCGGATACTGCATTCGCGTCCTTAGATATCTCACTACATTATGCTAAAGCGGCATATTCAAATTTCAACCGGTTTGGTTGTTAGGACGTTTCGTACCGTTTCATTTGAATACCCCTTATATAATTTTAAATTGACTAAACATAATGCAATCCCTGTGTTGAGTTAACCTGTGAAAGGTTGCTCTTGTGACTTATCTCACTTGTCTGACAGTAAAATCAAAACAAGCCCACTAAATTCATCCTGGCAAAGAGCACAAGATTGCACCTGTCGTTGGCAAAAGCTTTGAGCACCATACAAGTAACAGTACGACTTCACTCAGTCCCTCGCTCCAGTTTTGAAGGAGAGTACCCATGAGACGAGTCCAACGATCTCCCACCTCTCTTTCCCTATTACTAACCTCTCGAGAGGACGATCGGCTCGCCTTATGTTTAGAGTGCTCCCCTGCCACAAAGATACTATACATTTACAAAAATCCATGCCTTCTCCAAGATTGGAACCCGGGCCCTTCGGTATCGCTGTCTGAGCCGGATATGTTTGAGAGAATGGACGTGTGTCGTTTCGCTCCTGTTTTTTCGAGATTTTCTATTGGAAATTCTGCCACCGAAAGTGCGCCGTTGGTTTTAAAGTGTGTATGAATATCTGCTACATGCGTGGATACTTTGTTTATGTGTGTGTGACCATTTTTTACGGAGATATAAGTGTTTTAGTGCAATAACAAAGGATTATAGGCTGCTGCAATTTCAGCGGACTTCTGTTCACTTACCTCGCCGCCTTCCCTACTGAAGGTTACCGCCGGCCAAACACGTGGCACCGAGGTAGGCTTAACGTTTTGCTTGAAATTTTCTAAGTCCAGAGATTAGACAATTGTTTTCAAAAATCCATAACTCTTCAAATTTTAGTGATTTTCATACCGGGTTTTGTTCAAAATGTGTTAAATTTTAAGTTCTATCTTTTTGTATTACTTAATATAATCTTGTATTGATATTTAACGAGTTAGTATATAATAGCTATGTTTTTATGCACTTATGCTAAATTTCACCCTGTATTTAAATAGGCTTAACTGTATTTTCATATGTATCTGCTCCAAAGGGTTTGTCCTTTTGGCAGTTGTGTTTCGCGAAATTTTTAACATTGTCGAGAAGTTGAACTTTTTGTCGAGATCCAGTTCTCGTCATTAGACTATTGTCGAATCTCACTCGACAAGTGTTCGGTTTTCGTTTTTTGACATTTGTATTGATTAAAATAGTGTTTTAAGTATATTTATTGATCTCTCAACTGTCTTATAATATTCCTTAAGCATTGTTTCACTTTATTTTATGGTTTTTTTTAATGTAATTTAATTAATTTTACTGGACTTAGTTGTTTCATATTGTGAAGATTGAAATCTATAATCTCTGCCTATATTTAGTGTCTTGCTATTATAACTGCTGATAATATACCTCGATATGTATTTGAGTCAGTTAAAATTTTAGTCATTCTGCTGTCTAAACATTACTTTGTGTATATTGATTAGTTATATAGGAATTTTGCTTGTATTATTCTCTGTTATCACGTGTCACATAGACATTTTAATCTGATCGTTCTTAGTGACTTTTGGACATTGCACTTTTAGTCTATGTTTTACTACTGCTCTTTAATACTTTATAATGTCCCGTAAATCTGTTTTAACAACTGCCAGAGAAACATCACAGGGGGCTACTAGCGCACCCGATTTGTTAGACTCTGACTTACCTTATGCGGATAAAATTACACTACTCTGTGCTGATATACGCAAAGTAGCTACCACCAGCAGAGGTGGCAGAATCCTCTTATCTTCGGATCTTCGAGAGCATCTGTTACAATCTCTGACAACTTTGCAAACTTTGGCCTTACAGGGGCCTGAGGGCTTACCTATTCCAGAATTGGTGGACGCTGAAGTCAATACATCTACATAGTTTGCTGTGAAGCGGTTCGACAACATTCTTTCCAGTCACCTGTTCTCCCATCTACAGCTGATCAGGCTTTGGTTCCTGCTCCATCTTTTGCGGATATTGTTCGACGACCTAAAAAGCCTAGCCTTATTATTCGTCCTAAAGCTGACACTACTAGTGATACGCTTAAAGAACAGCTTAATACCAAAGTTCCGCTCTCACAATTTAAAGTTGGAATAGATCGTATTACTAAAATAAATAACGGAGGTTTGGAGGTCTTCTGTCAAACACCTGATGATTTTGCGATACTCGAACAAGAACTCACGCGCTCTGATGTACCAGCAGATGTCAGTAGACCAATCAGACGAAAACCAAGAATTGCTATCCATGACTTGCCGGAATCAATCACACCGCAAACGGTACTTTCAGAACTCAGCGGAGCCACGGGATTGCCAGAAACAGCATTCACGATGCGATTCCGTCTCAGGGAGCGACGGAAGGGATACATTAAATGGATTGTTGAATGTGACTCCCCAGGTTTTGCTGCGGTCATGCGGCGGCGAAAAATTTTCGTCGGCTGGCAAGCTCACAGAGCCACTGAATTAATTGGAATTAAAAGATGTTACTCTTGTCAGCAATATGGCCATGTGCAAACAGAATGCAAGAGTAAGCGAAAATACTGCTCCTACTGTGCAGGAGATCACGGGCTCAAAGATTGCACAGCTCAAACACCTGAATGCATCAACTGTGGCGAAGCCAATAATCGTTACGGTACCAGATATGACTTCGCCTATCCCGCCTACCACCCCGATTGTCCAGAGTATCAACGTCGCGTCCAGCTCATCAGGGCAAACACAGACTACTAACTTCAATCCTTATAGTCTAGCATCAGGTAACTTAGTATCTGATTCTTCATTGGATCATATACAAAAAGATCTTAATACCACTCTTCTGCAACGAACTTTACCGACGGAATGTCTACAAATAAACCTTCAACATGCTCGAGCTGCGACGGCACAGACTGTAGAATATGCTACTTCTGAACATATTGACTTCATCTTAATCCAGGAGCCGTATTGTCTAAATGGTAAGGCGGTTGGCTTTCCACTGCACTGGACACTATATCAAAAGGAAGATCCTTTACTTCCACCCCGTGCAATTATTGTCAATTGTAATTCTTCCTGGTCTCCTTTACTTGTCACTGCGCAGCGAGATATTGTTGCTGTTCTTCTGGAAGTTCATCATCTGACAGTCCTTCTGGTTTCCATTTATTCCTCACCGTCCTCAGAAATCGAACCTGTGCTCTCTGCGATGCAAGATTTACTGACCTCAATTCAAATTCCAAATTTGCTCTTTTCTGGTGATTTTAATGCTCATAATGTTTCGTGGGGATATGCTACTACGGACGTAAAGGGTAGACTTCTGGAAGATTTTATATCCAGTTTTAATCTCGTGAAACATAATTCACATGATGCTCCTCCGACTTTTGATCGTCAACATTCACATGGTTGGCCAGATTTGACTTTGTCTACTTTGCCTATGGCCTCTCTTCTTCAAGATTGGCGAGTAATTGAGGGTCTAAGTCTATCAGACCATAACTATATACTTTTTCACTCGCGGGAACTACAGCCACCTCAATCATACGGCGTTATAATTTACCTGGCCGAAAGGTCAGACAGTTTACTGCAGCCATTCAAGCCAATTTGGCCTCTTATCATTCTCGTCTTCAATCTCTGCATTCTCGTGAAGATCTACAAAATTTTACTAGTGATCTTATGGCTACCATTCGAATAGTATGTGATAGTGTTTTGCCTATTCGTACCACTAAGAAGTTATGTACATTAAATTGGTGGAATGCTCAGCTTCGTACTCAACAACAAAAATGTAGAGCTCTTCGACGTCGGCTAAAGCAAGAGCGTCGAAATAATATCAGCTCCAATACTCTGCTTCTTTACCGACAGGAAAGAGCATGTTACAAACAAATGATTATACGTGCCAAATTAACTAGCTGGCGCAAATTTTGTTCTGAGACAACATCTGTTTAAGGTATTCATCATAAGATTGCGACCGACAAGCTGTTTAAGCCAGCAACTTTCCATCTTTTACCTACAGTTAGTCCTAATAGTCACCTGACTGAATCAACTCTATCAGAAGTCCTTGATACGGTTTTTTCTACAGATGATAATTCAACTGATTCCTCCTTTCATCAGACTATTCGAAATCAAACTTCTAGTCTTCAAACACCAGACAATGTTATTTTTACTACTCAAGAAATTCGGCAAGTCTTACGCCAACTCCCTAATAAGCGCGCACCGGGTCCAGATGGTGTTGACTATCGTATTGTCAAATTGATTATTAGCACCAATCTCAGTCTCTTCCAAAGCCTGTTTAATAAGCTATTCAATAGTGGAACTTTTCCTCAATGTTTTAAAATTGGCCAGGTGATCTTATTTTTAAAGAAACACCGTGATCCAGCCCGTGCCGATTCTTATCGCCCTATTTGTTTGTTGTCAGCTTTTGGCAAAACTTTTGAAAAACTTCTTATGGGACGATTGAGATTTCATTTGCACTCAACAAATTATCTGTGTCCTTTTCAATACGGTTTTCGCACCAAAAGATCAACACTGCACGCTTTAAAGGAAGTTCAAGATACCATCCTGCGCAATAAGTTCTCCGGCCACCACACAGCGTTTATCTCAGTGGATTTAAAGAGCGCCTTCGATACGTTGTGGTGGCCGGCAGTTCTATATGCATTAAGAGATACCAATTGCCCCCGCAATTTATATAATACTCTTGCACATTATCTGTCCGATCGACATTTGATCATTTCCTATAATGGAGGCCTGGTACATAGATGTCAGACTCGAGGGTGCCCGCAGGGTTCATGTGCGAGCCCCTTTCTCTGGAATGTGACATACAATCTTATCCTTAAGCAGCCATGGCCTGAACATACAACTGTGGTTACTTATGCCGATGATACCGCATTCATAGTGCGAGGTAGGACTCGTGATCAACTTCAAGCAAACTCACAGGAGACCTGTTCTTTGTTTCAGACTAGATGTGAAGATTTTAAATTGCAAATCTCTGAAGAGAAATCGCAAATTCTGATCATTCCTAAGAAGGGTGGTTCTATGACTGGTCAGCCGAGAATAACCATAAATGGCAAACGTCTTCGTATTAAACGTGAACTTAAATACCTTGGAATTATTTTCGACGGCAAACTCAATTGGATTCCCCATGTGTTAGATCTCAAAAAGCGTACTGCTGTGATTGCTCAACGCCTTAAACTTATGAAGGTAATCCACTGGGGCTTAAATCCACATATTCTTAAAGTTTTATATGCAACAGTAACTGAAAAGATTGTTTCATATGGTGCTGCAATTTGGGCAGCACCAATGCAAGGACGTAAAGTCCGACATTTAAATAGTATACAGAGACCATTTCTCTTAAATATCACTCGTGCCTTCCGCACATCACCAACTAACGCCCTCGCAGTTGCAGCTGGAGTCTTGCCTTTACCTATTGCGGTTGAAAAGGACGCAGCTTATCAGTTGATTAGACAACTTGGCTGTTCAGTTCAGTTTGGAGATCACTCTTTCTCCTCCCATGATTATGAAGCAGCAATAAACAGAGAAGATCAACACCCCTCCCTCTATGGTACGGGAGTTAAAGTTAATCTCAAACCGAGTCATCAAGTTTCTCATGCTGATCTGGTCTTTTATACTGATGGCTCTAAATTGGAAGATCAGGTTGGCTGTGCATATATAGCCATACTGCAAGATCAGACAACTCTTCACCAGTGGAAATGCCATCTGTCTTCTTTTAACAGCGTCTTCCAGAGTGAGGCTATTGCTATTCGACAAGCAATACAAACAATCATTAATCATCGATATTTACATTCCTATGTTCTTACCGATAGTCTCTCCACATTGTATGCCATTTTAAATCCTCTGCATTCATCCCCCGTTATTGTGGACATTCAAACTAACTTGTCTCGACATAAAAATCTACACATTTGTTTAGAATGGACAAAAGCTCATGTGGGGAACTACGATAATGAAACTGTCGATAGGCTTGCTAAAGAAGCAGCACAGAATCACGAGATAACACAGACCTTGACGGTTTCACGCCCAGTATCTAATCTAAAGCGTCACTTACTTCTCACAGCCATCTCCTTGTGGCAAAATGCATGGAGTTCGGAGGAAACTGGTCGCCGAGCATTTGCCCATGTCCCTAAAGTAGATTTAGACCGATTAATCATGCCACCACAGCTGATCTTCTACATTACGGGCCACGGGCCTTTTCCCTTATATTTCGAGAGACATGGACTCTCTTCCTCAGCACTCTGTAGTTGTGGACAACTGGGCAATCCAGAACACTATCTAATCGATTGTCCACTTACTACTGAATTCCATATTCCTTTTCCACCAACGGATAGGACTGCCTTTAGTCGTTTTTTGATTAAGCAACGGCATCAAGTCAAAAAGATAGTCCGTTTAATTGACAAACTGATGAATCTGGGACTTGATCTTTGTGCCTTATAATATCGACATATGATTCAACTTCTTCAACTGCTTGTATATATTATAACCCATCTACTTTTATGCTTTGAAGTGTTTGTAACCATTGTAATCTATTGTAATCCATCTGTTATAAGTCGCTGTGTATAGCAGCAGTCAAATATTTGTATATTCTCTCTCAGCATCTTTTTCTAAGTGCAACCAGGTAATATTGTCTATAACAGCTGTCCTTGTACCTATGGTACATTTAATACCAGTTGTTGTTTAGTATCTGTATATCTTGCATTTGCCTATTTACCGATGAATAATAATGTTATCTTTTGCATATGCACATTTATTATCAAGTGCTGTTAAATATCTGTATATATTGAATTTGCATATTTATCTGTTGCATATGTATTGTCCTAATAGTCTCTTTGTTGTCCATAGCAGCTATCAATGTACTTATGGTACATTTTTTACCAGGTGCTGTTAAATATCTGAATATATTAAATCTGCATATTTACCTATGAATAATAATGTTATTGTCTTTATTTTTATCTTTTGCCCATGTATTATCAAACATATAACTGTCTGTATTCCCTCATAATGCACTATGATAATATCTACATTGAACGTATTTTGCGTTTTTCACTGTATAATAGTATATAATATCTTGGCATATCTAGTTGGGCGTATTAATGGTACATTGTTTGCCAGTTGCTGTTAAACATCGGTATACCATATACTTGCATATTTGGCTATACATTATACTGTTACTGTCTTCTTTTCATCAATTGCCCATGTAATATCATACATTTAATTCTCTGTGTAATAATAACACTGAATGTATTGGGGTCGCTAGAGATTTTCATTGTATAATATATCCAACCATTATCCATTGTATTTATACCAACATTGAATGTATTTTGTGGTTTTCACGGTATAATATATGTTCATAATTTGTGGCATACTTAAGTCTATATTTCATCCTTTGCAAATGTATAGTAACACATTTAACTGTCTGCATCAATTTATTTGCTGCATAAGGATCATAAGTGTCATGATAATTTTAAATGTATATTTGTGTTACCAACACTGAATGTATTTTATATTTCTATTGTATAGTATTGTATAGTATCTACTGTATCGTATCGTATTATGGTATTGTTTTGTATTGTATAGTATCTTATATCAGTTGGCTTTATACAGGTTAAATATGTTAATTTTTATTCATTATAATCGTTTAATTAGCTTTTGTATTGTATTGTATTGTAGTATTGTATGGTATCTTATATAAGTTATCTTTTATGCAGGTAACTGCATCAATTTATTTGCTGCATTAGGATCACTGGTATCATGACAATTTTAAATGTATTTTTGTGTCACCAACACTGAATGTATTTTGTATTTTCATCACTAGTGTCATGACAATTTTAAATGTATTTTTGTGTCACCAACACTGAATGTATTTTGTATTTTCATTGTATAGTATTGTATAGCATCTACTGTATCGTATTATATTGTGGTATTGTATCTACTGTATCGTATTGTATTGTGGTATTGTATAGTATTGTATAGTATCTTATATCAGTTGGCTTTTAGTACAGGTTAAATATGTTAATTTTTTTTTTGTATTGTATTGTATTGTAATATTGTATAGTATTGTATAGTATCTTATATTCGTTAACTTTTATGCAGGCTAAATATGTTATTTTTATTCCTCATAATCGTATAATTAGCCTTATTGCATGTTTTTCCCACAATACCACGTGATCAAGTGTATTGTACCGCTATTGCATTCTGTTACATTGTATTCTTTTATTTTTATTTCTTTTGGTATATCCTCTGTGTATTGCTGTAATCATTTACATTCATTATTTCACTATATTCTCTATTTTTATGTTATATTGTCATTAAGTCTAATTCTACTGCCTATATTTATTCATTGTATATTATTGGGCTGCCCAACATCAGACTGTACTTTAGCTTATGTATATTCTATATTTGTGTGTATTACACCTTTGTAAAATTTTTGCTTATTGTCCAAACTCGCCCTTTTTGGCCCTGCATGCTTTTTTTATTTTATTTAATAAATGTGGGGCCTGGGCGGTTGTTGGGACTGTCTTTCGTGGGCATTTGGTCTGTTGGACTGCCCCCGGGTTGAATTTGGCTCTGGGTTTGGGCGCCCGGCGCGTGGCGTCTTGTAATTCCTCTTTAGGCTCTAGATATAGGTGGACGTGGTGCTATACCGATTAACCTTTTGGTAAAGGGACAGTGCCCACGTCCTCCGTTGCTTATCGCTTATCGCTTATCGGTATCGCTGTAGGCTACCCTAATTGCTATCCGGTCTGGCGGCCTAATGCTAAGCCTTGATGAAGCGACATGAAATTGGGAAACTATGGGGTTATTAAAACCTAACAACTTTATTAAAATGCACATCACAAATTATTATGTTACAATTTATGCACAACTTTATTAAAATGCACATAACAAATTATTATGTTACAATTATTAAAACCTAACAACTTTATTAAAATGCACATCACAAATTATTATGTTACAATTTATGCACAACTTTATTAAAATGCACATAACAAATTATTATGTTACAATTATTAAAACCTAACAACTTTACTAAAATGCACATAACAAATTATTATGTTACAATTTATTAGTTCATATTTTGAATCTTTTATAAGTGAGGATTTGTTGCTTACTCTCAATTTCGGCGTTTGCATGTAAATATTTCGAGGGGGAAAACATATTCCACGTAGAAAAAAAAAATATTGGTGAATGATAAGTATAATAATAAAACCCTTAAATATGCCTGTCTGATTCATCTAGTAATGGATTAGTGATATATAACCAATAACTAAAAAAAGGAATCGTCTTGTAACATCCTTAAAAATGATTAGCTTTTAATATTCTTGTCTTTCAAATTAGTTTACTGCTGATTAGAATGAATTATTTTTGAAAGTTCATATGATCGCTTCATAGAATTTCCCAGAATATCAATACAGGATGTTTGAACATAATTATGTCATTTTGGTTACTTGCTGTTTTGGTTTAGAAGTAAATAAAATTGTTCGAAGACTAAACTTGACTCCCGTGAAGAACCTGGTACGTCTCCATGTCAGATAAGAAGTTTTCCGAATTGGTTGTTTGTTTTCAGGCATCTGGAATTTTAGCAAGTTCATGGCTACCAAGGAAAATTTTGACTTTCCTTAATTCGTCAGCAAAAGGAGTCATAATAATTTTCTATATGTAACCAGAGGAAACGAATACTTTTGCTAGTAACCATTCAATTAATCCTTGGGGAATATTTTTTGACATCTGAATGCCAAATTATAAGTAAACGTATAACTAGAGAATTTTGAAGATACTGAAACTTAAAGAAAACGTTAGAGTGAACAGATAATATAATATGATACTCTGTATTAAATAATGAATAATATGGAAAGTAGGTTTTATTTCAAACAGGTTCATATTTACCAAAATATGGTATAAGGTATTTTTACCTTCTTCCAGCATGCCTTCGTGGTGTAACGGTTGCACACTTGGCATGTATTCGAGAGGTCCAGGTTCGAGTCCCAGCGAGAGCATTGCACATTTTCACATCTCCTATTTCAAAATAACCTGATGACTCTACAATGGTAATAAGTATTTTCTTATATGATTCCTATGCAATTTTTAGGCAAGTAAAGATTTATGCCACGAATCCAGTAAACATATGCAAAGCCTTTTTGTGTGCATTGCATATATTTACTTTGCAGAAGAAGGAAAATGTATAAAAAAGAAATTTAAAATTACTGTCAGAAAGGCATTGCATATGTTTACTGGATTCTAAAGGACAATGAAATAAAATCAGAACAGTCAAGTTTTGTGCCAATTCATTAAAACGAAATCTGAGTTGTCAGCTCTATCAGAGATAAAATTTTGTCAATTTTATTGCTATTTTTATTAAATCAATAAACGTTTGTCAGCAAAATTTATCAACAATATTTGTTGGCTTTGATGTCAGGATAGAGAACTTGTTCATTCGTAAAGAAGTAATAATATTTCCAAGCGTATAATTTTAAAATAGCTAAATATACCAAACATAAATTATGCCATTATTTTTGGGCCGAAAACTCTTGCAATCTATAGACAAAAATGAAAGATTAATAATAAATGCTAGAGTTCAGAGCTCTTAAAAGATTAAATTTCTCACTGGAATCGAGGCTTGATAGGAGATTCTTCACGGTAATATAAGAAGACTCTTAATTTCGTAGATACAGCAATTATAAAGTAAAGAGTGATTAAAGTTAGGGAAGAAGAGGTGGAAAATTTCAATCAAGAAAATCTAGATACCGATTCAAAAAAAAATATTTGTTGCTCGAATCTGTTGCTTTAGTGTATATAAAAATATATTTTTATCAAATAAGAAGGGGAAATTTAATAAAACAATTGGTAAAGAATATGGTACTTTATAAAGTTCGTTATCAAGTTAAAGTTCCTTATATCTACTGATATTATATGATTATTTTCTGATGATTTTATCTAGTGTGATACGTAATGGACATATATATGAAACACATCCTAATGGTTATATGTAATGGTTATATGTAACTGCATTCCTTTCACTTTTAGTTTTAATTCCGCACCATGGAACTAAAGATTCCGTGTTCTTCACAATTTATAAACACTTAATGATAAATGTTTGTTGCGAAGTAAAAGGTTCAATATGATTGCTGAACACTTAGCTAACAAGTTATCCTTATATGGTATCTATTATACGTGCATATTTCCATATGCTTCAATATATAAAAACCTGATTTACCCAAGCCACAACAGCAGGCGTTCATGGCTCATTTATTAGTGTATTTCCGAAGCGAAATAATGCTTTCATTCCCTAAGATCATGATAATAATGTGCTAACGTCATTTCGCACATGTGATAATAATGCGCTAAGGTCATGATAATAATGGGCTGAGGTCATAATAATGTGCTAAGGTACCTACGGTAATGATAATAATGTATGCTAGAGTTCAGAATTCTGACAAGATAAAATGTCAGCGTTTTGGCTGACGAAACTTTACAGAATGCGATCTATATTGTAAAACGTTTTATCTACTGACTGACAGAGAGGAGTGTTGAAGTTTAAGCATTTTGTAGCAATATTTATCAGTTTTCATGAATGTTGTGTTTGTGAATGTGATGAATGTTTGTAAACGTGTCACCTTCGAATATTCACCTTTAAGACTATCTTGTCGAGTCAGCTGTCTTTGTCAGTCGGTGACATACTCGATATATGATATACTTTATATATGAACTGATATATTACCTCATATATCCTTATTATAGCTGCCCATGAAACTTCAAGACTGTCGGACCCAATTTCCTGGCGCTTTCTGGTCTGCAAACAGTCAAATGGCAAACATCGCATGTTATAAACATTTATAATGATTATAATCATTTCGAAAGTGCACTCTGAAGCACGAATCCGAAGATTCGCAATATGGACAATGAATCTCTATAAGTCACAGGAGATTCATCATTCAACTTCCAAATTTTCATGACTGTGCGAGTAGCGAGAGTTTTAAGAATAAAACAGGGGTTAGTATATCAAATTTCAATTTTTTATTAATAAATAAGAAATCAATGAATACTTTTTCACGCTTTCACTATAAATGTTTCTTTTTTTGTTTCGAACGGCGGGCACTCGCATTTTTCGATTGGCCACGCCTAAGGCCGGAACAATTGATGCCATTTTATTGTAGAGGCATCTAATAGGCGGCCACCATTAACTCCTATGAAGACATGGACAGTTACAATTCTTTCTTCGAATCCAGGCCCATCGGTATCGCAGTCGACTACCCTGACCACTATACCATCTGGGAGGCACCATAAAATGTAGATTATATTAAAAAATTTATAAAAAATAAAAAATAAAATATTTCTTTTTAAAACAATATTCTGTAGCTTTGTTTATCTCTCTAATTTACGTTTATATAATTTGTTGAAATTGAGACTTCTGAAAATAATGTCGACATGAAATTTCAAGACGGCTTGAAAGAACATTATATATTCATATGGCTTGAAAGCTTTGTGTTTTGAGTGTAGATTAAAACATATTCAGTAATCATCACATACACGTGCAGTATCGTAAAAATAATAAAAATCATCGAAGGAAATGATGATAGTAATTAGCTAAAAGAATAGTTGCTACGAGTATTTATAAATTAAATAAATATAACATTAGTTAAATAAAAAAAATTCATGTTTGTTACCTTTCCGAAATGTAAGAGGTGAAACGTTATCTTTTCTTGATGCTTTTATACATCTGAAAACAGTCACCAATTGCTTGCAACAACTTTAAGAAATCTTTCATTAAGAAACATTTTCAAATTGTGCTCTATGCATTATTTAACTTCGCTTAATTTCTGGTTATATTCCGGGTTATTTTCAGTTATTGGAGGTTTTAATGACGGAAACTGAATTTCCACTTTAATCTTGTTTAATAATATTCATTAGTTTAATATAATGGAAAACTAGAATGTACATTTTTATTGTGAAACAGAAAATTTATAAGGTATTTCTCCCACCTTTTTGGTGAGCCTTCGTGGTGTGGTGGTCTGCACACTTGGCCGGTATTCCAGAGGTCCGTGGTTCGATTCCCGGGGAAGGCGATTGCTCATTTTTCATCTTGCCTGCTTCCAAAAAAGTACCTAATGGCTCTACAAATTACCATAACATGGCTCACCTATTCATATCGTTAAATATGCACTTTATTTGAAATGTCCGTTTTGTTTTACAACTCATATGTAAAAACGAAAATACCTATTTACTTAAATGATTTTTATATATTCTTATTTAACGATGAGAGTCTGAGATGTACAGACATCGGCAAAATGCACAGCAATAAAAATGTGCATCTGTGCTGAATTTATATCCATGTACGAAAATATCTTATTACTGCCAATGTGCAAATAGTTTTCGTAATACTTTCCAATTTAGAAATCTGACACAAATCGAACTTTGGTGACAGACCCCCAGGATGTATAATTAGCAGCGGAATGCATCTCATAATCTCTGACATTTTGCGATTAATAATGAATTACTGGAGCTGAATGACACTTACGAAACTTGAACAGAGAAGCAATTTGCTTAAATCAGGGCTGGAGACAATACTTAATTCTCTCCAGACTCTGCTAAGGATTTCAAACTTGACGTGAATTTATTTCCTGCTTAGAGCATACTTGTTTGGAGCTGCAACTTTTCGGGAAATTATCTGTAGATTCTCGTTGATTTCTGTAGTAAATAAAAGGATTACACGTTCAGTGGAGAACATTAATTTAAACTCTGAAAATGGGTTTAACATTCGAACTCAAATAGATTAGGTTTATTTCAAATGTAAGAGTTATTCTGGTAATAAGGATAATTAAATATTCGATTAAAGTGAAATATTAAGTGGTTTTGAAAGACATTTAAGTATTGAACTAAAAATTACGGAAAATGTGTGCAGCCGAGCGACATACTAATAAGTTTGCTGCATAACAACCATCTCGCATATGACTTTAGTCTTAAAAGAATTTAGTCCTAAAAGCATTTTAATCGCCGAAGGAAATATAATTAATGAAATAATTTTCCGATATATTTACGACACAGCCCTGTATTGAAAACAAAATGTTTAAGAATTTAGCAGTGCTTAACGTTATATTAGAGACTGAATAAAAGAAAAAGTGTTAAAAATAACGCTTTGTTTACCTTTATTTTTTCAGTCATATTTGTTTCATAAATAGTTTGTGTTTCTGTCTAACTAACTATTATATCATGCTTTTTAAATTTATTGTAAAGACATCTTATAGGAATAAATTTATTTATAGGTGTATTGTAAAACATCTCAATTTTATACATCTTTTCTCCTCTTCTCAAATAAACCATAAAGCATTTTTTAAGGTAATGAAAATGGTTCTCTATATATATCTATTGGACATTCTATAAATTTTTAAATAAACTGTGAAACTTTGGAAAGCTCTCGTCCATAAAATATCCATGTTGAAACAGCACAATGGTTAATAATATACAGGAGCCGCAAAATATTATGTAAATTTCTTAATTAGTAATCTGATTACCCAAGTTTTGATGTTGATTGTGTGAATCGGGTTAAAGAACAATAAATCAACATTGGAATTAAACTTGCTATCCGCTTAAAACCCTTTTTCAAACTTAGCAGGAAAACGTGGTATGTCAAGCTTTATTCGAAAGGAGTATTATTTAAATTAAAGCTGGGTATTATAAGTGTAATTTTTGAATGCTTTTACCAAACAAAAAACAAAACAAAAATCTGCCTTCCCCAAAAGAAAATTCTTTGTTTTTCCTTCTGTTACCATATTCTACCAGAAAGAAGCTATTTCTGAAGAACCAGTTACGCTATTAGAAAATTAGAACTCTTTCTTGAAATAATATTTCAGTTCGAAACCCTACTGTGAAGTACTGTAGCAAAATTTATGCTTTTCGGCGAAGGAAACGGGAATATTAATTGCATCCTAGCTGGAAATATGATTCATCACTTCCTAGTTGCCGCGTAGCAATTTGAATGTAAGCTTTTATTTTAAGCTTCTTGGTGTTGTGTGTGAGGAGAACGTAGAGCTGTTCTCAGAACACATTAAAAAGAATGGCAAAAGTTGCTCTGGTCGTAGGAATGTTTCTCGGTCATGATCTTTGAATGCAGGTGTATAGCACATTTAACTAGCAGTAGTGATCCGCGATAGCACAGTCAACGCCACTAGAAACTAGCGACCAGCCAGAGCAAGGTTCAAAAACCTTATATTAGAAGCCGCTGAACAAAAACAGCGTATGTCATTTGACTCATAATTACTCTTGCATAAATTATTACTTACTTTACATTAGATTACTTTTACATATTTATTATGTTGAGACAAGCTATGCTGGAAAAGTAAGAATACAGGGGCAAGTTCATTTAACATTGAGTAAATGGGTATCTCGGTAATTTGGCGAGATATCGCCAAGCTGACAATGGTTTTGGCGACTTACAATTGAAGACTTATTTTGTCGCCAAATTTGGCCATAAATCGCCAAAAGTCGCTAAAATTTCGCCGTTTGGTGACATTTTAGTCGGGTCTCTTTATCACCTTCATAGGTATTGTATAATAAATGTAACTGATCAATATATTAGCTGCAACTGTAATTCGAACCTCATTTTACTTTTCAATAATTTCGAGAAGCAGAAAGTACTAGAAATATCTCTGCGGCCAGTTGAAAACTATTTAAGATCGGAGAGAGCATCTGCTTTCAGTTGTTGTTGTTCTTGTTGCCAGTTGTTAATCCAGCGTAAGATCGGCGGAGATATTTCCGGTTTAGCTTTTTCCTTAGATGCGCTATGCATTGCTTTCTGTTTAAAGTTCTTAGTGGTTTGAAGCTTAACTACTGATTGTACTTTGTGATACTATGAACACCTGTACGAGTATTTCTGCGGAAAGTTCTAAATCTTTGAAGTGTTTATTTAAATAAAATAAATTTTATTAACCATCTGACCTGTGTGTATTTAATCTATTACGAAACCGTACACACGCAAAGGTGTTATTTATTCAAGTGTTTTGTTAGATTGATTTTTATTATTGTGTTTCACAGGTTATGTAAATGTTAAACACCAGTCATAAATATATAATCATGTATAAAATCTAATAAAACTATGGTGTGTGGGGAAAGAAAAGAAACTATGTTTAGATTCATCATCCAAGTAACTACAAATTCGCTGTAATTTTCTTTAAATGTTTCAGAAAGTTTAACTTCTCGAGCTTTTATCATATACTGGGTATTGCATTTTCTCATTTTATTTGGATAAAAAGACCACATTTTATTAAACAAGTTAAGAAAAAGAAAAAAAAAAACTTGGCTTTGCTTCAAAAAGATCCCGAAATTCAACGTACTTCAGACCTTACTAAGCCCATTTAATCAGCATTTAAAGAGTGGAAATGTATTTCAAGTACTGTTATTTTATTCTCTAGCTTTCTGTCGCCGTAAGCCAGTTAGTTTTCGAAGATACCATGTTCCCATTATTTAAACAAATCATCCCGTTTGAAAAATTTGCCTAGGATACTGGCTGCGTTCCAAAAATGAGAAATAGCGGGTGATTGTTGAAATTATTTTTCGAGCTTCTCTTTTTTGACAAAAGAAGAAACTTTTCCTTGTTTTGATAACAATATAAATTCATTCAAGGTTCAAAGAAGATAATAATGTAATCTATTGTAATTATTATTAAAAATGTAGGTTAATGTTTTTCGCTGAATAACAAACAATTGAAATTCATTGCTTGTTGAAGTGCTTTATTAGCATTTACTATTTTTATCACATTCTTCGTCTTTCATAGAAATGAAATGTGCTCATTATAAACATTTTAAATTAATAATCTCATATAATTTTAAATTATTTTTTACAAATACAGGGTTTTTATAATTAAACAATACAAGCTGCCTACAGATGAAACAATTGGTCAGAAAATTGTGAAATTTTGTGGCGGACTTAACGAAGGCATGAGAAATTATTTCAGCTAAAAAAATTAATTGCAAATATCGTCATTAGAGGAAATTATATTAATAAGTTACACATGTAGCCATACCTTTAGTTTAGTTTTATAATTTTACAAATTTTGATACAGAAAGTATGTTCCACATGATAGCTATCATTTTGAGCTACCATCTGAAATCGCAAGATAGCATGTTCCACAACTGACCAAAGTGTGTGCTGGGAAATGTTCGACACGTGACGTGAAATGCTAGCTTTAATTTCAGGTAAAGTTCATGGATTATCACAATTTATGGGATGTTTCAAATATTCTCCAAGCCAAAAATCGCATGGACTGAGGACTGAGGTCTGGGGTCTGGAGGAGACAACACATTACTAAAATGCTGGCTAATGACTCCTTATTTTGTAAAATGCATGTGAAGAACTGTTGTAACACTCCGTGCAATGTGTGGAGGAACTACACGTTACATAAAGATTGTATGCGCAAGGCACTGACATGCTTGCAGGGTCGGAACACTCTCGTTTTCTAACAGCGATGCTTATCGCTGCTCGGTGTTCGAACATGCCACTGGGACAGCAAACATGCAATTTGATATTAAACATAATTTGAAAGGAATTATTAAGCCTTTTCTCTTGAACGTGAAGTGGCTATAGACCACTGTACACTAGGTAAAAATCAGAAACACTAGTTCACTTTACTGTTGCTGTTCGTCTAAGACTGCCTGCGTATATTATGTGTTAGGATTAAACAATTGTTTGATGCAAGTGATACTGATTTTTGTAATTCTTTTGGAGCTATACACAAGCTTTGAAGAAATAGAATTTGGTTCCAAGAAAGTGACTATAGCTGATATGCTTTGCAAGCAATCGCAATTGGTTTTTAACCCCTTCGCGCCGACTGTCACGTATACGTGCCAGCAACGAACACACTTATCTACCGGCCGACACGCAGGCGTGCCAGAGCATTGTTGCGTTTTCTACCGAAGGTCACGTATTTGTGCCAGTACCTTGGAACGTTTTTCAAACTATAATTTCTGCCACAAGATGGCACTGTATGCCCATATGGTTTCAGATACATGTACATTAGACCTTCTACTCGAAATGAGAGAAGCATGACTCACATACACGTGTTTTTGATTATATAAACAAACGGGGAATTAAATGTTTCCGAATGGCGTGATTTATGACGTCTCTTTAAATCGCACTTTATTCGCACGTGGTAGTTGTTTATTGTAAGTAGAAGTTTTATATGAGTATTTCGGTTTACAGTTCAGTTTTTAGAAAATAATTAGATCTTGTTAGACGCGAATTCTTTCTGTTTTTACCGTTTCAATGTCGAAGCGTCGAAAATGTTTAACAGAGCATGAAATAGCAGAAATGATGCAAAATATTTCAGATATTGATTCTGAAATTCTGATATTCTGATATTGATTCTGAAAGATTAACTGAAAGACATTTTACAAAACTTTGTTCAGAAGAGACTGATAAGAAAATGAGACGACGGTGCTTCGTTTGTTCACATTCCCGGAAAAATCCTCCAAAACGGCAAATGAGTTATTACGAGTTTAAGGAATGAAACTATGTGTAGATCCCTGTTTTAAAATTTTTAATACGAAAAGAGAATTTTAAGTGATATATTTAGTTTTAAGATGTATAATGTTAAAAGTTATAAAATGGTGAGTAGTTAAAATAAAATGTGTAAAATATGCATTTAAACAAGAAATAAGGTAATTAGAGTATATATATATAAATATTTATAAAGCATAAGCCGTTTAAATACTCTATAGAGCATTATGAAACAATGTGTTGATACTTCGGAAATTTCATGGATTTAGGCTTAGTAGCAAAAAAGACCCCGGCCCTGGAGAGACGCTCTCGGAAGACACTGCCGGCCTCCGCGATAAGCGCGCGTTTTCGCTACCCGGCTCGAAGGGGTTTTAATTTGCAATATACAGTATGTACGCTTATCATAGCGTACATACTGTATGTACGCTATGATAAGTATACAGTATGTACGCCATCTTGTACATACTATATTTGAATGTGTATGTAACTTTCTTAATACCTTTTTCTAATAATTTGTTCCTTAATGTCTTTATCCATACTTTATGCTTGACATATGTCAAGCATATGACATATGTTAATGTCTTTTTCATGCACATAAATATTCTAGCGCCTCAAGGGTAATAGTTTTTGTTAAGACTCAGATACTTTTTATCACTTAAAGATACTTAGTAGAGTAATTATCGTTTTCTGAAACAGGAGTGTATGCAAAATAAGCAATGCCGTATTCGGAACTTGAACCTGGACATCTCGAAATATGCGCCGAACGCGCTAATGTTACACCACGAAGGCATGCAGAAAAGATTGAGAAACTTACATACTCCTCCTTTTAAAGAGCGACTGGGGATCCTGGTGGTGAAGAATCATCATCCACCACATTTTTAATTTGGCGCCAATGTCGAATCATTTTAGATTTATTTGAAACAAGGAAATCGAAGAAATCCGTAATATCCTCGCCAGGACTCGAATCTGTATCTCTCGAAGTACGTGCCAAGTGTGCTATCGCTACACGCAAGCCATGCAGAAAGGAGGGAGAACATACCTCATAACCTTCTGATTTATTTATTTTTTTTGTTAAAATTGTTTTCAACTTTTAATGAAAGCTGTATACTTTTAAAATGTTAAGTAAACACTTACTTTAAAAAACACATATAATATTTGTCATTAGACAATAATGACAAATATGGCATTCATAACTATTCAAAAATATTTTATGGCATAATGAAGTTCTGTAGTCAATGAAATATCGTACTTGAAAAGAAACTAAAATGACATTATTTTATCAATTTGATAAAAAAGTACTTAGAATTTGAAGAAATACCAAAATATATCATTATTCGATTAAATAATTAACTTCCCACTTGATTATTTTCATGGCAGTGATTCCCTGTGTTGCCTTCTTGGCTAATATGTCAGCCTCTTCTTTTCCCTTGTGACCAACATGGACTGTAATCCAGATTATAAAGAAATATTGGACTCGGGCATTGGAGGACTTTCTAATTATTTCCTGAGCTAATGAAAATTTATTATTTGTGTTCGAGAGTGCATGTATTGCCGAGACACAATCTGTATGGATGTAAGTCCTTTGGAAATGATGATGCATGCTTTCGTTGATTTCCTGTGCAGAACCGCGAAAATTTTCGACAAAATAACGCTAATCTCTTTGTCAAATTGGAACTTGTAGATCAGTGATCTTCAGTGTAATGGTATCTATTCTGCCTTATGCATAGTGTGATATTATTTAGCCTAGTTGGGTGTCCTTCATATAGATGGGTGGGTGAGGTGTAAGAGCTGGCAGCTACTATCTGATTTTTAATTTTGCAACCTTTTCTTAACTGAAGAAATGAAATCTTTGCATCTTAATGTTTCGCAACTAAGACCAGGGGGATGCTGCTGATAAGCTAACACAGTGAGTCACTTCAGGTTGTTTTATAAGCTCGGGAATAATTCAAAAGGAATAGTCTTTGCCTAGATTGAAGTTGCTTTTGTTTTCTCACCGTGATTTGTGATGCTGATATAGCTGCACCATATAGTGCTATCTATTCTATAACAATGTTATATAACAGCTTTTGTAGCCGGAGATTCAAGCCCCATCCGACACCTTGCATTCTTTTCGGAACTTTAGATATACTGAAGGTTTTCTTATTAATTTGCTGTCGGTGCTTAATGATGCTAAGTTTATTTTCTATTGTATTTCCAAGATATAATAAGGATTTGACTACTTTGATTTTGTTCTAGTCAATGTGGGATTTCGGTAGTCTGGTTATTTTTTCCGAAGGCGTAAGAAATATCATGACTACAAAGGCTGCATCAGCAGCAAATGCAATGCACTTTGTGTAGTCTGGCCACAGATGTTGTACTATTTTATTACATGCTAGGTTCCAGAAATCAGAGCTGAAACAAGATCCCTGCGGACAACCTCTTCTTTCTGCTTATTATTCTGGTTATTATTGTGCTCTTTCTGTTGGAAAAGCAGTTCTGGAATAATTTAAATAGGTTCTTCGGGCATTTGATTTATTTACGTGTGCCCAATACCTCAGGCCACGAGAGTGAGTCAACCAACATGGACTGTACCTTGTTTTCTGAGGTCTAGGCATAGTAAAACGGAGTATAGATTTTGGTGTTTGTTGTTAGATATTTGGACAATTGCTTCGTTTATTCCATGTATTGTGCTTCTATTGGATGTGAATCCAAACTGCAAGTTATTGATACTATTTGATTTTCTCATGTGGTGCGTGAGGCGATTCGCAAGGTCTCTTTCAAAAAATTTAACAGCGCTGGGAGGAGGCTTATTGCCCTGTATGACCTCGGATTGGATGCATCCTGAGCTTTCTTGAACAAAATTATCTGTCCTATCTTGAAGGGGAAAATACCGTGTTATAAGAATTTATTTATTAGTTCCGGCATAAAAGAAGGGAAGTGTTTTTTTATTTTATTATTTTTATTTTTAAATTGTCTATCCCGTCTGAGCCTAGAGCTTTTTTCTTTAAGAGATTTTTAAAAATAATATTAATTTCGAATTCTGTAAAGGGAGCGTGCAAGGTGGCCCAGTATTTTCTCTTTCTCAATCTTTGCGCTGTCACATCACCTTCTGCATCGTCCTTTAGGAATAACGGCGTTCATAATATTTTCTATTGCAATTAAAGTGGCATGCTTTGACCTTGAGGAATGTGAAATTGATTGAGTAATTACGATTTGTGAAAGTCTGAAAACTTTGTGCAGATTTTGTAAATCGGACCATAGTGGTCTTTGCTGTTTGATACGCATTTTTTACAGCAGTTTATTTTCCTGCTGGAATTTTTTTATAGAGAGATCTCCGTTTGGCGAAATTTATGTACGCTGCTGTACTATTTGCTCCTGTTTTTCCTTGTTTCATTCTTCTCTTTAAAGCTCTGGTTTTATTGCGTTCAGATCGCAGCGAGATTGTTCATCGGTTTACTCTCTTGATATCACTACACATTTTAATGTCGAAGGATTTTTCACAGTGAGCTTAAATTGATTCGGTCAGTTTCGTAGTTAAGTCGTCTAAACTGAACTTCACTAGCGAAATTTTTGAGTTCATTTATTATCAAAGGTACTTCCGGGGGGATTGAATTTACAAATCTTTTGATCCTGTTATTTCTAGTTTTTAACCGCTTTGTTATTATTCCTATAGTCTGTGTGCCACATTCATATGATACTAATTTGTGTCCTGATATTACTTCATCCTGCGTCACCATCCAGTTCATGATCCGGTGGACCAGAGCATTATTTGACAGCGATAGTTCGGGCCACCCTTTCCCAGAATTTGTTTCGAATGTCGGTGAGGCAGAATCTTCACTTTTTAATGCTAGATTGTAACTATTAACAAAATCTTCAAGTTCTCTTCCCCTTTAGTCACTAAGAAAATTTGAAATGTATCATTCTTGCAAATGGGAATATACAAGTAAAAACCCATGGATCTATCTGCATCAGTTTTAGATAATTAGCATTTAAAATTACATTCGTGTACAACTTTTGTTAACATATTAATATAAAGTTTCTAAAGCGCTTTACATAATTCCGTTCACTTAATCGTTAATAATTTTGTTTGACTTATTCGTTAATAAAAGCCAATTTTCTTCGAAATGAAAATTTCTGAATGACACTCGTTTTTTTCCCTAAGCTGACCATGCACAACTATTAATTTAGAAATAGACATGTTTCCATTGAATTGTCTTATGTAAACAAAGTGGTCGCAATCTAAATGTCTACCGTGTTTTATTCCTTTCTTAAACTGAAACAACAAATTTACAAGCAGTCGCTTACGAGAATTTAGTCGCATAATGCAATTTTGGAATACTAAGGTTATAGGGTATCTCCTCTCCGAATGCCTTCATAGTGTAATGATAGCACATCCGGCGAGTATTCGAGAGGTTCAGGTTCGAATCCCGGCGAGGGCATTGTATATTTTTCATGTCTCCCGCTTCAGAAACTCTAATATCCACAGTAGAGCCCGAACGAAAAGGTAGTGGAAAATAATTCATCACAACCAGAATTTGACGATTGGGCTCTCTAATCCCTTGGAAGGTAGAGTATTTCCTTTAGAAGGTAGAGTATTTTCTCCCTCGTATTCTCATGCCTTCGGGGTATACCGGTGGAACACTCAGAGCATGATTTGAGAGATCCAGGTTCGAGTCCAGTCCCGGCGAGAACATTGATTATTTTTCACGTCTTCTCCTTCAAAATAACCTAGTGACTCTACAAAGTTAACCAAAAAGACCTGCATTTCATGATCAGGGACACGTAAGTAATGCACGTAAGAACATTATTGTTCGTGTCGATAAGACACACCGAACGCAAATAGTTCGATATGGGGTCCAAATGCTAGTGACCGAGGCGACTGTATGGTATAGACAAAATCTTTCATATATGTATCATAAATGCGAGACAGGTTTTGATAGAAAGTCTTCCATTAAGGCACCCCTTCCCTAATCAGTAAATCTACCCAGCCATTTAAAGAAAATGATTATCTTATTTGTTGAGGGAGCCAACGCAAGAGGAAAACGCCGCCATACAAAACAACATGAGAGAAACGTAAGCAAGAAGAAAATACTACACTTCTATATTATCAAGGCAAAAAATGTCGTGGTAGAAAATAAAGTGGTGCATAATCTTTGCAGCTTTGAAACAATATTGTGGTAAAAAGTACTGGCGTTTTATTTTTTACCATTATATTTTGTATGGAAATGTTTTAAACTTGCGAAGATTTTGCTCCGCTTTGTTTTCTACAGTGTTTCAGAACTGCGATGTTTACTCTTTGCTTTCTTTAACCCACAATGTTACGTACGACGACGTTATCTCATTGCGTTTTTTTTTCCGCTACGTTTTCGTCCGCGATGTTTTCACTTGCAACCAACAGAAGCAATATTAAATCTTCCTGCAACATAAACTACAAGATGTTTTCCTTTTCTTCATCAAGGTAAATCCACTGCACTCTCAGAGACATTCGAACCACACTGTGAAAACTGTTTAAGTTTTACTAGCAGTTTGTTTTAGGTTTAAATCTGTCCTATCTTCTTAGCTCATCAGGATACGCATTCAGATCATAATATAGGCAAACTTAATGGCAAGTAGTATAGTTTAAGAGTATAATGTCAATCTTAACGTGAAACTATTGGAGCTTAAATCGCGCTGCTGTTGTCTTTACTGTTTATGTAATTTTTTGTAATTGTGAAAGAAATACAGAGAGGTTTTGGCTGTCTCTAGTAATTTTTTTAATTAGTTATAACCTCTCAGACCCCAGATATTTATATGCCTCGTAGACTATAGTTTAAATATCGGAATCTTAGAATTAAGGAAAGTTGCCTGTTTCTTAAAGGGTGGGAATATTGGTTTGGTTTATGTGATTACGCAAAGCCTCAAAGGCTATCTGCCTAAGGGGAGGGATGCCTTCGTGAAGGACTATCTCATGAAAATATATATGTTACGGTGAAACACCGAAATCTGAAGAATATCGAATTTCACTGGTGATTGTCAACATTCACATAGTCGCTTGGTGTATGTCCGAAATATTTGCCAAATACTCTTATTTCTGACTTACACCGGTCAATGTCGACATTTACCATGTACTAATGGTGAATGTTGAACATATAAGAATATTATATTTTCTTCGCCTTTATTCAGTCACGAAAAACGCACTTGAGACTTAAAATAAGAATTTAAGAACATAAGAACTTAAAACACACAGTACATTCAAAATGAGAAAGTAAAAAATTAGAAGTTAAAAAGTTACTTAATTATACAAGTACGTTTTAAAAGAGAAGATAAAATAATAGTAATAAAAAACTTACTAAATTATGTGATTCAAATCTTATTTATTGCAACGACTTAAACGTCGCCTCTCTGTCGACTCTTCGACATACACCAGAGCATATCTGTGATCGTCGACATACACCGGTGAGAGTCCGAATGTACAAGAATGTAATGCAATATTCGATCTTTCACCGACATATTTGGTGAATACTGACATTCTCTGGTGAAAGTCGGCATTCTCCAATTTCGGTCTTTCACGGTAACATATACACGTTACACATTGGGCAAAACCAAAAAAATCTCATACAGACAGCTCGAGACAGCAGTCAGCATGCGCAGTTTGCGGTATTCGCACTTCTGACCGAACTACCAGTATTCAGTGTCTTTAGCGCTTGGCTGCTGGGAGGGGGCTTAGTAGTGAGAAGAACTTAAATTAGTTTTCATTAGTTAGTGGTTTAGTGTTTGTTACATTAAAATTTTTAAGACCAGTTAAGAATGGCTAATATATTTCTGCTTACCTCTTACACTTTTATGTAGTTTTTGTATTACATGTTATTCATTTAGAATATATATACATTTTGTTGACATATAAGCAATAATAGGAGTAATTACTCGGAGAGCAAACATATAATTTCTACGAATAGCTGTCAGAAGATACATTTAAGTTATTTCATGCCATACACATCTTCCAGTTGTCAGCTGGACGCGTTAACCATTTGCACCATAATAAAACACACAGGGGAATAGGATGGTTCCATATATGATAACAGTATAAATTGTATGCAAAGATAGTAAAATATTTGCTGAAGTAGAAAAAAAATTTTGATATTAACTCGTAACAGGGGAGGTGAAAAAGTTGAACATAACAGGGGACGGGAGGTCTCAGAGACCGCGCATTATAATAAATTTTTAAAAATCGTCTAATTAAAATATCATCATGATATTTCACTTAGATGTTCTTTGTACATTTTAGTCTGAAAAGAAAATATGTTTTTACACTTTAAAATGAAATTAAATTTTTCCCAGAAAATTTCCCCATAGCCTCAAATTTTTCGATGAAAATCATATGCTGCACTAAATTCTATAAAACTAAAAATAAGAATGCATCTATTTTGAATTAACTATTTTATCTATATTAGTTAATATTTAAAGCAAATTTTAACCGCAGAAAATTGTATGTAGCACAATACAGAAAAATTTTTACAGTACCTAAAATATCAGTATCTCACTGATTTTCTGATAGTAAACAATTTAGTTTTCGTCTTCTTTAGCATATTCATTGTATAAATTTTCAGTGCATTCCAAACAAACAGGGTCTTGGCAAGATAAACATAAATATACTGTCTTTCTTTTCTTGCTTGGGGGGCACAGACGACATGTTTCCCTTGATTTTAATTTTGCTTCTTTTGTACACTGCTCCACATCCTTAGACTCAGCTTCTTTTCCTAAAATCCACTTTATCGTCAGGCGCAATTCTCGATTTATTCTTGGATTTTTCCCTCTCGTGTGTAGTAGTGGTTGGACTAATTCTCTCGCTAATTCTTTCGAAAACACCATTCTGGTCATAACAGGATTTTGGTTATAACCTTGGTGCAAAATGTATGCGTTTACTGTACTCATACGTATCTACTAACCGGTAGAAAAGAGCCATAGGCCAACGCGTTGTTCTCCTACTACAGGAATGGACAGACCATTTTTCATCTAAAGCATCAACACCACCTTTGGTTCTGTTATAAAAACCAATTATTTCAGGTTTCTGTGTTTCCGAGTCTGTTTCTATCGAATGATGCAATGATGACATCAAAACCACTGCTCGTCTTTTTTTTTTCGCAGAAATTTTCTTCACAGTCATCTTCTTCACTAAAATCACTTCCAACTTCGTCTAGAATTTTTTTCATTTCTTCTGCATAACGTGGATCAGAAGGATAAATGAATCTCCGCGGACCTAACTTCAGAGCCATGTGTTCACTACTGCCGAAAATTTTAACACTGAGAGGGAGGTGAGGTCTCCCAGACCGCTCTAGAAGAATTTCAACAGATACACTTGCCAAAGCATTCCGATAAGAAGGGGTCAGAAAGAAGGTCACGAAACGTGAAGCTAGGGGAAGAATCCATTCACTTGGACAAAGCATGCAATAGGGGTGATGAGAGGAACATGTGGCGCGGTCCGTCAGACCGCATGTCCTCTGTTACGGGTTAATAACTGCTTTGAAAAAAAGAATAAAATAACATTAGCATATTTGTGTTATATATGCTTCCCAATGTTCTATATTCCTCATTTAAGTCATTCTTTCATAAACGGTATATACTGATGAACTCCTCCCTTTCTCTCTTCAATTAGTAAAAAAAAAAGAGAGATAAATAATGAGAATAAGTATGACACCTGTATGCTGTAACGCAAATGAGAGAAATTCTTCCTTATTTATTAAATTTGATTACAATAATGATTAATCAGTTAAGATACATAAAATGATTCATTTCCATAAAACTAAATGTAAAATGATTTCACATAATATTGACTTTCATTGATGCTATGCTAAAGGTAAACAAAGGCATATTTGTTTATTTATTCTGAAGTAAGACATTTTATAATCTATTGGTACTTAATTAGAATAAACTATGGTATTCAATTTTACAGAAGGAAAATAATTTTACGAATATTAGCAATACAATACGTATTATAACTTACAATTTTAGCCCAAAGGGCATTGGCCCCGAAAGACTATTAATTTTTGGCATTTTGCATCGAAAACTTTAAAAGCCTGGATCACTTTTCAGATTTTTGCCACGAAACGTTTTCGCCCTGTATTATAAAGATTTTAATTAAATAATGAAGAATCAGCATGAATGTATGTATGTTCTTCGCACTGTGAAAAACAAGGGTACCTAGAGACAGCAAATTTTGAATAACGTAATCCTCCACCCGATATGCGCATCTGGAAGCCCAAATTTGGAATCTGGAATTCGTTTTATTATCGATTTCATATTCTGTGAGACTTTAACGAATTTTTGATTAACAAACTGAACGATTTCAAAGCGAGCAATGGCAACACTGTACGAAAAAAAAAAAAAACATTTTTATCTCAAACCCGCGAGACTGTGCATGAGAAATTCTAAAGATATGCTCATTTTAAAATTATTTTGCAGCATTGCTGTTGAATTTAATTTTATAGTTTAAGTACGAAGAACATGATATTTAAAACAAAGGTAACACACAAAACGTTATAAAACGCCTCTTTGGGCTTAATATAAAATCTGAAAACTTTCAGATTTTTTTTTAATATTTTATTGGGTTGTTCGGAAAGTAATTTCGTTTTTTTTTGGGGGGAACATGAAAGACAATTTTCGTATAATGAATAAATATTTTATTAAATTATATATTGGCCATTCTGGCCCAACACCTTTTGCCATCTTTCTGGCAGTAACATGATTCCCCGCTCATAAAAGTTTTGGTCCTTGCTGGCAAAAAACTGATTCAGGTGGTTTTTGACATCTTCATTTGAGGTAAAGGTTTTACCATCCAAAACATTTTGCAGGGACCGGAACAAATAATAATCAGAAGGCGCCAGATCTGGAGAATATGGTGGGTGTTGCAGTATGTCCCATTCAAGCTGTAAAAGCTTTTGGCGAGTGACCAAACTTGTATCACCTTTTTTTGGCGAATTTTGGCTTTTGAAACGCTTTGAGCCGGTTCATCTTTTCTGCTCCATGACCTCTTGCGTTTCACATTGTTGTATACGACCCATTTTTCGTCCCCAGTAATAATCCGCTTCAAAAATGGATCATTTTCCTGACGTTTGAGGAGCGAATCGCACACGTCAACGCGACGACACAAATTTCGCTCCGTAAGAACTTGGGGCACCCACACATCGAGCTTCGAGGTTAAGCCCAGGCCTTTCAAATGGGCATAAACAGTCGAATTCGACAAATTTAACCTCTCACCGATGTCTCGTGTGGTTATTCGCCGATTTGCATCAACTGCCTTTATCGAATCTTTGTCAGCTTCGACCAGCCTTCCAGACCGTGGTGCATCTTCGACATCAAAATTGCCGGATCGAAACTTTGCAAAGCAGTTCTGGCACTGGCGTACTGTTAACACGCCTTCTCCATACACATCCGTCAATTTTTTTCTCGCTTGGACAGCATTTTTACCTTTTCTGAAGTAAATAATTAAATATGACGAAAATACTGCTTATTGCTCTCCATATTTAAAAGGGCACCAACCAAAAACTACTGCGTAGAATTAATAGAACTTTTTCACACACAAGCCTTGTAATACCAGCTCTCAAGACATATAATGGTTATGCGGCTTAAGTGTGAAGTTGGTTTCGAAAAAATGTAATTAAGTCCTCTGACGGGAAAAAACGAAATTACTTTCCGAACAACCCAATATAATTTATTTTTAAATTTTAAGATAGGCATCTAAAAGATAAAGTATACCATCCCGTTAAGTGAAAATATCGAGCGATCCAGATAACTGGAATTCTTAATATGCCGAATCTGCATCACTCTTCTTTTGTTTTCAATATATGAAATTTATTTTTGATACATGAGCAATCTCATTATTCACGTAATGCATGCTATGTTGGATACGCGAATCACCACGTCAAATTAATTTATTTAGCAATGCTCTCTAATGTCTGCTCAGAAGTTTCCGAGTTTTCTCCCTTTCTTTTTAGACTTCATTTATCTTGCTTTGCGCTCTAAGTAGATGTTTTATCGTTCAATTAAGCGATAGAGGTGATATGTTGTGTAATGGAACTCCTATCTGATAGCCGCGGGAACGTTTCACGATTCCCCAAAGGAATGTTACCCTTTTCAGGAGCTGTAATTAAATTCTGATCACCAGCGTCATTAATAGCATGAAGTTCCCCACGAAAAATATTCTCATTATCCTATCTCAAAAAATAATGACCATTTTCTTCTGCTTTTCAAAGATGCTGTCTTATCTTTTCGAACTCGTTGATGAAATATTTATAAGCAGTAATGATGATGTGAATAAGGAGATTCTTAACTTAAAATGTTATTGATGACAGCAAAATCTGACTCATTAATAATAGTCTTCATATCGCACTTTAACTGGTGAATTCGGTATAAAAAAAGCTCATACGTAAAATATATACATGACTGAAGATTATTCTCTGACGAAGTTATAGTTAATTTACATTTTTGTTTACATGCATAAGAGCTTCTTAATAGGAGATTTTAAAAATATGCAATGTTTATTCTTCGGCCAAAGTGTAAACAATTTACACTTCAATTTACATGCTAAAAATTTAAATATCTACATAGATTACCATACGTTAACAAACTTTATGTAAACTGAAAAAAAATTGGGACAGTTCTATATTTCCAGCGACTTAGGATATGTATTAGATTTATATATAACATTGTTCTAATATAGGTATTTTGACACAAAAATCGGACTTTTTCTGAAATAACATACCAAATTGTTTTATATATTTCGATTATGGGACTCAAATTACGCCAAACTACCACGTTTTGTAGAAATCGCATGAATAGTTTTTAAAAAATTAGCTCTCAAAATTTAGCTCCTCCATGTTAATTGAGTTTGGTATATATTTATTAACCTCTCTTTTTTTATTAAACTTATTTGATTCCTTCTTTCACATTTCGAAATTCAGGTTCATTCCAAATAAAATTCACCCATTTTTTTATGATTTATTTTCAAAATTTGTATTTTTAAATCATTTTTATAAATTTTTCAAAAAACATTTTGAGTTATAAATTATTAAAAATTTTACCATCATCTTAAAGTAGACGGAATTCTAGGCATACCTGCAAAAATTCACAGTTTTTTATTCAAAATTTTCGAAGAAATACGCGAATTTATATTTTGGCGCGTTTTGAAATTAGGCATAATTGTTGAAAGAGATGAAACATCAAATGCGGTTTAGACACATAGCTAAAATTATTTGAAAGTTAGAACGAAGTGGCTTTTTTCCCGCTCATGCAAAATGTAAAAAATAGGAATGAGATGTCTTTTTTTCCGCTCAGGCATAATGGGAGGGAATAGAAAATTGGTTGCCATATATTAAGAAGTTCGCCAAATGAATTATTCTTGGCGCAAACTGAAAAAAAATTGTGCCAAGGTAAATTTTTGAATTTCTCCGTAAGTTTCGCACCATATTTTACAACATTTAATATCTAGGCATAATTTGAGGCGTAGAATCGAAATATGGAAAAACATTGGTACGTTATTTCAGAAAAAGTCCGATTTTGTGTCAAAAATACCTGTGTTAGAACAATGCCATATATAAATCTAATATATCTCCTAAATCGCGCTTTCGAGACATGAAAAATGCAATATAGAACTGTCCTTTTTTTAAATTTTTTTTTCGCAGTGTACATAAGGAAGAAGTTTAAGATTCATTACGAAGTAAAACACTATTTTATTAATTATTCAATTTTTCATAAACTCTTATCAGTTTTAAATAATTACATGTGCGAAAAGCATCTAATTCATTAAACTTCTAGTAACTGCCATATACTGATATACCGTATTTGACGGCATATAAGACACACTTCGTTTTCCTAAATTTGGTCTCAAAAAAATTACCTGCGTCTTATACGTGAAGGGCACAGATTAACTAACAATACGGAATGCTATTTTTAGCCCGAATAAAGGTCTAGACACGCATAACTTTTTCTACATCTGCCATAATTATTTTGCGCATGCGTGAAATATCTGTCGCCAAAAAGCGCCAAAGCTCGAAGCTGATGTCGAAGTTTGAACAAGCTCGACGGTCACATTACGTCTATGGAGTCTTTCTTTCTTTACATAGACTTTCTTTGACTCATCCGACACACGTGTCGGTATCGGTGCTACTCTGTATAAATGTGTCGGTATCGGTGCTTAAAACTGTTTGTTTAAAAAAAAAATACCCTGGAAAATATGAAAATATGAATACAAGAAACAAAAGATTAAGCTATACAATTCAGTATAAACTAGAAGTGTTAAACTACGCCAAAGCGCATGGAAACAGAGCAGCTGCAAGGCATTTCGGTCCTCCACCTACCGAAAAAAAAAATAGCTTGCCGTTTGTTAATGTTCCTTAATAAAAATATGTTTGGTAATTGCATTCAATGATTGTTTATTTGGCTTTTACGAAACGTGAGGACTAAAAGAAACCACATTTTAAGTTGTTGTGGAACCGGGCTGTCGCGCGGTTTATTGAAACGTTTTTTCCTTGTGTGTGGCCTTCTAAATAAGGGTGCGTCTTACATGCCAGTGCGTTTTATATGCCGTCAATTACTGTATATTACAAACAAATAAACGCATTATTGTCTTTTTTTATGTTAGCATTAAAAATCTCTAGAGAATAATGCAACTCATAGCGCAAATGAAGTATATTTTAATTAATTTAAGCCTTTTAAAACGTCACGAAGGAAATTATTCTAAAGTCGTGATGCAATGAAATGTATACTTTTTAACTCTTTTATATGTTCTCTTGAAAAAATATCTGAAAATTGTTTAATTCAAAAGTCTCTTCTATTTCTAGGCAGCTATAAATTGTGAGTATAAATAATCGTCTTATTCTAAAATACGTACTTAAAATTAACGCTCCAACTTTTATTTTCTATACATTTTTTGCTTATATAACGGCACGAAAAAAGAAGCAAATTACTATGGTTCTGACATTACGTTAAATCTTAAATAGGATCCTATAAAGGAAGTCATCCTAAGTAGACTTTCCTATCTGTTTCAGTGGTAACTAAAAAAGAAAAATGCAATACTCATTACAGAAATTTAAACTACAGAAATTTTAAGCATGTTAGTCATATTTGGATTTAGCCAGGAAAATATTTTCCGGTGAGCAAACTGAAGTCGCTAATTTCGCTATTCTGACTTAACTGTCGAGTCGGAATCTTCTGTTAAATTAAATCAGAGCTAAACAAACTAAAGTCACTGACTTTGCTATCCCGAATAGGCAATCGACTCGGGGTCTCATGTCGTAGACAAACTGAAGTTACTAATTCTGCTATTCGCCGTTAGCAATCGAATCGGAATCTACCCCAGACAAGCTGAAGTCCCTAACTTCGCTTTCCTGAATTTGCAATCGAATCGGAGTCTCCTCTCGTAGACAATCTAAAGTCACTAATTTCGCTAATCGGGGTTAGGAATCGAGTCCGAATCTGCCGCAAACAAAGTGAAGTCACTAACTTCCCTTTCCCGAATTGGCAATCGAGTCGAGGATACCCTGTCATAGACAAAATGTCGTTACTAATTTCGCTATTCCGTGTTAGCAATCGAATAGGAATCTGCCCTCAAGCAAGCTGAATTCACTAACTTCGCTTTCCCGAATTGGCAATAGAGTCGGTGTTTGTGGTCACACACAAATTGAAGTCACAATTTCGCTATCTGGAGTAAGCAGTCAATCGAAATCTGCGGCAGACAAGTTGAAATCAGTAGCATCGCTTTTGGAGTTAGTAATCGGATCAGATATTTTTCGGTTAAGGCCAAAACTCGGGACTAGCGGTTGTTTATCGAATGTGGCATAATTTCTGCATCCTCATCAAATAAGGCATATCATGGTGAAGTTGCTCAGATCACTGATTGTTTACAGAGCATAAATTTTCGATATGGGTGTTAAATGCACTATTTAAAAATTCTTGATATAAAAATAGTGAAAGAGTACTGCTTCTCCCTCTAACTGTTAAAACATTCTATCAGACAAACTATTCTTCTTTACATGCAGATGAGTGATCCATAATGGTGATCTATAATGTAAACTAAAACAAGTATCTCTATTCGGCCACCCTATCGGGATAACGCTGACTGCCGTACCGAGATGCCCAAGTTAGAATCCTGGAGAAGGCATGGATGTTTGTAAATGAATAGTGTCCGTGCATCATGGGGACACTCTAAATATGCGGGGAGCCGATAGTCCTCTCAAGAGTTTTGGTAGGGGAAAGAGAGGGAGACCCTCTGATCCTTTCCCCCGGGGTGTTCTCCATAAAAACCAGGGAAGAAACTGAGCAAAGTCGTACTGTCAACTGTATGGTGCTCAAGGCTCTTGCCATCGACAAGCAAAATATTGCACTCCTTTCCACGATGATTTTCAAGTCTTGCTCTGATGTTACTTTCAGACAAGTGAGATAACTCATAACAGCAGTATCTCAATTCGGACTGCAGCAAATTACTTCAATTTAAATGTTAGCAGCCTTAGAATGTCGTAATGGCATAGATTTAATGGAGGAAAATCTCTTTTGGCACCTATAGAAGAACTTCTTGAAAACGTATAGAGATTTATTCAAAAATCTTCATCAATATAAGGTTTCTGTTTTAACTCAGATTTTAGTTTTATGTAGCCGTTTTTTTATTTGCACTGATTTTACATTACACTTGTATCTCTTCCATTTTAACTGCTACAGCGTGAGATTTCAAAACACAAGACTAAATATTTGTATTCAAAGGATTATCTATAACTAGCGACCCGCTCCGGCTTCGCACGGGTATAAAATATATAGCTTATGTCACTCACTGAAAAAATGATTAAAATCGATCCAGTAGTTTTGATTTATTCATTACTGCCCGTGGCCCGCACGCGTTAAATTTGGAGTAAAACTCTTAAACTGCCCTATATTATGTGTTTCTTACGTTTATATTTTGCCTTCAGCTACTTGGAAAAGGCAGGCAAGATGTTTCATTAGTTTTGTTTGATTTTTTTTTGGAATCTACATTTGAACACCCATGCTTTATAATTTGTCGTCTTAAGTAATTTAATTTTATTGTTGCTACTCTTCTGGCATTCACTGTACTACGACCTATGTTCGAAAGACGATGTCTTCCAGACATGACTTTATAATTTCTGTGAAAAATTTACTCAGTTCTATATGTATGATTACCTATGCACAAATTGATATATTATTAGTATGTGCCGCAGTAAAAAATATCTAAATACTTACCATTTAGAAAAAAAAGATAATCAACAATCATAAAAAAACAAAAGATACCTATTCTATTCAGTTCTTTTTTTTAACTGAAATACCTCAACTTAAACTACGATCTTAATTAAATTAAAAATACTTAAAAAATAATTTGCTATTCGTGCGACTAAAAACAAAGGATAATCGAAAACAAAAGATACGTATTCTATTAAGTTCTTTTTCTGAACTTACATACCTCATCTTAAATTACGATTTTTGAAAATAATTTCCCTAATATTAAATTGATTTAACTCTAAATTTTAACCAAGATCTTAATAGAAAATTCCAATCCATAAATCATGGTTTTATTTAATCTAATCTTATCTAACCTTATGTACTTAAAATTACTATAAGTGCGATTTAAAAATTAACCTTAGAATAGAATATCATTTAAATTTTAAAACTACTATCATACAATTATTTATCGTAACTTACTTATAATTACTGATACGTTGTCGCGCTGAAAAGCACGTTTTTATTAAGTATATTGTTATTTTCCTCGCTAGAGAGCTCCGATAATAAACGCGTCCGATCGCTGCTAAATTCAAAGTGCTATAGGGAGAACCGCGGCCTCCGACGCGCTATTTATAGGCACGGTCCCGCCGCCCCGGCCGGCCGGTACCGCCGCAAACGCTACGTCCCGCAATTTTTAAATCTGTAGACCTTTTCAATGTGTACAATACTTAGTACATTATTTTGATAAATCTCGTAGGGTTCAGCCTGCGTTTGCAATGTAAGCGGAAAAAATGTAATTATTTACGACATCACATTAGAAAGATAAAAAATAACAGTATTCTCCACTATTTAATGGATGTTATTATACATATAAACCTTCCTCTTCAATAACTATTAAAAATTCCTCTTCAATCTATTAAAAAAAACGGATCGAAATCCGTTGCGTAGTTTTAAAGATTTAAGCATACATAGGGATATAGGGGACAGAGAAAGCGACTTTGTTTTATACTATGTAGTGATTGTTCTTAATTCATGTTAATAAAAATTAAATTTCTATGAAGAAATTATAACAGGCCTACATAGTTCACAAATTAATAAAAATAATAAAGGTACTTATTTTGTTTCGTTTATATCTGACACCACAAATTTGTGTACTTCTACAAAGAAATTCATGCATTCCTTGTATGTAGATCGAGGCATCTCCTACAACGAAATTCATTTAAGGGGACTAATACACCTTAAAACCCATAAGATGTTCGAATAGGTCACTGTTGCCAGAATTGGGATAACTTATTTATTTTAAAAGCAATTACTACCAACTTTTTACAGCTGACTACATAATATAGATGCTTTCTGAAATAGAAATCAGAAAGTTTGTGTTGCCATAAATATTTTTAAAATTTAATCCGCTTTGTGATGACATTTTTCTTCATGTTTTCAACTTGCGCGCACAGTTTAAAACATTCTGTTTCATAATTTAATTCCATATTTAATATATAGCTTTTAAAACATTCGGAAACTACTGTGAACCTAAAATTCTAAAAATTTCATGTTAAATTTTTATTTTATTTTGAGTTGAGTTTATAAAATGTATTTTATTAAAAAAATTTGTAATGTTTTCGTCCATAAAATTTTTCAATATTAAAATATTCATCAGATTGTTGGTTCAGTTAGAAAATAGTGCCCATATAAAGAATTCCATCAAATTTCATGTATGTACCATGAGCCAATTTTAAAATATCATGCGCGGAAGGTGGAAACATGGTGAAATATTTTGTCACAAAGAGGATTAAATTACAAAACTATTTATGGCAACACAAACTTTTTGGTTTTTAGTTTCCAAAGCAGCTATATTATGTAGTTAGCTGTAAAAAGTTGGAAGTAATTGCTTTTAACATAAATAAAATATCTCAATTCTTGCAACAGATATTCGAAGATCATGAGAGGTTTAAGGTGTATGAGTCCCCTTAACATGCTTACTCCTTGATACATTAATGTAGAAAATTAGGTATAGCATTAATATTTCAAGAACGTAAGTTTAAAGAATTAGACTGCAATATAATTTATCAGCTTATGGTAGTTACGAATACAGTAGTAAACAGAAATATTTTGCATTACGTTCCAATTTTTAATCATATAAAGTACAAACACATTATTTCTGCTTCCAATATTAAATTTTTTAACTGTATTGCCATCTTTACTTGCTCGACGAGCTAAAAGTGAATAAAGAAATAATACATAGAATTAAATAAAATAATTCATAATACTAAAACAATACTTCTTTTGTAGAAATCTGCTATTTATACAGTAACTTCAGAATTAAAGTTTTTGGCAAAATTAGTTTTTAATCTTTTACATTTCCTTGCAGCTCTTTTAATTTATAACACTAAACATTTCAAATTACACACTTCAGTTTTAACTTTCAATTTTCTGCACAATAGTTAATCCTCATTTTATACTTTAAAACTACTTACTTTATACAAGAATTTCTGTTGGTAATCCTGCAAATGCAATTAAGTGCAAAGAAAAAATTCCTCTAAAGCACTTAATTTTGCTGAATCTCTCTTGAGAATACGTTTTTATGAAACAGATTATTTTAAAACTCTTCTACATTCATTACTGAAATGTTTCAAGAAAAGGAAATTTCTTCTTTAAAAATCCCTTAAGAGCTTCATATTCAACTGCAATCTTACGATCAATATTCTTTACTCGAGGTGTCTCCTTTTCTTCTTAAGTTTAAGAGTTATCACGCGATGAAAATCAAATATATTTAGTCCAATATGTACTTCGTTAGCATTTTGTTTTTATAATAAATTAATTGGGACAAAAAGTAATAAATATAATCGTTTCGTTATAAGGTGTTTTCCAATATTTATTGAAGAAATATATGGAAGTTCAGTTTTTTTCATATCAAATATCGACACATTTTTATTTGAGATATCCTAACTCCTACATATGACACATATATTAAATAACTATTCGGATATTTTTACACTGTTTTATTTTTAAATGATATCTTTAGTCTCCAAATGATTTTTTCCAATTTCTTTACTGAAATGTTAATCAAAATTTGAGTTATAAACACTCTGTATTGCATGATAAACTGGAAGTTCGAATGCTTTCCACAGAAAATTGGAGCATAATGTGAAAATTATATTTAAATCCATCACTATTTCTCCAAAATACACTTTTTAGCTGCATTTTTAATATTTATTTAGAGCTATTAAATACATATCTTAAGAAACTGTCAACAATTTGCAAACAATAATTCCGTATTCATTTGGCTACGAAGCTAAATTTAAAATCTTTTTGATTGGAGTTCAGCACAGATCGGCAACCATGTCTGTATTTTTACTTCTTTGTACGAAGTAAAGGGAATATTGTAATATATATATTTGTATAAGTAAAATACAAAATTTGAAAGACACTTAATGGGCAATAAACATTTAAATTTCTAATTTTCAATTTAAGCACTGCCCACCAGTGGCCGAGCGGTAAAGTCGCTGAACCCTGGTAGTTCGGTTCGAGGTTCGAATTCCGCAAACGGGCTGGCTGCATGGGCGTTTTCGTTGTTTTCTCCATGTGTATACGAGTCAGTTTCCCTTAGAAAGTCCTCCACGAAGGCATCCCTCCTCTTAGGCAGATAGCCCTCGAAGCTTTGCCATAATCTCAAACACTCAATTTAAGCACTGCCACTTCAAAGCATCTGCATTTTCCTTGCAGTAACCGCAATGCGAAACCTTTTGACCAATCGCTGTGAAGGATTAAAACAAAGCGCTCTAAGATTATAAATACTCCAAACACGGTATACGCTTTCTTTTTACTTCCTACTTCCTTGTACGAAGTATTGTAATCGCGAAAATTTTCTGGCATCATATTTCAACGAAATTTTGCATTTTTACCGCTATCGAATGCAAGTTAATGATGTTTTTGTATGACATCTGTACGTAAGGACAGAATAAAGGACTCTTTTTCCAAAAACGGGTTGCAATATGGATTCAGAAGAGAATTTTTCTTCACGTTTGTACTTACGTACGTATGTATTCATCTCATATAACTCACAAACGAGTAACATCATAACGTTGAAATTTTGTATACAGGGCTGCTATAACATGTAGTTGAGTACCTCCTGTTTTAGTTGCAATCGGCATATTAAAAGTGTCTGTAAATATATATATATATATATATATATAATATTTTTATACTTATATGACGGTAAATTGTACATCTTTTGCTTTTGACATTGTTATGTAGAAAAATGAGTTAAAATTTTCTTTAAACTGTTAAACTGCCTGTCTTTCTTTGATGCCGCGACGGGGAAAAAACTACTACTCTGATAATTAAACTTCTAAATCCTAACTCTTTAACCATTTTGGTGGATACAAAACTTACTTTAAGTTAAGCATAATTACTAAAATCATCGCGAAAGAAAAAAAAATAAAGTTTATCAGATCAACTCTCAAATCTTTAAATCAAAGAATGAAAGAAAATATCCTCCCTGGTGTTTTGCTACAATTGAAGATTATTTATCAAAACAAAATGTAAATGCACTTCCGCAACAAAAACATCAATCTGCTATCTCTCTCTAAAATAAAACTAGATCCACTGACCTTCTTGAAACACATAAATTTCAGTACCACTCTAGCGATAGCCCCAAAACACTTTACATTTAAATAAAAAAAATAACTCCTTGAAACGCCAGGGAAATATAAATCTCCTCTAAAGAAATCTAATCACCAATTCAAAATAAATTAAATAAGCCGATCGTATAGTCACAAATTGCTAAAAATTATTTTTTCCCATGCCGCAATAAGATTACCCAGGCTCGAATTGAACTAACCATGTGTTCCAAAAGGATCACATGGGTGACCTACAGTAGACCTCAAATAAAACATAGAATTATAAATCAATAAAAAACGTTTATTTAATATTTCCAAAAAAATATAAGTTAGATAGATGGCCAGACTACCCGTACAAAATATTTTCTAAAGGTTACTCATAATGTTTCATTTCAATCTCATTTTAACATTATTCAAATCATATTGAAACACCTCACAGTTATTAATCTTTTAAGGGGGCTTATACACCTTAAACCCCTTATGATCTTCGAATATGTGACTGTTGCAAGAATTGGAATATTATATTTATTTTAAAAACAATTACTTGCAACTTTTTACAGCTGACTACATAATATAGCTGCTTTGGAAACTAGTAACCAGAAATTTTGTGTTGCCACAAATATGTTTGTAATTTAATCCGCTTTGTGACAAAATTTTTCGTCATGTTTCCACCTTGCGCGCGTGATATTTTAAAGATGGCTAATGGTACATACTTGAAATTTGATGGAATCCTTTATATGCGTAGTATTTTATAACTGAACCTAAAATCTGATGAATATTTTAATATTAAAAAAATTTATGGACGAAAACATTACATACATTTTTAATAAAATATATTTTATATACTCAACTCCAAATAATATAAAAAAATTAACATGAAATTCACAGTAATTTCCAAATGTTATAAAAGCTTTATATAAAATATGGAATTAAATTACGCAACAGAATGCTTTAAACTGTGCGCGCAAGGTGGAAACATGACGAAAACTTTTGCCACAAAGCGGATTAAATTATAAAAATATTTGTGGCAACACAAACTTTCTGATCACTATTTCAAAAAGCAGCCATATTATCAAATCAGCTGTAAAAGGGGTTGGAAGTAATTTCTTTTAAAATAAATAAGTTATCCCAATTCTTGCAACAGTTACATATTCGAAGATCTCATGGTTTTAAAGGTGTATGAGTCCCCTTAAACAGGTACTCAAGAATTCAAACTCATATATAAAGCTAATTTAGAAGAACTCATTATTCCTTCAACTGTGACACATCAGTATATTTATCTTCGGTCATATCGAAATTAAATGAACATAGCAATTAAACATTAAAAAACATAAAAATCACTTACTCAACTATTAATTGATTAACAGCACATACTCAAATTTTCATCTACATAAAAATGACAGCTTCAGCTTTAGAATTTAACATTCCCAAAATCCTAAAGTTTAATTATTAAAGGAAAAGCAAAAGGAAAGTACAAAAAAACTCACAGCTTTCGAAGCACATGTGTCCATAAAAGAATCTCGTTCGCTCAGCACGGAGGTTTTCCAAAACTACACAATAATGGTCCGTGAATTGATATGCCTTGACCGATCATTCAAAATCTCGAGATGAGTGAGGTAAACTGTAGGAGAAATACTCGTTCTTTCCGTTTCCCGTCCGTTTACGTCCTAGAGGGTGACGCAACGCCTTCAAGAAATACGAAGATCGTCCTTCGATGTTCACATCCTTTGAAATATTCGTCCTGATGATGTGGATAAAGGCAGGCAAACAGTCAAGTGGAAAAGACGACAGTCCAGAATCTCAGCAGTAATCTTCATCTTCAAAGCGAACCTTCGGAATTATAACTGAAAAATAAATTACTCCCTTTTTCCATATTTTCGTCAGTAAATCTGTGTCTCTTTCAACAGGTGACAGGTGACGGAAGACGGAGACGCCTGGTGTTTAACAGTGGTAAACAGGCATATGTCCCACGCCTTCCCCTGTGTAGAAGCAGCAAATTTATTTAAATTAATAAAAGTATTTACAGTGCAACAAGAGCAGATGAGTGATTGTGTTACATTGCAGTTCAGGATACATTAGCATGTCATAAATAGTCAAGTGCAAGACATAAAGAGAAAGGTCTCTTTCAACAAGAAGAAAACCCACAGTGTCGAAATCGAAAACAATAGGCTGTAGGACAGGGAAAAAAAATTTCGCCGCCGTCTATCACCGTAAGAGCCCACACGAGATTGGACAGGTCCGCGCAGTCAGAACTAAGGGGAAGCGGTAATATCCTTTAACTGCAAACCACCGGCGACCCCCACAAGGGCCACCGCGTTTATTTCTCCGCTCCCTCTCAGAAGAGTTGGTAAGGACTCGCACAAAAAAAATCCCCTATCGTTCACTCTGTCTCTCGTGCAACGGCTTAAGAAACCTCGGGTTACGCTCAAAACGTAACGCCTCTAAATTCGCTATTGGTTCAAACATTAATAAACTTAAAATTAACCAATCTTAAACAAAAACTTGAACTTCCTCTAGCCAACAAGAACAGAGGTTATAAATAGCCTTCTGAATTCGAAGAAATCAGTCCCCTCTTACAAAATGACATACCCTCTCCCGCGCAAACACAGGAATGTGTTCAATCGGAATTCAGTTGAACTTGCGACACTAGTAGGTAATAAACATATCACACGGAACTACATAAAATACATAAAAATGTACCTTACATATCACTCTTCAGAAATAACTTTTTCGCCTCCACACCCGAAACACGTGTTCATCCCCTGCATAAGAGAGAAAGAAATGCAGCTGGCCGCAAAGTGAACGCTTCGCGTGAACGGAAGTAAGAACCCGCCTTTAGCTGTAACTCTTCAGCTAACTTAAAAGAGCTTTGCCGTAATCGAACGAAAATTTTGAACAAAACTATATATTGAGCATAAATTCTTAAATAAGAACATTGCGAATTCCTTATTCACAGTAAATTAATGTAATCACTAAAAATTTCCTATTCACAGTAAATTAATATAATCCCTAAGAATTCCCTATTCACAGTAAAATAATACGTATTAATTGTACGCAACAAAAATAATCCATAACGATTTCATAACAAAATGATTGAATTATGCTGTTCTTATCTTCCGGTTAAGGGTTTTATATTAGTTAATCTGCATGCATAGGTGTAGAATTATCAACAATTTAAAAGTTGTTTAAGTATGGATGAGCCTATTTTTTTTACCATAGCAGCCATATTTGCTTAGATTTGAATCTTAGCAGAATATTGGATTTTCTGCATTTCTGCACCTTCATTATTCATCTCTGCAATTATCATTTTCTGCACCTTCAGAGACATTTTGCCGAGTAGGCCCAAAAGTAAACTAACTAAAAATCTGCCCTCTTTCCTGCTGGCCGAATTGCTTGTTTCTGCATAGAAACACTAATTTTATGTAAAAAATGTTTTTTAAAAAGAATTTTTAACTCTATTTGGTGTTTTACATTTTTCTATTTTTTTCAATTTTTAAGAAAAGATATTTTAAGGTTTATGTATTTTTGTCTTGTCGCGAAGTGAGAACTGAATTAATTGAGTGATAAATATATCTATAATGAAATTCAAGGAAATTAGTTTAAATGAAATGCAGGAAAAAATGTGTATAACTTAATATTCCGTACAAGGATGTCATGTGGTATACACATCAGATGTTTTGGCTTTATGATAATGCCAAGTATAACCTTTTTGTATGCTAACAAAGGGTTGTAGTAGTTTACTGAGGGAATCTTTTTTTTAAGATTATTTTTCCTCGTCTAGTATTTTCTTTTCATTTACAACAGGAACTGCAGTAAGAAAAAGCTATTTTTCTCCTAAATAAGGAACTTCGAAAAGTTTAAACAAATAAGTAATTAAATTAGAGTTAGTCATTTTTTCGTGAAACATTTCAGAAATTGATTGATCATGCTTTTCCGCAAATGTTCAATGTATTTTGATGTTGCGAATATTCTTATTAATGCGTTTCATCTCATGCTCATGTCGGTAAAGGATGACGAACCACATCTACAGCCTTTGATGTACGGTTGTGACGATCTTGGATTTCAGCCAGAATTTAACACACAAAGGTAGTAAGTACCCTTGACAAACCTCCATAAAAACACGTCACATGAGATTAAACCCGAAGATTTCTGTGACCGCTGCATTAATGTGTCATTTCCTCGTTCTAACAACTTTCACTAACTATTACTATTACTCTGTTCTAACAACTCAACTTCTACTTCTATGGAAAATTCTGATTGAATTTTCTCGATAATCTATTGTAATAAGCAAGAAAATTGTATTTTTGCAAGAGATAATAGTGACTGTTTTCATTCAATTGTCGCATTAGATAGGTTTCTAATTTGCCTCCTTAAATCCTGCTGATGACGCATAGATTTTAACAGGAAAGGTAGTCCTTTGAGGATACAGAAGCATACGCAAACGCAAAGATTTACTCTTTATTTCAATATAATGAATCTTTATTTATTATCCATTTTAAATGTTGCGCTTTTGAATGCATCTGTACATTTTAAATAACTTCAAATGCTTTTAAATATTACATAACTTTTCTATGAATTCCAAGTTATCGAAGTTGTTAACTACTGTTTCGTAATTAGTACTGTATACTTAAAAACGGGTACTCTTATAATAAAATTTAAGTAGGAAGTACTTAGATTAGGGCGATCTAATCCTTTTAAAAGTCTAATTCAGTCAAGGGCTATTATATAGACTGCTTTAGAATACAGATTGAAACCTGGATGTCTAGGTTTCATAGTTTAATGCTGTAAACTATCGACTCTGATAATCATTCTTTTCCGACTATTACGTAAATCAGAGGCTTTCGTTATAATACTGCAGCATTATTTTCTTCATATTTGCTGCAAAGACTTTTTAACGTGCTTTTGTTTCTCTCTTCCAGAAAAGGTAATGTCGAATATGTTTCCTTCCAGTTTCTCGCAAGGTAAGAAAAACTCTAAAGGCAGATAGAATAGAAGTTCTAACCTCATTATTCACGAACTTAAGCGAAACATATATATGTATATATATTCACAACTTCGGTGTATTAGAATTCTTTCAGTAAAATATAATTTAGAGCAATGCTTTATATAGCCGTATGGTGTTATCCATCACTAAATTCTTGGGGTTTATGGCCCATATTTTACTTTGATATATAAGTCTTTCATGAGAAGATGCCCTTGGTAAATTTTAGAACTAGCATACCTATTTTAATATTCGTTTGTTCTACCTTCCATTTTGAACGCTGTTGTAGTGTGTTTAAATAGTCCCTATGCCAACGATTCCATATCAACTGGACAAATCTGTTAGTTCGTTTACATCTTGAGAGTCTGTTTTCAGGTATATCAATTAATTCGGGTTCTACTATAGCATTCAAGGGTCTTCCAATGAGAAAATGACCTGGTGTTAATGCCTCTAAATCATTTACGTCTGAAGATAAGGGAGTAATAGGGCGAGAATTTAAAACAGACTCTATCTGAGTTACTATAGTTAATAACTCCTCGAAAGTCAACCTTGCATTACCTACAATCCGCTTTAAGTGATATTTCACGGATTTTATTCCAGATTCCCATAGTCCACCAAAATTAGGTGTCCGTGGGGGAATAAACTTCCATACTATTCCTTCTTCACCTAAATAATCTGCTAATTTTTTGTCAGGATTTCTAATTAAATTGTTAATTCTTTGCAATTCGGCATTTGCACCAACGAAGTTTTTTGCGTTGTCTGAGAAAATGATTGAGCATTTTCCGCGCCTAGCAATAAATCTCTTTAAGGTGGCAATAAATGCGTCAGTGGTGAGATCACTCACTAGTTCGAGATGCACTGCCTTTGTTATAAGGCAAATGAAAAGAGCTAAATATACCTTATGAAGAGTTCCTTTCCTCTGTCCCTTCTATTTAATAAAAAATGGACCGCAAATATCGGTGCCGACATGATTAAAGGGTGAGCTTGGATTTACGCGCTCTGCAGGTAATGACCCCATAATTTGTTCGATAGTGACTGGTTTATTTTTACTACAAATTATACATTCATGGGTAATCTTTCTAGTTAAATTCCTACCTTGTAATAGCCAAAATTTCTGTCTCATAAAACACAATAATGCTTGCGAACCTACGTGTAAATATTTCCGATGATAATGCTCAGCAATCAGCTTAGTTAGTTTGCATTTAACAGGCAAAATTATTTGATGTTTTTGTGAAAACATTACATTGGCCCCTTGTAATCGGCCTCCTACTCTCATTACATTATTTGCATCCAGAAAAGGGATCAAAGAAAGTAAATTACTTTTATTATTAATGGGTTTACCTTGGTCGAGGGAGTTGTATTCTGAATAAAAACTACATTTTTGAACCTCTCTTTCTAAAAGGGATTCTGCCTCATTTAACTCCTTTGAACTTACTCCTCCTGTTCTTCTCTGTGCTTCTTTCTGTTTTGCACACCTAGAGTTCCAAATGAACCTGAAAATATAACTAACAATACGTAATAATTTTAAATAATTGTTAGTGATATCTAGGACATTATCAATAAATTTTGAAGGCAAAGTGCATAAACAAGCAATGTCAGTTCTTTTTCTCAGTTCATTAGAAAATGTCTCTTAAAAAATTTTTAATTGTTCAAAGTCAATGTTCTTGTTAGGTATGACACCCTCACTCAAGAATGGAGGACCTTTCCACCACAGATCAGCATCATGCAGCTTGTCGAAATTCAGTCCTCGGGAAATAAGGTCTGCCGGGTTCTCCTTTGAACGCACATAATTCCACTGGCATGTCTGTGTTAGGTCTTGGATCTGCAACACTCGATTAGCAACAAAAGTTTTTAGTACATGCGGAGGATTCTGAAGCTAACACTATGGTTGAGTCACACCACAGACATATTTTGCTGATCTCCAATTTCAATAAAGGCACCACCTTTGCAACAAGCCGTGCTAGCAGTACAGCTGCGCAGATTTCCAGTCGAGGTACTGTCAGCGGTTTTAGTGGAGCTACTCTGGACTTGCTGCAAAGCAAATGTGAAGATAAATTATTGTCACTTCTACAGCGTAAATAGATGGCTACTCCGTATGCGTGTTCTGATGCATCTGAAAATCCATGAAATTGTATATCAGAAAAACTATCCTGTAAAACATATCTACTGACTTTCAAATTGTTGATAGATTGCATTGAATCAATAAAAAGTTGCCAATCCTTAATTATCCTTTCGGGTAGCGGATCGTTCCAATCAAGCTTCAATAACCAAAGTCTTTGGATGAAGATTTTTGCTTTTGTTATCCCTGGACCAAGCAGTCCTAATGGATCATAAATGCGAGCAATATAAGACAACATTGTTCTCTTTGTGTAAGTAGTTGGTTTCTTGATGGTTGATTTGTACGAAAAACAATCTATCTTTGGATTCCATAATAATCCTAAAGTATTGATCCTCTGATCGTCATCGAAATTACTGAAAGAATATTCCTCTTGTCCATCCGAAAACTGCAAAAGATCAGGATGATTAGCACACCATCTGTGCAGACGCATTCCTCCACGTGATAATAGGTTAACAATTGCGTCTGTAATTCTTTAGCCTCTATTAGAGTATGGGCTCCTGTGAGTACGTCATCGACATAAAAATCCCTTTGTACTATTGGCGCTGCTAACGAAAAATTGTTTTTCTCGTCTTCTGCTAATTGATTAAGTGTGCGTGTTGCTAGATATGGTGCGTTGGAAGTACCGTAAATTATAGTCTTCAGTCTATAGACCTTAACTGGTTCTTCTTCACTACTCTTCCATAAGATGCGTAATAAATCTCTTTGATGTTCTTTAATCAAAATCTGACGATACATTTTTACAATGTCTGCTGTGAAGGCAATTTTATGCGTTCGAAATCTGCAAATAATATCAAATAGTTCGTCTTGAACTAACCCTCCATTCAGCAGAATATCGTTTAACGAAATTCCAGTAGTCGTAGGAGCAGTGGCATCGAACACTACCCTAAGTTTAGTGCTAGGTTTCTCGGGCCTGAAAACCCCATCGTGAGGAAGATAATATGAGAAACTAGAGCTATCCCCTTCATCAATGTCTTCGGAATGGCCTAATTCATTATATTCCTTAATGAAATCTTCGTATAAGTGTTTCATTGCGGGATTGCGAGTGAAGCGTTTAAGTAGATAATTCAGTCTTTTGCTAGCGTTTTCTCTCGATTCCCCTAAAAGGCTAAGTCCTTCCTCCTTAATTGGCATTTCCACTACATATCTGCCATCATCTTGCCTCGTGTGTGTACGAAGAAAGTGCTGTTCACAAAATTCTTCTTCCTGACTTTTCACTTTTTTTGCTTCATTAATACCTTCAATCTCCCAAAACCTTCTCATGTTGTCAGATAAATTATCCTCATTTTCCACAAACCCACAAAAATTATCAACACTGCCTTGCTGCGGCATGCGTACTGACCCGCTAACGATGTATCCAAAAACTGACTGATGGAGAATCAGGTCTTGCATATTTATTCTATTTGTTCCCAGTAAATCAAAAAATATTTCGTTAGATAATAAAACATGTATTTGACCAGGTTTATAAAACTCTGGATCAGCTAAACCAATGAGTTGCAACTGCTTAACATCAGGAACGTTTATATATCTAGCAGGCGTTATGCGAGTTATTTTTGGAACAACAAAAAATTGTAAGGTACGAATAAAATCTCTAGTAGCGTTAGCGATGGTTGCTATAGCTTTTTCCTTAACACTCATAACTGTACCATTGATACCTGAAATAGAAGCGTTTATTTTTCTTTTCTTCAAATTCAATAACTCAGCACCTTCTTTAGTAATGAAATTATTTTGAGAACCGGAATCCAGCAAGGCTCTCAGCGAGATAAATTTTCCATCATTACCCTTAACGAAAATAATTGCAGTTGAAAGTAGAACTTGTTGATTAAAAGAACTGGAAATATTCAGCGCAGTACCGTTAATGGACTTTGCTTGGTTGGTTTCATTAGTGTCACTAACCTTTTGGCTGTTTGCCATTGGAGTAAATGTATCAGCATTTGGAGAAAGATTACTGCTTAATTTATTAGTCTTGTTTGTGATTTGATTCGATGTGCCATTTGCTTTATCGAAATTTTCTTCATTTCGATCAAAATGTAAGAGCGAATTGTGAAATTTCTGACATTTTCTGCATGTATTAGAACTTTTACATTCCTTGATTGTGTGGACCGAAGATAAACAATTGAAACATAGTTTTTTTGTCTTTACAAATTCAAATCGTTTCTTGACTGTTAGATTTAAGAATTGCGCACATTTCAACAATAAATGATCAGCTTTACAATAAGGACAATTTTTTGAATTTTCCGAAAGTGATGTAAGAGCTTTGGTATTAAATGAACGTTTCGATTCCCCATGCGGAGGTTTGTAATGTGATAGGGTGCGAGCGTGTTCCTTCAAAAAACATGTCAGTTGTTTAACCGTTCCCATTTCGTCTTTTTTAAGTGACCTTTCCCACCAACACCGAGTATTTCTATCCAACTTTTCAACCAATATATAAACAATTAACGTGTCTGAAAATTCTTCCACTTTTTTCTCCAATGCTTCCAAGGATCGTAAACATTCATGCACCTTATCGATAAATTTTAAAAGCGACGAAGTAGAATCACTCGTTTGAGGTATAGAAATTAATTTCTTTATGATAGAATTGATCAAATCTTTTTTGTTGCAATAGCGATCAACCAACAGATTCCATGCTATGTCATAATTCGAATCTGAAATTGGAATGGACTGAATAATATTTAAAGCATCTGCCTTACACGAACTCTTTAAATATTGCCATTTTTGCGCATTAGTTAATTTGCTATTTTTATGCACAGCTGCGGAAAATAAATCCTCAAATTCAATCCATTCTTCGATTTTCCCACTAAATCTTGGAAGAGACAATTTAGGCAATTTTATATCCGAAACAATTATGTCTTTACTCGAACCGTTTTCATTTGAGCAGCTATTCCTTTGAGAACGGATCTCAGAAATTTTTCTTTTAATTTTCAAATGAATTTCATCGAGATTATCTACTACATTTTCCTTTTCCTTAATGAATTCGTCAGTGTCCTTTTCTTCACAATGTGCAAATAAAGAATCGAAAATGTTACTTAATTCCTTTTTAAATTCTAATATTTTTGATTCGTATAACTCCAATAAGGAAATATCTGCTTCATCCACTGTAGAATTTACCTTATTTTCAAACTTTCTGATACTGCATTTTAAACTCTTTTTGTTAGCTTTAATTGCTTTCAATTCACTCATCATGAACAAATAAATAATTTATCACGTACCGTGATTGCAGATTTCTCGACAGCAACACCGGAAATGAACGATGACACAGTATCCAATCTTAATTGCGTAATCCACACGAAAACAAAAGCATTCCAAACACTCTATATGAAGTTATCCGTAATACAACCAAACGAAAGTATTCCAAATGTTCTAAAAGGTTAATTTTAGCAACAATGTCTTTTACCTGTGGCTCGACGGGCCATAAAGTGTTCATGCGATGCGTGCGTTGTTATACAACAATTTCAAATTAACTAGAAGTGGACTGTACTAAATATTTTATTCGACAATTTTAATCAAATGCGTGCCATCTTTCAAGCGATGACTTACTACTAACAACAACAACAATAAAATAAAACTGAGTAAGCGTTTACAGGGTTGCTGTAATGAACATCTGCGCCATGCAAGGCGCCAAGAAGAGAAAAAATGACGTAATCTTACAGTTAAATAGTCTTAATGACTTAACACTAATATTGATCTAAAGCAGCGTTTTCTAAAACAGATTATTATCGCACTGAAGAATCAGGCTTTTGCAAAGCTGAGTTTAATAAATGGTAGTTTTACTGCTGATTAGTTAGTAGTAAATTTTTTTTTCGTTCACTGATATTTTTTACGTAATACCTGCTTGCGTTTATTAAGCAGTGAGTTTAATAAGCGGCAAGCATTGTACTTTCGTCTATTTGAAGGTTGTAATATAGTATACGAAAACTTCCAATTGCATAGTTTAGTTAAATGGTCTAGAATGTAAAAAACATAAACTTTTAATTATTATGATTTTCTTATTTGTATGTGATTAAAAATTTTTTTTTATTTAAAACAGAAGTGAATTGTTAAACTAATTTTTCAATAATAATTTATTTAAAAGAGTTGCATTACTTCTTATGTACATCATATCTGTGTTGTTACATTACTATTTCTAAAAGTTATGTTAATATCCCGATACAGTTCTTTTTATAGGCGTCCCATGCTTTTGTTTTTAGTAATGTTTCACGAAGAAAATTGGGACGATGGAAAAATTATATTTTAATTATTTGGTGGATTTAACTTGAATAATTAATTTAAAAATTTTCTTACACATATATTTTTTAATTGTATACTTTCTAGATAAACAAAGATGGTGTAAAGAAAAATAAAATAAAGATAATAAATAAATAAAATAAAAATAAGAAACAAATAAATTCACTCCCTCAGAGCACAGGAAATTTATTCCTTCTAATCAGTGTAGCAGTGCATGATAAGTGTTTTTGAGATTTTCTGATCTAATCGATGGTGTGAAATTTTGTTCAGTTCTTTTCAATTTCTGTTTGACTATTCTTATTTTTTGATGTCATCGCCAGTTAAAGTTATGGGTTTTGAAATAATAAGCAGCTAAATTTTAATTCAAAATTAGCATCGGCACGATAGCTAAAAGAAACTGAATAGTATCTGAAAAACCGTCAGTAACATATGTAATTGGAATCAAAATCCAAATAAACTTCATGTAAAAAATAATTTAAGGACTATTTAATGCTGCGAGGACCCGCACGCATTCTGCGGTAAATAATTTGATCATAAATTTCAAATACGTAAGAGAACTTCAAGTCTAAATTTTAGAAACTTGTATTCAGTTATACAGCAAACATTATTCTCTTTTTCAGAAGTCAAACAATTATTGTGACTTAATTATTCTCTTTATTATTGACAACATAAGTAAATAGTAATGGTACAACATTTTAAGAATCTCATCTCAGTAGGAACAGTTAAAAATTAATTTCAGAAATTGCTCGAGCAAATAAACAACCAACGAAGTCAAGCTAAACAAAACCATATAAAGAAAATATATTTTAAATTTTCATCTAGTGATTCCTCAATATCTGATATTCTTCATTATCTCAATATCTCAATTTATTAGTATCGGGTAGGAACTTCTGCACTGTGTTGGAATTCGGCATATACCTGAATATGATTCTTAACCAGATCATAGAATGATTTCTTTTGAAGTAAGGTGTAGTTTTCTTTGTGCTAATTATTATTTTAATTTTTCTAGGAAAACAAATTTTTTCAATATGAATAGTGCAAACTGGAAACATTTTTATAATTCTTCTGCTAATGTAGGCATAAATATTTTAAATTTTGTTCAACTTGATATCTTAGAGTTATGCGTTTTAGGTTTGCAAGATTTTATTGCTTTTGTGGCAGAAAAGTCTATTCCTTTAGAAAGATATGTTTTCTGTAAAGTATTACTTGGTTATTATACTGAAATATGTTTTTTTTTAAAATTTCTAATGGCAAGTACACAGGACAACAGATATCTTTGAAACAAGAAGAAATGAAAATAGAAAGACATGAACATAAAAGTGGAAAGCCATCGGTTAAATCCGTCAAATTAAGTCTTGCAATCTAATATCGCTTCCATAAGGATACAGGCTATAGAGGCAGGACAGGAGGCAAGGTAATACAGGGGTTGGACAAAAATATGGAAACACCTTTAAAAAAACATGTTTCTTTGCTTAATATGGTGTAGGAAACCCGTTGGCATCCAAAACAGCTTGCAGTCTTCTCGGAATGGATAAATACAGTTCCTGTATGTTTGCCAAGGGAATACTATACCATTCTTCCTGCAAAACGGTGGCAAGTTCAGATAACGATGTTGGCGGTGGATAACGAGAACGCACTTTCCGTTCCAATGTAGACCACAAAGGTTCGATAATATTCATGTCTGGTGACTGTGGTGGTCAGGGGAGATGGGACAACTCATCCTCGTGCTCAGAAAACCAGTCCTTGACAATTAGAGCTGTGTGAAAAGGGGCTTTGTCGTCTTGGAAGACACCATCACCATCGGGGAACAAAGTTTGTACCATGGGATGAACTTGATCGGCCAAAATGTTCACATAAGTCTTGGCAGTCATGTGCCCTGACACAGTTATCATGGGGCTAGCAGAGAACCACGATATGGCTGCCCAAACCATAACAGAACCCCTGCCATGTTTCACTCTTGGCAACAAGCAGTCTGTATTATAGGCTTGAGATGGCGATGGCGTTCTACAGACGTAAACTCGGCCAGAAGTGGGAAACAATGAGAAAGAAGACCGTATTACTCGCTTCCACTGCTCTATAGTCCAGGCTTTATGACTTAAATACCACTTTTTCCTGTTACGGGCATTAGCATCGCTGATGAGTGGCTTCTCAATTGCAGCACGGCCAGCAATTCCCTGTTTATGAAGCTCCCTTCTAATTGTTTTTGTACTCACAAAGTTCGGTAACACAACATTCATTTCAGCAGTAACTTTTGCAGCTGTGGTCTTCTTATTTTTCGTCACAATTGCCCTTAATAATCGTCTGTCACGATCACTCAGGACACACTTTCGTCCGCGCTGTGATTTAGCAGATGATGTTTTTTCGCTTTTCAAATATGCGGAATAAATCTTCGATACAGTACCTCTTGAAACACTAAACACATCGACTACCTTGCTTACGGAAGCACCTACCATACGTGCTCCAACAATTTGCCCACGTTCGAAGTCTGTTAACTCTGACATAATGCAATGACAACCTCACATAACAGTACTCCGACAACAACTGAACTGTTTAGCACATTTACGAAGTTGTATAGGTGGCGTCAGTAGTCAAAAACGCCAGCGTCACCTACATATTTCATTAAAATCAATCTTTCTTTTCAAACATGCATTTCACAAGGTGTTTCCATATTTTTGTCCATCCACTGTAAATCTCAAAATTCTTTTCACAAGGCTCACATATCTTCCATAAGAAAGCAATTGAAACGTATGTAAAAGATGGTATCAGAAAAGAGAAAATTCTCTTTTGAAGAAAATTTGTTAAAACAGTTATCTTGGGATAAGGCTGAAGTGCAATTTTGAACTTGAGGAAAGTAAATTAAAATCATGGAAAGAGTTTCTTGCTGTTACAGATGTACATAATGTTTAAAAAGAATTTTGCACTGTCAAAACTACTTTTGTTAGAAAGCTTGAAATTCCTCCTGGTCATTTTACTTTGCCTTTTAATGAAACAATTAACTCTGTCACAGAGAAGTCATTCCCTCTTAATTCTCTAGTACATAATACTTATAATCATCGGTCTTTGCATCGTGAAGCTGATCTCTAATACGATGCTGATAATAATACCTCTTCCTCTATGGCAGAAATTGATTATGGAATTGAAACTTCAAGTCACCAGGGTCTGATAAAATAACTAATGAACCAATCAAAAATTTTTATATTGGTTGTACATCTATCTTGCAAGCCTTGTTTAATGCACGTTTCAATTTTAACATTTTTTCACAAAGCTGGAATTGTGTGTGTGTTATTCTTAATCCTAAACATGCTGAGATATCAGAAACGCATATTGATATGATAACATTCGTTATATTATTTTTCTTTTCGTTGGCAACGTTCGAGAGAAAGTTTGTAAAAAGTAGACTGAATTATCACCCTGATCGCTTTGGCCGTTTAATTGAAGATCAGCTTTTATATATGAAACTTTAAATATCTCACTTGTACAGATTCACGTTCTTCTTTGTGATGTACTACCAATAGAAAAGCTGGTCGTTGAAATTCACGCCATTTTATGAATACTTGAACAAACTGCAAATATTCATATTGATTTTGTTCGATGTGACTGTATTACTCTATGTAATGAAAGGTTTTAACTATAGGTTAAGAAGATTACTTATCGTGGTACTGATTTAATTATGTCTGTTTCCAAGTCTTCTAGAAATCATGCTGCTAGGGATAAAACTGTGATTGACTGGAATGTTGAATGCTTTGCTTCATTGAATACCCAATAGGCAAAGATGTTTTTACCGACAGTTTTTTACTCCCCAGATGTGTGCTGAAGATGCTTGGCTTCAGTTATGTAGTAGTGTTACCCAGGAAAAACTTCGGAACATGTAAGCTCTCTCATTTCTTAGGATATAGGAAAAGCATTTAATAATGCGGCGTGGTCTGACGTTCTTCATTTATTTAGGTGTCATGAAATTCCGAAGAATACTTTTATTTAACGAAGAACTTCATACAAATTTGCTCTGCTTAACTTACTTTGTGTAATATGTCAAAAACTTTTTATTTAAAGAATGGATGGTTGTGCCTAGGTTTTCTTTTCTGGTCGTTTTGTCTGTAAACTTACATTGAGTGATTTGCTCTGTAATTAAAAAACATTCCAGAATAATCACCAGAGTACTTGAGCAGATGACTTACTTGTTATTGTAAAATGTAAGAACTTATGTGAATTTATACGAAAGATGGCAATGTTCATTTTCAGAATATCTTAAGAATATCTTCAGAATATCCTAATTTTTGACTGGTCAAAATTCAACAAGCTTGAGATTAGTCTTTCAAAGTTGAAAATTAGGATGATGCACAAACAATCAATTTCATCTTGATGTCATATTAATTTAAATCTTGCAAATCTTGATATTAATTTAAATCTTGCAAGTGAGTCTGTTGAAGAAGTGCAGAGAGGCATTATTGTTGGCAACAAACTAAAAGGAAAACAACACATTTTTTATACATCCAATAAAAGTGAAAGAATTAAACCACACATTTCCCGTGCCTCAAGAGCTTATGGAAATTATTTAAGGAAAAAAACTAAGCTACAAACTTCTTAGAAGAACTGATAAAAAATTCCTGCTTCACATTATTTGAGTTATAGCTCTATTAAGCGACAGTATTCATCATTTCTGGTCTCCCACCTATCGATTTGATATTCCTAAATGATTTTGATGTTAGAGGTATAAATTCAAGCGATAATACTTTAATGGTATGCTTACTATTCCAATTTTGCTTCACCCTTCAGAGAGAAAGCCCAAAATGTTGTTTCATTGATGGTAGCAAATTTGGCAGAAAGGTTGGTTGGCTTTGCATTTGTTGTCTACGTAGATGGTAATAAGAATGTAACTGTGCAACATAAAACTACAAATGAATGTAATGTTTTCCAGATCTAACTTAATTTTTGAAATTTAATTAATTTTAATTAATTTTAATTAACTTAATTTAAATTTGATTTGAAATCAAATCTTGCTGTTAACTACACTCATGTCCATAAATTAAGGATAATTCGGAGTCACGCGGAAATAGAACTCTAAAATAAATATATCACCTGTAAAATCACTACACACATCTTCAAAAATCATATGCAAGTTTCAGGCGCTTTATAAACATTTCAGTGCAATAACCGAATAGTTATGACACAAAGGACGTATTTGGATGATTTTTTACGTGGTAGAATTATCGGCCGTCTGGAATGTGGGCGTACCCAACTGGAAGTATCAGACGAACTTGAAATTTCCCAGATTATTTCCAGGCTTCGGCAACGATTCCAAATGATGGTAATGCGAGTAGACGTTACACCATAGGTCGCCCCAGAGTTACAACGCCGAATGAGGACCGGTATTTGGCAGTTACTGCCAAAAGAAACAGGCGGAGCACAGCCTCAGACTTGTCTCGTCAGCTCTCTTCAGCCACTGGTACGACAATTTCAAGGCAGACCGTGTACACACGCTTAGGGCAGATTGGTCTACATGCTCGTAGACCTATCAGATGCGTTCCACTTACTACAACTCACTGTCGCCTGCGGTTAGCCTGCGGTAACGACACCGTTACGGTGGTGCAGGAGTGCTCGTTTGGGGTGGAATTATTCTGGGTTCCAGAACTGACCTCAAATTGGAACCATGACTAGCCAAATCTATCGGGACGTCATTCTGGAATAACATGTACATATGTTTCGGAGCGCCATGGGCGCACAATTTGTGTTTATGGATGACAACGCTCGTCCTCACCGTGCAAACATCATAAGCGAATGCCTTCATTTGGAGGATATCTCCCGTATGGACTGTCCAGCATTCTCACCGGACTTGAATTCAGTAGAGCACGTGTGGGTCATGCTTGGCCGAAGAGTTGCAGTCTGTCAACCTCCTCCTATATATCTACTATAGGAGAACTATAGGAGCTTCGGAGAGCATTGCTTTTTGAGTGGTTTAATATCCCCCAAAATCAGATCGATAATTTGATACTCAGCATGCCTAGGCGTTGTACGAACTGTATTGCATCGTCTGGGTGACGTACAATGTATTAACAATCAACCAACCATGTAATATTGGTTTTTTTGAATAGGTTTTTTTTGTAATTTGCTCGAAGGAGAAAAAATCACTATTTTTTTTAATAATATCAAACATATAGCATCTTTTTTTGCTCTTTACCTTTTGTTTAACCTTTTGAGGCCGGGGCTTTGGTAGAGGTAAAAGCTACCAAAGGGCGGGGAAATTTTAACCGAATGTTTCCCCTCTTTAAGAAATCACCTCCTATTCGCAACAAAGATTCTTGTGTGTACTTTAATGGATTCTCAGAGGGATGCATCTATGTCGCAAAACGAAGACGTTTGAAAGAGATAAATGGTGAAAATCCTAGGGACGTCAAATTTGACATTTCATCCCACTTTTCAGCCTGGAAAATGGGGGAAAAAGACATAACCACTAAAGTGGACAATCCCTTCTTTTCAAAAAGAGGACTCTATGGCTCCTATAATGGCCATCTCGTCTTCAAAAGGTTAATAAATAAGCTTTACAAATAAGTCAACTTTGTTTTGCTTCTAACTCTTTTTTTTGCCTGATTTTGCATTATCCTTAATTTATGGACATGCGTGTAGATTAAAAACTCTTGCCATAAGCATGAAACTTTAAATATCTCACTTGTACAGATTCACGTTCTTCTTCGTGATGTACTACCAATAGAAAAGCTGGTGGTTGAAATTCATGCCATTTTATGAATACTTGAACAAACTGCAAACATTCATATTGATTATGTTCGATGTGACTGTATTATTCTATGTAATGAAAGGTTTTAACTATAGGTTAAGAAGGTTACTTATCGTGGTACTGATTTAATTATGTAAGTTTCTAAGTCTTTTAGAAATCTTGCTGCTAGGGATAAAACTGTGATTGACTAAAGTGTTGAATGCTTTGCTTCATTGAATACCCAATAGTCAAAGATGTTTTTACCGACAGTTTTTCATCACTTCGCTTAATTATTGTGACCAATGGCATATGTGTTTGCGAGGATGCTAAAGAAGATGTAGAGTATACCTTACAGTGCTACAGGTTATTTGAGATTGCCAGATCTACAGGTCACCGAATTTATGGCATATTTGCATTTTTTGGCCTCCCTTTTTCACCAAGAGAAGAGATTTGGGCTTTTACTGCCTTGTGCAACATTAGGATTATTTTGATTTATTTGTTGTTTAAGCTTTTATTATTATTATTATTATTTTATGAAATACTGTATTATTATATTTCTGTGTATTATTAATTTTTATATATGTATTTTTAGGATTACCATACAGTATTATATTTTAGTATTCGTATTACATTACTGCTACATCTTCCTTATTCTTTCCATATTTATATTATTGTATTATATCATATCTTCTTTCTATATCAGTGAGCTGTTTTCTTATTTCTATAAGGCTCACAGCATAAATCGTGGAACATGAGGAGCTTTGCATTTGTTTCCTGAAATTAAAAAAAGTTATTTTTTGCATGTTATTAGGAACTGAAATCAGACATAATCCTTTGCTATTTTTGCACGCTTTTATTTATCTTCAGTTCTCTTTTTATTTGTCGGAATAAAATTTTGAAATTAATAGGTTTTAATATTTCTTATACGAATGCTTTTTCCTCACAATTTTGCGCATGTATCGTTATCTGAAAAGCGGTTAAAATAATCTCGAAACAATTTCGTGCTTTGCATCATAGGATAGATTAACAGACATACTTCCAATGCTTATTTTATCTCTAGCGTAGTTTAAAGAATTTAGCAGTTTTTCGAAAACAGTTGACTAGTATGCAAACAACGATGAATATACCTTGGTTACGTGAGATTAAAAATAAAATCGTGGAGATGATAAAGCGTGAATGCCATCATGCCTTAATTCTGTGTTATCACTTATAAATTTGTAGAGTCATTACGATTATTTCGAAGCAGGAGACGTAAAAATGTACAATGCCCTCGCCGTTACTCGAACCTTTATATCGAAAACGAGCGACTCTGCAACCTTACATCCCGAAGGCATGCAGAAAGGAGAAGAAAATATCCCCCCTTTTAAAGGGCGACTGGAGATTACGGGACCCAATCGCCAAATCAGGAGTGAAGAATCATCATCCATCTCATTTTAGTTGAGGCACCACTGTAGAATCATTTAGGGAATTTTCGATATCAGAAAAGTAAAGAAATGAGCAATGTTCTCGTTGGGACTCGAATAAGTGCCGAGTGTGCTAGTGCTATAGCCCGAAGGCATGCAGAAACGTGGAAGAAAATACGTTATACATCTCTTAAAATTTTTATAATATTTAAATACTAAAAATAATTTATTTTGAATACTAGTTCTTTTATGGAGGCCCTAGAATTTTGAATTTTGCAAATATAGCCAAGAAATACGTAATAAACTCATATAAAAATACCTTATTTAATTTAACTGAAACTCTAAGAATTTCAGTTAAATTAGTTAAGAAAGCTTTAAATTTAAATTAGTTAAGAATTTTTGGCTAAGAAAAATTTATAATTTTTTTATTTAATATTATTGTTTCATTAACTCTGCAGTTATGCAGAATTATCTGTAATAGCACGGAGGTTTACAGATTTTAAAGATAGACCTAATTTACCTTAATACTTCATTAACTTTCGTAAGCTGTAAATGACTTTTCATTCATGCTCTAAACTAAAAGTCTAGTATTCTAAGAAATATAACCAAGAGTAAAACTAAAATGTTAAAAACGTGCAATAACGCCTAATCATTTAACAATAATTGCCGTTATTGGGTAGGCATCACGTTTAAAGTATGTATAATGCAAATATTAAATTAATTATCTATTAGGCGAAGTCCCAAATTAAGAGCAATCTTAAATGTAAATTCCAGATAAAATTATCAAATGTAAATTCCAGAAGGTAAGGATGGAATACAGATAAGAAGAAACAGCACAGTAGTTTTTCTGATAGTGTTTGCCAGAATGTTCTCTTCCTGACTTAGATTTATGCTCGCGATATAAAACACTCCTTTAATGAAGTTCTAGTGGAGCTGATGTAGAGAAAACCAGATGTAATATAAGACAACATGTTAATTAAAAGATACCTCATCAAAATGAAAAACAAAGTATTTGATACTTAAAAAATATGATGTGTACACCACATGAGTTCCTTGTACGGAATATTAAATTATACGCATTTTTTCTTGCATTTCATTTAAACGTATTGGATTGAATTAAATCTACTTCGCCGACAGCGCATAAACCACAATAGAATAAATGCATTCTTTAAAATTCCCTCTAGTATTTGTTTACCATAGCGACATTCTGGCGCTAGATTCACTTAACAGTATTATATTTCGTTCATATTATAACTCATAATGCACAAAATTTATATAATTTAAAGAAGAGAATTATCTAATCGTTGCCACATGTTCTATTCAAATACTCTAATAAAGCTAGAATGATGTATAAAAGAAATTAAGCAAACAAAACAAAAAAGAAACAGATTTTCACAGACGATTGAGTATTTCTCATTCAATTAATTCAGTTCTCACTTCGTGAGAAGGCAAAAATACATAAAAACTCAAAATATCTATATTAAAAATTACGAAGTAAATCTTAAACACATTTTTCCTCGAAAAAATTCCAGAAAGGATTAAGCATGATTTAATTCGCAATAATAAATGAAAGCGTTATTTTTGTTGCTGCAAAGCTACGTTTTTCTAGATTGGCAACAAACCCAATAGTCTGCTGTTTCAAATGTAAACAATCAATGGCCGCCATTAAAAAAAAAGGCTTAGCGGTGCTTACACAACGTTAAAATTGTTGAAAATTCTAAAATTATGGCATACAGAATTACTAAATTCATAAAAACCTTAACCGGAAGATAAAAACAACATAATTAAATCATTTTTAAAGCAAAAAATGTACAAATTACAAATATATAAGAGTAAAGAAACTGAGATCACTGAGCCGGGTAACAGAGTGGATATATATACGAGTATAAATATATTTATATACGTTTGGTGCGGCCGATTGCAACCAAAATACGAGGTGCACATCTATCGTACAGACGCCACGAAAAATTCTCTTCAGAATTCATTTTAAAGCAGTTTTATGATTTTTTGGAGGAACAATTTTATTCTGTCCTTACGTACTTTTATTCTGTCCTTACGTACAGATATCACGCAAAAGCATCGTTAAATTGCATTCGTTAGTGGTCAAAATGGATATTTTCGTTGAAATATGCTACCTGAAACTTTTCGCGATTAGAATACTTCCTTTTTACTTCGTACAAGGAAGTAAAAAAGGATTTTATGCAGCTTTTCGGCATTAAAAACCACGCCTGTCTTTTCAGTTAATTTCCCGATTAGCCTCTGTAACGTGTTTTATAAAACTTTAGTTCCTCATTTTTTAAGTATTTTATGTTTAGGTTATAAATTCTGTGCAGTTTCAAGGATTTGGATTCATTTAATTGTGTCTCAAGACAAGCAACAATTCCGTTTTTCATTTTTACTTCCTTGTACGAAGTAAAAAGGAAGTATTGTAATCGCGAAAATTTTCAGGCGGCATATTTCAACGAATATATCCATTTTGACCGCTATCGAATGCAATTTAACGATGCTTTTGCGTGATATCTGTACGTAAGGACAGAATAAAAGACTCTTTTCCTCCAAAACAATTATACAACTGCTTTAAAATTAATTCTGAAGAGAATTTTTCGGGACGTCTGTACGAACGTATGTACGTATCTCGCATTACTCAAAAACGAGTAGTATCAGAACGTTGAAATTTTGTATATAGGACTGCTATAACATGTAGATGTGCACCTCGTATTTTGGTTGCAATCGGCCGCACCAAACGTATATAAATATATTTATACTCGTATATATATCCACTCTGTTACCCGGCTCAGTGATCTCAGTTTCTTTACTCTTATATATTTGTAATTTGTACATTTTTTGCTTTAAAAATGATTTAATTATGTTGTTTTTATCTTCCGGTTAAGGTTTTTATGAATTTAGTAATTCTGTATGCCATATTTTTAGAATTTTCAACAATTTTAACGTTGTGTAAGCACCGCTAAGCCTTTTTTTTTATGGCGGCCATTGATTGTTTACATTTGAAACGGCAGACTAGTGGATTTGTTGCCAATCTAGAAAAACGTAGCTTTGCAGCAACAAAAATAACGCTTTCATTTATTATTGCGAATTAAATCATGCTTAATCCTTTCTGGAATTTTTTCGAGGAAATATGTGTTTAATATTTACTTCGTAATTTTTAATACAGATATTTTGAGTTTTTATGTATTTTTGCCTTGTCGCGAAGTTTGAACTGAATTAATTGAATGAGAAATTCTCAATAGTCTGTGAAAAATTTTTTCTTTTTTGTTTTGTTTGCTTAATTTCTTTTATACACCGTTCTAGCTTTATTATAGTATTTGAATAGAACATGTGGCAACGGTTAGATAATTCTTTAAATGATATAAATTTTGCGCATTCTGAGTTATAATATGAACGAAATATAATACTGCTAAGTGAACTTAGCGCCAGAGTGTCGCTATGGTAAACAAATACTAGAGGGAATTTTAAGGAATGCTTTTATTCTATTGCGGTTTATGCGCTGTCGGCGAAATAGATTTAATTCAATCCAAGAAGTTTAAACGAAATGCAAGAAAAAATGTGTATAATTTCATATTCCGTACAAGGAAGTCATGTGGTGTATACATCAGATTTTTTACAGTAAGTGTTTCAAAATTGTAGAAATTTGCTGCGAACTGCGTTTTCTCCTCAACTGTATCATGTTCAGAATTTCAAATGCTATGTATTTTGGTGTCCTTTCCTAATAAACAAAATTTCAGCCTTTTATTCGTCTCCCGAATTAAAACGGAACACACACGTATGCAGAGAATAAGGTATTAACATCAGGAATTCGTTTAACATTCCCCACTGCTTTAACTTTTACCCATCCTTTTAACCTGAAAACGCACATGCTCTACACTCACAATACTTACATCATGAACACTGACGAGAGACAAAAGCTGAACAACAAATTTCTTCTTGTGTTTCCTTTTGGTGGTACGGATTTAATTAAATCCATTGTGTTTAGTATATGAAGTTGAATGCTATTTTCGTTATGCTTTCCGTAATAAAGTTATAAAGACAAATAAAATTGTAGGTTAAAAATTAATTCTCAGCTATTACTTTTATCACCTAATTATTAACATTAAATTTTTAGAGTTTCGCAGCTCATAATTTAAGAACAACAGTTTTAAACCTGAAGTGTTTTCCAATAGATTACACAGACAAAAATTTATAAGCAAAACTTACAAACATTTTAATAATAAGGAAACACTTTTTGAAGCTCAAATGGTGATTATTTCAGTAAATTGACTTATTAGATGCTGCTAACAAAATGAATAACCAATTAAATTGTTTAAAATAGAAGATAAAAAATAAAATAAAAAAAGTCTGAAAATTTCAGATTTCACATTACGCCATTATTTTCAACGATTTTTGTGTTGCCTTTATTTATTAAATATCATGTTCATAAAATTCCTTTCAATAGCAACATCACAAATAATTTTAAAATTCAGAATTTCCAATACACAGTCTCGTACGCTGGAGATAATTCTTTTTCGTGCGGTGTTGCCATTGCTCGCTTGGAAATCGTTGAGTCTGTTAATAAAAAATTCGTTAAAATTTTACAAAATATGAAACAGGTAATAAACCAAATTCCAAATTTGGGCTTTCAGATGCCCATGTTCGAGAGGAGGACTACGTTATTAAAAATTTGATATCTCTAGGTACCGTTATTTTTTCAGTGCGAGAAACATACATGCATTCATGCAGATTCATGCATGAGCAAATTGCCCCTTTGGGCTAATAAAATAAACTTTTTCAATCACTGCTACGTTATATACTGAAAGAATAAAATAAATATTCTTTAAATAAATTAAAGACGGCATGACGTGCTATGATGAATATAAAATCGTATATATTAGCATACCATTAATTCTTTCTTTAAATATTCTTTCTTTAACCGAAATACTGCTGCATTTTTGGGATACCTTAACTGTTAAATAATCAAGTTATTTATTAATATTTTAAAGTGCTACCGACTTAGGGTAAAAATCACTGGAAACTTGGAATAAATTTACTGCATTTTTTAAGTAATGATGAAGACTCACTGCATCTATAATACAGAAGGCGAGAATGAATTCCAAAAAAAGTTTAGTTAATGAGAATTAATTACGTTTTGTAGCATAAAACAAAAACTGTTTTTCTCGCTTTTGTTCTTAAATAAAAATACTGTTTGTGACATGATATGGACGAAAAACATCTGGCTTTTTTAACAGTAAAAGGTTAAATATTCTTTGTTTCGAAAATAAAAGCTTATCCAAAACTATCTGAAATTTACATTCTTTTCATACTTTCTGATATTTTTCTTTGCCTTTTTAAACTGCTATCTTTTTTGCATTTTTTACGCATTTAATTCATATTTTTTATAAACTTTTTATTACATTCGTATAACATATTTTTTTTTGTTCTAAATTGCGTGCAATCTCTTTCACGTCTCTTTAAGCAAATATAATTTTCTCATAGAATAAAATGACACTGCGTTAAATGGATCAGTGTCAACTTCAGGGTTGCTAGAATAGCTATGGAAAGCAGCTTGATTAAAGTCAAAAGTTAATTTAATTTCCTGTACTAACTCGATTAAAAAAAAAGAACTTCTGGTTAAATACTAAATACTATTTTAATTTCCTAACAAAACAGCATGTTTAAGATTCTGCTTTTCATTTTCTTCAAAGATGTCTGAGCAATTATGAAAGGGTAATAAGGACAAGATATGGCCATCTTATTATTTGTTGAATGTGTTTCTTTGAAAACGCCACATTTATCGAATTCTTTAATTTTTTTGGGCTAGAAAGTTGCTGAACACTGGTAGTTCGACCCGATTCAAATCCTAGCGAAAAGACTGACTGTATACATGCTTTAGTAAATTTTTCTTTTGCATAACATAGATATGGGCAAGTGTCTCTTAGAAAGTCTCCTCCGATGGCAGCCCTTCTCTTAAGCAGATACGCTTATCGTGCCTTGCCACATTCAAACAAACTAAAATTTCATTTTTAATTCAGAGAGTTTAATTTTACAATCACTGAGCCGCTCAGACGGTGTAGTGGTTGGGGAAGCCTGACTGCGATACGGAAGGGTCCAGAAAAGGCAATTGTCTGTCCCTTCATAGGAGGTAACGATGGCCACCTATTAGGTGCCTCCACAATAAAATAGTTGCCACTACTGTCCCTAGTAGTGACCAATACCGTTATAGGCAAGTGCCCGCCAATGGTAAAACTATTACATTCTCTAGAGCCCACCCGCGGCCCAGCGGTAAAGTCGCTGAACACTGGTAGTTCGGTCCGAGGTTCGAATCCCGCGAATGGGCAAGCTGCATGGGCATTTTCGTGGTTTTCCCCATATTTAACGTGTATACGAGCCTGTTTCCCTTAGAACGTCCTCCACGAAGGCATCCCTCCCCTTAGGCAGATAGCCCTAATGTGCTTTACTGTAATTAAATAAACCAAACCAAACCAAATTACATTCTATGTCCAATAGTACTCACGTTAACATTATTTTATCTTAAGTTATTTTTAATTTCTCGTTTACCTTTTCTTTCAAAAGATGGTGCTAATTTAAATTCTATGACTTCATTATCTTTCTTTGAGAGGCAAATGGCTGAAATATTTTTGTAGTGAACAAAACGGGTGATGGTGGTGTATTTAATTATGGCAAAGCACACTAGGGCTATCTGCCTAAAGGGAGGGAGGGATGTCTTCGTGGAGGACTTTCTAAGGGAAACTGGCTCGTATACACGTTACACACGGGGAAAACTACGAAAACGCCCATGCAGCCAGCCCGTTCGCGGGATTCGAACCTCTGAACAAAACTGAATCATTAATCATTCCGTTTTGTGCACTACTGAGAATTTGAGAATTTACAAAAATTGAAACTAACTAATGTACACCTGGAACAAAATAAAAGGGGGACAGCTCTATATCTCTTGTCCTACTGGGCCAATTGACTAAATTTAACTTTCGTTTTTCATGTATCGAAAGTTCAGATATGTATATTAGATTTATATATAAAATTGGTCTAACTTAGATATTTTGACATAAAATTGGACTTTTTCTGAAATGACATATCGTTGTTTTTCCATGTTTCGATTTTTCGACTCTAAATACGCATAAATATTATATTTATTTAAATTTAGTGAGAAACTTAGCGAGAAATTTAAAAATTTATTTTTGCGCACTTTTTTCTATTTGCGCCAAGTGTATGTGTGTGTAGTTGTGGCAAAGCCTCGAGGGCTATCTGCTGAAGGGGTGGGATGCCTTCGTGGAGGACTTTCTAAGGGAAACTGGCTCGTATACACGTTACACATGGGGAAAACCAGGAAAACTCCCATGCAGCCAGTCCGTTCACGGGATTTGAACCTCGGACCGAACTTCCAGTGTTCAGCGACTTTACCGATCGGCCGCTGGTGGGCCCAATTTGCGCCAAGAATAATTCACTTTCTCCCAAGTTTTAAATTTTTAACAACTTGGCTTTCCTTTCTCTTTTCTGTACTCTACTCGAAGGGGAAAAATGTTAATCATTCATTCTTTCAACTAATTTTTAACAAAGTGCGTAAAGCACATTTAGCGTTATTACCGCTTGTGGCAAATATGCCAAATTTCTGAACGCGCCATTACATAATTCACGTATATTTGTAGAAACTTTGAATAAAAACTCTAATTTTTGCAGGTGTGCCTAGAAATACATCTATTCTAAGGTGATCATAAAAATATTATAGGCTATATTTAAAAAATGTTTTCCAAAAATTTATAAAAAGTACTAAAATACAAATTGAAGAAATAAATCAGAAAATACCTGCGAATTTTACTTTTATTCAACTTAAATTTCGAGCTGTGAAACAATTAATCGTGTAAGTTTAACAAAAGAGATATTAATAAATATATACCAAATTCAATTAATATTGAGAAATTAAAATTTTAAGAGCTAATTGTTTAAAAACTAATCTTGTGAGTTTTACAAAACTTGGCACTTTGACATAATTTGAGTCTGCGACTCAAATTTTTCTAACAGAAAACAGACTACCTGTATTCTGACAACAGACTACCTGTATTCTGACTATATAATGTATAATATATAGTATGACAACAGACTACCTGTATTCTGACTATATAATGTATAATATATAGTATGACAACAGACTACCTGTATTCTGACTATATAATGTATAATATATAGTATGACAACAGACTACCTGTATTCTGACTATATAATGTATAATATTCTGACTATATAATGTATAATATTTTGACTATATAATGTATAACAGACTACCTGTATTCTGACAGAAAAAAGGCTATACATAAATCTATATATAACGCTATATGTAAATCTAATATATAACCTAAGTCGCGTTTTTAGGACATAAAAAAGGCAAGTTAAATTTCGTCAATCGGTGGAGTAGAGCGGTATAGAACTCTCCCATTTAGTTTTATGCAAGGTTACTTTAAACCTTTCATACTGCTAGAAAACCAATTAGTTATTTACAAAGCAGGAAAACTTTATAATTTGTATGGAAACGCGCATTTGAGAGTTTTCTCTTACACTAACTCAATTAAATCAAGCTTAAACCCCATCTAATGAAGGATGTATCTAAAATTCAAACAGCGACACCAGTTTGTCCGAACTACACTGTGGCTGATGTCTTAGTGCTAAATACAAAGTACTTCCTCTGCATTAACTACAGAAACTCAATGCAATAGATCAGCGGAACGCAGAAGCAAGAATAGCATAACGTCCTTCCCTTTATCAGTGACTTTCGGAAAACTGATTCGGTGCATGAGTCTGGAAAATAAAATAACTTGTAAAGAAAAAATGGCTAAAATATGTGAAACTGAAAGAATGATTTTAACTGTAGCAGTAAAAATCTTAAAAGCCTTAAATTTATTTGTTTTGCCCCCTACGGCTAATATTATTTTTTTCATAGCTAAAAAAATAACGAAAATCTACATGTTTTAATTTATTCTTTCTCTTCTTACAAAAATACTATTTCCAGCTATCATACGCAGCAATGAATGCTAGTTATTCCGTAACAGCGATCATAAAGCATTATAATAAATTTATTACTGATTTTTAATTAACCTGTTATTAACATCTAATTTCATAAAAATATTTCAACTGCCTCTTGCACGCTTTACTTGGTAGTGGAAGACATTTTTATGTCATATTTATAAACTGCAATTGTTTGAAGTCTGTAAGAATTAAAATGACTCTTATATACACCAATTAGCTTTGCAGTCGCAGTTTCTGAGCATGTATAAAAATGTTTCACTTCTAGTTTCTGCTTAATTAAATTAAACTTATTCCAATATTTTGATAAACTAATTAATTTTGAAACAAACAGAAGTATGTGTCTCATATTTCCATTACGAGACTCCTCAAGTTTTATTTGAAATATTATTAATTCTACTTAATTAATTCTACAATTTATAGTGTTTTTTAGTAGTTCTGAGTGTAGAAAGGAAATATGCTTAATTAGAACTTTCAATTTTTATTTAATTACCATAGAAAAATCTGTATTTCTTTATAGATGATTTTAGGATGTTGAATATAAAGCTACAAAATTAGCATTTAGTAAGTATCCAGGATGTTCACATTGAACATTTTATTTTACCTGTTATTTACATTGATAATAATATTTTATATTTTTAAGGCAGCATTTCTATACAGAAAACATTTAGATATTATAGTAAAATCTACACATGCGATTAACAATATAAAAAAAAAATTAATTTTCGTCATAATTCGGATGTTGAATATTATCTAATCTTTCAGAATAATTATTTTCAACCAACAGAACTGAAAATAGCAAAACGTTTTAAAATGTCTAGTAATAGTGTTAAGTAATATTAAAGTGTTGATTAATAATATTTGCAGTATTTTGCTAAATGTATTAATGAAATTAATTATGTAATAAACTTATTAAATACCATGAAAATTTTAACAGGAATATTTAGAATATTTGAAAAATACTTGTAAGTCGTAAAGATGCACAAAAATTTAATTTATCTTCGTTTGGTAAATTAATTATAATTAATAGTACTTAAATAAAATGGGAAACCATGTGACTGAAAACATTTTTTAAGTGTTTAGAAACAGTGAAATAATAATCCCCTCAGATTTGTTTAATGTCAAAAATCTATTATTCTTAATGTAATACACAGGACGCAGAAGTTTTGAGATCATCAAGCAAATACTTTTCCAAGCAACAAGACCAAATCTCCTCAGCTTTCAAAAACGTTTATTAAAATAAGTCCTAAGATGGGTTCAGAATTTTTTTAGACATTCTTCCTTGAAATTTACTCTGGCTGAATAACTTTTCCAATTTTCTACCATGCAAGACTTTTAAAACTTCATAAGGTGCTTGCTTTCCTTCTGGTTTTACTCAAAGTTTTATTTGTTTCTTATTATTTTTTATATACACATTGACTTGATATTTGGGAAAGTTTTTACTCTTTAAAAAGATTAATTTTGTTCAGTTCAAAGTAAAACTTCTATTTGTAATGTAAATGTTTGCATGGATGTCTTAGGGTTTAGATCAAAGAAAATATTTATGCCCACGAGCATTAGGTAAAGTCAACCGATAAAACGTAAAATTTTGCGTCTAGTAAATAAGCGTTAGAAAAACAAATTTTAATCTTAAAGCAAGCTTTTTTTTTAAATTACCAAGCACGTAATCTTTAGTGGTGGAGCTGAAATTAACTTCTTTCGAAAACAAATTTATTTAACGAAAGTGCTTTAAAGAATATAATTTTTCAAGAGTTATAGAACTTCAATGTATATCTAACACATAAATTCAAATTTAAGTATCCGATATTCAAAAGTTACATTTAAATGAAATTACTATTGTTTAATTTTCTTATCAGATAAAAATTATTTATTTTTTTAAATAATTTAATACTGAATCTTTTTAGCAGTATACTGCATCGAAATATCAAAACACTTGGCATATGAATAATCTTTACCGTTTATGTATGTAGATGCAAGCAAATATTTCTGACAGAACTTCTTCACTCTCCATACGGAAGTGCGTCAAATCTGGTATTTCATATACAGGGTGATTCCTCAAATTGTTTACAAACCCTCAGAAAAGATAGAATATACCTAGATGGTGGAAAATCATATAACAATTCATGGTCGGAAATGCTTTCTTGATGGTAGTGATGACACAAGACAGAAGAAATGAAGGACACGAACGGTGTCAGAAAACATTTTTATTATCTTAGTACAACAGAAACCAAGAAATAAAATCAAAAACCAACAACAAATGCCATAAAAAAAGAATTCAATTTTGACGCCATTCAAATTATGACCCTGAACCTCACATCTCCGGCGCATGGAATATCTGATGTTCTGGAAAATACCTGGCGTATTCCGGACTTCCCCAGCAGCTTCCATGATGTGTGCAACATAATACTGAGCACTGTTAATGGAGGTTTCGTAAGCCAGTGTCTTGACGTATACTCAGAGAATCCAGTCAGTGCGGTGTAGCTCTCTTACTGATCAAGGCACCGGATAATCCCTGTCGATCCAATGTTAAGGATACATTGCATTGGAAAGGAGATGTACATGAAGGATGTTAATGTATATACAAATTCAACATTCTCAACATTTCAGCTGCACTGAGCACAATAAGCATGTTTTCTTGCCCTGCTTCTTTCCATACTTTCTTGTGTTTTGTGTTGTTACTACTGTGTCAGGAAAGAATTGCTAAAGTTCTGTCGTATTTTAAATAGGCAGGTCGTTTTTCTTGTAAATAAAAAAACATCTGGATAGTGAGTCAATCGGATTTTTTTGTTTTTTTAGCTGCTGTATAATATAAAAGGTGCCCTTTTTTACCGTTCATCATTTACTTGTAATATTTAAAGGGAAAAACATGTCGGTAGATAAAGTGCATTTACGACACTGCATTTTATATGAATTCCAAAAAGGAAGCAACGCATCTGTTGCATGTAAAAATTTATGTGCGGTATTTGGAAAAGATATTGTAAATGTTCGTACTTGTCAAAGATGGTTTAGCAAATTTCGTTCCGGGGACCTGAGCCTCAAAGACAGTGTTCGATCTGGACGACCATCCAAGATCGCTAATGATGTTTTGCGATCCATGTTGGAAAATAATCCACATTTAACAAGTCGAGAAATTGCAGAAGAGTTTAGCATTCATCATACAACTGTTGGAGATCACATTAAATCTCTTGGGTTTGTGTTAAAGCAAAGTGTTTGGGTTTCACATGAATTAACGGAAAAGAATTTGTCTGATCGTGTAAGAATATGTTCATCACATCTGATTAGACACAATGTGGAGCCGTTTTTGGACAGGCTGGTTACTGGAGATGAAAAGTGGATTCTTTACGAGAATATTAAAAGAAAAAAATCTTACTGCAAACCAGGAACATCATCAGCAACCGTTCCAAAACCAAGTATCCATCAACGAAAAGTACTGCTTTGTTTGTGGTGGGACAGGAAAGGTCCAGTGTATTACGAGTTGCTGAAAGAGGGAAAAAACATCAACGCGGATCTGTACTGCAATCAGCTGGATAAATTGAATGCAGCTATCAAAGAAAAAAGGCCAGCATTAGCGTCCAGAAAAGGAATAGTGTTCCATCACGATAATGCTCGCCCGCATACTGCAGTGGTGACACTACAAAAACTGAATGCGTTAGGATGGGCAATCCTTAGTCACCCCCCGTATTCACCTGACATTGCACCCTCTGATTATTACCTGTTCAGTTCTCTGCAAAATTATCTAACGGAAAAAAAATTCAAGTCTTTTGAAAGTGTTTCTAAGGCAGTTGCTGACTATTTTAACTCTATGGATGAGAACTTCTACAAAACAGGAATTTACAGGTTACCTGGAAGATGGCAACAGGTTGTAACAAATAACGGAGCATATATAATTGATTAATATTAAACACATATTTTTATAAATGAATTCAAATATTTTCTTTAAAATACGACAGAACTTTCCCTCCAACCTATTTGATTTTCTATCGTCTAAGTGTATTCTATCTCTCCTGAATTGCTGAACATCCTGTATATTGTGATAATACCGTTAAACTTCTGTTTCCGCAGCATTGAATAAAAATGTAAAAAGCATAAATCCATAGCGAATATTAGGAATAAATTCTGATGCCCATCTGTAAGCACTATTAGACAGTATTGATCCGGAAACGCGAACATTCAACTGAAAGTAGCTTTTGGAATAAACTATCAACAGAATGTGTTGAGTCAGCATCGATGTTTAGATATAATGTGTTATTTAGCATTTTATGAATACGAATTAAAGAGCCCATAGCATATTAGGTAAGCAATCCTAGTATGGAATTTATAGTGCAATAATTAAGTAACAAATCTTCCTTTCAAATTAAAATTTTGATGTAATAAAATACAACCGCAAATAACTGCAGGTTCGTTTACATAATACAATTTTAAATTCTTATTATTAGAATGCTAGACATGTCTAGAACTTAACTGTCCTAGACATGTCAGCACATAATCATAACTACAAAATATTAATTGTTCATATGTTTCTAGTACCACATTAACATACTGAGTCCCAATCAAATACAAATAATGAATTTATCCTAAATTTAGAACTTATTAATATGTATTCAAATATCAATACATAATCATCACTAAACTCGAGAAGAGTGTGAAGAGTAATTACGTGAGCAGGCTTCGCTCTTTCAGTAAACAAAAATCATTTTCACCTACATGCTAGATATATAGTTCTAAATAGTATCTTCATCTCACGGCGTAGACATGAACATTGCACAGTGTCGTCTCACAATTTCTCACAAATAGACACAGAATCTGAACTCTCGTGGAACTCATTATTACACTTCGTACACAGGAACCTTGCCCGGATTTTTACACTTCCTAACAGTCAGAAGCTAATATTCTAAATTGCCAACTAATTATGAGTCTAGAATAATTTCTTTATGAAATTTCGTAAGCGCAAAAGAAGTTATTCAACTTCAATCAGAAAACTTAATCAGAATTGCCTTAAAGGACCGTTCCCACTGAGGTTTATTCTGAGCTAACGGAATCAGTTTCATGTGTCGACTAGCTCCATTATGCCTGCAGTTAAGATTTTTCAATCTGCTGTCCAATGGGAAAAAACTGGTTTTGGAGATGGGTCGGCTACGTCAGCTGTGTCCGTTAGCTCAGATAAACCACAGTGGGAACGGCATTTAAGAGGTCTGTGAAACCGGAATACTTCCACCATATAGATGAAGAATCTTTATCGCTTGTCATTTATTGACCGCCTGCAAAACAGGAACATTTCATCAGTGTAAGGCAGGAACATTTATTGCTCAGGAATTTCTTTAACGTTTCTAAAACTGGAGCGTTTATTGAGTGTACAGTATAGTTTTTTCGCTCAGTCACATTTTACCACTTCTTCCTTTTTTCTTTCTCCTCATCCAAATGAAACACAAAAACAAAACTTCAGAAAGGTTCTTTTTTCGATAAAATCTTGCCTATTTAACTCCAGACTTAATTATTAATTAAGAACCATCTTCTGACTCATCAGCGCCTCATTTTAACTTAATCGGTCAATCACAATCCGCCACAACCATTTCCGAACCAATTATAATTAAGTAGCAATAAAAATTAGGCGCCTGCCATGTTTTCTACATCGCCCCAACAAAGATGAATAGAGTATTTTCTTAACTCATTCGCCATCTGACTATTTTCACGCACAGATACAATTTCTCTAAAAATAAGTCTAGGAGACGCTTACCAATTATGCAATGTATGTGTAAGGGTTGCTTGCAGGTATTAGACAGCAGAAAGCCAAATTCACAAATTAAAGTAGTTCGGAGCAGGAGATTACAATATAAATAGCCTAACTAAGCGCTAAATTTCTTAATACACGATTTAACTGCCGTCAAAAAATAGCTAACGTAACAAACTAACAAAATGCCTAACTAACATAGCAAACGTAACGTGGCTGCTAACAAAATGTATAACTAACATATCAAAGCTGATCGAGAAAAAAGTTTAAATACAAGCGTCCCTATTAAAACTTCTATGTACTTTAAAGTTTCAAAACTCCTATTCAAGTATCTTCTATTTAAGTATTACTCCTATTAAATATTCAAAACTCCTATTTAAGTATTACTCCTATTAAGTAATTCATTTGTATCATGGTAAGAACAAGCGAAAATAAGAATTTATATTATCTCTCTATATCATAAGAAATTGGGTAATTAACAAAAACTGTACAAGTATCTTTCAGGATACTCTGTTTCTAATAAACTTAATATTTAGAATATAATTTATTAGTAATATTAACAGTATTTTTAAATTTGAAGAAGGATATTCAGAAGGACATAAATAAGCTGCATAATTCAATCCCGATGGACATTCCAACTCATTTAACCGTTATTGAATGAGCTGGAATTCCAAATTTATATCCGACTAGATGCTTTTGCCACTATAATTCTTTCTAACAAAAGTTTTAATTAAAGAATATGGGAAAAAAAAACATTTCAAAGGTGCATATATCATAAACTGATTAAAATTGTGCCTTATAAGATTAAGATACACATTTCAGCTAGATTTAACTAAACATTATTCAGATTTTGTGAAATAAATATGATTTTCTACTTTATTCTGTGTTTTCTTAAACGTTTGGAGTAAAATCTGTAAAAACGTATTAAAGTCGCACACAGTTGGAAAATAATATTCCTGTAGATTAGATTAGCAATTCACATTTTCAAGAAACATTATGCTGCTTGGAAAATGCAACGTTAAAGTGCTTATGATCTCTCTTTGTAATTGAATTTTCGGTTAGCAGCTATTAATAGAAAAAAAGAATGTAGCTTAAATACTATATTGATTACGCACACATCCGAATAGACTGTAAATATTCACTAAAATATGATTAGGGGAAAATCATGATTTGACAACTTTTCAGTTTTCCAATCGAAATTTCTAACAAATTGTATTACTGCTTATTTGAATGATTTCTAATTAATCAGCCTTCAGAACCTATTAAAATAACTTGTTGCCCTGAGCGTTATGTGCTTTAAAGGGCACTCAACAACGAATTTTACTATTTTTATAACAGAACAGATAGATGGGAATGAGTTGGAGTTTACTTTGGGTAATCGTTAAAATCTAGGGCCGCGGTCCCTGGTCTCATTTGATTAGGCAGTAACCAGGTCCTGTCCAGAAGCCATGGAGAGGAACACAGATGTTGTTAGTTATTTAATTAGCACTTTTGAACACAAATGTAGAACTGTAATTGGCAGTTTAAATTTTCTAGTTATAATAACATTAAATTAAATTGTCATAATAAATTTAATTCAATTAATTTGCAATAATTTATTTAATGATTTACAATTTTCTATCAGATATTTATCCCATTCGTTCACTTTAACTTTTTATTCGTAAGGTAATAAGAATGAGAATTTCCCAAAATGCAGTAAGCAAGCATGGCTAAAGGTAATGTTCGAAATAAATTCTCTTTAATTGCTAGACTATAAAAACTCATAAAAATTGGAACAAAAACAATTCATAACATTTTCTCGGATTTTTACGTAATATATCATTAAAAAACTTTTTAGATTGATACATGTAATGAATTTATAAAATTAAAAAAAAAATTGAAAAGATGAAAAAAATATTTCTATACAAAAGCTTCTTCGCGAACTGAGAGAGAAAACTAAAATGAGAGTATCTGTATAAAAAAGCAAAAATTCTTTATCGAAGCAAAAAATATTAATATCCTTAGAAAATTCGATAATAATTTTTACATTCAGTGCAGAGTGCTTTTCCAAAGAAAATGAAGGAATAGAATTTTCTCATGAGAAATGGAGATTTTTTTTAATAAACGTAACTGCAGAAATGAGGTATTTTATTATCATATGTTATTTCATGCAGTAACTGCTTTCTTCACCAGAATTCACAAAGGGGAACAAAAGACTAACTGGAAGTTTTCTCAGGGGAAAAAAAAAAAAAGAAAAATCCGGATAGCTAAACTTTTCCATTATCTTCACAAGATTAGATAGATTCAAAAGGGTTTTCTTTCTTTTTCTTTTTTTCTGTTTTCCTTTTTTTTTTGAAAAAAAATATGCAGTTATTCTTCCAGAAGTTTTATTAAAGTATGGCCTTCTTCAAATAATTTTAATTGTTATTCTTTGGGGTCATGTTTTTACAGACTGCAGTCAAAAGAATATTTAGAAATGAACTCCCTGTGAATAAACAAGTAATATTAAAGAAGTAATAGTTTCAGTTGATATAAATTAATATTTTTAAAAGTCAGAAACATTGGATATTTTTATGGAATGCTGATCTGCATTTTAAATCAATTATTTATAATTTTAACTATTGTTTTACAGGAATAAACCAACCTTTACAATCTGACTCTTTGTTGCATATTTTCGTGTCATTATTTTTCGTGATTACTCACGTGATATTTGTGTGATTATTTATTAAAGCGCCGCCCAACCGGTATAGTGGTTAGCATCGCTTACTGCTATGATGAAGGACACGGGTTCGAATCCCGGAGAAGGAATGAATGCTGGTGAATGTACAATGTCCGTGCGGCATGGGGGTTCTCTAAATATGTGACTATCCGAAAGTCCTCTAGAGAGGTCAACGGATAGGGAAGGGGGTGGGAGATCCTCGGACCCGTCCCTCCGGGATCCTCTCCATACTGTAAAGTACTCAAGGCTGTTGCCAATGGCAGTCGTAAACTTGTTCTCCTTGCCACGATCAATTTTAGGGATTGGGCAGACTGTAAGTCAGGCAAGGGAGCATTAGCTAGGAAAACAATATTTATAAAACCGGTGAAAGACAAAATGCGGATTTCTGAGGTGTTAAATTTATGGACTGATAAGTGACTACATCGTCACAGTTAGCTGCTATATTTTAAAAGTAAATAATAATTTGCTTTTTAAACACACTACGTCATATACACTGTTAAAAAATAGACATTCAGATTTCAGGGTATCAAGTCCCCTTAACGAAATGCAAACAGCCAGTCTGTGAGCGTACAAACTTATATTATATATATATGAAGTTTCGAAGCTTTTAAGTTGAAACTGCAGTAGACTTTGAAAGTACAATTTCAAGCATATGGTGTCCATATTGCGGTTTATCCCTGGCCGTTAATTTTCAGTACCAGTCTTCTTTTTATATTATTACACGCCTACAACATTCTTCTAGTCTTCACCTAGCATATTTCAGGTTTCGTAGCATATTTCAAATCAATAGTTGAAAATGACAATTTGGGAAACTCTTAAAAGTTTCCGCTGCACCAGATTGCGTTTCTCTCACTTCTAAATATGTGTTGGTCTTTCCATACTAGCAAATCTGCTAAGTTATAATGTTGGATATTTTACTTCACTGCTATAAAACATTCGAGATATTTCAATTGTTTCATTTCTCTTTCTAGATAACGAATACTGCATGTCACTTTTCATTCCTTGTCGAAAACACATAATGTTCGACATCAGATACACCATTTGCATATTCTGAAGATTTTATCTGTGATAGATTTCTTTCATATTTGTCAAAACCCAGTACCATACTATATGGTTGTTTCATACCGAACTCCCACTACCCTAATTCATTTGGTGTATTATTTACTATTTTGTAATATTATAGTTTATTATTTTTATAATGACACAGTATTGCTCTGTCATAACACAGCTTGACATGTCATAACTTCGGATAATGTTATGCTACAAATTAGGAAAACTGTAGACTAAAATGAAAGTTTAATGTATAACTTCAAATCATATAGATCTGCATAACTGAATTAGTAAATAAATCTCTGAAGCAATTATCAATCAAGTTAATATTTCTTAAAATTAAATGCGTTTATATCAGAATTTCATGCTTTGCTTATAACTACATATTTTATTATACAATTATTACGCTTAAAGAAACAAACGGTTATAAAATTAAGCATAATGTTTTCCACTTCACCGTTGTAAAGAATATTGTGAAGTAGTAGTGGAAAATGCTTGCACAAATATCTTTCTTAAAACAGCTAATTAACCTGATTTTTTTTTCTGTTGAACGCAGCAGTTTGATTTCGCTGCAATTTCATGCATTTTTAAAAGCTGTTTTTACTTCCTTGTACGAAGTAAAAAGGAAGTATTGTAATCGCGAAAAGTTTCAGACAGCATATTTCAACGAAAATATCCATTTTGACGGCTATCGAATGCAATTTAACGATGTTTTTGCGTGATATCTGTACGTAAGGGCAGAATAAAATACTCTTTCCCTTCAAAAAATTATAAAACTGCTTTAAAATTAATTCTGAAGAGAATTTTTCCTGGCGTCTGTACGAATGTACGTACGTACGTTCGTACGTGCATGCGTACGTACGTATCTCGCATAACTCAAAAACGAGTAGCCTCAGAACGTTGAAATTTTGTATCTAGGACTGCTATAACATGTAGATGTGCACCTCGTATTTTGGTTGCAATCGGCCGCACCAAACGTATATAAATACATTTATATATATATCTACTCTATTACCCGGCTCAGTGATCTCAGTTTCTTTACTCTTATATGTTTGTAAATTGTACATGTTTTGCTTTAAAAATGATTGAATTATGTTGTTTTTATCTTCCGGTTAAGGATTTTATGCCATTAGTAAATCTGTGTGCAATATTTTTAGAATTATCAGGAATTTTGTTTAATTGCCGCTAAGCCTGTTTTTAATAGCGGCCATTGATGTTTACATTTGAAACAGGAGACTAGTGGATTTGTTGCCAATCTAGAGAAACTTAGCTTCGCAACAACAAAGATAACGCATTCATTCATTATTGCCAATTAAATCATGCTTTATTCTTTCTGGAATTTTTTCGAGGAAATAAGCGTTTGAGATTTACTTCGTAATTTTTAATATAGATATTTTGATTTTTTATGTATTTCTACCTTCTCACGAAGTGAGAACTGAATTAATTAAATGAGAAATACTCAATCGTCTGTGAAAAGTTGTTTCTTTTTTTGTTTTGTTTGCTTAATTTCTTTTATACATAGTTCTAGCTTTATTATAGTATTTGAATAGAACATGTGGCAACGATTAGATAATTCTTTAATAGATATACATTTTGTGCATTCAGAGTTATAATATGAATGAAATATAATGCTGTTAAGTAAACCTAGCGCCAGAATGTCGCTATGGTAAACAAAGTGAATTTTAAAGAATGCATTTATTCTATTGTGGTTTATGCGCTGTCGGCGAAGTAGGTTTAATTCAATCTAATAAGTTTAAATAAAATGCAAGAAAAAATGCGTATAATTTTATATTCCGTACAAGGAAGTCATGTGGTGTACACATCGGATTTTTTGTTAAAGGCGTCAAGAAAACTAATGTGAACAAAATCATAACGTTCCTTCCGAACACATACATTTCCATTAAAATTATTATTTTTGAAATAAGGATATAAAATAATATTGTATATTGATATTTCAAAATATTGCTTTAATATGAGGCATTAGTTAATAATTTATTTATATTTTATCTAAAGAAATTATTTAAGAGCTTTTTATATTAATTCTTTTTCACATACACTTTTATCAAAATTAAAAGAATCTTTTATATTAATTTATGGAATATTTTTAAGAGGATTATGAGAAATTAATTTACTCCTTTCAAACAAATAATAGAATTTATAAAAAAATACATCCAACTTATTTTAACATTTTTCATTCAAAATCAATCTTTATAAATAAATATAATTATTTTTAGGTTTTGCTTTCATACTTATCGTACATATCCAAGCGGAATATGTAAACAGTCTATTAATTTCATTTCAAAGCTATTTTTGTTTATTTAGGGAGTTGCATATCTGTATAAACGTATATTATATTTTGATTTGATCACACATAGGAATGGATTCTGTTCATAAAAGTAAACTTAGTTTATTTTTTCAAACATTCAATATGAACTCTTTCGATTTACTTCATTTACTAAATTGCTGAAAATAATTCTCTTCAAATTAATTCAAAATTAAAGGGTATTGAGGGAAATAAATTTAAGCTGGTACTTAATGTGGTGTGTGGTGTTGGTGTATTTAATTATGGACACACTAGGGCACACTACGGCTATCTGCCTAATGGGAGGGATGCCTTCGTGGAGGACTTTCTAAGGGAAACTGGCTCGTATACACGTTACACATGGGGAAAACCACGAAAACACCCATGCAGCCAGCCCGTTCGCGGGATTCGAACCTCGAACCGAACTACCAGTATTCAGCGACTTTACCGCTCGGCCGCTGGTGGGCCGGTACTTAATGAAAAAACGATTAAAATGAATTGACACAAAAGCATTATTTAATTTAAACTATCATGGTTATAAACTGATTAAACTCAAAACGTTGAACTTCAAAAGTCCAATTTTAAGGAAATATAAAGATGATGTATAACTGATTTTCCTTATCTTGCAACAGATAGTTTTAAATACAGTATATGTTCACTTCTGACCGAAATGCACATTGCATATCTTGGTTTCATAAATTTTACCAGACTGTTGATCAAGCATAGCAGTATTGTGCACCACATTTGTGAAAGTACATTTTCATGTTATGAAAGGTACGGGGAGTCTTCTGAGGCTTTTTATTCCGCAGCCTATGGCAATCAACACATGTTTAGTCGGGTTTTACCAAGTCAGTTAACCAAGTAAGCTAGCTAATCCATTCGAGTGATATCTTCTGTTGCTAGGTATTCTGATACAAGAGATAGTCGATGCTTACGAGCATCGTCATCCAATAATAATTCTGGGTCAACAGTTTCCTACCCGTTATATAGGATTCTAAGACCTCATCTATATATCCTGAAGTAGTTACAGAAGTTATGCTAAAGCTGCGCAACTCGTCGACCGTTTTTAATGATTCTGCCCCCAAACCATTTCTGAGACAACAGAATTTTTCATGTGAAAGGAAAGGCAAGTTCTGTCTTCCATAGATTTTCTAGATTAAAGCATAACTATAATCACATTTTAGGTTATATCTGGACTCGTCAGTAAACACTGCTGTTGTTCTTGGCTTCGATGAAGATGATGACGACACCATCTTAAACGAGCCCATTGGAAGATGAAGTGAGAGAGACAAAAACAATTGGTTGTTCTCTAATAAAATATTATTTCGTCAAGCTTTCGGGCAGCAGTAAAACGACTGTTCTAATTACTGTGGCATCCTGAAGATGTAAAACCAACACTTTTATAGTCACTTCATGGTTTCTTCTAGCCGCGAATGCCAGAAAACGTTCTTCGAATGCAGTTGATGCAATTGGCCCTCTTGATTCAGCTATATTGTAGAGACATTAGCTATTGTTTTTAAGCAGGGGAGGTGAGAAATAGTAACGCCTTTGCCGGGAATCGAACCATTGACCTCTGGAATATGCGCCCAGCGTGCAGACCACCACACCACGAAGGCATTCAAGAAGTCGGGAGAAATACCTATATACTCCCCCTTTTAAAGGGCGACTTGGGTGTTTAGGGGACCCAATCGCCAAATCCTGGGTGAGGAGAATCATCATCCACCACCCTTTTAACTCGCGCGCGACTGTAGAAACATTAGCTATTTTTTGGAAGCAGGAGAGATGAAAAATAGCAACGCCTTCGCCGGGAGTCGAACCACGGAGCTCTGGAATACGCCCAGCTTTCAGACCACCACACCACGAAGGCATGCCAAGAAGGCGGGAGAAATACGTTATATAACTGACTCAGTGTCAAATATTTCATATGAGACTTTAAGGGAAATTCAGTTCTTAATTAAAAAAGTAATAATAATATTAAATAAGTCCTAATTAAGTAATTAAATAATTAAATAAGTTAAATAAATTCATCTATTTCTATTTGCCTCCCTGGCTTAAGTCTGGCAACGAACCGAAATTTTATTCTTTACTAAATAATGCATTTGAGTCTTAGTTGTTTATTACTGACAACCTCTCTACTTTTAATCCTGCATCAATTAAACAACTGTATTTGGTCGCTCGATCAAAAAAGAGTAATCTATGGCTAATACCAGATATGATTAGACGCTACCACTCAGATGGGAATTTTTCTGCACTGTCGAGCTGAGTAAATCAATTATATAAGATTTAGAGGTTTAAAAAGCTAATTTAAGAATTGCAGCTTCAATTGTGACCCTAAACTTCAATAAAAAATGTTTCGAAAAGTAATTCTGTATCATCATATTAAAATAATGTAAAACAGAAATGTTTCACAGTGTATAAACTTTCTTTTGTGTAAATCATTGAAAGAACTTTTATGTCAATAATACTGTTTTATAAATATTGCGAACTGAGAGTTTTTTTAAACTTCTAAAATACATATATATATAGCAGCCGCTACATATTAAACTCACTGGTTAATAAAATCAGCAGCTTATTATATTTAAATTTCCAGGAACTAAAACAAATACAAATACAGTGGATGGACAAAAATATGGAAACACCTTGTGAAATGCATGTTTGAAAAGAAAGATTGATTTTAATGAAATATGTAAGTGGCGCTGGCGTTTTTGACTACTGACGCCACCTATACAACTTCGTAAATGTGCTAAACAGTTCAGTTGTTGTCGAAGTACTGTTATGTGAGGTTGTCATTGCATTATGTCAGAGTTAACAGACTTCGAACCTGGGCAAATTGTTGGAGCACGTATGGTAGGTGCTTCCGTAAGCAAAGTAGCCGAGGTGTTTAGTGTTTCAAGAGGTACTGTATCGAAGATTTATTCCGCATATTTGAAAAGCGGAAAAACATCATCTGCTAAATCACAGCGCTGACGAAAGTGTGTCCTGAGTGATCGTGACAGACGATCATTAAGGGCAATTGTGACGAAAAATAAGACCACAGTTGCAAAAGTTACTGCTGAAATGAATGTTGTGTTACCAAACCCTGTGAGTACGAAAACAATTAGAAGGGAGCTTCATTAACAGGGAATTGCTGGCCGTGCTGCAATTGAGAAGCCACTCATCAGTGATGCTAATGCCCGTAACAGGAAAAGGTGGTGTTTAAGTCATAAAACCTGGACTATAGAGCAGTGGAAGCGAGTAATATGGTCTGACGAGTCTTCTTTCACATTGTTTCCCACTGGCCGAGTTTACGTCTGGAGAACGCCGTCTCAAGCCTATAATACAGACTGCTTGTTGCCAAGAGTGAAACATGGCGTGGGTTCTGTTATGGTTTGGGCAGCCATATCGTGGTTCTCTGCTAGCCCCATGATAACTGTGTCAGGGCACATGACTGCCAAGACTTATGTGAATATTTTGGCCGATCAAGTTCATCCCATGGTACAAACTTTGTTCCCCGATGGTGATGGTGCCTTCCAACACGAATAAGTCCCTGTTCACACAGCTCACATTGACCACGACTGGTTTTCTGAGCACGAGGATGAGTTGTCCCATCTTCCCTGGCCACCACAGTCACCAGACCTGAATATTATCGAACCTTTGTGGTCTACATTGGAACGGAAAGTGCATTCTCGTTATCCACCGCCAACATCGTTATCTGAACTTGCCACCGTTTTGCAGGAAGAATGGTATAATATTCCCTTTGCAAACATACAGGAACTGTATTTATCCATTCCGAGAAGATATATACTAATGAATAGAAGCTTTATTTAATTATGTCAAAACTCTCGTTACTATCTGCTTAAAGGCGAGGGATGCCTTCGTGAATGATTTTCGAAGAAAATCTGGCTCATGTATACGTTACACATAGTAAAACTATGAAAATGCCCATGACGCCAGGTTGTTTGCAGAAATTCGAGCCCCGGACCGAACTACCAGTGTCCAGTACCTTCACAGCTCAACCAATTGTGAGCCGCTAATCAGTGCAAAAACGTATCTGCACTTGTGAGACACTGTTTTCAGAGCTCTCTGCATCGGAGCTGATATGGCCATAATTTTTTTATCCTAATGTTAACAAGAAAAGTCCTCGAGAGACATCGTAAATTAGTAAGTGTTGCTTCTGGAACACCAGCTGATTGAAGGTGGAAATGCAACTTCTGCATCCCATCTTTTAGGGTTTCAAAGTTTAAAATCTTCCCTTTAAGATACACACATTATGCTCGCACAAATTTCATAAACCTTCAATTCACAAAACCGTATTTCCCTAATCAAAAGTGATTTTTAAAACGGCGCTTTCGGTTAGTATAAAATGTAAATAAAATTTCAAATTAATTTTGGCTATTAATATCTAAAAACCTACTGTTAATAAGATATTTATTTTTATTTTTAGTAGCCTTTATTTCATTTGCTTCTAAATTTTTATGTCATTTATTATTATTATTTATTTATTTATATAATTAATGTATATATTGTTTTAATTTTTGAATGTCTATCATAGCGTCGAGGAAATATTTTCACTTTTCGAAAATAATTTAAACATTTTTGACATTTTATAAAACTGATTAACAAATTTAAAATTAGATCAGGATTTTATTCAAAAATGCAAAAACGACGAAACACGATCCTTCTGATTTGTTGATGATTGTAAAGAGAAAATCAACAAAAATTTAAATTATTTTTTTGTTTGAATTTACTTTTTACTCTTTTACTATTTAAAAACTACCAATTATAGTTTTTAATTTCCTCAATAGTACACTTTTGTTACCTAAATTTTCTTTAACATTTCCTAGAAAAGAATTTATTCATTTATATATTTTCTTTATCTTAAAAGCGATAGCGCGAATTTTACTTCTTAAGTCTTTTTTAAATAAAATTTGAAATTCTTTAATTTAAAAATTTTCTCCTTTTGTTTGTTTAGAAATCACATATATATACTTTGTTGCAAAAAACATATATGCACCCAAAAACGTAGATAACAACTACGAAAAGCGGCATACAAATGTGGTTTGGTGAATTGCGTAAATGACATACATTACGTGTTTTCTAGCAATTCCTTCGACAAACCTGCCAGGTCTACATACCTCTCGCCCATGGAACGTGTTTGGGATATGTTGGGCAGGCAAATTCAACCGTGTACGAATTCATCCCATCTCACAGACCAGTTGCTCCATTTGTGACACAATCTAACGCAGAAAGAAAGACATTGGCAAATTTATTGACTCTATGCCCAACTGAGTATCGGCTTGTGTAGCTGCAAAGAGTAGCTTTACTACCTACTGAGTTTCACATTATTTGTATTGCTATTTGTAAAAAAAAAACGCTTTTTTCGTACCAGACTTTGATCATTTATCTACTCGAGTATTATACTACTGCCGAGGTTCGGAGTTGTGACTCAGTTCTTTCTGGGTGCATGTAATTTTTTAGAACAGAAAGCGCAGAATTTAACTCTTTAAATTCTTTTAAAATAAATTATAAAACTCCTTAATTTAATGTTTTTATCCTTGTACTTCTTTAAAAGTGATATAATGGGAGAGGGGAATAGTTGTGCAACTGTAAATGTAACTTAATTTTGTAATCATAAGGCGCCATCCAACAGGACGTTGACGAATGCAGATTTGTGACGGTGTCATGATTCTTCATTCTCTATTTTCTTATCATTTTAATTCATGTAAATGTATCGTAGATTAGTAATAGCTTAATGAGTACTAGTGATGGTTTTCTTATAATTGTGGTGAAAGAAGATAACGTTCCTACCCCATATACTGTTCATATACTCCCCATATACTTCCTACCCCATATACATTCCGATGTTTTCTGTTCGGATGTGCTTAATGTTGTTTTCCTATTATCAGCGGCTATCGATTATAAATATTCAACAATTTTCAAAGTAATTACGAGTGAGTATTTTACTTTTATAACTTTTGCTTTGAATGTAACATTACTTAAAGTATAAGGAACGTGGCTTCTGAAGAAAAGTTTCAAAAATTTAAGCAAAAGTTAATTGTTCAAAGACACAATACTACTAAACTATTTTCGATAATTGTTACCTTAATAGACGAAAAGGTTAAAATGATAGCTTAGAGCAGGATTTCTTAAACTGTCGGTCGCCAAAAATTTTAGCACTTTTGATATTTCTTTAACTTAATATAATGATTTTACAATTACCAAATATTTTTTACACAATGTATTTAAAAATAGATAAAGTTAAGAGAATACAGACAAAGAAAAAACGAAAACGTTTCGACGCATTCTTTTTATAATATAAACGTTCATTTTCCTTGCTTTGCACGTGACGCTGTCATTTCGTCTGTTACGTATTTAAAATTTTCACATTAATCTACAGAAATTAAGTTAATAACCTAAAACTGCAATAGTATACTACAGATTGACAGTTTCACTCACGCGTGTGTCGAATTTGCGCAATACATACGAGGTCTCACAAAAAGTTTTCTAAATATTATGGGATCCTGGGGGTCGCGAAAAAATCTCAGTGATAAAAAGGAGTCGCGACTGAAAAAGGTTTAGGAAATCCTGGCTTAGAGGAATATCCAGATGTTTTACTTGAAAATCTAAATAAATTAAATTTCATAGATAGCAACCTGAATATTTAATCGATGTAAACTTAATTGAAGAAGTAAACAATAAGTAAAATGTATCAGATACCTAACTCCTCGGCATATGGAAAAATGTTAAGCACTTCAAATGATAGCTTACATTTACCTTCTTCAATTAGACTTCCCAAGTTAATATTCAAATTGTATTCATAAGTCCCAAAATATTGGAACGAATTTTGAAATTCATTTGAAAGAATTATTGATCGAAATGGGTCTTTTTCGAAAATTGAAACATTTACTTATTTAAAAGCTTATTAACCCGAGGATCTGGTTTCCAGTTAGCTAGCAAAAAGCATGATAACTGTGTAAAGTTACTTAAAGATCCTTTTAATAGTAAACATACTGTCATTCTTTTATGAATATACTTTTAAGTCTGCAAAGCGTTAAAGATTCTGCAAATGGTCCAACTTTGAGAAAATTATGTATGATGAGCTAGAAATCATAATTTGAAATTTAGATTCAATACAAGCGTATTTAATTTCCTATGATTTACTTTTGATTTCGATTATTCAAAATTAATCCCCTGAAATTTTTTTTAGATTTTAAACGAAACACAAATTCAAAAGGAAATGTTAATGTTAAATTTCCTGATCTTATGTCTTTTCAAAAATGTGACATTGAATGTCGGGAATCAGCATTTTTAGTTTTACACGAGTTAAAATATTTCTCAACAAATTCCAATAATTACTAGACATTCAAATTTAGTAATTGTAATGGATTTGCTCATTAATCAAAATTTTGTCCTGACAAACATAATGGACTCAAATGTTTATCTTGTAGAAATTTCGGTCACAAATCCCTCACGTGTATTAAAAAAAACTCGAAAGTAAGATGCTAAAAACACAGCACTGCAATATCTGAAATAAAGAAGAACACTGTCACATTAATCAAACTTTATACACCAGACTTAATCCATAATGCAATCCAAATGAATGATATGTCGCTTGAAGCTCTGGTTGACACCGAAAGTGAAGTTATAGTTATCAGTAAACCTGTTCGTAAACAAATAGGAAATCATTCTTTCAATTTATCCCGTAATATATTGGCTGGTTTCGATTAAGCGTATGGAGACAGACAAAATTAAACAGAAGGTTATCTTACGTGTGATATTTTAATACATATGGAGGATTTTTACAACTAATTTATATAGTAGACAGTAATATCCATTCAGTGCTATAATCGGTACGTATTTTCTTAGACAGCAGTTGTTTACAGCTAATATTTATGTTGTAAATAATAATGTAATGTCATTAATTGCTATAATCGGCACCGACATTCTTAGGCAAAGTGAAGTTAACGTAAACAAAGATGATGTTCATATTTCTAAATATGTAGTTAAACACACTGATCCGTAAGATGTGTACATCTATAATATTTCCCTTAATCAATAATTCGGAATAAATATAGATTCTACGGCTACAAAGTTAAAAGATACAATTACTGAAAAATATTGTCTATTATTATATTAAAACCTAAACTACGAATACTTATCTGAGTATTCAAGTGCAAGATAAAACACCTGTTTTCAGAGATTAAGACGATTACATTATATTCTTCTATAAAATATAAACAATTTAAGCAGCCTCTTTGTTTGGCAAATTAGGTCAGAAAATTTAAGAGTTCCTTTAAAATATTTAAGAAAAAACTAAAATTACTTTTAGAAGAATAAAATGAATAAGTATATATTTTCTGAAGCAAAAGTATTTATCGGGACAGAATATAAATAAACGAAGGAGAAAATAACTTCTTTACTGAATTCCAACTAGTTGATTAAATGTGTAAAACTGTATTCATGATAGTCATTAATTTCTGAAAGGAGATTTACACGAAAAGCAAATTTGGAATTATAGTGACCATCATAAATATCCTTTCTTTTCACTTTCTTAAGATAGAAGCAATAAATGCTGTGATATAAGCTTTCTTTGGGTAATAAGTTTTTATTTCCTTTGAAACTAAATACTGAGGATAATTTAGAGCTTCATCACAATGAAATGCACAAAAAAAAACGAGGTACAGTAAAACTCTGAATATATATATAAAAGAAAAAGAATATGTAAAATATTAAATTAGCAGCGTAAATTAATTTCCCTTCTCTATTCTAAAATTCGAGAAAACTCTCTGTCATATGACTTCTACGTAATTCTGGTGATGTAAATTGAACTAAAACTCAAGCAGCCAATAATAATTTTACAGCAATATTAACTATCCAATAAAAATGCTTTGAGAACCAAAATGAACTCAGTCTTACTTGACATTTCATCCTGAACATTACGCACGTGCATTCTATGCTTTGGCCTGGCCGCACTGCAGTATGTGTGCTTCTTCTTTTTTGCTACCAATATATAAAAAATGTAAGCCCTTTGCAACAGTCACATTTAATGTGCAGACTTGTGTATAGCTGTAACATGTTGCTGAAAATAAAACTGAAGATTCAATCTGCCTTCCTCCTTCCTGCTCCTGAATTTATTATATATATATATTAATTGCTGTATCAACTAGCGTTAAAAAGAAAATAGTTTTTAAATCCTTTTTCTCCTTTTGAAACACAACCTTTCAATTATTTCAATGTATTGTGCAGAATTTTGGGAATTCGTTTCAAAAACTGAAGAAGTATTTTAGAGATAAGTGCAGATATTGAAACAATTTACTTTGAAAAAAAAATTGAAAAATAGATCTGGTTTGAACGAAACAAATTGGTTTACGAATCAGTAAAATTTCTTAAGACATGACTGTTTACATTAAAAGCATTTCAAGTGAAATTATACTCATAGTTTTTGAGATATTATGCAGTAGAGCTTTAGGTTTTCAATTGATTTCTTAATGCCAATAATTAGTCTTATAACCCAAACAGACGAGAAACGAATTACCGTAAACAACGACAAACTCATTAGAAGGTTTAAAAATAAGCTTTTTATTTAAAGAGATTTAGAACACAAAGCACTCTCTTGTGCCAATATATAAGCCACAACTCGTGGTGATGCAACTGAATGGAAGAGTAAAATAAGTTAAACGTAGAGCAATATTCAAAGACTACACCAGTTTATTGCTATACTATAATCTGATTCAATACTCTGCCGGAGAGGCCGAATTTAAATGCCGGCTGCGACAGACATACATACAAGTTCCCCTACCAGATATGAACATCGCATAGGTGTTCAACCGGTTTGGGATGACTTAGAAATGACCAATTTAGGGGGGCTTATACACCTTAGACCCTTAACACCCTTCGAATATGTGACTGTTGCAAGAATTGGGATATTTTATTTATTTTAAGATCAATGACTTCCAACGTTTTACAGCTGACTACATAATATAGCTGCTTTCTGAAATAGTGATCAGAAAGTTTGTGTTGCCGTAAGTATTTTTGTAATTTAATCCGCTTTGTGACAAAATGTTTCGTCACGTTTTCACCTTGCGCGCACTATATTTTAAAAATGGCTAATGGTATATACTGGGAATTCGATGGAATTCTTTATATGAGCCTTATCTTTAAAATGAACCTAAAATCTGATGAATATTTTAATTTAAAAAAAAAATCTGAAATGTTTCAGATTTTAAATTACGTCCAAAGGGGCGTTTTTTTAACGTTTTGAGTGTTACCTTTATTTATTAAATATCATGTTCTTTGCACTTAAACCATAAAATTCAGTTCAAGAGCAATATCGCAAAATAATGTTAAATTAAGCATATCTTTAGAATTTCCGATATACACAGTCTCGCGAGCTGGAGATAAAAGTATTTTTTTTCTATATAACGTTGCCATTTCTCGCTTTTAAAACATTGAGTTTGTAAATCAAAAATTCGTTAAAGTTTTACAAAATATAAAATCTATAATAAAACAAATTCCAAATTTGGGATTTCAGATGCCCATATTCGCAGTAGGATTTCGTCATTCAAAATTCGATGGCTCTATGTACCATTGTTTTATCACAATGCGAGAAATAGACAATCATTTATGCAGATATTTCATTATTTAATTTCTTCAAATATAATGCAGGACTCTAACATTTTGTGGCAGCAGTTTGAAAAGTGAACCGCCGTTTATAGGAGTCCGACGCAAAATCGCAAAACGAAAACTATAGTCCTTCAGGGACAAAGCCCCTTTGGACTAAAAATTTTATGGACGAAAACATTACAGATTTTTTTAATAAAATACATTTTATAAACTCGACTCCAAACGAAATAAAAATTTAACATGAAATTCTTAGAATTTTTTGGTTCACAGTAGTTTCCAAATGTTATAAAAGCTGTATATTAACTATGGAATTAAATTATGCAACTAAATGTTTTAAACTGTGCGCGCAAGGTGGAAACATGATGAAGACGTTTGTCAAAAAGCGGATAAAATTATAAAAATATTTGTGGCAACACAAACTTTCTGATCACTATTTCAGAAAACAGCTATATTATGTAGTCATCTGTAAAAAGTTGGAAGTAATTGCTTTTAAAATAAATAAGTCATCCCAATTCTTGCAACAGTCACATATTCGAAAATATTATGGGTTTTAAGGTGTACGAGACCCCGTAATGCAGAATGACCCGTATGATCGAAACGAATATATTCCATGAAGCCATTTTCGAGATTGTAATAGCTCCTCATAATATCTTCATAAGCTGAAGTCGTGACCAGGGGTCTCTGTTCAGAGCTAACATTCCTGACATGACACCATTCATCCATTCTATGCAACAAAAGCTAATAATCATCGAAGAAATCTAATCTGTGCCTGGCACAGATTAGATTAGATATAGTTTCGGTACTGCTATGTAAACTGACGCTCTTGTTTGAGACATCTTTAAAGGAAAGTCATAAAGCTGTCGTTTTACCAAAGATCAACTCTTAAGCTCAGTTCTAGGTTATCTATGTGCGTCGAATTATTTTACATCAAGATTCTCTGCACGATCGCATGGGAGGCATTTTCTACTGCGTAAGGAAAGTTAACTGTTTCACGACAGCTTATCGATCAGCTTTGGCCAAACGTCTCAGGTTGCGGTCGTGTCTACGAACGTTACTCATCTCATCAAAAACTTTCCATTGTGTAAAGCTTATTCTTTGTTCATAATTGAATATTTCATCAGCTGTTTATGAAACTATTAACCCTTTATGTCAAATATTAGGAATGGTAGCTATAATGAAGTACGTGTGTAGAAAAGCTTTTATTTTATATGCTTGCAACGAACCTCATGTACATCTTTGAGACGCATGTTCAAAAAATTATTACATGGTAAACTTAGTAATATGAGTCTTCTCTACAAATATATCAGTATACCTTTTCTTTTATTTCTGTTTATTACAAACAAGCCAATCGTATGCCCATGGAATAACAAATTTCTGTATATTATCTTGATTCTATCATCATATTGTTACGAATTTGGCATTTAAAAAGCTAATGTTAGTTCAATTACAAATTAAATGGTTTTATTTCTCGCGCAGTGCAGCGCGTGACGAATATTAAAAGAAAGCTAAGCCGGAAAATTGAAAATACAAGAGCGCGTTCATTAAATAAATAAATATATCTTTTTGATTTCGAGAAAGTACTGGAAAATTCTAGCGCGTGATTTTAAAATCTTATAAAAGGAGGAAAACACCTCAGTTTGTAGTAGTTGCTTAGTTTGTTGTTGTTTAGAAAACTGCTCTTGTTGATTGTAGCGAATTCGCGGATTAGCTTTCTTTAGCTGTTTTGAATTACGTTCTATTGGACATTTGAGTAGTTAAAAGATAACTACTGTGAGATATTGTAACACTGCATGATAATTTGAGAAAATTTAAGCATTTTTGTTGTGATAATAATAAATTTATGTTCCTTTTTCATCAGACTTGTGCATTCATTTCATAACGAACCCGTACGCACGCAACAGTATAAACATTTTTGACGATTAGAAATTGTATCCGAGTGATAGGATTTCAAACTTTTGAAAACAAATGTTATTTTTAATATTCTAAATCTTAAATTCCCACGCCAGTATTAAAATATTATTCTTGTTGAGAAAAAATTAATTTAATAATACTAGAATGATTGGACAACTGTCTAAAAGAATATCAGTATTTCATGAAAATTAATAAATATGAGTGTCCGAAATGGATAAAAATCATACAATTAAGAGTAGTAGAAAAGCCTGTACGAAATTTCTTCATACTTTTTCCGTTTACACATTTAAAAAACATTTATTTTAAACCATTATTCCTTTTCTTTTTCACGTATTTCTGTTTAAGGTACATCGATACTTTATAAGTATTAGTTATGGATTACAGAACGAAATATTTCCAACGTATGCCGTATATACTAGAAACAAAATAAGCTGGGAAATAAAAAAAATCATTTACAGTTTTAGGCAACACTTTTTAAGACAACAGAACTTGATTAAGATAAAAAAGGTCCTACTAAATGACATGGCAATATAGGATAACTAAAATTTTTAAATTACCATTTTAAATAATTCAGACAAGCTATGAACATAAGTATGATACAATTTATCATATTTAATGTCGTCACTTTGAGTACTGGCAACACAAATAACACACTCGTAGTTTTCTTTTAAATTCGATTTATTATTACTGAATTATTTATAAGATTTTTTTTTAATTTGCTAGGACAACACGAAAATGCTATTGCAGCACATGTACACTTTTGTATACCAAATATTAAACTAACCTAGTGTTCTCTCGTATAAAGCAACAGCTAAATTCTTTTGAACATTTTACCTTTTCTTTTAAGCAGTAAAATTCCAGTATCAAAGCAATTTGAAACAAATAACTTTCTTTTTGTCAGCATAAAATAATTCCGTGAACTTTCTCTTCCGTTTGATCGTCTGTACTTCTGCGAATTCGTCATTTTTGTTATGTCGAGAATTTCAATTATTAATATGTGTTTTAAGTCATTATTATTCTAATATTTTTATTTGTATTCATGTGTATTTTAATCTGGAAAAAGAAGTATTCTTAAGCTCTTAAGGTTTTATTTAACTTGTTGTTCTTGAGTAGGAATTGTAACAAAGGCGAGAGACGGTTGCGAGGACACACATCTGGTTTATGGCCTTTTCACTAACAATGTCGCCCTTTTAACTCTTTGCGTGGGAAACGGATGTCGCTTTGTAAGTTTGCAGTTTTATTACTTCAAGACAGTGGGGGTGGCTGGTAATTGGATTTTCGTAAAAGCTTAGTTTCACTTGTTAGTTGGGGGGTCTATTTTTTTTCTCACGTTATGTGAGTGCAGATGTTTTTCGGATTGCATTGTCAGATTTTCTGGTGTTTGATTCGTCATGGGTGTGTCATTTTCTCAATTTAGATAACATAAAATTCCGGGATTGGTAAGATATAATTTTATGATTTTTTTGAAAGCCTATGAACTCACAGAGGCGGAGAAACCGAGTTTTCCTGGGTGCTTGCACCAGGCTAGAGTTTAATTCGGATTCTGATTTACAAGAAGAGTAAGAGGAGAAAAAGTGGGAGCTTGACCCTTCGGGTCTTGCTTCTCGCGAGCCGCGTGAACAGCCGGCAGCGGGTATGATTTTTCTCTCGGCTTTTAGCTGGCGAGAATTTGCGTTGGTATAAGGCATAGAGCTCAGCAGAAGAATTTCGATTTCTCTTATCCCAAGAATTGTTCGGCAGATTCTCTTGGTAATCCTGACATCCTGATGCGGTATTCCTGTTTTTACCGGCTTTGACTTCCTAATTAGATTTTGTTCCAAAGGGGCTCTACGCTTATGGTGAGTTTCGGGGCTTCCAGAATGAAAGAGACTCGTGTAGGACCCTTCTAAGGTGTGCATTGCTGTTTATTCTGCCTGTGCCAGCTGCGTCGATTTTTTTTTTCATCATTCCATGCTCTGGAATTTATTTATTGTAAGGACAGCTTCAATGGTGTTGCAACCAAGTCATCTTTAAAATTCGCAAGAACTGTCTGCCTCCATTAACGATGATTTTGTGAATAAAGGACAGCAGGAATAATGTGGTGCTCGAGTAAACTTTGGACGCTGGACGATCTGTTGAACTATCTAAAACTCCGTATTAATCCGTCGATGATGGCATTCTCGATCTCTTCGAATGGTCAACGCAATGAGTAGGACGATCTGTTGAACTATCAGCACTCCATATTAATCAGTCGATGATGGCATAGGAGTTGAATGTATGAACTTCACCCTGTGAGTGAATTTTTTTTTTCTGTCTTTCGTATTTAAATTGTAACCGAGTAATGATACTATATTAATATAAGGTACAACCGCCTAAATTGTGAGTTATGTAATGTAAAAAAAATTAGTACACCTAACATGAGTATAAGATTTAAAATGATATATATGTTAATTTACCTCTTAAGTTTAATTTGTAGGGGACTGATCAGTTTACCTAGTTATCATATGTTTGAATATTCTAGAAATTAATAAATGTCTTTGATATGTATTTTATGTTTCATTTGTTTAATTTAGTGTAGTTTCTGTGGTCTGTCATGTCCCTCCATTTGTTTGAGCCGGGGGGCTTTTAAGAAACATGGAGTTTACTTGAATATGGAGTTATTGATTTTCCCTTTACATAGGTTACTCACAACGCAAACCTAAAAGGTTAAATTGTACTATACCACTATACGATTGATTGATAGATATGATGTACGAATATTTATAAGAATGTCGAAATTATATATGAATATTATGAAATAGTTTTTGAATGTGAATTATCTGATTTTGATTTTTATGAATCACTTAATTAAATTAAATTCGCTACACAACATCCGATGTTGTGCAAAAAGCGCAAAGAAAAGTTTAGAGATACTAAACAGTGAATGTGGTGGAATGAGCTTTCGAAGATACGGCATAGTGAGAGATGCAAAACACTAGGGCCAATCAATAGCATTTTATGTCCGTCATCACCACATCTGCAGCAATCTACCTTAATTTTGAAAATGAATGTTTATCACCTGTATTTTCAAATGTGAAGGGCTTAAAATATTAGACTGATGAATCAAAGCTGGCAATTAAAATATTCTGATATCTATAGTTATTTCCTAAAGAAGTTGTGTTTCACTTCTGTCATTGTTTGAGATAAGTTCTACAATAAAATTATGCGATAATTAAAAGTCAAACTTTTATTTCCTTGACACATATATATATGTATATATTATGTATGTATAAATATGTAAATCTTCTGATTTCTGTCATATAATTAAAAACTTTATTTTTATTATCATGTTTATATGCATGTACATGTATGGATGGATATATAAATGTGGAAATTTTCGGATTTCTTACATAAACTGGCAAAGATACAGCTGTTTATCTTTCGTAAAAAAATAGATAACACTTGCGTCTTGAACGCAAAGGGAGTTACTGGAAAAAAAGTCAAAAGTATCGAAACAGTTTTTCAAATTCAATTCGTTACTTTCTCTGTTTTTACTTTTCTTATTCTATCTTCTTTTATTAGCTACGTTGCGAAATTTAGGTGGTAGTGTGTGGTGTATTTAATTATGGCAAAGCACACTAGGGCTATCTGCCTAAGGGGAGGGATGCCTTTCGTGGAGGACTTTCTAAGAGAAACTGGCTCGTATACACGTTACACATGGGGGAAAACCACGAAAACGCCCATGCAGCCAGCCCGTTCGCGGGACTCGAACCTCGGACCGAACTACCAGTGTTCAGCGACTTTACCGCTCGGCTGCTGGTGGGCAAAATTTAGGTTTAAATGAGTTCTTGAGGTATGAAGAACTACAGAGAGGAGAATAAGGCATTTTCTCTGTCGAAGAATTCAAGGAAAAACCTTAAGGGGACTCATACACCTTAAACCCCATAAGATGTTCGAATAGGTGACTGTCGCAAGAATTGGGATAACTTTTTATTTTAAAAGCAATTACTACTAACTTTTTACAGCTGACTACATAATATAGCTGCGTTCTGAAATAGTAATCAGAAAGTTTGTGTTGCCACAAATATTTTTATAATTTAATCCGCTTTGTGACAACATTTTTCGTCATGTTTCCAACTTGCGCACACAGTTTAAAACATTCTGTTGCATAAATTAATTCCATATTTAATATATAGCTTTTATAATATCTGGAAACTACTGTGAACCTAAAATTCTAAAAATTTCATGTTAAATTTTTATTTTATTTTGAGGTGAGTTTATAAAATGTATTTTATTAAAAAAAATTATAATGTTTTCGTCTATAAAATTTTTCAATATTAAAATATTAGTCAGATTGTTGGTTCAGTTAGAAAATAGTGCCCATATAAAGAATTTCATCAAATTTCAAATATGTACCATTAGCCATTTTTAAAATATCATGCGCGCAAGGTGGAAACATGACAAAATATTTTGTCACAAATAGGATTAAATTACAAAAATATTTGTGGCAACATAAACTTTCTGGTTACTAGTTTCCACAGCAGCTATATCATGCAGTCATCTGTAAAAAGTTGGAAGTAATTGCTTTTAAAATAAATAAAATATCCCAATTCTTGCAATAGTGACATATTCGAAGATCCTGAGGGGTTTAAGGTGTATGAGTCCCCTTAAAATCGCATGGTTTAAATTCCTTAACGAAAAATTATTCAGCAAATTCTTAATTGCATTTAAATTACATAACCTTAATTAACACCATGCATATTCAGGTCCAGATTTACACTCTTAATTTATATTACCTAATAATGGAGCTTAGGCCTTGGTCCAAAAACTTCCTCTATTGCTGAGTTTTATACCTATCAACGTTTACTTATCAGGAACACAGACTGTGAGAATTTAATTTATCACAGCTGAAAGTTGAGGATTGTTTTATGTTATCGAAATTTCGTTGAATTAATATTTTTTAAAGAATAGCATTTCTAAATAGAAGCATTCTTCAAAGAGAATTCTATCAATACCCTGTTTAGTAGTATACTGTATTCGGAATTCGTTAAATTATTTAATACCTTAATTTTTATGTAAGTAGACTGTTTCACTTTTCACATCTAACCAATTAGCTAGAGAGAACTTCACTTACCTGAGAGCATTTTCAAATCAGTTCAGGTGTTAGTCTATTCCTTGCATGCAGTGTTAGAACGGAAAATGGTAACTTATTGTGATTTACTCAATTGCCTTTAGGCTTTTAAGTATCGTCAGCTTCTGACAGCTTTCAGTTTGCTTCTGCGGAACAAAAGCTGTTCCTTAATTTCAGTTTACGTTATCTCCCACAAGCAACCGTTTTTAAATTGTTATAATTTTTAAGTTTGCAATCAAAATGGTAAGACTCATTTCGATATTTTTTCATTTTAATTTGTTTTAAATTTTATTCTCGAGTTTTTGTAATTTTTCAGTTGTTGCGATTGAATTAATAAAAGTCATAAAAATGTAAAAATTCGCTTAGAACTGTAAGAATAAATTTAAGTCAGTAACAAATGCTACAACTGAATAAAGAAAGAGTTAGTCACTGTTTTACTAATCGTAAATTCAATTAGTCACTTCAATTAGCTCATTTCTGAAATCGAATTTTTTTAATTAGCTTTCATTTCTCTTACACCTTGTAAGATCGAGAGGCCCCAACTTGTCAGAAAACTGTGGTAGTGACTGCTGCTAAGTGTGAATTTACACTGAAACGTAAGAAGGGTTTAAAGCCCCTTTTATTCAACTTTTAAAATAACAGATGCGTCCACTTTACGCTCACAAACTACGCCGACCCGGCGGTTTAACTGAAACAGAACGTAGAACTGAAAAATAATGACTGGATGAATAAATAGCGAGATCACTAAACACGAGGCTCTGAGATCTTAAACTAACCTAACCGCGTTCTAAATTACCTCTGAGATTCAGCGAGCCTACTGATTAAGCAGTTGAGAGATTTAGCAAAATCTGCCGAGCTAGGCACACAGGCCGACACGCGCTGTTCTAAAATTTCTGCCGAGCAATATTCACGTTCACGATTCAAGTAACACACCTACAATCTCGTTTCCTTTCTAATTAAAATCAACTTACTTCCGCTAAATTTGAATATACTACTACAATTTACATACTCTAGCATTGGAAATTCTTGGGGAAAGTAAAGGTTAGACAGGAAAGATAACTTAAATGTTAGTTAAAATAAATATAAACCCTACAACCTCAACTTCATAAAATGAGTTTACTGTTATTGTAGTTCTTGTAATGTTGAATGGGAAATACCTTTCTTAGCATGTGTTCCTCAATCCCTAAATTCTGTCTGTCTGTGAAGGTTCTTCAGTAGTTCTTCCTTAAGCTGACCAGAATTTCAATAATTTAAAGATTTCTTTTCCAAAGCATCTCATTTAGATTATTAAAATCTTTCACTCTTATCATGAGAACCTAAGTATTATAGGCTCTCTAACAGACTTACAAACATTAAATTAAAAGATATATTCTTTAAAGTACTAATAAATGGTAATTAATAAAGTTCCATTACTAAGTGTAATAATTTGGATACAAATTAACGAACATTGCTATTCATTCATAGAAGTTTCAAAACTGTGTATTAACTAGTATGAATTTTTGTTGTTTATGCGTAGAGAGAGAGATAATTCGTTCTTTTCATTTTTAGCAGTATTGTTGATCTTTTATTTTCCTTTTTATATTTCTTTTGAAAGCAAATAAGTGTCAATTGATTACTGTTCCGGTGCGCCGGAACAGAACAACTCAACCTCACTCTTTCGCATTTGGAACTATGCCAAAGTACATTTAATTCAGTTGAATAGTCAGACTCAGACGAACGCATTCGCAAGGCAGCTGCTATGCTGTCTATTCTTCATTATTTTGTTCTGTTCTCGTACTTATAAGTGTTATATGTTATTTTCTTGTTTATACTTGTATTGTGCAGTTATTTAATATAAGTTTCATGTTTAAAACGAGGACGTGTTTTGAGTTCCTTCACATTTACATCGCAACAATTACTTATAATTCTCTTTGGTATTTTCCATAGGTGCCCGTCGAAATGATTGTAGAGAATATACTGCACATGAAATTACTACAACGAAAACAAATTAAGAAATATTTAAGTAAAATCATTGTGAGATAGAAAAAATAGTGAAAGTAAAAATAATTCACACCTTTAAAACATCGAAGTAAAAGACACCGATATTAAACATAAAGAGCCGACAGAGCTTAGAGATTGTAAAGTAACATCATCGTAGTAAAAAAAGAAAAAGAATTGAAGCAGCATATTCCAAACCATGTTTTTATAGATATCGTGATTTCTTAGATGTATGAAATGAATATTTCTGCGAAGTCTTCCATCTGCTTTGTTTTCTACCATAATCTTCGGAAATTGTAAAATTCTGTATTGCTCTTCTTTTTACCATCAAAACTTTCATGTCAATTTCCCCGGTTTTCGAACAGTTTAATTCATGAGTTGTATCCTATTTCCTTCTTTCTCAATATATTGCGTTTTCTGTTACAGTTTATCATATTATAAATGCCGCTTTGGTTTTTAGATTTTTTAACATTTATATTTATTATATTGTACGTAGAATTATACGTAACCTTTATATTTATTATATTATACGTAGAATTATACGTAACCTTTATATTTATTATATTATACGTAGAATTATACGTAACCTTTATATTTATTATATTATACGTAGAATTATACGTAACCTTTATATTTATTATATTATACGGTATTATTATATTATACGTAGAATCTAATAGTAATTTTCTTGTTGAGTTGCTTTCTGAATTACAAAATGAGTGAGATGTAACGGTGTTAAGTGAGCCTGGCGCCAGAGTGTCGCTATGGTAAATAAATTTGATGAATTTTAAAGAGTGCATTTATTCTATTGTGGTTTATGCGCTATCGACGTAGATTTAATTAAATTCAATAAGTTCTAGTGAAATGCAGGAAAAATACATATAATTTAACATTCCGTGCAAGGAAGTCATGTGGTGTACTCATCAGATTTTTCTTTTTGCTATTCTTTTTTTCCTCATTCTAAGCTGGAATTCAGACCCAAACATTGTCGTCTTATTATTGAGGTATCCAAAGGTAACATAAAACATGTCTTTCATTAAGCTTCAATGTAAAACGTGCAGCACAATTAGTTCGTACTAACAGAAGATAACTTCACTATCACTGTAGACAAAACCCGGAAATCTTATATAAGGCAGGAAGAAACATTTTCATTGCATCTTCTAAAATTAAAATTATAAACAATAAAAAAATCTGAAAGAGAAAGATCCCAAAACGGTACTTACGTATTAGCACAGTCATCTTGGCACACTTGCCCATATTTTATAAAATAAAAAATAATGGCTGCAAAAAAAAATTGTTTATTTGATAAACATATTACTACGCGCATATTTTGTGTTTTAATTAGGTATTTATCTCGAAAATCAATCAATAACCCTGCTAACAAAATGTTTTTTGCTGGATTTGTTCTGAAACAAATTCTCCAGAGATCGCTCTAAAAATCGAGTAACCAATTGAATTAACAAACCAATTATTCTTTTTAGGAGTTTTGAGGAGAAACACTGTATTCATCAGAAAATATGATCATAATTCTTCCATTACAGAATATGCCACAGGTGTATATTTTCGTATAACGTTTCAAACACTCATTCCAAACAAAATAGTTGGGCTTCAAATATTATTGGGCCTTGAACTACAACAAAAAATTCATGCCAAAGGGACGGCGTTGCTCAGTAAAATTGAAGAACTATTCTGTGCATGTTTTCCGGAATTTGATGCATTCCGAAAATCTAGCGACTTCTATTGAGGTGGTAGTGCTAAAATCTATTGGTGTTGTGACTGACCTAATCAGAACAAGACCAGAAATTTTTATCGTGAGAAGGAATAAAAATTGCTTCTATCTTTGGCAAAATCCTTGGGCGCTTTAAGGTGACAATACGCTAGAAGGAAGGGGCACCTCGAACTGGCTAGTATTTAAGCCGCCTTACTCAGTTGAACGTCCCAACCCCTGGAGGCGATCCAAGGAAGACTAAGCTTCCGGTTAACCTAGGGGGACAACTTGTTTCACACAGACTGGGTTAAGTTGGCAAATCAATGGTAGACTACAGCGCATCCACAGAAAACCAAAAAGAGCAAAGAAAGGCATCGACAATCCTCCAGTGGTGACCAAGGGAAGCCAAATCCCCAAGGACAACCTTCGATATCTAACCACGTAACGTCCCCAGAACCAAAGGCAGGAGAGATAGTACCATATGCTCCCTTCCGAGCCTAATCCTACCACCGAATAAACGATCGTTCAATTCGCTGTGGAGACTTTCAAAATGGGCAAGTGGATCATCGTAATGCATTAACAAAGTCAACAAGTAACTATCACACCGAACTCGCAATAGAGCGATTTGGGTACTGTCGACTAAACCGTAATAACATCACAAGTGAGGCACCCGAACATAGTTAGCCAAGGTTCGGTAAAGTAGCCCAACCTGGTTTCATAATGGTGCCGCGAAGAGGCCTATGTTCCAGCTAGAGCAGTGAGAGGCTATATAATCCACATCACGAGCTCTATAGACTTGCCAAATATGGCTCAACTATTTACCACCCGTATCCACAGAACCACTATTCACCACAGAAGACCATCAATAGAGCAGCTACACCATCATTTAGACTTCCAGCTTTTGTGCTCTACAGAAGGACACTATCTAACATCTGCTACACAAAGCCAAGAAAGTGGCCTGGAGATCAGCAGTATTTATTAGAAATAATTTTACGTAAGATTACAAAAAGTATACAAATATACATCAATCATTATAGATTTTATAGTGTCTACAGTGCTAACAAAGTGTACACAGATACAAGCAAATGATTATACAGAGATTTTGTACAACTGTTGGGCATGTATATATAAAAGTTTTTTAAACGATATTCAGTGGAATATAAAACGTATATAATATATAATAACAGGAAAAATAATATTAAGAATTTAGAAGAATATGAACATTTTAGACATGTAATAAAAATATACATTAGGAAATAGAATTTTTTAATTTAGGTTTATAATTTAGAGATACAGATGCCAAACCCCCAAATAAAGTACAAATTGAATAATAAGTATGTAAATTAGAAAATTCAAATTAAAGATAATAAGTTAAAAAGCACAAATAAATAAATAATAATAAATTATTCTAAGAATACAAATAATAAAACAAAAAAAAACAGTGATATATGACCAAGCGAATGATGTAAAATATTGTAAAAGAGAAAGTGTTAATCAATAAATAGTAATAAGAGGAGAAATAGTGATTAACACGACCATAAGAAGAATAGAACAGTAATGGAATGTATAAAGAGAAAGAAATTAGGAATGATAGCTGTCTTAACCCTTTGACGCGCGCTATATTATTTAAAAATTTTTTTTAACTTAAAACACTAGAAATCGAATATTATGATCCTGGAGTCAAATAATATATGAATTAAAAAAAATCTACTCCCGCCCATTAATCTGTGGGTGGTGGTTTCGCTGTGAAACCAGCGTGCGTCTAGGACTTTGAAACTTACTGAGTTAGCAGGAAAAATAACTTACTTTTTTCCGTACGCATTTCCAATGAATGACGAAATTTGCGAATAATAAAAAAATAATAAAAAAAAACTGCATTTAAGAATTGCATCAAATATAAATTTTTTACTTTATTTTACAAAGTATATCACCAGAAAAAAATTATAATTTATGTAATTTTTCTGCAGCAGTGAAAACATAAGAACGTACATAATAAGGAAATTAGGATAAATAGATAAAAAAAAAACTCAATACAATATTAAAAAGCTCAGTAATTTTTTTTAATGTCAAAGAACTAAGTTATTTTTTATGGAACTGTTCAAAGCATATTTTATCTTTTTGGTACATGCATAAACCAGCACTGCACGTTTCGCACATGTATCTTGTTCTATGAGGTTTCTCCCTTGTGCTACAAAATCTACCCCCCCCCCGGGATTTGCATTTTACTGGCATATGTCCTGCGTTCTTTAGTCGTTTTTCATCTTGCACATAAAATTTACGTTTTTTTATGTTGATTAGGCAGGCTTGATCTTTTTCGCTTTGGTACGGATCCTTCGTTTCCCATTCGTATCATATTACTGATTATATTCATTCTGAAAGACTTGAGTATTTTCAAACTGGGGTCACTTTCTGGAAGCATTCGGTATATAATGAAGGCGTTTATAATGGTGACATTAATAAAATGAAAGAAGATACGATGCCACCATTTCTTACTTTTTCTATCAATTTCATATAGGCTTTTTAGTTGGTCAAAATAGTCCACATATGCCATATTCGCAAAATAATTTAGAAAATCACAGTACTAGCATAGAGAGCAAGCATGTTGAAAGCAGAGAAAAATCTCTGGAACGAAAAATTTTTTATGGGGGCAGGTGCATGTATTGTTTGATAATACAATAACTCTGTGATTAAAAAACCCCTTATCTATATCCGGGTGAAAATAAACACTTCTATTTCAAAGCAGCAAACATTACTAGAAAGAGCAGTGGTTTCAGGTTGCGACCACCGAGCCTCTAGGGCAATGTGAGCGTTGTAACGCAATGCTCTAGTGAGGCAGTGGTCGCGCCCTGAAACCACAAAGGAAATACCATAAATATACACAGGTTGTTTATATATGCAGTTTAATTATTGCTGTATTTTTATTGTTTATGATAGAAATAATGATGCGCGATAAAAAAATTTTAAATTTTAAGTTATTGATATAAATAAAAGGAAGTTATTTTGTCTCAATGAAAATGAATTTTAAAAGGCGTCCGATTTAAAATACTAAGACCTAAAAAATGTATAGTTCTGCAGTAATTTTGCGTTATTTAGACGTAAAAGATAAGTAATCAATCTTTTTTCACT